>NC_135503.1:93808143-94455643 GCF_052857255.1 Amblyomma americanum
AAATCGCAACGCGGCAGTTCTAATCTGAGCCGACCTTGTCTATGGAAAAGAATAAAACAAAGCCATTGAGCCACAAAGAAGACCTTCACTCGTGGAAATCCTCTAACTGCAACAAGAGCATCACTCAGTTTCTGTTTGTAGCTGTAGACATGAAATATAGAAAACATAAACAGCACATGCACAGCTAGCAGAGCGAACTATGAGCAAATTCTTCGCACTGTGTCTCTATTCTTTAGCTTGTAGAAAATCGTCTTAAATTCCCCAAAAGAGGAAGTTGCAAGCAGTATGGTTAACCATTGACCGACCGCTGTCTTATATGTATGTGCTCATGACACCGGATTAGAAAAAGGAGAAAAGTGCAACGCCACTGACCACATTTGATGGCGGCCATCATGGCCTGGCCAAACTCGATGGCACCACCCTTCATGAATTTCAGCTTGAAAGTGCACTTTCCAGTCCAGTTGCCTGCCAAGAGAGGGAAAATATGGTCTTCCACAGCTGTTGGTCAAAGCGATCGTCCTTTGTCGAAAAGATAAGAAATCGCGCGTGGACAATTCGGCGAGATTTCCGCCAAGAGGGTCACCTCTTCCTACGGACGCACGCAGGAACGCACACACTTACTCCAGCCGTCTACCATTCTTATCTATTTAGATGTCTTTACTGTATAGCATATTTGTATACAAACAAGAAAGCAAGGCATTAAAACAACAGCAGAGAAGGTTGGGAAGCAAAAGAAAAATCTATAGAAGTAAACTGTGGTAATGCGGTTAGCGGTTAGGCACATCAAGCAGTTATTAAAAATTTTTTAACGCAGACATCATCACACAAAATTAGGTTCCTACAGCTTCCAAGTTTGCATAATAGATATAAATATTAATGTACCACTAGTGCATTTCCCTGAAATGTGCAGAACTTTTTGTTCTGCAGTTGAGAGCCATATGAATTTTAGCAAGATATTGAAACGTAGTGCCGTTCAAATTCACGAAATAGCTAAATAGGAAATATGATATATAAGTCGGCAAAAGCCATGTCTGCTGTCCATTAAACAGTTTGGCAGATAATAGTACATAAGGCTCTAATGAGAAAGATTCCACTGGGTGATAAAATTTGAACTCTGAACCATAATACACTATCTCCCGTATCCTGAGATGTTCTGTTGATTATGAAGGTACTAATAAGCTATGCTGACACAAAACCTTGTTCGTGCGAGGTTAATAACCTCCCAAAAATATTGATCAGTTAAATACCTTTTACGCAACGCCACAGTTATGGCTAAGCTCGTGTACAGTCTTGGACAAATATTGCGGCGAGGTCAGGCATAGCAAATCACTGAAATGCATAGCAACATGAGGAGACGTGCATGTTCCAACTGCTGCAAAAATACAATCTGCCTGTCTAGTGAGCCAGCACAGAATTAACTTTTTTTTCTCCACTACATTTCCCGCCAAGTTTGGTCCATTCCTGTACGGGCATATTTATACCGTGCATTACGAGCATGGCCGCCCTTAACTATGTGCTTCATGAATGTTGGCTAGTCGATGGCTCTAAGTGCCTCAAACGTGGTGGCCTTGCACTCCGAAAGAGGAGACAGGAGAAAACAAAAGCTATCAATGAAATGTGACATAGCCATGCATACCTGCAATGCACTTTCTTTTTCGTTCTTTTTGTTTCTCCCATGCTAGTAATAATGCAATGGCTCTGCGCACACATGACATTCTAATATGCAGACATTAAGCGCTAATGAGGAGCCGCAACCGGAGAATGGAAAGGTTTCCCAACCATTTTTCTCCGCTGTCACTTTTCCTTGTATGTAGTTTGCACCAAAGAATGGCTGTTCCAGTTTGAGGTCACTGATGTTCAAGAAAGGGAAACTGAAGGACTGCAGGAACTCCTTGCCATCTTTGTTGACAAACACCACCTGCGAGCAAAAGATCAATAAAAAGAAAGCTATAGTGAGAAAGAGTTATAGCACGTGCGTTAAAGGGAAGGCCGACTGGCTATTTCCTGCCTTCAGTCATCGGCACAAATGCCGCTGCTTCTAGCAATAGACTCAGCTGTGTCTAGTGCTAGGTCATGAGGGAAAAGAGAGAACTTTGTATCGTGGTTTACTGGCTCGGCAGTTGTACGTGGCGAGCAATTACAAGGCAGTTTCAAATCGCCATACACCAAGCTAATACTGAGAACATAAAACTTCATTTCACAGATGCCTTCACTGAGTCGAACCATGCTGTACAAAGCTACGCCAGGTTTGTCAACAACCCAGCGTGTCAAATTAAGGTCCCAGCCACGGCCTTTGGTTTAGCTATAATAGAAAACTAAGTAAAATTTTTGAGCGAGTGATAAATATTGTCCAACACAGGTTAAGCGCCCAGCCTTATCCGAAGCGGGTGTACGCCTCTTGGGTGGGTTTCTTGTAATAAAATCGGTGAAATAGTAAGAAAGGTAGCAGCCTTGTATTGCATTCAGTACAGTTTGGGAAAGCTAAAATCATTTCTCTTTGAGATCATTCGTCTATTAAAAGAACATGGCTTGAATTCTACTAGCCAATACCGGCTACAACAATACCGGGGGCACTGAAGTCTGGTTACGTGCTACGAATATGAAAGCATTGTGCACTACTGCTCTTTCCGTTGGTGCGTTTGCGGTTAGTGCGTTTGTGCAAATTGGGGGGGGGGGGGGGTTCCTGTGGTCACCAAACTGCGCACCAGTCGGAGCTGCGTGGGTTAAAGCCCATATGTACTGAATTAGTCAGTCTGTAGTTAACGTTCATAGATGGCGGCGAGTCCTCATACCACTACCAGCGCACTGGCGCAGCGGTTAAGTAATGCACCACTGCACTGGCCGGTGGCTGTTCCTGTCACAGGGATTGTGCGAACCATGTGTAATTACGCGACCGATGCTGCTCTTCCCGAGAAGCTTCTAGCGCAGCTGGCGTGACGCTCCTCCGAACTCACCTGAGCTCTCATCTACTGGGTGCAGCTTGCGCAGAACTCCTTGCAACTTATTCGACCTCACCCCAGTTACTACCGAGTTACCGAGAAACTCGGGTAATGCCGTGTAAGCATCCATACTTTCTGCTAAACCTTTCTGTAGACGCTTTCCGCTTACGCCACGCATTACCCAAGTAATGTTTACGCATTTATAAGTGTTGTGACTACGAGTAACAATGCTAACACGGGGGGATTCTTCCAAAACAAACTAAATAGACTACAGGGTGCAGCACATGGACGAAAAGAGACTTTTCATTTTTTTCCGCCATGGTTTTGCTGCCCATGAATCTATTCGAATTATTGCAAGCAGCTGTGCGATATCCCACAAAATTTCTAGTAGAGTGCGTCTTTATATCTAAACTATATAGCCGCCATCTATTAAAGAAACTGCGTGAAATAATTTCGCGAGAACTATTGGACTGATCATGGACGAATAACTGGTTCGGTCACCTGTCGTATAAATCTGTTAACTCATTCGTTCTTTCAACTCACAGTCGGTGCCTGAATTCACTAAATACCAGTTGACATTGTTATTGCTGTAGCAAGTCGTTGGTTCGAGCCTTCTTATGTCGAACATGGCTCGCATGTCGAACATGGCTCCAAGTTCTGAATCGCGCACCACTACATGCAGGTGCCACCTGAGGATGCACTTGTAGTGTAGATAACGCGGTTAAAAGTCTCTGACCCCCCCCCCCTTTCGAAAAAGTTTTTTCTACATAGAAAAAACTGCTGTTGGTGCACGCAACACTAATGTTCACGTGGTAAACAGACAGACGCCGTTCAGAATCATGCACGACTACATGCAGGTGCCACCTGACGATGCACGTTTGGTGTAGATAATGGGGTTAAAAGTCTCTGACCACTCACTCCAAGTTCTGAATCGTACACCCCTACATGCAGGCGCTACATGACGATGTACTCCTGTCGTAGCTGACAGGCTTAAAAGTCTCTGACCCCCCATCCAAGTTTTGAATCGTGCACCACTGCATGAAGGCGCCACCTGTCGATGCACTCCTGTCGTAGATAACGAGGTTAAAAGTCTCTGAGGTTATGAGCTGTTCAGTGTGTGAATTTTAACCTTTATAATACAGACGTGTGCAAAATGTGTGTCCAATGATTTGTAAGGTTTCTATATTTTCTCTTGCGCCAGTTGTACAATGTTGGGCCCCATGTTCTCTCTGGGTGCGTCACTATGTGCCTAGATTTGTCACGGTGTAAAGTGCTTTCGGTGACTTCAACGGCGTCTGTCTGTTTACCACGTGCACATTAGTGTTGTGTGCACCAACAGCAGTTTTTTTATGTAGAAAAAACTTTTTCGAAAGGGGGGGGGGCATATGTGAGGTGCACAAATGATCCTCGGGGATTTGCGAACGCGGTGCGTCGTCAGTGGCGCGCCGGACAGCGGAGCGCTGCGCGTGCCAGCCTAGCGTTGCGCGTGTGCGCGTGCGGAGGATCTGTGCGAGGCGACGGCGACAAAGAGCGTGGCGAGCACGAGGAGCGGACAGCTGACGTGTGAGAAAAACAAGGTGTAAAGGAATGCAGCGCAGCGGAGATCGGGTCATTCAAGCGTGGAGGTGGCAGCCGTCGGACCTTGGGTCCGTGCTGCCGTGGACCTCCCATGGATCACCGACGCAAGCCTACTGTGTTCCTTGCAAGCGTGGAGGTGGAAGCCGATGGACTGATGGTCCGTGCTGCCGAAAGGCACTCTTGGATAGCCGGCTTTAAGCCTCTGGCGTTTCGTGACGCCGTCGACGAGACCTGGCTACGTTTTTCGTGCCGCTTCCAAGTTCTTCGGGCTGTTGGCTGGAGACCTCCGACATCTTCCTGCGGTTTTCTCCGCTCCTAATACCACCTGGCTCTCTTTCGCCGCTTCCGTCGACGCAAGGCCAGCGACACGTCGCAGTTCATCAACCCGCATTCCGCCCTGTCTACAAGACATTCCCTCTTCACGTGGGACGCTCAGTACCGGGTGAACTCTTTCCTTTATTGTGTAGTGTTGTACGTGTGTTGAGTGTTTGTTTTTATTGTTTTCGTTTCCGTTCTTTATTGGAACTATTCCTTTAAATTATAAATATGGCTTCGTTTTGATTTGTTTGATCTCTTTGTTATCTTGTTCTCTTGTTCGAACCTGCACGCGGTAGCGTTCCACCTCGGAATGTCGGGGACACGCTACCAATTCGCAACGCAGTTCCCACACGTGCCGAAATGCATGCAGGCGCCACCTCACGATTCACTTCTGGCGTCAAGACCAGCATATTGCTTCGGTCTAGACACCAGGAGTGCATCTTCAAGTGGCGCCTGCAGGTAGTGCGGCACGATTCAGAACTTGGAGGAGGGTCAGAGGCTTCTGACCCCAACTGTATATAAGGTATCAAGTAAGGTTCCACCCTCGTGAATTCAGTTGCAGAAACCATTCGTCTGGTGTCCAAATTTCTTCAGGAGAATTTCGGTGACTGCCATTAGAACTGAGCAACGGGAGCCTGCTTCCAAAAGGCGACGTTACCTCATGTAACGTCAGAATGTCGTGTATTTAGTTCGGCCTCGACATACGAAGCGCTGATCCCATCAATAGCGATGCAATTTCTCTTTTCACAGTCTTGAAGTGGGAGAAGTCACAGGGCAGTAGTTCTTTGCTCGCACGCGAAAAATCCAAGAGGTGTGTTCTTTACCTAACGTCCGTCTCAGGTCTAGAAACCGTGTCTGGCCATTTTGCGGAATTCTGTGAGTAAAAGAAGGCCTTTACCATGCTCGTTTACTCCAGGAAAATTCTCCCGTGTCATTGTGACAGAACAAAAAAAAAAATGTCGCTTCTCTATACTCCTTAGGGATCATGGCTGCATTCTGCCAAGAACAAACAGTAAAACAGAAGCCACTGGCGTTTGTCCTGCCAATAGAAGCGAGATGTGCAAAGAAGTACGTCACCCTATGCGTGGTGAGGTAGATGCGCCCTTTCGTGGTTCCCTGGAACTTCCTCGCATCCGCTCCTTCAAAGGTCACCTCCACGCCATCGCAGTAAAGCAGAATTCTGGTTTTGAGAGAGGACACATCAGTCAGCCTCATTCACAAAAGACGTAGTCGTGCACTACCATCAGTACTCAGGTATAAATTAACTCTGGTAAAAAGTAGTGTTCTTCCATTCCTACTCAAGTTTAAATACTAATAAACGTGAATGCATTATGTCAATTAGTGACATGCCGAAAACTCGAAAGAAACAAAAAGCTTTCTTGAAATAATTTGATACAAACTACTGAACGAAATAAGGGTTTGTAGGCACCATTCAAAATTTCAAAGTTAAATTGTTTTGAAGTAAATTTGTTTGAATTGAACAATTAGCAGAGGAGCAAATTTGTTCTTTGCTTAGCAACATTCATTTCTGCTGTACGTTAGACCTACGAAAATAGTGACAGCCGAGCAGTAGAAAAAAAAGTCGATTTCATATAAGTACTGGTACTGGCCCGAAAATCTTTACCATTTAATTTAGGACATTTCAGTTGAGGAATGAATATACTAAATAAGGACGTTTAGAATTCTACAGCTTAAAAGTTATGTTTTAATTTTGTTCTATACATTGTAAACAGAAAGGAGAAAAGAAAGTAAGCTGTTCTCAAGTAGACCCCCCTTACTTCCTTTTTGCTGCATATAGGCGTATTCTTGTTTTGTGTGTACTGTGCCGCAATGCATAGAACTCGCACCTTCAAGCCTAAAAAAAGGCAATAAAAGCGCTTTTGTAGCTCAGCCTATACTTTCTGAGACGTGAGTTCTCCTATAATTACCCCGGAGGCATTGTGCTGTAGAATTGCTTTCGATATGATGGCCTCAATAAATTTTATTTCATAGCCAGTTTCTGTTATTTTAATACTGATACGCTACTAACTACTCTAGTGGCGCCATACAGCGGCTAAACTGCATTTCCTGGCAGTTGGCAAGCCTTGAGCCATCTCGGGGCTAGATGCTTCGTCGTCTTCATCTCTCGTGCTGCTTGCTGCCTTGCGCGTTCCAACGTCTTGTGCGTCTAATTAAAGCAAGTAAACCAGCCCTGCTTACGCCAACCGTTTCTCAGTAACATATTTGGTGGAGGTGCGGGGTAACGGCCCATGTACGCTGACCTCGAGGACATCTTTGACGTCAGCTCTCAACGCGTGGCTACAACACCAGTCCACAAGGCGAGCCGCCGCCTGCGAGGCCTAAAACCCGAGTTCGGCCAACTGACAGCGCCGGTAAGGGCCATGACATCCACCGCGGCTAGCCAGACAAGTCAGCACTCTGGGAATGCCCCGCCATTTGTCCTTCACGCACCTCGATCGCCGCCACCGTTCCACGGGGACAGGTTCGAGGACGTCGAAGACTGGTCGGCCAGCTTTGACCGAGTGGCGGGTTTCAATGAGTGGGACGGCGAGCGCAAGCTGCGCAACGTCTACTTTGCGCTGCAGGACTCGGCCAAGACGTGGTTTGAGAACCACGAAGCTTCCTTTACCACATGGGAAGCTTTTCGTCGAGAGCTGCTAGCGACATTTACCAGCAGCGAAAGAAAAGAGAAAGCTGAAATCGCCCTGCGCTCGAGATCACAGCAGCCGAACGAGGGCGTCGCGATGTTCATCGAGGACATTACCCGACTGTTCAATCGGGCCGACCCTGCTATGCCCGAAGCCCAGAAGGTACGCCACTTAATGCGTGGCGTAAAAGAGCAGCTGTTTGCCGGACTGGTCCGTGACCAGCCACGAACAGTGTCCGACTTCGCCAAGGAGGCAATGAGTATCGAGCGCTCTTTACAGGAACGGGGCGCCCACTACGGACGTCAGGCTACTGTAGCAGCCGCTTCCCAGTCCCAGTACACGCCTACGTCGCTGCCCGCCGAGGACCTTCGTGAGCTTGTAAGAAGCCTGGTGTGCGAGAAACTGGCGAAACTTCGGTTTGAAGCTCCACAGGTCAGCGTCGCTGCCGTTACGGACGTGGTCCGCGAAGAAATCCGACGAGTTGTGCAGCCACCCCCCGCTCCACACCCGGCGCCCTCCGTTATGACGTACAGCGAGGCGCTACGAAGTTCCTGGCCAGCGATGCGAGCCTTTTCCCCCATCGCTCCTGTGCAATACCTGCAGGAGCCAATCGCAACAGCACCCTCCGTGCCGGAGGAGTTCATGCCCCCCGTGAGCAAAGCGCACGTTTGGCGTACGCCAAACAATCGGCCGCTCTGTTACCACTGCGGAGAGCCTGGCCACATCCTCCGCCACTGCCCCTAGCGCAGGATGGGTTTAAGGGGGTTTTCACCTGACGCACCTCGACCACGCTACGGTGAAAGACCACGGGATATCGAACAGTACTTGGCTGAAAACGTGCAATCTTCGACCTCGCAGCGACGCCAGTCGCGGTCGCCATCCCCAAGGCGGTTCTCTTCGCCCGGCCGCTCGTCATCCTCTGGCCAGTTCAGAGGTACGTCCCCACGTCGAGAAAACTGAAGACGGCGTCCTCCGGGGGTAGGGCTGCCGCTACTGTACCGAGTCAAGAGCCTCCACCCGACGATTCGCCGCGACGTTCCGACCGACGACGACCTGACCCGACGACCTCGACGACGCGCTGCGACCGACTGGCCTCCGCCGAAATTCTGGTATCCGCCGACAACCAGGACGTTACCGCACTCGTGGATACCGGCGCCGATTTTTCGGTAATGAGCAGACGGTTAGCCACGGTCTTGAGGAAGGTTCTGACCCCTTGGTCTGGGCCGCAGATCCGGACAGCTGGTGGCCACGTGGTAACTCCGATCGGTTTCTGCACTTCGCGAATCCAGATCCGGGGTGTTACTTTCCCTGGCTGCTTTGCTGTGTTACCCGAGTGCTCCAAAGACCTCATACTCGGTTTGGATTTCCTTCAAGAGTACGGTGCCGTTATCAACCTACAGGAGCTAATCGTGTCGTTTTCCACCCAAGGCCCTGTCGACGACGATACCGAGCCACTCAGGGCTAAGTTATGCATCTGTGACGACCACGTTTTGATCCCATCAAGATCCAGCATGTTTGTTACTGTAGAGTGCGATAACAGCGCCAAAATTCGTGGCATTGCTGAAACCAACATGTCGCTGCTCCTTGGTTGGCAAGTCTGTGTTGCTCGAGGAATTGTTGAACTGGACAAGAGCCGAACCGAACTCTTGGTGACCAATTTTGGTTGTGAACCTCAGTGTTTGCCTGGCAGAACAGCTATTGCGTATTTCGAGGAACTCAGCGAATTCGCGGGACAGCACGCTTTGTCCGGAGCCCCGGCATCAGTGGAGGAACCGACCACTCCCATAAACACTGACGTGAACCCAAACCTCTCAACTAACCAGAAACGCTGCTTGGAAAGCGTTATCCTGTCTTTCTGCGACTGCTTTGCCTCGACTTCCAATGTTAGGCAGACACCGCTCACAAAGCACCGAATTATAGTTGACGCCAACCAACGGCCGTTATGTCAGCCGCCCTACCGCATCTCTTCGAAGGAGCGCGATGCCATTCGCCGCCAAGTTCAAGAAATGCTCAAAGACGACGTGATACAGCCGTCGACGAGCCCGTGGGCGTCGCCTCTTGTTCTAGTGGCAAAGAAAGATGGAACCCTACGGTTCTGCGTTGATTACAGACGTTTAAACAAAGTCACTAAAAAGGATGTTTATCCTCTCCCGCATATTGATGACTCCCTGGACCGGCTGCGCCACGCCAAGTACTTTTCATCGCTAGATTTACGAAGCGGCTATTGGCAAATCGAGGGAGGTGGACGAACGCGACCGGGAAAAGACCGCCTTTATTACACCGGACGGACTGTACGAATTCCGGGTGCTCCCTTTCGGCCTGTGCTTGGCTCCTGCAACCTTCCAGAGGATGATGGACACCGTTCTTGCCGATCTCAAATGGCAGTCCTGTCTCGTGTACTTGGATGACGTTGTCATTTTTTGTGACACGTTCGAAGAGCACCTGAGACGCCTGCGCGCTGTGTTCGAAGCAATTCGGTCGGCCGGTCTTTCCCTGAAGCCCGAAAAGTGTCACTTCGCTTTCGAAGAGTTGAAGTTTCTGGGCCACATCGTGAGCGCTAAAGGGGTTAGCCCAGACCCCGATAAGACTGCTGCCGTGGCTGGTTTTCCTGTGCCCACCGATAAGCGCAGTGCGCGCCGCTTTCTGGGTCTCTGCGCCTATTATCGGCGTTTTGTGCAGAACTTCTCCCAGATCGCTGAGCCCCTCAAGCGACTCACGAAAGATTCCGAACCATTCTTCTGGGGCCTGGAGCAACAGCAAGCATTTGAAGACCTCCGCACTCGTCTCCAAAGTACGCCCATCCTTGGACACTTCGACGAGTCAGCCGACACTGAACTACGCACAGACGCCAGCAACATCGGCCTCGGTGCAGTCCCTGTGCAGAGGCAGGATGGTCTCGAACGCGTAATCGCATACGCGAGCCGCACATTGTGACGGTCTGAGGCGAACTATTCCACCACTGAAAAAGAATGCCTGGCCATTGTGTGGGCAGTAACAAAATTTCGCCCGTACCTATATGGCCGCCCTTTCAGGGTCGTTAGCGACCACCACTCGCTGTGTTGGCTGGCGAAACTCAAAGATCCCTCGGGACGGCTTTCACGCTGGAGCCTTCGACTTCAGGAATTCGATGTCACTATCGTCTATAAGTCTGGTAGGAAGCACAGTTATGCCGACTGTTTGTCTCGTGCTCCTATTGAGAACAACCGAGCTGACCCCGACGACGATTCTGTTTTTCTTGGTGCCATCTCCACGTCCATCCTCATTCAACACCAAAGGGACGACAGCGAACTATGGCCCCTCATTGAGTATCTAGAAGGAAGCGCTCCGTCTCCCCCGCGAATCTTTTCGCGCGGGCTGTCGCCGTTCTGTTTACGTGACGGCGTCCTGTATAAGAAAAACTACAGTCCAACAGAAGCTGTCTATCTACTCGTCGTGCCTACGGCCCTTCGCGACGAAGTCCTGCAGGCGAGCCATGATGACGTATCTTCTGGTCACCTGGGTTTTTGTCGAACTTTGACACGAATACGGCAAAAATACTACTGGCCAAGGGTTGCTGCAGTTGTGAAACGTTACGTAAGAACTTGCCGCGAGTGCCAGCGTCGCAAGACGCTGCCGACTAAGCCAGCCGGCCTACTCCAGCCTATTGATCCGCCTCAGGTTCCCTTCCACCAAGTTGGCATGGACATACTCGGCCCATTTCCGGAGTCCTCTCTGGGTAACCGCTACATTGTGGTCGCCACCGACTACCTCAGCCGATACTGTAAGACTAAAGCTCTTCCCCTGGTACTGCTGACGAAATTGCGAACTTTTTCATTTAAAACATTGGGCTTCGTCACGGTGCACCCAACATCGTTTTAACTGACAGGGGAACAGCGTTCACCTCGGCCCTTACGCAGGAGGTTATGCGCCCAAGCGGCACCAGTCACCGCAAAACAACCGCTTACCACCCTCAAACGAACGGCCTCACCGAACGGCTCAACAAGACGATCGCTGACATGATTTCTATGTATGTCGACGCGGACCGCCGGAACTGGGACGCCATACTCCCTTACGTCACCTTTGCTTATAATACTGCGGTCCAGGAAACGACACGCTTCACTCCATTTCGTTTAGTACATGGTCGCGAAGCCACAACCATGCTGGATGCAGTGCTGCTTCCAGCTAGCGCTACCCCCTCTGTTATGGGTGCTGCCCAATTTGTTCGTTACGCTGAGACCGCCCGCCAACTCGCCCGACAGCGCATCCGGCACCAGCAAGTTCACGACGCTCAGCGACACAACCTCCGCCACCGAAATGTGCGTTACCTGCCCGGCGAACAAGTCTGGGTGTGGAGCCCAATCCGCATGAGGGGACGCTCTGAGAAGCTTCTACGCATATACTTTGGCCCCTACGAGGTGCTCCGCCAGCTTAGTCAAGTTACCTACGAAGTTCTCCTCCAAGGAACAGTTCGCTCTCCTAGACGGCCGACCTCCGAAGTTGTCCACGTCGCTCGGATGAAGCCGTACGACGCCCGTTAGCCCCTCGCGCGTGTCTACACCACACGCTAGATACGCGCGACTATCCTTGTGGTCCTGCCTGCAATTGCTACCACACCGATTCGGTGTCTTCAAGAGAGGGGGAGCAATGCTACGCTACTAACTACTCTAGTGGCGCCATACAGCGGCTAAACTGCATTTCCTGGCAGTTGGCAAGGCTTGAGCCATCTCGGGGCTAGATGCTTCGTCTTCTTCATCTCTCGTGCTGCCTGCTGCCTTGCGCGTTCCAACGTCTTGCGCGTCTAATTAAAGCAAGTAAACCAGCCCTGCTTACGCCAACCGTTTCGCAGTGACAATACTGTAGAGTTAAAGGCCCCGTTGTCGATAAAATCCTGCGTCGGCATTGTCGGCATCGGCGTTGCGAGCGAAAAGTCATGAGCATGACTCTGGAAAGCGGTGCCCAGAGAGCAACCTAGGAGGCAGATGGGCCACCTAGGTCACGTGACCCTTCGGCGTCACAACAACCTGCCCACCGGAAAGTGAGCAATCTCCAACAGTGGCAGATAGCAGTTAAATCAATAATTGGTTGGTCGGGAAGAGACATTTGGGCCGCACAAGGCAAACGAATTGGAGCACCTGCCTTCGAGGGCAGTGGCACATCGCTTCACCGCTGTGCTACTACGCCAGGAGGCATATGAGGACTTCCAGGGACCTAAGAATGTAATGTTAAAGATAACTTTCGGCATTTATGAGAACTGACCCAATACGCTTTTGCGCCATGCCCTTAAGGCGGAGCTTAGGTGCCCCCTCCAGTTCTTTTTTATTTTCGTGCTGTAGCCAGATCTGACAGGCGTAGCAGCTAAGCACATCTTTTTGCGAGGAACCACGCGTAGCAGGTGTGTGCGAATAGTACTTTTTCAAAATAAAGCGAATACGATTAGTGTAGCTAAAAGCCGAATCGAATATGGATCGAAAAATAGTAGCATCGATTCGGATAAGAATAGAATATTCGTGCAAAACAGCTAAGCGCTACCAGCGGTGCTGTGGCAGGGCGCCTATAGCACATGGTATTATACCTCTCAAGGGACGGAACACTGATCTCCAGTAGGGCGCATACGCAGCACGAAGTCTGTGTATTAAAAACTTCACAATCAAGTGACCTACACAGGAAAGTTTGTTACTGATGATGACGCGAAACAAACAAGCGTCACACTTCAATAGATGAGAGATATGGCAACTATGAGCCGTTATTTCACTAAACTGCGCGGAGGCGTGAAAATACAAATGCGCACCACAGCCTGATGTAGCCAGCAGCGTACTTACGATCTTGACATGGGAAGGAAAATGACATGTCTTTGCCCATAAATTACCATAAAACAGCACCATTCAGTTCCAGGACATCAAAGTGCACTTTTTGGGGTGTATGTGCGTGATGGTCCTAAAATCCGAAATCATAAAAGAGCTCTTACCGCTTGACAGTGCACATTGGAAGATCGTTGACAGAGTGATCATTCACATCGCTTCCCCATATATTTTCACTAAGTGGTGACTGCAGTTCGGATAGCAGAAAGACAGTGAAAATGGCGTCTGAAGAAAACTCTTTATTTGGGCTGACTAGCGCTCGCAGTGGACTGAATCACTCGTTGGCTGCGTAGGAGCAACCGTGTTCGGCGGTCGTCGAACAGAATGCCCGCCGTTCTCGGCCCTGCTCAATTTAAAGCTGACATCGCACATTCGAGATACGGCGAGCAAAGTCACTACAACTTTCTGGAACAACGTAGAATCAGCTCTGCCTGGATGCGGTCAATCGAGATAAATCTGGTCGCGTCTTGCATCGCAAACAAAACGATAAAGCGCTGCGCTGGCAGCTTTGAAGAATGAACAAATACTACAAAGATTTGCGGCAATATTGTTTGCGCCAGCTTGTCGTTATGATTATGCCACAAATTATGAGACCGTTTAGGCTCATGAAAGCCTAATTCAAAGCGTCATTAATGAATTAGAATCAAGAGTGAAATAGAATTGATAATGTAATATAATCAGAATGGTAATAAATTGGCGAGTGAAAGAAGAATGCCATCGCATTTTCTCCGCTTCAATCCAGTTGACCATCCCTAAGTTTTTTAGAACAACTCTTTGATTGGCATGGAAGCAAATATTTATTGACGCGTAATATACGCTCAACCTGCACAGGATAAACAAGTATTCGTATTTAAAGTTGCGACTCTGAAATCAATCAAAAACATAAGGCGCCACACACTGCTTGTCACACTTTGGCGTAGTGAGAAAAGCAGTCTGCGACGTTACAATGAAGGGCACTATTGTAAGACCTATCTAAGCTGCACTCTCGACTGTTTTTACTCCTGCGTAGTGTTTCGTAGCATACTCGGGAACACTATCCTTGCGTATCAAAAAATGCAATTTTCATTCGGAATTTTTATGCATGTGCGGCGCATGCATGTTCAACTGTACACTATTTCACTTCAGACTTGTTTTGCCGTTTTGTAGCGAGAGCTACATTAGCCCAGCCGCTTTGCGAGGTCAGCGTGGCTGCGCACTGAGCCGTGTCAGCACCGCTCCGCCAGCTGTGCGCATGCGGGGAGTGACGCCATAGCCCGCCGCGCGCCTCGCCTGCGCCGACGGCGGAGCAGACACCGCCCGCCTCGTCAGTTGTACGCATGCGCGGAGTGACGTCAGAGCACGCAGCTGGTGTGCGCGCCCCGCGCCTACATTACGCTAGCATTACGAGCCGTCAGCGTGGCGGCGCCGTCGCTGGTTACATGGTTCGTCACGTGGTGCGGAGCAGGTGCCAGCGGCGCGGCGCCCCGGCTAAACCGAGTGGGGGAGGAGCGGAGAGAGAGGGGAGAGAGTGAATCCGCGTTCAGGGACGAAGATGCAGTAGGAACGCGCAGCGAAACGCAGTGGCGAAGACTGACTTTGCAATTGGACTCAGCGAGTTCTACTCGGCCAGCTGTAGCTATCGCGTCACCCCAGGTTTAACCAGAGCTAAACCACAGCCATTCTTTTCGAAATCCTGCACCCTATGCAGAAAGCTTTGAAAGGAATGTTGGGTTCGCCCCGTAACGGTGCCTCAGTGGCCGTGGTATCTGAGTGCTGAGCACAAGGTAGCAGGGTCTAATGCCGGATGCGGGAGCCGCATTCGGGTATAGGCGATCTTGAACGTACGCCCGTGTGCTGTGTGATAGAAGTGTACATTGAAAAACCCCGGGTCGAGGAATTTAACTCGGAGTCCATCATTATACGACTTGTAGTTCCGAAAGAAATCCCACGTAGCGCACCAAATAGAATCGCTGGAACGACCGACAACCGCAGCACGACTCAGAGTTCCATTACGGAGGGTAAAAGGCAAGCAAAATAGGCTCCTCTCAGCAAAGGCTAAGAAATACTGGAAAGGCCACACTTGAAATTCCCGCCATGCTTTGAGCACAAAAACGGCTGTTTCAGGCCATTTCTCAGCGTTCATAGAATATTCGACGAAACTAATTGTTCTGGTAAATGCGGGACCTTGTTGCAATAGTTCCATATCAGTCCGGTGATATCCCAACTATTATCTAGTTATCAGCAAAATCATGTACTTAACATTGGGCAAAGTGTTCAAGGCGGAGAAAAAAAGAAAACTTGATTTTTTCTGTGAGCGCAATGTTGTGAAAAAAGAAATGCGTATTAAAAGTTCACACAGGCATCCCATCATCGGCTACTCGCAGCAAATTCGTCAGGGAAGAAACGCTTGCGCTTACCCATCCCCGACCGCACCCTTTCGGCACGTCGACTGAAGCGAGCCTTCCTTGCCCAGCACCGTAAGTAAAACGAAAAGCAAAGATACCAGAGCGAGGTAGCCGATGCACTTCCGCGTTTTGCACAGCCATCTGCATGCAGACGAAGGAGTGATACTTGTAGAGGAAATTTTGACCCTAGTATATAACACGGCATGCATATAGGTCAATCGCACCTTGTTTTAGCCTGTCGTTGCTTATTGCAATGACAACCCTGCTGCCACGACCTGTGCCGAGAGAAAGCGAAATCTTGTCAGTGAAATTCTAAATAGCTCCAGTGTCACCCCCTGCTACCCTATCTTGCAAGAACCGAGCGCGACCAGTGGCCCACAAGTAAAGTCTCGCAGCTGTCTATCAGGGTGTTCAAGTGTGGAATGATTTCTGAATTGTTCGGGATGTTCCTCGGAGGGATGACACGCCACGCTGTGGTAACAAATCATGCAACCAGCGGTTAATACCTGTTGGTCACTAGAAGAGCTCACTTCAACCATTCTTAATTCATATTGCCTAAGCAGCTCCTGAAAGAGCTCACCTGCAGAATTTTAAGTAACGATCTTACAAAAGCACCACAATGTCATATATGCCGAAGAACTGACAACATCCCTCTGTGTAACACAGCGGTGAAACGTACCTTCAGGTCGCTCGCAATGAGTAGGCTTATGTATTCATTAGGTTAACTTTTTAGATCTGTGCAAAAACGCATCTGGGTCTATATTTATGAATGCATGATGTGTTCATCCGCTTCCACTTCAAGGATCTGCCATCATAACTCCTTCCGCTCACCTTGCAATTTTTTCTGCGTGCACAGCGGCTCTCACTTGAGAAGAAAAATACTGTTTTCGTTTGTTTAAGACGGTTCTGTTAATCTCTGCACTTAGTCTGCTTTTTCTTCTATAGTTCATTTTATTGTTCTTCTCAACACCGTTGGAAAATTTATTAATAAAAGGTGTGGTTTAATATTTGTTCTTGTGGACGTGTCTGCGGTAATAAGATTACGGACCTTCCTTTTTTGCGAGGCGAAGGAATGTAGTGATTGGGAATTTTTGTACCCGGTCCTTTAATTAATTTATCGTTAGGAGGGCCACCCAGGCAGCATGCACAATAACATCATTCGGAGAACGTAGCTCGACGATGGTTTCCCCTTTGGCTGTGGCTAGAGATCCGTCCAGACGAAACTCCAATTTGCGCAAGAGTTACTTTATGTTTGGCACGGTTAGCATGTTAAAAAATACACAAGCAATAACTTTTACTAGTCTTGAATGATTGAGCTATAGTTTAAAATTTTACAGTTGACTGCTGATTTCTGCTTTTTGAACTTTTTAATAGTTTCAACTACGTAACTGCGCCTTAATTATTCCTCTCAGCCGGCTTCGCTGGATTGTTTGCTGGCTTCGCTGACAACGACTTCGATACCGGCAATCGGGACGTGGGCTTGAACGTAACATAAAGGAACATGAAGGAACTCTAGCTGCAGCAAATATTTCCTTCTGGACGGAACTGCAGCAGAAGCAAATGTTCCGTCTGGACGGAACGCTAGACACTCCCTTCCCCTCTTCTCCGGTGCTACTAGCGTTGTTCGGTAGATAGAGCCTAGACTATACGGAGCATCAGCGGGTTTGTGGCACTGGCACAGATCATCTCTTAATTTAAATAATAATAATAATAATAATAATAATAATAATAATAATAATAATAATAATAATAATAATAATAATAATAATAATAATAATAATAATAATAATAATAATAATTGGTTTATCTGGAAAGGAAATGGCGCAGTATCTGTCTCATATATCGTCTAACACCTGAACCGCGCCGTAAGGGAAGGGATAAGGAGGGAGTGAAAGAAGAAAGGAAAAAGGTGCCTTAGGGGAGGGCTCCGGAATAATTTCAACCAGCTGGGGATCTTTAACGTGCACTGACATCGCACAGCACACGGGCGCCTTAGCGTTTTTCCTCCACAAAAACGCAGCCGCCGCGGTCGGGTTCGAACGCGGGAACTCCTGATCAGTAGTCGGGCGCCGCAACCACTGAGCCACCGCGGCGGGTATTTCTTAATTTCCAAATGGGCCAAGCTGCTGATGGGACACTTTAGCAGGAGCCATTGTAAGCATAAGTCGAAAGATTACTTACAGCTCGCCTGTGAAGACCAGGACTCCTCCCGGTGCGTGGGCGGTGTTTAAGGACATTTCGGCACCGCACCAAACCGATTGCGAATAGCGATTGTGCATCCACAGCCGTGTTGATAGATAGCTCTTCAGTCTTAACAAATCCTAGTTCGCCCTCAAAACCAACGCGTTAAAAAGAAACGCTAAAACGCCAAGTATAGGTGTTTACCGATCATCGCGTCACCTGTGAGCAAACAAGAAAGCTCAGGAACTGTTCTAATTTTTATTGAGCTCGGATTTACCCAGCTGTTTCCTTTTCACAGATGGCGTATAGATGCGCTAGATATTAAAATGTGGTCCAACAGATGTGGATATTCGGAAGCGAAGTTCAGCTACTGGCATAATCAATGAAGGCTTCCTATAGCATTGTATGGACGCATGTTATTAGCTTTCAGCTGAAAACACTGACAGCGTGTGCACCCTACTGAGTGCAAAGAAATGGCCTCAGAGAACAGCGTCCCGGATTAAAGAAAAGATATTCTTCGAGCGATTCAAATTAGCTATTTAAGTCGTAAGTGATTGGTAAAAACCCCGAAATGCGAACATTATCGAGTATTTATGACGCCTTTCCTGCTCTTAACGCGATCGATCCCTTAGCACTCTTGTCTCTGCCAACCATATTTCTGGAAATGCCTGTGATTTAAATCTAAAGCCTGCAGTTGCATCTTCAACCAGGTAAAAAAGGGAAAGTTGCCGTGTAATGTGTGGGATCTAAAAACGTTGATGTGTGGTACGCCTAGATTACCCCACTGCTCTTAGGGTTGCTGCATATCGTCTCTGTCACTGCACATAGAGCTGGCGCCACCGTCTAGGAGAGTTCCTTAAAGGGAACAGCGTATCGTACATGGCTTGACCTAAAGCATGATTACGATTGCAGAAATACTAATTTTTAAAAACGATATGTTGCAAGGAAACGTTGTTTTACAACCAATATGTCCAGTGATAAAATATGCTTAATGCACATTGCTATAAATGAGCAGAAGAGCTATGGCGTAAACGAGCACCGGATTTGCTAATAGCGAGAGGGCTTTCTTTTCATGAATTGAAAATTTAAAATTGGTTTTGGGGGAAAAATGGCGCAGTATCTGTCTCACATACTGGCAGACACCTGAACCGCGCCGTAAGGAAAGGGATAAAGGAGGGAGTGAAAAAATAAATAGGGAGAGAGGGGCTGTAGTGGACGGCTCTGGAATAATTTCGACCACGTGGGGATCTTTAATGTGCAATCACATCGCACAGCACGCGGATGTTTTAGCGTTTCCCCTCAATCGACACCCCTCCGCCGTGGTCGGGTTCTGACCGAGGTACTCCGGATCCAAATGTAGTTTTTTGCCTTTATAATAATAATTGGTTTTTGGGGGAAAGGAAATTACGCAGTATCTGTCTCATATATTGTTGGACACCTGAACCGCGCCGTAAGGAAAGGGATAACGGAGGGAGTGAATAATAATAATAACAATAATAATAATAATATAAAAATAATAATTGGTTTTTTTGGGGAAAAGAAATGGCGCGGTATCTGTCTCATATATCTTTGGACACCTGAACCACGCCGTGAGGCAAGGGATAAAGGAGGGAGTGAAAGAAGAAAGGAAGAATAGGTGCCGTAGTGAAGGGCTCCGGAATAATTTCGACCACCTGGGGATCTTTAACGTGCACTGATATCGCACAGCACACGGGCGCCTTAGCGTTTTTCCTCCATAAAAACGCAGCCGCCGTAGTCGGGTTCGAAGTTTTTTGCCTTTAAAAAACACAATTTTCAGAGAAGATATTCTGCCAAAAACAACTGTTGCCGCTCAACTCTAGAAGCTTTCGTTTTCGTATTGTGAAAAACAGAAACGTTTTATTGGTGTAGTCAGGTATTGAGGGTTCGCGCCGAATGTCCGTGCACAGTCTATGGTTCGTGCCATGAGATATCGCCCGAGCCCTCGTTTTTCTATGAGAAACTAGTTAAGACGCAATAAATGCCGGTTATGACGTTGCGCTTACCGACTTTGACAAGAAAAATGTAAATTTGCAAGCAGAAACCTGTTCTAGCCGTAAGTGGCGCGTCCGTATATATTCACGCTGAAAAGTACAACATGCGGGTACTTGCGTGAATTAATTCATCAAGTGGAAGTCGGTCCTGTATGCAATGCGTGGCCACCGCCAGTCTTCGAAATGAATCAAACGCAATATTCGGCGAGTACACTGATAACAGAACTTGCGCTTGTCGAAGTACTTCGCGCTTTTAAAAGATAAGTGGATCCGAGACTCATACGAGAAATGTGCAGAGTGGTCCCAGGAGCAGACTGCTCATCTTTCAATTCACAAAAATCTTTGTTCCCTTCATTCATCTTTCAGTGTACAGTTAGCACAGGCTTCGGCTGGACAGAACCCAGTGCTGCGTAAATGGCTCCAAGCGATGGCGCAAACGGGCTTGAGGCCTTGCAGGCACCAGGCACTTTTCTCAGCTCACTTCGAGCGGGGATCTGAAATGAACTGCGTGCGAAGCTGGATAACTGCGCCACCACAAAGCATGCAAAACATCAGTAAAAACTACAGTGATGGAAGCGAAACTGAACAAAAAAAAATAAGGCCGCCACCGTCTGGAAGACGTTGCAGTAATGAGCGTTAGCTGTTTGGTTTACTAGAGGAAGAAAGTGAAGAACGCATCCGTTGTCGAGTTACATGCCCTCAAGACACGTCCCAAACGGAAGTTGCTTCGTTTGGGGAATCAAGGTGGGCCTAGAATTCGGCTTGCGGTGCGATATGGCAACGCTTCAATCAGTAATTGCATGCATACAATGTTTACCTATTATTTAATTGTGGTTTTATTTCTATATCACAACCCATAAGGTTTTATGTGCCAGCCAAATTCGGTACACAACTGTCCCCGGATGGGGGCCCCTTGTTGTCGGAGCATATATAGCGGATCGAATGTATACTTGGCAACGATTGTGGCTCGGCTTGAGCCAGTGGGCAGCCCTGTGCACTTTCCTTTTCTTTCTTCCTGGCAACAACAGACAGACCGACGAATGTATACACCACCAACACCATCACCATCATGATATCTGATGCTTCATTTAATATCTGCTGCGGGTCCTTGGACCCAAGATATTAAACTTTATTTTTTAATATGGCGGACTGCTCGACTTGAAGCACTTTGGCACGGGTCGGCCCGGTATTGCACTGCCTCCGGGATCGGCCCGAGGCATATTAGCGCGCGCCTTTCCTTTCTATCTTTGGTCTCCTTTCCTTTAACTTTCCTACTTTCAGCACGCGGCAGCGAGCGTGGCTCGGCATGAGCCAGTAGGCAGGCCCGTGCACTTTCCTTTTCTTGCTTCCATTCAGCAACATCAGCAGCAGTAGCGAATGTATCCACATATAGCGGTGCCGTTACGGGACAGTCTTCCTCTCGTTATAGGGTATTTCTTGAGTGGAGGGGGAAAGGAATGGGAAAGCACAAGCACTTTTAATGGCCGCCGTCTTAAACTCGAGAAACCGAAACTATACCGCCATTTTTTTATTCGAGAAGTGTGCCATGAGGGTTAAGTTGAAAAAGGAAAGGGGGGAAGGAATGCACGGGATTTAAAGTTAAAAGAAGGAGTGAAGAACCGTTGCGTTGAGGTAGTCGCAGAGGTTGTTGATGAAACGGTTGTCCATTGTCCACTTCACGTAGTCACTTTCGCGGTTACACCGCAGGCAAACCTCCCTCAGGAGCTGTTTTCTGATAGCACCCGTCGCTAGGCATGTCCACAAGTGCCGCCCATCACAAATGTCCGGTGCAGCGCTACAGTGAGGGCACCTGTCAGGTGCTGGCAGATCTTTGGCACGCCACCGATGACGGACAGATGGTGTCAGAGCCGCCCCTGCCCGAATCCGGTGCACGGATACCGCCTCCTGCCGAGTAAGACTACGGGGGAGAGGGTGCGAACACGGAGGAATTAGAGTGCGTGTTCGCTGGCGCAGAGCTTCGGAATCGGAAACATGGGACAGGGACGGATCTGGGGGAAGAGGGGGAGGTGGCGAATCGTCTAATGTATGAAGATGAGTCATAGCATCCGCTTGAATGTTATGTGGATCCTGGGCATGGCCGCGAATCCAGTGTATGCGCACAGGACATGGATACTTTGAGCAGCGCAGATCAATAGATTGTGAAATCTGGAACGTTCGTCGAACAGCCTTAAGCTGTTTAAGGGCGGCGCGGTAGTCGGTGCAAATATGAACGGTATTGAATGTTGGAACGAGCGGAAGGGAAGCAATGACATTATAAATGGCTTGAAGTTCCAATGCCAGGGGAGTGCACGTATCCGCAGTATACCTCGCGCGAGAGTTGAGATGCGGATGAGACGGACTATACACAGCAGTAACTCCCCTCTGTGCAGAATGTGATGCATCCGTGTATAATATGCACCATTCAGGCAGATACGCTGCTGATACCGACGGGTAAACAGTGGGGCGATTGTCAGTGAGCTGGCGATAGGACCACGGTGGAAGTGGCTTTAAACTATGAAGTTTGAGAGACT
Organism: Amblyomma americanum; assembly: GCF_052857255.1. Taxonomy (NCBI): domain Eukaryota; kingdom Metazoa; phylum Arthropoda; class Arachnida; order Ixodida; family Ixodidae; genus Amblyomma; species Amblyomma americanum. Next base: position 93,830,572 of record NC_135503.1, read on the forward strand.
GTTTTCGAGCTCTATTTGCCACCCGTTGGTCGATGATTTCACTGAGTGTATTAAGTTGGGCGAACTCCTGTAGCACTGGTATGGGTGTTAAACGAGGCAGATATGTTACGACGCGCATAGCCTCACGATTGATAGCTTCAAGGGAGTCCCACTGTCTGCGGGTGAGACGTTGAATTTGTGCCTGATATACTATCCGTGGCTGAAGGATAGAGCGCACAAGCTGGCGGGCCGTATGAGCACGTGCGCCACCAGAGCGCATAGCTATGCGACGAATCAGACCTAGAGTAGCGTGAGCCGATTTACGGATGGCTGTCAGCCACGGGGTGCCAGTTCCAGATGTATGGAGGAGAAGACCAAGAATACGAACAGTTTCTACCTGAGGAATCAGAGAATTATGTACCGTAAAATTTAAAGGGGGAGTTTTCCGTAAGGGTGGCTTTATTTCCAATTCGAATGAAACATGATTTAGTAGGAGAGAGTGTTAGACCCAGAGGTGGGAGGCGAGATGTCAGTACATCCAGCGCGTGTTGAAGGACCGACTGATGAATAGACGCATCTGGATGACAGCACCACAAGGTGATATCATCGGCATATGCAAGCACGCGGATAGAAGGGATGGTCTCTAGGGCTCGAACAAGAGGAATTAAAGCCACATTAAATAATGTGGGGGCGAGAACGGAGCCCTACGGCACTCCTCTATTGGAGGTGAAATTACCAAAGGGCTTTCCGTGGACATGCACGCTGAAGGTTCGATTTGCTAAAAAGGCGTGAATGGAGAGGAGGAACCGGTGAGGGAGACCAAGAGTTTGAAGGGAGGCAAGAATGGCAGAGTGAAGGATGTTATCACATGCCTTTGTTATGTCTGTAGCGATTGCCGTTCGTACAAGGTGACTCTGCGGAGAGTGGTCAAGCACGTCAGCAGCCAAAGTAGCAAGGCCGTCCTCCGTTCCAATTTGAGGGCGGAAACCAATTTGGGAATCTGGGCAACAATCATGGGATTCCAGCCACCACGACAAGCGTGCGGCTAGAATGTTTTCATAAAGGTTGCAGATGGTAGGCGTAAGGGAAATTGGACGAAGGGCCGAGAGAGATACTGGAGGCTGACCTGACTTGGGTATTGGAACCAAAATTGAATGCTTCCAGTCTCCCGACATGACGCCAGAAAGCCACACTTCGTTAAAAGTATCAAGTAGGGTTTGCAAAGCCCTCCCTTCCAAGTTACGGAATAAGGAGTTAGGTATGCCGTCGTGCCCGGGAGTAGTAGTAGTTTTTAAACGTTCAATGGAGGCCAGCAGCTCTGCCATGGTGAGGTCAGAAGTAATCCCATCGGGGGACCCTGTTACCGATAAGTCAGGTGGAGACGTAGCGGTGCAGTCATGGTTTGGAAAAAATTGACGGGCCGCATGTTGTGCAAATGTGTCCTCATCCACATTTGGCGCGAGGCGAATGCTCTCTGTGTAATCTGCAACCTGAGAAGGGCGCTCCATGGCATGAAACACTCTCCAAAGATGTCGATTGCCCTGCGCAGAGGACAGGCGGGCACACCATGCAGCCCAGCGTTGCCTGCCTAGCCGCTTTGCATAGCGCCGCGCCCGTGCGGTAGCGCGGTGAAGAGTAGGAAGAGCCGAAATGTCATCGGGGTGACGAGTAGCGTGAAGATACGCCTGGCGACGAAGAGCCCACAGATTCAAGAGATGTATGTCCGGGTTTGGGTCGTCTTCATTTACAGTAGTGGTAATAGTGTGAGTAGCGAGAACAGCAGAGGGAGTAGACAATGCTGAAGAGGGGTTGAATGTAGATAAATGATTGTCTGCGCGTGCAGAGTCCCATTATGTTATTCGTACAGTGCGGCGTATTCTCCGTAGATGCGTAGGCGTGAGGGAGATAAAAATAGGTCGGTGATCGCTACCCCAAGTATCAGAATCAACAGCCCAACGATGGTTACCGGGGCCTAACCACCAAGTCAAATCAGGTGAATACGGGCCACCTCGTGGGCGGGTAGAAGTATTCGGGTGGTTTAAAAGTTGAAAGGAATGATCCGAAAAGCTCCCTTGGATGTGTGCACCCCTTGAGGAATCCGATGGGTAACCCCACGCAGTGTGTGCGCCGTTGAAGTCACCACCAACTAGAATAGGGATACCCGAGTTGGTAGAACGTAGAAAATCAACCCATCCCAGATTGGGAGATGCGGAGCTAGGACGACTATAAAAAGAAACTAGAATAAGGGGTGTGCGTGCAAGTTTTACGAGAAGGGCGACAACCTCTTGACGTGTGTTGCACCACTGTGAAAGGTCGAGCGGTGTGTGCGGAACTGAACTGTGAATATAAATTGCAGATTTACCTGGGCTGAGGGAGGAGGCGGTGCAACGGCGATCAGGGATAGAGGGTGAATGGTATGCGCAGAAACCTGAAAGGCATGGTAGTGCATTATGCTCTTGCAGTAGGAACGCCCATGCCTTCAGCTTTCCGTCGCGAAGGCGGATGTTCACTTCAGAGGCCTTATTAGCGAATCCTCGACAGTTCCACTGCACCACCACCAATAATGATGCGCTATCCATGACGAGGCCGAAGAGCTTCCACGATGAGGGATGTCACCTGCTTCATCAGTGCTAATATCTTATCCACTGTCGGGGTAGTCACGGCTAACAGGTGGTCGGCACCTGATTGTGGGCCAGTGCTTATCCTAGGTGATTCCTCTGATGATTGCACACGAGTTATTAGAATTCTTCCAGAGGATTGAGAACGACGCTGTTCCCGGCGCTGGGTGAGTTCGTCTAGTCGGCGGCGAGCCTCCGCGATTGCATTGTCTAAAGCTGTGTCTTCATCTGTGGTATCCACATGTGATGGATGCACTGGACGTTTTGGCGTACCATTTGATCCGGGAAGGTGAGCCGCTTGTGCATACGTACGCTGGTGAGGAGACGTATGGTGAGCAGTGGGCTCAGATAAAGGAAGTTCAGGGAAGTCGTTGTCGTCACATGCGAGAGCTGCAAAGCGATTACTTGTAGGAATATTCATTTTTGCAGGCTACTTGTGAAACTTCCTCGCTTGCGTCTTCTTTGGACAAGCGGGGGAGCGAATGTCATGGTCCGGCGATTTGCACAGGGCAAAATAAACTGTTGGTTCATTCATGTCGGCCACAGCTGCTGGATTAGGGCAGGTATTTTGCATGTCCTTCTTATACCGCCATTTCGTGCCCTGACATCGTACTCACATAGTTCCACCTCTATCTACCATATTGGACCAGGACGTCCTCATTGGCACGCGGCAGGTGGTTGTTTCTACAATGCTATTGTATATGGCTCTACAAGTCTAAGTGCCAGATGGGCTGTTTTCTAGTTGCTGGGACAGGGGGCACTGTGATCTCAGGGTGGTAGCTGACCGTACGAAATCTCGAAACGTGATGAGTAAGAGCTAACGCTCTTAAAATCTAATTCCTAGCACACTCAACAAGCCACCAGCTGTCAATCCGAAACCACTGTCTTCCTGGCATGCCTCGGGCGTCCATGTTAGGTGAAGTGCCGAGCCGTCAGCTTTCCCCTTTAGTGATTAGTAAGAAACTCTGTGACACTCCAGGAATTCATTCGTACTTTGCCGTGTTCGTTGCCGTATACGCACAGCACATAGTGTCACTAAACAGTTACCTTGATGCACTCGTTTACTTACATGAGTAGTAAGCACCGGTGATCATTTCCGGGGCAGAAACGTGCAGGCTCACGAAAAGGGTTCAGCTTAAGTTATGAACAACGCAGCGAGCTATGGAAAGAAAAATGCTAGATGTAACGTTAAGAGACCGGAAGCGGGCGGAGTGGGTCAGAGAACAAACGAGGGTTCATGGCATCCTAGTCAAAGTCAAAAGGAAGGAATGGGCTGGGGCAGGGCATGTAATGCGAAGGCAAGATAACCGCTGGTCCTGATGGGTAAGGGAGTGAATTCCAAGAGATGGAAAGTGTAGCAGGAGGCGGCAGAAAGTTATGTTAAATGGAGAGACATGGGAGAGGCCTTGCTCTGCAGTAGGTTAGTCAGGCTGATGATGATGATGTAACTAGAAAGGAAGAGAGAAAAGTAACAATAAATAACACTAAAATAAAAAAGAGAATCAAAATGAAAAATATTACAGGATGGCACTTGTCTGCTTAAGAGCGCGAATGCGAAATCCTTTCCATGTCTTCATTCTCCCTTGTAGGTTTCTCAGTGGGCACAGGCCACTAACCACCGCGGGTTCAGGATTCGCGCAAGCCAAGGGCCCCAATCAGCCGTCACCACGCGCAGCCTGGGGCACCGCTGCGGCACACTCAACCTCTGCAGAGAGGAGAGCGACTCGCTGCACAGACGCAGGCCTCCAAGTTCACGAAGGAGACGTTTATTCACGCCGTCCTCCAGCGGTACACAGACTCAACAGTCACCCCGTCCCGGGGGCGCGCTCGGAGCAAGGCCCCGCTGCGCGCTCGGAGCGACAAGAGCAATGTGCGTCGCTAGCACGACGCTGCAGGAGATTGTCCCCGCGGCAGTGCTGTGATCTCGCTCGTGTCGGCCGTTGGGCCGTTTGCGAGGGAGAGTGGGCAGTCAACGCAAGGTGCGCCTGTCGGAGGTCGCTGGACCCCTGGACAGGCTCGAGCCGCTGCAGGTCGAGGACCCATGCTGGCGAGCTCGAGTATGCACTGGTCAGAAGGGCAAAGGCCGGGCAGGACAAACAGCAGCGTACGCACTTTACGCTGTGGTCTGAGGAGTCTCTCTCTCGGCTCCGCTCGGACGGTCGCGCGGCCGCCCAAGTGGGTCCCGAATTCCCGCCAAAAGGCACCAATGGCAGAGGCCCTTGGGAAGCCGGGGGGGGGGGGGGGGCGAGCTGCGGCCGAATGACAGTGATTAGTCACCCAGCCGCCTCTCCGTCGCCTGAGGCGGGAGAAAGGGAAAGAGGAGAAGAACGCGGGATGCCGGCAACAGCCGCGCAAAGGCAACGGCGGGAAGCCCGGATTCCCACATCCTTTATTTTTATTTTTTTTTTATTTTCTGTAATTTTTGGTTTCGTTTAATTTTTAATCTTGCTTTTTTAATTTCTCAATTCTAGGTGTTTTGTTTTTCATTTATTTAATTTTGATTTTTAAGTGTTTATTTTTTACTTTTCGATTTTATGTTTTTAAATTTCTGGTTTATTTCTTACATATGAGCTGCTTCAGAACTGTTGCCTAATCAAGTGTTACATTTCTGTTTTATTTACGACTCAACTTATGATTGACAGTTCGCGTGGGCAACTCCCGTCTACAACTTCCGCCTACAAGTTCCGTCCACGCCACTCATGAGCCAAGAAACGCTTTCCCCTTAAAACAATGCTTTCACATTCGAAGCATGTAGGTAGTCTTAGTTGCCCTGGTTAAATTATCTACGCCGCAGTGTATCTGCGCCTCACGACCACCTGATTCGGACGCGGACCCCGCCGCGCGTCCGATCCAAGCGTTCGTACTGCCCCCTTCAGTTGGCACTGCCGCGAACGCCGGGCAACGCTGAAAGTTCAGGCGGCGTCTAACGCACGCTCGCCCCGCTCGACGATTTCAAAAGACAACGCATAAGCGCCCAGAGCGTCCGCGATTCATTTGCAAGCGTTCGAAGGCAATGACCGCAAAGTTTACATAGGGCGTGTCCTATCCGATTACAACGATTGTGTCAGATTGCGCGAGGCACGACCTGCGTGTGTATATATGGCGACGCCCGATGCTTTCAGCGGAACGTCGAAGATACGGCTCTCACTCTGGAAAAGCTGGTAGGTTTTGAAGGTGTGTCTCTTTGGTTATCTTTTGGGCACATATTGTGCATTTAAAAGCGGATATAATTCATCTTTCCTACGGTGTCATTTATATTGCTGAAGTCTACTTCCTAGCACTCTTCAGGCCAGCGTTCTGATGATTTATACCTTTGCTAGCTTCCATTCTTTTGCCTATCTGCGTGCGAAATAAGCGCGAGGGTTAATCAAAGCTGCTGTTGTTCGTGGGACACTAACTGCAAGCCAACTATTACGACAGTTAATGCCCTTTCTTTGCATGAGCTTCTACGGCCTGCATGTCACTTGCAAGGCGCAGCAGCGCGGTCTTCGCATCGACGCGTCGGCACTACGATACTTGCACATAAAAAACAGCAGTTCCAATCCCACTGAAACCTATGCCTTTCAGCGTGTATTTTATTTTCTCGAGTTTTCTCGTGGTTGTCCAGCCATGCGGCTGGACGGACAAAATGCTTTCGACAAATAGAGGTGAAAATTTAACTGTTAAAGGCTTTCCCGGCTTAAAACTTGAAATGGTTTGCGGCATGCTCTTCCCTGAAAGCCTCAAGCAGCCTGAAACATTATTATGACTTGAATGTTTTCGTTTTGTATTGCTTCAGAGAGGTATTTACGAGGGAATATATCGCTGGAGTCTGCAGTCGATGGCATGACATACATTGTAGACTCAAGTATGCAATGCGTTGACACGTGAAGCCATTGTAATGAGTTTCGGTTGTGGCTATGGTTCATTGGATTTGCTTTATTACGTGTTAACCTGTATGTGTACCTGATTAGTTGTTTTTGGTTACGTGATTATTTCATATAAATACTCATGTCCAACAATTCGACGTCATTCGTCACGTCACTGTGAGTCTCAGAGAACTTGATTCAGGTCGCCCACGCCAATACCAGACCTACCGCAATGTCGTTAATCTGAAACGCCTTGCAGGTTTTTGCCTCCTATCGACTTACTAGCCGTAGATAACAATATTATTGCGTAAATATTCTCCGCTTTCCTGCCATAATCAGTGCCCAACCACAACCATGTACGTTCTGACACTAGAGACGATAGAGTAGCATATATTTTGAAAACTAAATATTACGACAGAATTGCCTGCCTAGTTGAGATTAATAACTGTAAACTGCGAGACAGCGCAAACTAAAACATATTCGTTTAATAATCCTGACGTTTCGGAGCCACCTCGACTCCTTCATGAGGGATTTGAAGATCTGTTGGCTTGCTTCTTAAAGTACATTGTGGTGAAGAAGTAGGAGTGGGGCGTTGTGAAGGATATGAGAGGGGTTGGGGCGCCGACTTGAAGTCTACGGCTGTCAGCCACGGTGCCGGCCTGTGCGCAGATGTCTGTTGGCATCTTTTCTCTTTTGCTAGCTGCGGAGGGAAGTCCCTACGCAGACACAGGGGCGAGGTTTCCCTTCTGCGGTTGAGATTATTTGGAGCGGTTTGAATACGCCAAGATTCCATCAGGAGTCTCTTTCGGTAACTGGTTTCGGTTCCGAAGTCGTAGCATTTCTTCGTTGTTGTTGTTAGCCTATCAAAAGATGGCACATGCCCACACTGAGGGATCGGCCAAGAATCGGGTTTCTTCGAATTTCGTTGTATGGTCTTCGTCTTCACAATTCTCGGCCGTCGTATTGCGTGCTCCTGCGAAACTGTGCATGGTGTTCATGAGTTGTATTTTTTGTGTCAGGATTTTAGTTTTGCGAAAGTAGCTTCCGTCGTGAATCATAAGCGATAATAGTCACTGTCTTTGAGCTGTTAAGCGAAAATGCGCCTTGCAACGCTTGATTTAAGTGGTTATTTTGTTTGTTTTGGACGTAAGGTTGAGGTCTTTTGCAAATAGTTGTTGGGCTAATTTTAGTTTCTAAAGTAATGGATGACTTTTTGTCGTGGTTGTGCTCTTACGTTTCGTTTTGAAGGCTTTCAGCCTTAGAAATTCTGATTAGAAGTTTCACAGGATTTGTTCCAATGTGTAGTAGAGAAGAAGAAGGCACGTGCAAAGAATGAGAGTTAGGCCTATGTGAGACAATAGATCACTTCCTGCTGTTCTGCCGCCGCTTTTCTCATTTGAGGAAGAGTATTTTGCAGATTCCATTTCATCAACTGGGCTTGCCTGTGTCTTCCGCGGTTGTTCTTTCCATTGGCGCTTCTTTGCTTGGACGAAGCGACAGGAGTGTGCGCTCTGCTGTGCAAAATTTTCTTCAAGAAACGCAGCGACTCCCATTCTAATTTCTTTTTCCCGCCCACAATCAGTACGACATTGCAACATTACAGGCATTGTGTACTATTATGCACATTAAGCAATTGTCCCGTCTTTGATCTCCAAGTTAACTGGACCCCTTTCCTTCCCTTTTCCAATCTCTTAGGCTACATACTATTACCACTCCTTTTCCCGTCAAAACTTTCCTGTATCCAGTAAGTAACCGCCTGTGTCTTGGCCACTCCCCCGTAGTGGGTATGTGCCAGCAACGTCTGAGGCCTTCCTTCCTTCGTTCCTTCCTAGAGCCGGGAATCATCGCCGTGAACAATGCTTTCGACTTCCAAGAGCCGGAAACCTCAAGAACCCACGCGTTCTTGGTTGGTTCGGCGGGTCTCCTTTTCCGAGCCACGTCCTAGGGAGAGGACAAAGACCAGACGGCATCGTTCAGAGGTTCTCGGTCGGCCAGACATTGAGAAGCTCCCTACCGAGCAGTGTCCATGCGGCGTCATGCACGGCACCCGCATCCGCGGTGAGACCGATGTTGGCGCCGACGCCAAACCCAAGGCGTCGTCGACGCGGGCCCTGTTCACGACGCCAACGCCACTGCGGCCGAGTTTCATCAGGGCAGGCCCCCCGATGCCCCCCCGTTTTCCAGGCTTCGTGCCACCGCCCAGAGCTAGTGTAGGTGGTTTCAATGCCGCGTCAAAGATGCACCTGATGCGGGAAGGAGATGGAGGTCAACACGTTGGCTCTGGTGTGCCGTGGCTGCAAAACTTTGGCATCGGTGAGCTGGTGGTGACCTTGATTGCGGCTGTGCTCACTCTGGCGCTCACTGCTGACCGACCGACGGAGGCGATCGACAGTGGCGCTCCGCCATTGTCTGTCCAGGCTGGGAAAATGGCTGGAAGCGGCAGCAAGATGGCAGCCCCTATGGAACCGGTGGATATTCCGGCCATGATTCGACACAAGGTCGCTACACGCTCTTTACACTGGGTGAATGTGACAACCCCAGGTCCTCCGGAGGTGATGAAAATGACGCAACCTCGTTTCCAGCACCGCACCAGAAACAAAGCGGTAAGAGAGGGACTCTAACGCTGCATCATTTGACTCATTTGTTTAATTTATTAATGCACGGTTTTATAGATTGATATGGGGAGAAGCTTTTGTCCTGCACTGAAGGCAGTTCGGCTGACAATTCATGGCATATTTTAGTATTTTGGACTTCAGAAATCATTCACTATTTTCAATTTTATTCCGACGAGTTTTTAAAAACGTTTGTCATTCTGTTCACTTAGAATTTGAAATTCCACAGAAATAGTATGTATATTTATGTGATTTCTGCTGCATGAACAGAGAATACTATTAAGGGTCCTTCTTGGTATTCTTTTCAAGATTATAAGAAATAAAAAAAACTGATAGAAAATAGGGACGCTATCGTGGTAGGGGCAGCGTTTCTTTGCATTCTCTTTATGCATTTCAAATTCACAACCTAGCACATGAGGAGCTTGAGCGTTAGAACTGTACACTAAAATGGCGACAAAAGTGGCAAGGTGTGTCAAAGATATAGTAAGCCAATCTAGCAGTTAGCGGGGGTCTCGGACTGCACTGGTCGCTGCAGGAACGTGGTAAGCCTTATGTGCAGGGAATACAGCAGCGGAATGAGGACTACTTATTCGTGTGATCTGTGAGTACTGATGTTACTTGATCTGATATGGCGCCTCTCATAGAGCTAGCAGTCAACAATGTGAATGGTGTTTTCTTATAACATCAACAATCATTTCTCAGTGCACCAATTTTTCGCTTAGGAATTGAGAGCAGCTTGTTGGAGTATCCAGTGTTCTTCAGTGATGCAGGAAACACGGGCCATCGGCAGGTCTCGATGCTGCTCTAGGATCTCTCCCAGTAGTATGAAAAGTCTTGTGGAGTACACACGTTAAATGGACATGCTGTTGTGCTATTGAGGTGGTCCCGTTGCGCTCGCCACCCGTTTTGTGACTGAGCGCGGCAAGCTCTCTTGGTGGTAGCGAAGACTCCGAGTCAGGCGTCGATGATAATAAGAAAAAAGATTTTATACACTATGTACAGGGCATTATGCAGGACAAGATCGGTACGGGGTCCGGCAGCTAACAGAAAACGCGACTGTTCTCGCACAGCGACGTCCGGGGAGACTCCAACGCATCACACCATCTCACTCCACTCGTGAGTAGCACTCGGCTCACGGTGGGCCGGTCTCTCGGTGGATCGGTCTCTCCCTCCAAGTGGCAGCGCTGGGGCTTATCAAACCGGAGAAACGATTGCCCCTGAAACGGCCCGATGCAAAGCCGGCACTTGCCGGCTGTCCGAGAGGTCCAAACAGCGACCGCGCTGGACACCCGCTTCAATTTTGCCGCGCACGGTGACTTCCAGGGCGAAAGGGAAACCGGCGCCTCGCTGTCTAGCAAATTGCTGCACGTTTGGGCATGTCGCTCGCCGATGCTTCTTCATAAGGCGCCGCTGTACAACGGCGCAGCATCTGGGTTTGTTAAGGGAGCGTTAAGGCGCGGTTGCCTTGCGGCGCTGCACGGGGTGTGTCACAAGGGCGTTCGCAGGAGAAATTTTGCATCCTGTAGAATTGGAGTCCCGCCTTGTTGTGCGGGCATTGCCATGCGTATGGGAACTTTCAGGGTGGTCTTGTTAAAAAGTATAAAGTGCAAATCTGATGTTATCAGTGTGGGGTTAAGGTAAGATATGAAAATGTATAGAGTAGCGCGTTCGGCTGCTAAACCCGAGGACGGAAGACTAATGCCGGCACCGAGGGACACGTGTAGATGGGGATGAAACGCAAGAAAAGTCTCAATGTGAGCGCACGTTGAAGGGACACTGACAACAGGTGCACATAAAAATACTTTCATTAAAGACTTTCTCTGACACTTTCTGGCAGTGTTGACGCTTGTGCGCTAGCAAACATCAGTTACTTAGAGGGAAATTTTAAAAATATTCACGTCAGTCAATACGAAATTGTGACATACTTACTGAAAAGACGGGTTGGCAAATTTTTTGAGATGAATGCAGCAAGAGAGTAGTTCATGGTATCAGCGCATATAATAGCTGCCGTATAGGTTTGACTTTTTGTCTTCTAGATTATAAAAAGTCTGCTTTCTGTGACAATTGCCTATTGGTAATTAAACGTGCAACACGATTTATACAGCTAACTTATCTTTTTCTTCATTGTCCCTTTAAATAACTCCAGGAGTTCGCAATTAACCCAAAACTCTCAGGCGCCTCTCGCCCACGCCATCTTTACACCCCTTTCTGCAACTCTGCTCCAAATTGCTAGGACTCCTTCAAAGGAAAACAGTTACTGCGACTCTCCTTTCCTGTTAACCTATTCTTACAATGAACTTTTTAAGGTATTGTTTAAGGTCACTTTGGACAACTAGCTGCGTGAATTTACTCTTGCGAAGCCCAGCATGCTTATTGATCATGTGGAGAGAGAATAAGCTTTTATTGCAAGAAAGCTGACCGGACGAGTTGAGGGTGGGGTCCTCAGTCCAGGACTCCACTAGCTTCCGCCTGCACTCGGCGATGGCGACTGGGGCCTCCTGGCCTGCAACGTTGCCCCTGGCCAGCGTCACATCCCACTGCTGCAAGGCCGCGTGGGCGGCTTTAAGTGTTTGGGTTTAGGTAGTCAGTGTGATTGTAGGAATATCCCCACACCAGCGACAGGTATCTGCGTATAGTGCTGGGCGAAAGCGTTGGAGGTAGTGGAGACTGGGGAAAGTAAGTCTTTGGATGTGTTTGATGGTTTGGAGTTTGCCGGTGAAAGTTGCTTGTTTGGCGGCGGGAAAGGCACCAATTCAGGCGGAGCTTCTCTAGACGGGTGGAAAAATGGTTTAAGAGGGAGTAGTAAGTTTAGTGGGTGTGCCCTGCTCGGTAGGTAAATTATCGAGCGTCGGCCCAGTGTTGCCACTAAAACCTGCATGTCCTGTGACCAAATTTATGACATGGTTATGTTGCACAGTGCTACCCACAACATAAATAGCTGTGCGCGGGACGCGGCCACTCGTGTAGGATTTACAGGCTGCTTGGAATCATTTAAAAGTGTGGGGGCTGTGGTGTTGGGCGCCGCTCATCTCGATGGTGATGGCTATAGCAATGGCTTCTGCGGCCGCGGGCACGAGGCCGCGAAGGACACTCGAAGATTGGGATTGTTGGCGTAATTGACTGGACTGCAGCCGTATCTATGGGGCGTTGCAAATGAAGTCACATCCTTATACATGGCCACAGTGTCATGGCCGTATCGCCTATGGAAGTGGCGAAGACGGCCTGACTGCGGGGCGCTGGCACTCGTGCATGCGACGAGCGAGAGAGTTTTTTGAAGGCGGGAGCAGGTGGTACTGGAGAGAATCCCAGTGGCTTGCGGGTTGCCTGTTCTTGAGTGGATAACCCTACCTTCTGAGGTGGTGAGGAGATGTATGCTTTGGAAGTTCAAAACAGCATCCCGGACTTCTGGAAACGTGTTGTGAACCTCGAGAGCAAGGAATATAGTGGTAGATTTGCACTTGTGGAGGCCCAGAATCGCTTTAAAGAGGACACGAATAAGGATATCGATAGTGTTCTGGGTGATGCGATGAACATTGTAATAGGGGATATCATACTGAACGCGGCTGATGGCAATAGACGGAACAAAGCGGATAGTGTCGTCTACACGCATGCCTTTGCGATGTCGAGCGACACGTGTTATCATACCAGCGATGTCGAGCACGGGCGGGCGTATAAGGAAAGTGTTGCGTGGTGGGTTTGCCATCATACTGGCCCGAGAGGCGATGCATTCGGATGAGTGATCTTTGATCAATCGAGTGCTCCTGAATATAGAGCACGACTGGGCAGCGGAAATTATAGCGGGACCATGAATACGGATAATTTCTGATTTGCCCGGCACGTACTGCAAACCGCTGGCCTAAAAAAATATTTGACCATAGCAATGGTTTTTCGTAGGTCTTACTCTTTGGTGGTGAGGGATCCTCGGCCGGACCACACGGTGATGTCATACGCATGGATGACATCTCCGACATCTTATGTCGGTGAGTGTGGAGAGGTTGTGGGCGAGAGGGGCAATGTCTCTGCTGAATAGGAGAGAGGATAGCACGGCGCCAAGTGGAAGTGGCGGGGATGGTATACGAAGGCGATGTGGAGAACGAGTTGCATTGGCTGATGTCAAAATTCTAAGGCGGTAGTAACAATCGCTTGATTAAGATGGAGCCTGTGAGTCTCACAGGACTGCACAACAGAGATGAAGTGATCCACCATAATGAAAGAGAGGAACTGGTTTTTTTGGTGGTGATTGGGTATTCGCGATGAGAAGTAGTTCGTATTTGTCGTGTGCTGGAGACAGGCTCAACGTCTCGAGATAACAAAGTTACTGCACTAACGCCTTGTGATAAGGTGTTCTTGACTGCTCCAAGCGCGCCAGAGATGAGCACATTTGTCGGCGCAAAAGTTTGCTTAAGCCTTGAAATATATCCAGGAATATAAGATTGGGCAGCCATAACCCTGATGGGTGACGGTCAGAACGGTGCTCTGCGCTTGAGAGGTAAATTAATGAGAAACAGCCCCAGAAAGACAAATCCTAGGCCTGCAGTCGCGCAGAAATTCGGCGATGCAGCTGTTAATTGTACATTGATAATTGTATTTTGAAAAACTATATACTGGTACCCATTAGCATGGAATGCGCTTTGGATATATAAAAGTAAACAGATTACGTGTGACAGCAGCTTCTAACAGATGGAATAATGATTACGTCGAAGAGAGCCGTCTATCCTTTGCCCTCTACGAACCCGGCAAAGTGCTTACGAGGCACCACAAGTCAGGGCTGATTACAAAGATCTGTAGCGGCGCTCATTCTGCAGTGGGATTATATAGACCTATGATGCCGATGACATATTTACAGAAGCTTTTGTAGCCTATGAAATGGTTTTCGGAGCTTAAACCCTCAAAGCACATGTGCTGTGTTCGGGCAATTGGAGCGCTTAAATCATAGCAGCGCCACTTGCGGTATTCAGGGCAATCCAGCAGAAATTGCGTCTTCTAACGCATACTTTTCAATTTTCGCCTGCACAGCGCCGTGTGCACAAGCGGCGTGGACCTCGCTTCTACATGTACTGCGTCCGCTCGAGGCACGAGGTCTACTACAGCGGCCGGTCCCGCGCCTGTGTCTGGACAGCCAGTGATAAGGCGAGCTTGTGCAACTGGGGCACCAACCGCTTCCCTAACCTGGGAATCTGCCTGGACACCTGCGCCCGGGGTGTACCCCGCGACCGCTGCTTTGAGAGTGCCTTGTTCACCGACTGCTCGAGGTGAGAACTGGCCGCTGAAGAAGGTAAGTTTAAGTAGTATTATCTCAATTTCATATATATATATATATATATATATATATATATATATATATATATATATATATATATATATATATATATATATATATATATATATATATATATATTAAGGAAGCTAACGGTCACCGAAACCAAGGTGCATAGGTTAATGTTTTTAATATATATATATATATATATATATATATATATATATATATATATATATATATATATATATATATATATATATATATATATATATATATATATATACCAAAATTGAATCATTGTCTGACATGACTCCTCACACTGACACTTCACTTCAAACAGCTTGTCAGCCTGCCATGTCGTGCTCCTTGTGTTCATTTCTTTGCGGAAGTATTGAGGAATTAGAATAAATGCTAGAAAACAGAACCCATCACTTTTCCTTATAGCATACTTCAGCGATGTCTTAAAGGTCCCAGGAGGACAGCTGCCTTCCTTGCACAGAAAAGATTCGGGATGGTATCTGCAGACAAAACTGTAGGAGAATTTATGGCTTGTAATGCGTAAAAAATTTTCGGACTTTAAAAATATTCGTTCAATAAATACAGTACTGAGGCCGTGCCAAGACTTAATTTTAAATTCTTCAGCAAAGTTAAGTGCATTTGACGCGACCCGATTAAGGAGGGCGCTTAAAATGGTGTCTGCAGATTTTTAAAAGGTGGGAAACAGGGCAAAAAATACGGTCTACAGAATATTGAACAGTATGGTGAGCCACTGTCTTGGAGCACTTAAATGTAATCGTGGCTAGACGAAAATGTTCACGAAAATCTTGAAGTACGTTTAAGTATCGCGCCCGGGTTGTTTACTACCTGTGTACTGTCACTAGCTTAGTGGTTCTTGCAAGCGTTTCTACGCTCCTAATACGCACGATCTAGAGTGTTTGCGAAGTATTGTGTCTCTTTGTATTGTACCAGGCACTGGCGCCACGCGATGGTGAAAAAAAAAGAAAATTGTAGTCGTCGTTCTCTTGCAGTGAAGGATAAGCCAACCTTTCCGCATGATTCGGTCTGGTGCATGGATTCGGTGTGAGGCTCGGCATTTGCGATTGCTGTTTTGTGCCTGTGATCTCTCAGAAATTGTGTGAGGCGCATCTACTCGAAGAAATTCGAGTCTGCATAGAAGTTGACAACGACGTTTGTTTCAAGATAGTCTAGGGAAGTGGCTGAAAGGCGTTGGGTGGCTGAAGTTGGTTGGTTGTTAATATTGCGACGTCAGCTCACCCAGTTGAGATTTCAGCATGGAATACTTTACCACTACTCTCACCACCGTACGGGTCACCGGCGGATATCCGCTGTTCCTCGGTCTCCTCGTCATCGAATTTTGAAGGCATACCACAGCTACGCCACAGCCGGTCATTTAGGTCACCGCAAAACGTAAGACTGTATCAAGAGCCACTATACTTATCGCCAAGTACATATCCTGTCAATCTTGCAACCTCTTCTTTGCCCATCTGCGTCTACTGACTGTCGCCATCGACTTGTTTGGCACTCTACCCATCACTCTAGCCGGCCACCGCTGGGTTGTCACCGCCATTTACCATCTGACACGGCACGCTGAAACAGCCGCTCTACGATGCAGTGCCGCCTCTGAAGTCGGCGACGGCTTCCTGCCCGCGATAATCTTGCGCCATGGTGCTCCCCGTATCCTAGTTGGTCACCGTTGGAAGTCGTTTTTTCCCCATGTACTTGAGGAGGTATTTCACGCAGCCAACACCATCCAAAAGGCATCCTCCTGATATCAACCTCAGACAAATGGCCTCATCGAGCGTTTTCGCCGCACGTTGTTCGATATGCTATCCATGTACACCAGCCCCGACCACAGGAACAGGGGCAACATTTTGCCCTTCGTCACCCTTGCATATAATTCCGCAGTTCAGCGTACCACGGGCTAGAGCCCTTTCTTCATGGTTTATGGCCGCCAATCTTCCTTTGTATTCGACCCCAGCTTCTTCTCCGCCCGCATCACTGGGCGAACAGTTTGCTCCTCGTATGACCCACTGTCGTCAGCTTGCGAGCGTCAACACTGAAGTCGCCCACTGAGAACGGACACGCCATTACGACCTGCACCACGGTACTTTCTCCTTTCAACCCGGTGATGAAGTTCTCCTTTGGACACATGGCCGCAACCCTGGCTTGTGCGAAAATTTTCTACATCGCTTCATTCGGCCATAGACGGTATTACAACAAAAATCTCCCTTAAAATACCCTATTGCCCCTTCCCGCACCAGTGCCGATCGTCGCCGACGTTCACATGTCATGCATGAAGTCATAGCCCCGCCAACCCTCTACCATCTTAATTGCAGCCAGGGTGGCCTGTTCCTGCCGGAAGAATTTGTGTGAGCGCATTGCGCGAACTTTTACTTCATCGCTGAAATTTTTCGGAGGCTCGAGCGCTTAGTGCCAGGCTGTCCTGGAATAAAGACGGACATGGAAGCGGTGTCGCACAATATGTGCTCTCATGATGCTGTGTTGCGCATGAAATCTGCACGGCTTACAACAAGGATGTTAAGGGGAAGGCAATGACTGTAGTGTATTTGAGAAGCGGAAACTAGGAAGCTCAGAAAATAATCGCGAAGAAATGACTTGAGCTACTTGGTAAGCATTCTTCCGATCTAAATATGAATCCAAAGTTAGAACGAATCTTGTTTAATGCTATGCGAAGAAGGTTCAATTTTGGAGAGTACAGAAAAGTGTCAGAGAATGAGGCATTACTACCGCTACAATTCGGCACCATTGATATAACTTGCTGCCGCCGTATGGAGCTCGACTGGGCATTTTCTCAGAGTACGGCCCTGTAACCCGATATAGATGTACTAGTTCCTATGGCATGTAAAATCAGCTGCTGTGTAATAAATTTTAGGAAAATCAAAATAGCCTGAACAGTTTCATGAATGGGGTAAGTTGAGGTCGGGAGAGAGGAAATTTCCACGCGGGGTGGAAAGAATACACATTACGATTTTAGTTTACCGGCTGGATGGGACCTTTCATACCGCCGATACAAAGGTGCCACCCCTTATATTCTCTCTGCTGGAGGTGTGGGAAGAAAAGTAGAGCAAAAGCAGGGAGGTTAACTGAAAACAAATATTTCAGTGCTGAGGGCTTCCATATAGAGGTCGCTGATAAATGTTCAGAAGAAGTGCAGCACCTATATAACCTCGATGCCATACGTTTTGTGTTGCGTGACAGGTATGCGCAGGTCGGTTAACAAAGGTACGAGGAAGATGATGATCAAGACGATGCCTTCGTCGAGCTGGGCAGGATAAATAAAAACTGGCTGCGGGTTCTCCGCGAAAACGCGAACAACATTCAGCAGATTAATAATTTCAGTTGATCGTAATCTTTACCAGTAAAAACTGATTTTACAGAAACACATTGGAGGAATATCAAAAAATAGCCTTTTAGTGACATATTTCTCCAGAGCACTGGGAGCGTTATTCTGTGCTGGATGGCTACAATTTGTAACTGGACGCATTTGTGAGTGATAACTGGGGTCGCTGGGATTGACACGAAAATTAAACAGAAGCTCGACAGGAGGTTCGAAGGAGCTTGTATAGAAGTTCTCTCCTTTTTCTTTTCTTTTGATCAGAAAGAACGAGAGAAGGCGTTCCCTGGTGAGCCTCGACATTGGAGAGAAAACCCAGCGAATTCTGACTGTTGATGTTTACACTTGCAGGCAGGATGTTCTCGAGGAATGGTGGTTCTTTGACAGCACCGGCTGCGTTCAGTGGCACTTCCCGCGGGGTAGCTGTCCTTCGTACGGCAGTACGACGTTCAGGTCTCGCGAGGACTGCACCAGGAACTGCGCGACTCTCCGGCGCCACCACGGCGCGGATGTCTTCGCCTCCAGTGTCGATCAGCAGTCCCACTGCCATGCACCCATTAGGGCCACGTGCAGCTTGCGCCAGATGCGCTTTCCGTACTTCGCCGACATGACCGCCAAGGGAAGCGCCCGATGCGTCAGGGCGTCGAAAGGCACGCTGCTAACGCGACGGTGTCTGGTCGGGTCGAACCGGTTCGACTCTGTCTCCGCATGCAACAGCGCGTGCGGAAGGAAGCGGCATTATCGGGAAACGACAGTGGCAGATCCACAGTAGCGTATTAAAGTGTGCTGAAGGAATAAATCGATTTCTTTAGGAGCTTTTTAAAAGACATTTGCATTGTATGTAACACTCTGTTTCCTGAAAACTGAAGGGGTCTTATTGCTTTCTATTTCTCAGCAGCGATGCTTGAGTACCACCAGGAATGTGTGCCCCGCCGTAGAAGACATCATGGGCAAATCGCATCGGCCGCCTTTTGTTTCAACAGTTACCGTTACCTTTTTCTTGTCGACGTCGATTCTCTTTTGCTCAATCGGCCTTGTTTTCTCACCTTTTAAGCTTAATGTCGATTAGGGGCCCTTCCATGGTGGAGTTTAACCGTATCCAATCATGCACACCTGACGCAGATGCACGCACTGAACACGAAGTAGCGAAGTTATTGGCAGAGTGTCACACCTGTTTAATACTGTTCGGACAGCGTGGCGGCCCCGCGGTGGTTCTCCGGAGAACGTCACGGCTGATTGAAAGCCACTGGACAAAAATTATTGTGGTACTGTAAAAATAATAAAAAAAAGTGTCCCTGCCCGTGCAAAGCCACTGGGCATATTCTAGTGCGGGCAGAGAGATGTTGCCCAGCCCGCAACGCCTAAGGCACAACGTGCTAATTGGACAAAAAATATTGTGGGACTGTAAAAAGAATTAAAATAGTGTCCCCTCCCATTTCACTAAGTATAACGTGCTTAGTGACAATTGGAAAAGGAAAAATACCGCGACGCGCCCAGTACTGTACTGAGCATCGCCGCAAACGGCAAGCTGTCTGTGCCGGAAACTTCGCTTTACTTGGCCCCTCGACGTTCGGATCTGAGCATTGCTGGTTCTCGCTTGCTACGCTACTTTTTCAGCCATAGGCGACGCTAAGTTGTGAAAGAAAACAACATTTACAAGCTCTATGTTTGCCGACCATCTCAATTGCATATGCGGGAGCAAATGAGAAATACGCAACAATTCTGGACAAAAGCATTTTTGTTCAGCAAATCGTAGATTAACGCAATTTTTAATATCATGTAAGATCTTTTTAACAATATATCCGCAGGTCACCCGACGGCTGTCTTGAATATTTTTTTTCGATAAACGTTTTGGCTCTCGTCAAAAGCTGTCCACGGTGGATATCTATGGAAGCCTTAACTCTGCGGTGCGACCGATGGAAGCTCAAAAAAAAATTATTTTACCCATATATCAGAAGAATGTACCATTACTTTGAATATTTTCGTAACAGTGTGTTACAATGTTCTAATTTTCAAAATTTTGATTCGAGAATGATGGACATAGGACGACAAAAGATGGAGGCCACCGATAACTTTTTATAAATGGGTAATAAATTCGAGCCAACTTCTAACACTCCTGACGGTCACGTGGATTCATTTCGTTATGTTCGATGTTCGTAGTATATGGACTCTGCGTATAACGGCCAAAAATACTAAGCCGCCAAAAATGGTTTTTATTTCTAAAAAAAAAACTGCGTTATGCACGCCTACTTGTGCAAACCAGAGCCTGCCGCCGCTCTCTCCAGGCGGTCATTTAATCCTCGCCTAGGCCCTTGCACCAACCTACCTAATTTGGGGACGGGATATAAACAATTGCGGTTGAAGCGTCCACGGCAGCTGGTGGCAGCTCGGCCACATCCTGGCACTAGGGGACTGCTCGTGCTTGGTGTTTAACGTCTTCGTCAGAGAACGCGCCTCCGCGATTTTGTGGACTGCGGAAGCGTAGTCATCGCAGGAAACATCTGGATAGCCATATATGCACCAACCAAGTGTTGGCACATATGTGCATGCGTCTCATCCCGTGTGTTGTCGAGCTTCATCTATCCTTCCTGGGCCCATGCGGCAACAGAAGTAGAGCACCGCTCGTGGCACAGAGTGCATCACTTGTACTGTCTGTCTGCGCGTTGTAGCAGCTCAAAAGATGGAGCGCAAAGGGCTGGCGATGCATATCACGTGACCAGCATGACCAGCAAAGCTTTGAAAATGCTCACGTCGCTGCTCTCAGTTCATCCACGACCATCGTCAGTGGTTTCGCTTTCGACGGTTGCCTTGTCTCGCGCACACCGCAGTTCTTCCACATAAAATGCTTTGCCCAGCCGGCGAAAACTGAGGCAATGACTGCCCTAGTAGACCATCGGCGCGGGCTTGGCTGGCAGGTACTCACTGTTTCAGTGCCGCATTTTTATAGCACTTTTGGGCCGACATGTTCTTTCCGGGGCGGTGCCGTGAACCTTGTGAGTCGCTCTCTGATCTCCGCATTTTCTGGAAGCACGACCTCTGCAACATCGACGGACGTTTATGGCGCCTGCTTGTAATCTATAACCGAGTGGTGCATGCGGACATAATTGATCGTTGTATCTGCGACGAACTGCCATCACCGTTATGCATATTTTACTGTAGCACCACACCCGCTCGTAATAAGCGAGCGTTCTTTATATCAGCGGCCGTTATAAGTGGGCTCGAGTGTGAACGCATAAAACATGGTCTGATAGCAAGGAATACTGCTGGAGTATGCTGTTGGAGCGCGTGCACACAGCCTCAATGATCTCTCATAATACAGCTTGTGAAGCGAACGCTATCTGATGCACTCTGTGCCGCGAGCGGTGCTCTACTTCTGTTGCTGCATGGACCCAGGAACGATAGATGAAGCTCGACAACACACGGGATGAGACGCACGCCCATTTGTGGCAACACTCCGTTGATTCATAGCCGGACAGATGCTTCCTCGGATGACTACGCTCCTGCTGACCACAAAATCGTAGAGGCGCGTGCTCTGACGAAGCCTGATCTTAATCGTTCAGCTAAACTTTTGACAATGAAATCTGCTGCCTCCTTTTTAGCCAAACTGGTGGCTACGCCTCAAGCTCTGTCTTCTCTAGCTGTCTTTGTATCTTTGTGAGCTCTACTCTGTATAGCGTGCACAGCAGTTTCCATCCACGCCGCTGAAGCCATTCGTGTGCTTTGCCGCGTAACTCGTATGCTCCCTGCCTCCGCAAGAACGGACACCTTCTGTAGCTCCGGTTTCGGAATCAATTTAAACTGGGTGGGTTAAATACGAGCCCGTCAGGCTCTCATCCCTAAAAAATGGCTGCGCTACTCACCTCACCATTACTATTTCATCACCACGTACCATCGGGGGCAAAAGTGACACCCAACCCCAAAACTTCCGGCCCGTGCTACTCTGTGCGGGGCGCCACCTGACAAATGTGGCGCCCCTAGTGTACAGACCGGCGCAGTATACCCGTTTCGCCACTAGAACTGCTTTGTCAGGTGACGCCCCTACGCAGAGTGGCAAAGGCCAGAGCTTGGAGGGAGGGCTGTCACTTTTGCCCCGATGGTACAATCTTCAGCTGCTGTTCCGAGCCCGAGTAGCCTGTAGCCCCCCATTTCTGATGACGTCGGCGCCGCCGGTAAGACCTGGTTGTTCCTGCTAACAGCCCCTGGGTTAGGTGACGTCAAAATGGTTCACCTTGACATCACTCGAGGCGGGTGTAAATTCCGGGCGGCTTCTCACAAAACATTCAAAGTCACATTAAATTGTGTTCTACTCAATGCTTGCGACTCGATCTTGCGTGAAAGCACCTTTTTCCATCATATAAAGTCACGCGCGCCGCCTGCCAATCACGTGACCACAAGAAGCTTCGACCTCCGTTATATTTTCACGTGAAATCAATGCCACGACAGCTGACGACGTGACCTTAGCGTTAGCTCGCGGTTAAAGAGAAAAACTAATGAATTACAATTATTTTAGACCACATTCAGTTCGCATTTTGCGCAATGGAAAATGCTTATGAAGCGCCGTAAAGTGCGTAATAAAGATGCGCCCAAACAGCGTTTTTATAACTTACTTGCAAAGGTAATGCACTCGGTGGAACGATGAACCAATGAAAGCACGCACCGACAGTCTGACCCCACGCGACTTGTAATTTATTCGTGCTTTTATCGTCGCCTATAATGTTATTTACAAGCGAGGAGCTTTTGCCTTTTATTACCCAACTTTTTACTTGTTTGCTTTTCAGTTGTTGCGGGGGGGGGGGGGGGGGGGGGGGCTCGAGTGGTCTCTGAAAGGCGGTGCGTGCCCGTTAGTCTCAGGCTCGCAGCCATTAAAGCCACTGCATTCATCTGGTGTCAGGCATGGATTATGTAACAGTCCGCGTATCGATAGGCATTCGGCGTAAAGTACCACTAATATGGAAAGTATTGAATAAAAACATTGTCGGCATAATTTGCAGCCAGAGGAAACTATGCTTTCTCTACTAAAGCTGTTGTACCTGCAATCCCTTTTTTTCTTGCTTTCGGTCTTCAGCATATCTTAGTAGGTACCCCTATTCGCAATTTTTAGTGTGCTAGCACTTATCGTGGCCATTCCTCGCATTTAGCCGTTTTGTGTTTGTTTGTTCGTCAGTTGGAATGAAGCCGGCTTCGTGGCAGGCTGCTCGCCTGCTCGCTGGTGTGCTGAGCAACCTGCCATGATATATATATATACTAGTTCGCGCCCTAACTCAAGCAACTCAACAACTCAAGTCCCACCGATGGTAGCACTTGCCATAGAAGGGCAGTAGCGCATCTTAACCGCTGCACCACTGCACCAGGAATAGTAGGAAGACTCCTAGGAATCTATGAATGCCTCCTGAACAACTGCCATCCGCGAACACCGCATCTAAGCCCCAGAACCGAAGGAAAAGCGAAGTGCAAACGCACCTAATTCCCATTTGGCCAAACTACTCTAAACGACCCTCAATATTTTAAATCTCATGTTATGAACTCATTTTTGAGGTGGACAAGATTAGGCATAATACAAAGGTTCTCACGAGGTAGAGAAAAATGCCTCAGCACGCGACATCATCATAAAGAGAGGAAGAAGTTGCTCGCGCATTGTGGGTATGTGCCATATTACTTGAGGAGAAGAAGAAGAAGAAGAATTGCCGGTCAGACGCTTTTCTTCTGGAGACCACTTATCCCGAGTGTCGATGGAGAACGCCGCAGAACAAAACGAGCCAACAACTTCGGCTCCAGCGCGCAATCTACCGGCTCCGACTCCAGGGGAAGAGACACCCGATGCGGTCGCTTCCGGCCTGGAATCGGTTTCCCGAAGAGACGGAAAAAGCCCTCGAAGTCTGTGCCTAAGGCTTCGCTCCCAGCGACGAACGTGGAGGGACAAGATGTAGCCGTCTCCCCTCCAAGTCGCTCTCGGCGTCGGAAGAGAAAGAAGCGCGTCGCTCCCGATTCCGTTGGGGACGCGTCGGAGGTCTTGACGCCATCGTCCGCGCCTACGCCCACGAAAGCGAAAGGACAAGTGGAGTCGACCGCCGAAACGCCTCGCACCCAAGCGACCCCAGCGAAAGTAGCTGTGGAGCCTGCGCCGTCGATGCCCTCGGCTGAGCAGAAACAGGAAACCAAGGTCGACAAGCAGACACCCGGAGCCGCGACCACACAGCAAGCGAATTATGGCCTGGAAGCTGGAACAACCATCGACGGGGGCGGCGCCGCAAACACGGCGCCGGTGACGGCTGTGGATAAAGAAGACGCCGGGACGCTTTCGGTTCCCTCATTGTGCAAGAGGAGGGGGGACCACATGAACTTAGCGTCCCAACCAAAGACAGCGGCCGACAACAGGAAAAATGCGGAGGTGGGTGGGTCGGGGAACGATTTTTTCAGTGGTCATTTTGTAAACCTCAAGCGCGGCTCACCTCTACTTTTTTTAATTCGTCACAAATCGAGGAAGCATTCATGCAGCCGTACATCCCTCATAATCAACAACCGTATGAAGTTAGTTCAAAAAGATCAGCAATGAACACCTGTAGTTGGGAGATACTTGCACGATCTCATACAACATGGCATTCACATTGCCTAGGGTGATGCGAATCTTTAGTTGTACAACTTGGCCCCGGTGCCTCAACCACGGCGACTATCAGTGCCGGAGTTATCAGTGTAGAGCAGGAAACGTTGAGAGGTCGTTATCACTCGGAAATTCTCATTTACGGGTTATATCAGTGCTCCGGCATCTTAAATCACGTATATCATTGCAGCTGCAGCAGCTAGTGTAAAAAATGGCAGTGGCCTAGGTCGGCTATGCCAGGATATATGTAGCGAAAGCAAGTATTTGCCTATGTGCCATAGAACCCAGCGCAACACACCTACCACAGGAATTCATCCGTAAGAGGTACAACGCTTGTGCATCAGGTTATGTGCTGCCCGTAATGCCAAGGGGACCTCCGGATTTCGTTAAAGCCGACGGAGGTGCTATAAACGTTAAACAGACATTTAGTATGGTACAATTAGTGCATACGCCTTTCAGGGTACGGAACTTGGAGAAAAAATGGCAGTGGCTTAGCTCGGCTATGCCAGGATATATGTAGCGAAAGCAAGTGTTAAACTCCCTGGTTTTCCTTGTTCACATATTCCACTACGTATGAAGCACAGGCATAAACGTCCAGTATGACCTGTAGGTCCATGTTTGATTTCAGCACCGAGGCTCTCAAAGGATTGAAGGGGTCGCGTCACTCTTACGCCTATTCTCTAGGCTAATGGCACGTTGTTATTCGGTTTCTTGAGTCCGCCGCTGAAGTCTCTTGGGCATTCCATCGTTCATCACGGGCCGTCTACATTGAATCAGGACTCAGGTCTCTCCTCCGGCTGCTGTAGCTGCTTCTAGCGGTCGAGACGCCGGACGTTAAACATGCCTGTCTCGCGGCGGCATATTCACGGCGGCGTTTAGCCAGTCGTTCGGCGCGCTGTTCGTCTGTTTCCTGGGCGATTCGTTTCCTCTTCACCTCGTTCCGCTGTCGATTCCAGGCCTCCTCCAGCTTATCAGAATTGTCGCCGTCCATACTGTCACCTCAACTGTGGTTGCGGTGCACACCAGCTCTCTTTTTAAATCCTGTGACATCTTATAACGCATGCGACGCAGCTGGCGAAGCGAGCGGAGGCGAGCGCAACGACGAGGAACGCGGTGTCACGTCCTACCAAACGGAGGCGGCGGCGAGCGACGCGGTGTGACGTCATGCCAGATGGCGCGGCGAGCGCGCCAAGCACAGTAACCTTCCGCGGCGAGCCACGCGTTGTGACGTCACTTGCCTCGATGGAGTACCGCCAGGGCGAAATTGCGAGTTTGCAGCCAATAAAGCTTTTGATTAAAAAAAATGTTATGCCTGCACTGTTGCTACTTTGTGCCTTTTCCTCCCTACCCCCTTTACACTTCGGGCGTCGGGAAAGAATGAGCATCAGAAGAAACTTCTCGAAAATTGTTCGTCACAGACTGCAAAAAAAAACTATTTAGGCTGCCATTACACAAATGAATAAACCCCCATTTTCCTATAAACTTGTGTATGCGTTTTACTGAGTGGTTGATGGCGGCACAGGCGAGCGCGGATTCCAAACCTGGGCGTTTGCTCATCGCCGCTTGTTGTGTTCGCAGCGGGGGGACCAATCTGGCTCTCGTTCGGCTGGTTCACGACGAGATGACCATGAACAGCAATGGCGGTATGAGGAACAGGGGCTGCCAACTGGCGAGGCCGCCATCACGGCCATCTTCGGAGGGAACAGCACCTACCAGCGGCTGGCGCTCGGATTCGCCATGATGACCTACTTCGGCTTGGCGGTACATCTCTTCATCGGCATGGTGATCGGTATGTTCTTTGGATGTTCAGCATCGTAATAAGCGTAAATCCCTATCTATTCCAGAGTATTCCTCTTCTGCCGAGAGCTTGAAGAATTTAACCCATCGTAACCTGTCTTTCGGCTCAAGACTTGCCCCTAGCTTGAGAGATCTACTCAGGAAGAGAGATATGAATGCCTTGAAGGGCGTGCGATATGAAGTTTGCTATGTTGTTTGCCTGCCTTTCAAGAAGAGATCCGCCCTGCAGGGGCGCTGAAATCGTTATGTGAGAAGTTCGTTTTGGAATAGTCACTAGGTAGTAGTAGTAGAAAACATTTATTCCTAAAAGGTAGGATAGAGAGGCGAAAATACAGATTTTGGGTGGAGTCCTTATTTCAGGACCCCAATATCCACCTCAGTTGCTCTTGCTTGGGATATCAGCTTTCGCTGCGCCGCCAAGTCAGAGCTGAGCAGGGCAGACTCCCACTGTTCCTCGGAGTGATGTTTGTCTAGTTCGGGAGGCTTGAGACCGGAGCAGCCCCATGTTACATGATATGTCGTTGGAATTCCGCCACACCAGGGGCAGTGGCTGTCATATCTGTCGGGGAATAGTTGTCGCCATTCCTTCGCCTCTGCCGCCGCTAGCTTACGGTGTGGTGGGGGATAGACTTGTATTTGTGTTCGGAGAAGGAGGAGGCGCTTGCCGTACGTAGAGGGGAGAGGGGTGAAGTCGGGGAGATTAGTCACTCTGTTAGTATATCCTCGAGCTAGACTGTCCGCGGCCTCGTTTCCCTCGAGACCCTCGTGCCCAGGAGTCCAAGTGATTTGGTGCTTGCATGTGGAATTTTGAACTTGTGGGGTAGTCAGAATGGGAGCGACGGAGTGTGGAAGTCTGCCAGAGAGGAAGAGGCGACCCGCGGACTGGGAGTCGGTAATAATTTTTAACTCATTTCCCGTAGCATCGCCGTGCTGGATTGCGAGGGCAATTGCAGCAGTTTCTGCTACTGTGGGAGAGCAGTTTCGTAGGGAGGCGCTGGCGATTTCCTTGAAATTGGTGTCCAAGACGACCGCCACCGCGTTTGTTGAATCGGGGTACATGGCTGCGTCGACGTATACAGCATTTTGTGCCTGTCGATGTGTGCGGCGCAGATAGTCCACTCGCGGCTTTCGTCGTCCCTTTTGTGAGTCTGAGTGCATGTTCTTCGGGAGTGGAGCTACATACACGCGAGTTCGCAGAGTTGAGGGTAGCTCTCTGTTGTCCTGGACGGCGCGTATGTCAGCCGGGGAACTCACTCTTTCCAAGATTGGGCGTCCAGCTTTGGTGGTGAGGAGGCGTTCCTTTTGCGATGCTAGGATGGCTTCTCAAATTTCTTCTATTGTGTTGGTCAGTCCCAGGTCCTCGAGGTGGCAGCTGGCCGTGTACATCGGGAGGCCTAACGCATGTTTGTAGGCGGTACGGATGATGGCATCAGGTTTGTCTCGCTCATTCCCCAGAAGTGGTAGGAATGGGAGACCGTATGACAGGCGGCTCATAACTAGAGCCTGTATCAGTCGAATTGTATCCTCCTCTCTCATGCCTTTTCGGTTGCGGGTGATGCGCCGAATCATGCGGGAGATCTGGAGGGCAGTTGTCCGGAGACGCTGTAACGTGTGGTTGGCTTTCCTGTCGCTCTGAAGCCAAAGGCCCAGGATGCGGATTAAGAGGGACTTCCTTTATTCTCGTGCCTTCGAGGTAAACGTCGATGTCGCCGGGAGATTTGTAGGCATAGCCCTGAATGCGGATAATTTCGGATTTGTCGGGTGCGCAGCGGAGGCCGCAATTGGCTGCTTGTCTTTCTACGCAATTGACTGCCTCTTGTACGGTGTTTTCTTTGTTGGCAAGGGAACCCCAGGTAGACCAGATGGTAATATCATCAGCGTAGATAGTATAGCCGATGCCTTCAATAGCCTCGAGTGCTTTTGCCATGCCGATCATAGCTATATTGAAGAGGAGAGGAGATATGATAGAGCCTTGGAAAGTGCCTTTGGGTGTCTGCTCTGTGCCGGAGCGGACATCTCCCATGCCAGTCGTGGCCGTGCGGTTGCTGAGAAAGTTTTTGATGTAGTTGAAGGTCTTGGGTCCGCAATCGAGGGCGTTGAGCTCTTTCAAGATGGCGTCGTGAGAAACGTTGTCAAAAGCGCCTTTCAGATCAAGGGCAGCCTCGCTAGCTCCACACTAGTGCAATCCATTCCTTCCAGCTCGGATCCCTGTCGATGTATTGACCAGTTTAAGGCCATTCTTTTCTCATCATGCACCATACTCAAATGAAAAACTAATGCAGAGGCGATCATACGATGCGAAACGATGAATCTGCGTTAGCAATAATGATTTCACATTTTGCTTTTGTATTGGTCACCTTCCCATTGCGTCTTTGAATTCGATTTTGCAGTCGCTTTTTCGTTCTGCTTCTGCGCTAGCACTGGTTGAAGAAGCGTTCAGGAGGCTGGAGGTGGAAGGAGTTTCTGAAGCGTGAATGTCGGAGGCGGGGAGGTTGGTGAATGCTCCTAGGTGACAGATGAAAGGTCTCCTCGATTTGGCTGCACTTTCTGCACTAGTTTACAAGGGTGCCGTGCCAGTCCAGCGCCAGTTCTTGGCAACTCGCCCGACATTCCACCCTTGTCAGTTCTTGTGGCGCGAGTGTAGCCTGACACCACTGCTCTCGGTGAAATGGCCAAATCGAGTGCAACAGGGTTGAAACGTTCGTCGGCTGAGGCGGTTTGTTGAGGTTTGTTGCCTTGTTTTGCATATGCGCGGGATTGTGCTAGTTGTATGGAACGCGGTTCATTTTTTCGATGCAGCGCATATCGTGGAGCGGCTAGGGAATTTGTTAATTTCAAAAGTGATGAAGAATTTAACACTATCCTTTCCGTTGCGTTGTGCAAAGGTCGCAGGCCAGTCCACCGTCGCTGAGTGAACAGGTACTTTGAAGACGCAAAAAACTTTTGAATTCAAGAGCTTATTTAGACTTCCGCTGGAGGCGACCTTTCACAGCTTAAACGAGTGAATCAGGCTTTTGCGGTTCTATTCCAAAAGTGACTTCGGTTGTCGACCAATCACAAAATGAAAGAGTGTCTCGATAACGTGAGCTATATTTGAACTCAACAACTCGCGTTCACTGTCGGCGGACGGTGACGACGGAGCGACTATTAGAAACCAATTGGCAGCTGAAGGCTTGGGCTGACGGTGACCTAAATGCCAGTCACTGCTGTAGGTACTGATCTCGCAGCGATCCATCACGAACGTTGCGATCACAAACGTATTAAACAATGTCACCATCTGCATTTTATAAAAGGCTCCGTCGGGCTGCGCGCAATAGTAATATTTGCACACAAAGGAGAAATGATGTAAAGCTACGTGCGAGGCTGTACATAAAGATGAGAACTCATACGCAGTGCGCCCTATACGCAGTCGATTACGCACGAACGCAGACGCGCACACGCAGGCGCGCATACACACACGTACGCGCAGTGTCATTTCAGCTTTTTGGTGAGGGCACGGCGCAGATGCCCGTCTAGTATGAGTATGCGGCTGTCTCAACCATGGTCTCAACACCGCTCACTAGAACAAGCATGGCCGCGGAGCCTTCTGCTACGGAACGCGCCAAGCACCTTGCACTACTTCCACGAGAACAGAACTCGCCGGGAGGCTTGTGCAGAAGCGCGGCAGAAGTGCAGCACGAAGTTGAATCGAGTGCCGAAGTGCAGGGAGCGCTAGCTACACTGTCAACTCGAGTGCAAGAGTCCTTCACCTCCTGAACTGGTGCAGAAAGTGCAGCCAAATCGAGGAGACCAGCAGTCACATGTGGAATACAACAATCTTTTGATGATAGCTGATCGACCTCACGAGTTACACACCGACTTGAGCTCTTGTATACAGATGGCCACGAGAGTTCGCGCTGTTAGCACTGCGTATTAGCGGCTCGCGGTAGCACAGACACCCGTACCTGCATGCGACGATTCCTCACCTATTAAGGGCGAAACACTGCCCCTGATCGGTTCTGGCAACTATGCACCGGCAAACGCACACTCTGCCGCTTAACAAGCCCCTGCTCAACAGTTTCGCGCAGCGTTTGCACTTTTCCGACAACTCAGTTGTACTCGCTAATGTGGGCCTTCCGATGTTCTCAATTAAGTCTCATTCTCTATGCCGTGTTTAGATGAGCCCAACGTTTCATAGTAGCGTGCTTAAGCGGAGTGCTGTTTTCAGTCACATGATCAATTCCCCCAGCTCAAGACGTGAACTTCGCATGCCTACCACCGGCCGAGATAAACGGATCCAAGGCTCCCCGTTTCTGGGTGAAGACGAACGGATGGGCGAAGGACGACGAGAGAGGCTGCTTTCTGCCCGTCCGGGAAGCCCACAACGCAACGCTCCACCACGTGACGCCTTGCACTGCATGGGTCTACGAGATGCCTGCATTCAACAACAACATCATTCAGGAGGTGCGCTCTTTTTGTGTAATAATAATAACAAATATAATAATATTAGTAACTATATAACAATAATACTGTTATGATTACTAATTAGTTTGTTTTTGAGGAAAGGAAAGGCGCAGTAACTGTCTCACTTCTTGGTGAAGAACTCCACAGCGGCGTGAGGAAAAAGAGGAAGGGGGTGAAAGTGAGAGAAATAGGTCGCGCTGTGGATGGCTCCGGAAAGGCGGCCGCCGCGGTCGGGTGTGCACCCGGCTACTCCAGCTGAGTAGCCGAGCGCCCTAACGACTGAGTCACTGTGGCAGGTTAGCTGTAAGTTGAAGGATGTGTCTGGGAGGGGAGTGTTGCTTGAGGATGGACTGCGGCGTTAAGAAGGTTGCGGAAGGGGAAGGGGTGAAGGGTTGCAGACGTGAGTCCTATACCTTTGAGTCGCTATTCCAGTTCCCGCGAGATATGCGGAGTTGGGGCTTGGGCCTTTTCTTCCTCTCTTCATCTCTGCGAGCTGCGAAGTTGCGAGCATCGTTATTGCGCTCTATTTTTTCTTTTGTTGTTCTCAGTTTCGCCAATGAAGGGTGCACTGCAGCCGGCGCATGCAGTGTCGTATATACCTCAAGAATGGGCATCGTGGCTCACAGGCGTAGATCTCAAGCCTACACCACCCCCCGTCCTTCCGATCTCTTCACAAGGCTGCATTGAGCCCCCAATTCTTCCTCCTCCCTGGCATCCCTGAAGAACCAAGACGACTCCGAAACGCCGGGACTTATTAAAATAATGGTGTCTTATCGGAGAAAATTGTTCGCAATTTAATACAAAGTGTTCCAAATCATATAGCCAGCTCTCGAACTGCTCAGTTTTCAGTCATACACCTTGTTTCTTTAAACACGATACTCTAAGGTCGAATAATGATTTCTTACGTTGTAGTTATACAAACCGATAGCAATCATGTCGTCTCTTTCCGCGGACTATAGTTTAGGAGCATCGAACCTTGCGATGTCAGTTTTGCCAAAATCAGTAAACGGCTAGAAACCGTTCGATTCAATTAAAGTTGTGCCATCCGGCAATATACCGGACTGATTCTAGTGATAGCGAGGGCAGAAGGCAATCAAGTGCAAAAATAATTAGGATGAGTTAGAGTTTCAGTCAAACTATTATACCTTTTCTATCTCTGGTAGCATTGTCTAGGTCAAAATGAATGGTACCACTTCCTTCGAAATTTTCATGCAGGTGACCACCAGTTAAAATATTTGTTTTTCTTAAAGTGCATCCTAGAACGAAGTGGCAATTTGTTTTTTCGGTTTTTTCTCTCCCACCGCTATTTGCACTTCGAATGCCTACTTGGCACAAATTGGAATTTCGACATCGTGACTACGAACCCTTCTGACACTTAACAGAAATTTTATGCATGTTTGTAAATAATTAACATTTGGTGTTGTGGGCTAAAAAAAATAAAGTGACTTTTTTGAAGCCTTGATATGCGTTCTCGTAGGGAAATATTTGTTTCGAGTCGAGGCACAGAGCCGCTCGTGAAAGTAATAAGCGAACCATATCGACTATTAAAAAGTTAATTTGTCAGTTAGTTCTCTTTGCTTTCAATCTAACCGTTTCAGTGGGACCTGGTGTGTTCGCGGCAGCGCGTGCGACCCCTGCTGCAGGTTATCTTCTTCGCCGGTGGCCTGGTCGCATGGGTGCTGCCCTTTCTGGTCGATTGGTGAGCACGCCTACTTTCCTTGATACGCGGACGACTGACCCGAGAAGGAAGCTACAACCTCTACTGCACGCAAATTTTCCAACAGTTTACATAAAACATAAAACAGTTTCGCACGACGCTGCTGACACCAAAGGCGGTTTTGAAGCCGTTTAACAAGCTACTGTGCACAGGTCCGCGCTTTTCAGATGACTGAACGGTCCCTTCGTGGAATCGGTTTATACATAAGCTAAGGCTTAATCTGGCGACCAGCAGCCTCAGTGGTTACTGCGCTCGGTTGCTGAACTGAAGGATGCGGGTTCGAAAAGCTGCAGCGACGGCCGCATATCGATTGCGGTGAAATTCATGAGAGTGCTGTAGAGTTTTGTACGATGCGACATGAGTGCAAGTTAAAGAACACCAGGGGGTCATAATGAATCTGGAGTCTGCTTCGGCGTCCCTTCTAAAACTCGTGCAGGTTCGAGGCATTAACTCAACGCTACTGCTTCAGCTGGCATCTTCCCTCCATCCCGTCAACAGAGTCACTTGTCATCGCCTTTTGAAAAGTAGCGAGAAGGAAACGCTCCTTATTTGTATATTGAGCCGAGTAATCTTTGCAGAAATACAGCCTCGTTTTCTCTTTCGCTATTCGCCACGTGACGACATAGAGGCGCGTAAGCGTACTGCGTTGTTATACACTCAGATCGAATAGTCACACGCATTTCGCTCAGCGCCGTAACGAGAAATTGCATGGGAAAAGTAGTGAGTGGTCTCTTTGAAGAGCGTGTTCTCATTGCAAACAGGGCAATGTCATTAGCAACATGAATAAGATTTAGTTAAAGGATGAGTTCTACACAAATCTATAAACTAGCCGATGTAATCAGTAGGTAAATGAGATAGGCAGTATCACACAGCAAAGAGATATCCCCACACGAAAGAGATGTAGAAGAAAAACCTTAGGAGCAATGCAAAGGGGAAAAGAAGCTGATACATAACAGCCCATCTGTTGAAGGATGGAAGGGAGAGTGTGCTATAAAAGTAGCGAGCCTGTATACGCAATGCCTTATGACTTCGAGTGCACCAGAAGCCTAAAAGAACGCTAACATTACCTTAAATCGTAAGAAAGGAGACGTCGAGGGCTTTGAAAAATTACAGACCGATCAGTTTACTTTCACTATTCGCAAAGACATTCACCAAGGTAATCGCTAAAAGAGTCAGGACAACTATAGACTTCAATCAACAAAATGATCAGGCAGGCTTTCGTAAAGGATTCTCGATGATTTACCATATTCACACTTTTAATCCGTCATAGAGAAGTGTGCAGAATATAATAAAACCCTATATATAGCCTTCACAGATTAGCAGAAAGCATTTGACCCATTCGATGTCTCGGCAGTTATGCAGGCATTGCGGAATCAGGGTGTAAAGGAGCCTTATGTAAGAATATTAGAAGGCATATTTAACACCTGTACAACCCTGTAGTCCTCCACAAAAGCATTAAAATCCTAGTAATAAAAGGTGTCAGCCAGGGAGACACGATCTCGCCGATGCTTTTCACCGCCTCTTTGCAGGATGTATTCAGAGGCCTGGATTGGGAACAGTTTGAGATAATAGTTAATGAATAACACCTTTGTAATATCCGATTTGCGGATGACACGTACTTGCTAAGTCGCTCAGGACCCAAGGCGCCTCGACCATTTTTATTTTCAGTGCGAGTGCTTCTGTACGTAATGGTGATGGCAGGACGTCACGACCCTGTAGACAAAGCAGCAATGGTGTAGTGACGTCATCATTGTTGAACTTTGTGATCATTGTGGGGAGAATTACCCGTTCTATGTCATGCGTTTGTGAAGTGACATCGTTATCGACCAGTGTGAATTTCGTTTTCACGCTACAGGGTTTTCCGCCGAACATGCATTCTAAAGCTACCGCGTTAAAACTCCCTACTTTTCTTTAAATTTGCACTCACTCCGAATTTGACGCAGGGCCGGCCGGCGTCCGGTGATCCTCACGTCCGTCGTGGCGTCGGCGGCCTGCTCTCTGTCCGCCTACTTCGTGGAGTCGCTGATGTTCTTCGCGCTGTTCCGCTTCGCCCTGGGGTCCTGCCTGGCCGTGACTTTCGTCACCAGCTCCGTGCTTTGTGAGCATATGTTTCGTGTTTCCTTTACTGAAAGCAAATGGCGCTTTACTCAAGCGGCTGTACCTTCTCTCCTTGAACAGCATTCACGGGTGCGCACACTGTGCGTGGTGCGCTGTTCCTGCAGGCCACCATTGCTTACCCCTGTAGTCGGAGCTAAGCAATATGCGATGTAAAAAGTATTTTTTATGTGGCGACGCTTACTTTTTGCATTATAGCAGAGATAAATTGATAGAGTTTACGCTGCATCACACAATTTGGCAGTATTCCGTAAGAACACGTTTGTGATATTCCTTACGTTTTAGTGTGTGTAATTAAAAAAATACATTTGTTACCGGTCGATACTGTCAATGAAAAACATTCTGTTACATTTTAGTGTTCTTTACAATTCCTGCAATATTCTCTCCCATAATTGCGGTTCTTGTATGATTGATTGCCGGGTCACACATGCGCGTAGGAAATATTGCCGGATTTATTTTTGCAATGACGGACATCGTCGAGGCGAGTCAGCTCATTATCAAAGCGTTCCCAGTGTACATATTTCACTTACATTATGTTGGAAAACATGTGCATAGAGGACCTCTTTATCTATTCCACACTGAGTGAAAGTATTCGTGCGAACACATGCTTGTATGCCTGGTCTATACTGCGGGCTGTATTCTGGATAAACTTTTTGGAAACTGGCAGTTTGCGGAGTTAGGTCACGCCGTGGGCATAATTAATGCCGTCGCTGTTATTGTGAGAAAACTGCATGCCTATGGGCACCAAGATAAACGTGTGAGGATCAGACAGCGACACACCGCGCTTAGTCATGTAAACGTCATGTAAACGAAGCGCTCAAAAATAGTAAATTTTTATACTTAGAAACAAAAGACCTTGTCGAAGCTCGTCAATGTACGGGAAGGTCCCCCTCAGGTGAGTACGCAGCACACGCGAAGTGCCAAGACCCTGGTGCGGGGCAATGTTAATGTCTACACTGGTTCTGTACCGTCGACCAGGATGTCATCAACGTAGGCATACGCCAATGTCAGGCCATGAGTTATCTCTGTGATATATTTATAGAAAATTTTGTTCGTGTTCCGTACCCTGAAAGGTGTACGCACTAATTGTACCATACTTAATGTCTGTTTAACGTTTTACAGCTACTTCGTCAGCTTTAACGAAATCCGGGGTGCCCTTGGCATTACGGGCGGCACATAACCCGATGCACATGGGTTGCACCTCTTACGGTTACTTTTGGTAGGCTTTGTGTTGCGCTGGTATCTATGGCACATAGGCAACTAAGGCCGTCATGCACCAAGCTCGATCTTGTAGGTGTGCTGATTGTTTAATTTTTTCCACGTCGGGGTAACTCCACATCCGCTTTAAGCATTCGGACCCCATGCAGTGTTCTGGCCGTGGCGGCAGTAGCGTCAAAGCCCATAGTGCAACTCTTGCATGGGCAAAGTAGTGAGACAGAGTGACCCCCAGCTTTTCTGCGCCAGCTTTTCGGCGACGCGAGCTCTTTAAGGCTACCGCGTTAAAATCGAAATGGGAGCAATAATACGGACTCATCACAGCACCAAAAGTACAAACAAAGCTTCGTGTCCGAAGCTTGTTTGAACAGCCTTAAAAAAACTGAAGAGGCATAAAAACGATGTCACCATTCGCGTTAAGGTCGACCTTGAACAAGCGGGAAACCTTCGAACAACGCAACTTCACCAGGCAGCGTTTTTCCTTTTTACGCGGCTCAAAAACATACTCTTGACTCTCAATCTAGCTGGTTCAGATATTTTTGTCCGCCGCCCACGGTCGGCTGTCGCGCTGGAAGGCATGAGCCAATGGGCGCGAAGAATTGATTCTTGCTGCCCGCCCTCCGCGTTTCCGACCCATCCGCTCGCACACCGCCGTCGGCTTTCAGTCTGTTTGGAACACGATTTTGGAGTTATCTCTAAATCTATTGTTTCATCTGGCGTGAATCTTCACGTTTCTGATCAAATATAACCGTATATCGGATCGAAGGCAGCACATATTCTTCAGGCACCAGGGGCGTCCCTTGAAAGAGGTGTCGACGCCGAGAGTAGCGATGTGGCTTCTCGTGTGATATGAATGCAAGTTTATCATTTCTGCAATGACTCAGGTTTTTCTGGTGTAATGCAAGCAACGTAAGGGATGGTAATGCAAACAATGTAAGGGATGGTTAGGTACAATCTTCTGACTTGTTTCGGTTGTGATGTGGAACCACATACGTGATTCGAAAGCACGCACTCTAAAGATTGGCATTTGCTTCCGCTTTTCGGGCCGTTGCGTCTGGCGGCCAACGCTGAATAAACGTTGAAAACCATGTCACTTCGACAGCTCGTAGGAAATAGTGCCCTGCAAGGTTAACATGAAATAAAAGTTAATGATTCACATATAAGCAGAACCCTGTGGCAAGCAAAGTACCATGTAGCGTGCGGTTAAGGCAGTCCTTCGGCCCGGTTGCTACTCCGAAACTTACTGGATACGATGCGGGCATCGTGCGCTCTTTGTTCCTTTAGGCTCTTTTTTTTCTTTTTGTTTGTGTGTGCTATTTGCTCCTATGCTTAGCTGCATATTTCGTGACCTGCAGGCGCTTCGTGTAATGGCAGCCTCGCTGCGGCGATCTCACGCTGCACCTAGCTGGGTAGCGTTGCCCGCAGGGCTCGTTCTCTGCTTCCTCGCGTAAAGCATTGAGCGAGCAATTCACGGCATAGCGCTGCGTTTGATGTTTGCACCGCCAAAATTTCTAGGTGCAAGTTCACCTCATGTAAGTTGGTTTTAAGTAGAGAATAAAGCGGTGTCTTGGTATGGGGTCCCCTTCCGTAGTTAAAAGAAATTGTTTTTATTTTTCAAGCGAAACTCGCAACCTTCTATTGTGGCCTTTCTGCCACCCATATTTAAATTCATAAGCACTGGTAATTCTGTTTTTCTGTAAGAAGACGTCTAAAACCTTGGCTAACACTCGCACTCGCGACAATGATACGCATGCAGAAGGGCCCCTCACCTGCTTCAAACGTTACAGGGCCTCTTATGTTTTCATTTCGACATCTGTGTCTGGCCGTCCAAATTGCTTCTCTTCAAAGTGGCATCGAATACAGCAGGATATATTCGCTCAGGGAAAGCCAACTGTGCTACTGCTGGCCGTAAGCCGTGGGTCCGTGTCAACGGAATACACAAGCTTGCATGTTCTCCGAAAGAGGCGGAATGTAATCGCATGAGTAATCAGTATTAGGCGTGCGTAGTCTACGACAATGCCAGCGCGTTTTGGTGAAGTATACGATTCCTTCGTGGTTACTGTCATAAATGCGAAATATTTAATTTTCGTCAATGTTTATTAGATAGAATGCGGGGCCTGCTACAGCGGTAACACAGTGTTCAGGCAGCCAGAAACACTGGGTCGACCATGTGCGACAGAGCACTGAGTGCCACCTCCGGCCCTCAAGCGATGTAGTGCAACAACTTGTGACGCGTTCCCTTGTATGCGACCCGCGTGTTGCAGTGTTTGAGATCGTTGGCGGCGAGTACCGCGCCGCGTACGTCATGCTGTCCCAGTTCGGATTCTCCTTCGGCCTGCTCTTCGTGGCAGTGATGGACCAACACCAGCTCTCTTGGAGGGCCGTCCAGCTCTGCTGCTCGCTGCCTGTCTTCGCGTGCGCCATCGCGTTCCTGTGAGTTCTCCCTCTTTCTCTCTTTCGAGCACCGAGCAGCGGAACATCAGTCGAAGGTCGCTCAAGTATAAATGTAATTTTTTTATTACTAAAAACGAAACCTCTGTGCGCCATTTCATATTTTTTTGTTCAGTCGAATATCTGAGCTTCTCTAAAGGAACAACACCTGCCAACATAAGTGATTTAGGATTGATGCAGCCGTGTCGAATTATGCGACTCGACAAATTTTCGAGCAGGCTACGGGTCACTCACAGAAAATCCGGTGTCAGCGCGTTCTTTTGAAAGGTGTAAATACACGAAATTGCGCACTGAATGTTTTTATTTGCAATGATGTGTAACAGGAAGCTTGGATTACCGCGCAAAATTCGTGTACGGTCGGCAAATAATTTATAGTTCTGTTTTTATCGCGCGTAGATTCTATTTAGGTTTCATCAGTCAGTCGGCTCTTGTGGCGTCGCAACTATGAGATCACATGACGCATGCAAAAACCGCAGAATGTATGCTGTTTGTTAACTCGCTGCCATTCCGACTTCTGGAGCAGGCTACTGTATAACTGAGTCGTATAAAGTGACGAAGCAGTGAATATGCGAATATGCTCTGGTATTTAGGCCTTAAGTGACTAAATTCCTACTTGTGACGGCGTCAGCATCATTCATATACTGAAATTGACAGTGAAACTACATGAAAGGAGAAATCTAAGGCTAAATCACGGCGTGACAGCAAGATAAATAACATGGCACTTAACTTAACGAATGCCTCGGGTATCATTTTAAAGCAAGAACAAACTGAGCAAAATTACCTTTCTACACCTGACAAAGATTTTTATGCTGTCGGTGGCTATATTGAAATGGTCGAAAGCAGCACAAAATAACAAAGATTGATGATTGATCAGATTTACGCACTTTTGTGTGTCAATTGAGAAGTCGCTGCTAATTATGCTCCCCGCGCAAAGTTAGCCTCAACTCATATTGCTAAAAAGTGTGTCGCGTGCCACCAGGGTGAACTTTGTTAAATACTTATATTTTACAACCTTGCAAAAACCTCTCAAAATACTCTCTGTACAACAAGCATATACAATTAATTTGGTTCATTTGATGCTCTCATTCTGCACTTCACCTGTGCGGGTGAATTTCTCGACCCAACGTATGCATAAAAATGACAGCGGAACTAGCAAGACGCAAAGTCGAACTCAACCTGAAAGCAGCTGCACGTTCTCGGTCCAATGGTTTTCGAAACCTTCAGAGGATTTAGCTTGCTGCTAAACCCTAGACATCAATATTTCAATAATGTTGACGGGAGTATCAAGTAGAAAGGATGAGCAAGAAAGATGGGAGGCGCGGACAAAGGTCAACACTTGTCCTCGCCTACTTCCTTTGACCGCCGTATTTACTTCGTTGCACTACGGACAGTTTCCCGGCTTACCACTGTAGTGTTTGCTGTACTGCGCATGCTCAGTAGGGTGCCTCTGAAATTCATATGAGAGAGCGTATCGGCCAAAGCGCAGTGCCAATATGGCTGCACCCAGAATTGAAAATTTGAAAGCCTAGCAGTCTTAACGAAATACTTTGTCAAACGTGCTCTCTTTAAAAATAGTGAGAAACCTGATGTGGGGCTGTTTTCTTGCGAGCGCTGAGCGATCGGCTAATGCGTGTCACCACCGGTCTTGTCCCTGATTCTTAGGGTTGCGAAGGAGTCCCCGCGGTGGTTAGTGGCCCGTGCAATGTTCGAGGAGGCCGAGGTGGTGATGATGCATGCGGCCCGTGTCAACGGCATCAGCCGCTACCGCTCCATGGCCCTCTGGAGGAACGCCCGGAACGAGATAGAAAAGGTGAGCGTTTCGTCAACGTCCCGGCGCCGCATAGGTGCGGTGATATTTGAAGTTTAGACAGCGAACCATTCGTAGAGACGAGCAGAGAAAACTCATTTGTCAACGGCGAACAGACACTAAACAGGATGCGAAATGGTTCGAGCACTCAGCGCCGATGACTAAAGACGGATTGTGCACTTGGAACGCTGGTAAAAATGATAATGCGCTCACAGCCGGACCAGGTTATTGCTGTCGATCTCCGAGAGATGGTACCGAGGCTAATGAATGACTGAAAACGAGTAAAAAATCGCCAGCGGAGGTCCTCTTCAAGGCAACCACTTTACCCAGCCAGCCACGTTTCATTCTAAGAGTTTTTTTTCTTAATGGGGTGATTCGCCACAGAATTGGACCAAGAAAAAGAAAGAGAAGAAAAAGAATAGATAGGGTGGTATTTTTTTTTAATTTCACAGATTGTTATTAAAGAAACAGCGGGATGTACGGTCAGCGTGGTCTGTGAATGTGAATTGTGTAGTAAGGCGGACGTTGTATAGGCGTGGCGCTCAATAAAGAAACGAATTATGAAAGGGAACAAGATTATATTGTAAAATTGAAGGCCATCAACATCGTTGGGGAACGTACTTTAAAAATTTTCTTAATAGCCTATGTGGTTCGATATATGACGCGTAACTGATACATATATCATATCCGGATGCATTGGCTTTCCCACATTGCATATTACTAAAAACGCGCCGCTACGCGTGGTATCGTCGCCGAAATGAAGTTAGCATTTAGGTCATCAAATAAATAAATGCAGTCTCCATTTGGGGCTCAAGAAATGCGAGAGACACCGTTTTATAAACAGGCAACACACGGAAGGCACCTAAACAAGCCTTAAAATACGTGTATTTTAAGCTCTATATCTGAAAATGCAACACCGGTTAAAAGAACTTGGCGGTGGATTAGCTCTGGTTAAACCTAGAGCGATGCGATAGCTACAGCTGGCCGAGTGGAACTTCCCTAGTTAAATTGAAAAGTTAGTCCTTCGCCGCTCTGTTTCGCTGGGCGTTCCTTATTGATCTTCGTCCCACTTGACACGGCGCATGCGCACAGCTGTGGCAGCTGGGCAGCAGCAGCTGCTCCGCATCATGTGGTTGGTCACGTGACCAACCAGGTGACCAGCAACGGCGCCTCGCCGCCGGCAGCTGCTCCGCACAACGTGAGCAACCACGTGACAGCGTGGCGGCGCAGCCACTAGGTGGTGGCGCCACCACCGCCACGGCTCCGCTACGTTGAAGGCTCGAAATGCTACCATAATGTAGCTATCGCTACAAAAGAAGGCACGCTGTCTGTGTTGACGGCATTCAATTTGACCGTATAGCCTGGCTCCTGAGAAATAAAAATGAACATGTTCATTAGTTTTCTTTGATTTTTTAAGCGAGATTTAATGCCTCAGGGCATCAATGATGGGCGAAGGTCTGATGAAAGATGTAGTAATGAATAAATTAATGGAAAAATTCTTGCTGATTTGATGAAGTCCAGTATAGAGCAATGGTATGGTCTCTGCGTCCAGGCAATATACGAAGCAGGGTTGGTTGGTGAAAGACCCGCTACCTTCAGGTGCCGGATCCTTGTAGGCTTGAGAGCAGGGCGGTCCCACAGAAAGCGGTGAATTTCGGCTTCAATGTCGGCTTCAATTCAATCAAAATATAGAAACGTTAAAAAACGAGCTATATCAGTAGTATACGAGCGAGTACACAAGTTTTGTCGAGGCATGAGGACTATTGGTTTATTAGGCTGGACTGTGCTCGTCTCTGTGCTACATGTTCCTTAATATTATGTAGTTCGTCCTTTGCGCTGTTGAACCCAAACTTAAGCTTTACCAACATGCCTATTGTCCATCCTACTAGAATGAGGTGTGCTGAAGTATTACCATAAATATAATTTAAACGTGAAGATTGTCTCCTCTTGCAGAGCCACGAGCGCTGGTCCACGGTCATCCGAGCACCATTCCGCGGCGTACTCTTGTCTTCGAATCACTTTCGCTTCGTCCTGGTCATGTTCGTCTCCAGGTGGGTAACTGAACAAGTCCTACATTTTACGCCCCAGAAATGCCTTGAGCGCCAAGACAGAAGCCATTACGAAGTGTTCCACACTATAGTTACAGCCGCCTGCAGTTTTATCAGTGGCACCAAGAGCTCATCGGCGCCACTGAGCGTTTCTGCATTCAGCCTCAGTTGAAATGGTCCCGCTGAGGAGCTTTGTCCGATGCCGGGACTTATATCCTGGAGCCTCAAGCAATAGGAAAATTTCAGTCATCAGCTATGGTAGGTGCGTCTCAGCGTGCCTACCCACCATTCGGCTCGGCGTTCATAGAAAGTATAGAGCATTGTGTTCAGCTGGCCGACCAGGAAAGTCGCCTGCGACATTTTCTACCCACTGAGCGGGTTAGAGTACTGCTGCAGGCGGAGACGTCATCATTCGAAAGCATCATACTCCAGTAAACAGGAACGAACCTTGAGATGTTGAGTACTTTGTTAAGCAAGTTGCACAGTACGCAACGTGGAGCCCTGAAGCGAAAGCCACCCCGGGAACATTTAAAAGACGCGGGAGTTTTATTGCTGAGTGGTTAGGGCGCTCAACTACTGAGCCGGAGTACCCGGGTTCGAACCCGACCGCGGCGGCCGCGTTTCTATGGGCGTGAAGAGCAAAGGCGCCCGTGTGCTGTGCGATGCCAGTGCACGTTAAAGATCCCCAGGTGGTCGAAATTATTCCGGAGCCCTCCACTGCGCCGTCTCTTTCTTCCTTTCTTCTTTCACTTGCACCTTCCTCCCTTTTCTCCCGCCGCAGTTTGGCTGTCAACCGCGATATGTGAGACAATTTCTGCGCCATTTCCTTACCTCAAAAACCAATTTTAAATTTTCGATTTCAAAGAAGTGACTGGAAATACGAAGAACAACGCATTCACAAATTTTTGAAATTAAAGACGCTATCCGTTGCTCAGCTCAGCGTCCTCTTTCTCAATCAACGACATGCAGTGTCCATTATATTAGCATCACATAGGAATGAGAAATTATGGTACTGCGAAAGAACCTGACAAGAATGCTTTTACTTACGATCGATGCAGTGCAATTAAGCCTGCTTGTAATTATTGTAAAAGCGGTTATAACGCAGTGCATGCAGGTTACCAGGCACGCTAGCAAGACTACCATGTTGGTGAAACCTATTCAAACATGAGTGCAAAACATGGATGAGGAGAGAAGACGACACAGCAAGCAGCGCAAGGCATGTTTTGTTCTGTTTTACTTCTTTCGCGCTGTTGCCTGAACAAGAATATTGTTGGTTACATTGGAGAGCATAGGTCAACAGAGCAAGTAAAAAACCCGCGGACCTTGCATCCTGCGGGCCTTTCAAGATTGCATCCATTGAGTCATAACGCAACGAAACAGCGGGCATTGCAGCATGTGCTGGAAGCCGGCGGCTGTTTGGATGGTTATCGCAGGTTTTCGTGCACCCTGGGATACTTGGCCTTGACTTCGCTCTACGTTGGGCCCACCTGGCGCAGTATTATGGAGGCTAAGACGCTAGCTTCTCTCGACATGGCCTCCGTGATCGTTGGCTACACCCTTATGGAGCGCTACGGACACCGGCGCACGACGACCTGTTGCTTCCTCGCCTCTGCATTTGCGATGGCTCTTACCTCGCTTGTTCACAACGGTGAGCCGCTCTCAACTGACCTTCTCACTTGCTAACACGAGCATTGACACGGGAAGAACACTACAAGTGGCGCGCTTAGAATTAGATCCCCTGGAAGTGGTGTTGTAGGACAACTGTCTACAGGACTGTGC
The DNA here is from genome assembly GCF_052857255.1 of Amblyomma americanum. Classification (NCBI taxonomy): domain Eukaryota; kingdom Metazoa; phylum Arthropoda; class Arachnida; order Ixodida; family Ixodidae; genus Amblyomma; species Amblyomma americanum. Next base: position 93,874,235 of record NC_135503.1, read on the forward strand.
TGTACGACTACAACTAGCATTTATGCTGTAAGGGCCTGTCTTCGTGCACACTCGACGCCTTTTCTTTATTCTAAACAGACAGCGACACTACGCGGTGGTTTCATCTGCGAAAAGGCACGTCCGAAGAAAGATTGCTTTAATGTAATTAAAATTATGCACTTGGCAGTGAAGCTGAATGTGGTACGTGAGCTGCGCTGAACAGCGCAGTGCTTTAGATATATTTACTTGAATCATGTACAGTTTTCCAAAAGGCGGCGAAATCGTAGCGCAACATCGGATTAACCGAACTGAGTCCTCAATCTGCCTCCAGGTAAAAATATGTCCGCTACACGCATGCGCAAAAGCTCTTCTGTGACTCAAAGAACGGCGTGCCTGGCGGCTTCCATGTAATCGTGGATAAGAATGATAACTTGGCCACCTGCCCATGTCGGAAAGCATTGAATGTACTATGAAAATTGACGGGTACTCATGAAATTCATTATGGCGAATATAGTACTAATTGGCAGGGGAAGGACAGGGTTAATTAAAGGGAGATGGGAGAGAACATTGTCATGCAGTGCTGAGAGTTACTCTGATGATGATGATGAACCTAGCCTGCCGGTGATGCTCATGTGTTGTATCATAAACCTGCTCTTCTTCTCTGCCTTTTTTTACTTGTTGCTCGGAATCTTCGTCTGCTTCCAAGCTCTCATGCAGACTATGGATCACACTTCTTGCTGTCTAAGCAGTCGTGCGTGTATTGTGTGCTTAAAAGATGTGGATGCCTTTATTTTCACCCAGCTGAATTCACACCTGGTTTTGGTCGACAAATCAGCTTTATATCTATACCCAGGTGATGTAATTCGTCAGCAGCCACTTGGGCAGAGGGATGAAAGCGTGAGGGCAAGAGGAAGGGAACGCGTGAGAAACGAAACGAAGAAAGTGACAGTGGAATAGCGAAAGTAATGCTGACGAAGAAACCCGCGGATATGATGGAAACGAGGTGACGGGCAACGGGAGGCTATATATAGGAGCTAGGCCACCGCACAATGCGCTGCTGACCATACTGACACCTTAATACAGGTAATGAGTTTTTGCACTAAAAACATATAAGGTGTCCGTTATCTTCAGTCATACTTTACATTTCCAGCCGCCGCGATGGCTCAGTGGTTATGGCGCTCGGCAGATGACCTGAAAACACGGCTTTGATTCTGACCGCAGCGGTAGCATTTCGATGGAGCCGAAATCCTATAGACCCGGGTAATTTGCGACGCGACTGCACGTTTAACGAACTTCAGGTGTTCAAAATTACCCGGAGTCCTGCACTACGGCGTTTTTCACAGTCTGAATCGCTTTGGCACGTTAAACCCCATAACCAAACTAGTTCATTTTCAGTTCAATTAGCCATTACGTCACTCGTCACAAAACTAATAGGTGGTGCAGAGCAAACTTCCAATCAAAAACATGGCCTCTGTGGTAGCAGAGCCAGCGCTGGCCACCCTAGTGCTGCCGAATGCTGGCCGGCTAAATTTCACGAATTGCGCTACTGTAATTTGGGACGCAACCACGACACTACTTTTTTGTCGAATGACATTAGCGGCGATAAGTAGGAAGGTCGGACTATATTTCATGGCCATGGGACTCATTTTTCAAGCAAGTGGAATCATGGGCGCGTTTCTAGCATGAACAACGTGACGTTGTCTCCCAGTGTCTACGGCACCGAGAGCATCGATCTATGACACAGCACCAAATGAAACAAACGAAATGAATCATATGAACATCAGACCGTTAATCTTCTTTCAGTTTTAACGACGAATTATCTCGCGTCATTAACAATGAACGCAGACGTCTATCGTCGGCCCGTTCAGGCGCACACGGGGTCAAAATTGATGTTTTCGGATGCTTTCCTTGTTCACAAACCCCTCTCGTGACCAGAGGTTGACCTAGAGTACAAGGTGCTGATGGTGCTGGGCCTATGGACGTCGGCCGTGTCCCACGCAGTGCTGCCTGTGCAGAACGTGGAGCTTTTCCCGCAGCTGGTTCGCACCTTTGGCTTCTGTTGGGGCGAAGCATCTGCTCTCCTGGGTGCACTCTGCTCGCCCTACATAGCGATGGAGGTGAGTGAGCGCATGGCTTGGAAGCGCATGCTTGTTTATGTCTGTGTGGGTAAGCTTGTCAAGACTAGGGTGCTACGAAGGGGTACAGGATTAGTCATAACTTTCAAAGGTACAGGGCTTGTTCTACAGCATTACGGCAGCACTTATTTCACCCCTGAGGCTCTAAATATTTGCAAAGTGAGCAATGTGATCAAATGCTTCACCTTCAACTTGAAAATCCTTTTGGTCTTTAGGGCTACCACAAGTAGTCCGCTGCACTGCTAAAAAGGACACCAAGTTGCCTGAAAACGTTCTACGTATCATGTACACCACTGTATCTTGATGCGCAGTGACTGTCTGATGGACTAAACTTTCGAAAAATCTTTTTAAATTTGTAGCCCCAACAACAAGAGCAAAGGTCTCGCAAGATAAACTACCCGTAACACCCATAACTACCCGTAGCTCCGGCAAAAAGAGCAAAGCAGTGGTAAGATAAGGTACTCATAACCCACATAACTACCTACAGCTCCAACAAATAGAGCAAAGTCGCTGTAAGATAAACTACCCGTAATCATGGCAGGTTCTGAGGAGACCAACCGCTGAAGACATAAATGAAGCCAGCGTTTGTTTCTTTTGCTGTGCAGCATTAAGACGTACGCAGAGAGGCACGCAGGGCGTCTCTTTTGTCTTCCGTGAACATTCTCAGCAAATAGTTTTATAGGTATTAAAGGTACGTTGGCTACCGTCAGTGACGATTCAAGAAATCAATACAGGCCTTCTTGAACGTCGAGAGTTAGGGGTACTTCGCCTGTGGATGAAACCAGAGCATCTGAGCTGCTTGCCGTTTCAATTCCACTTTGTTACGGATAGCTTTTAGCCGATCTCTCCGCTCAGGTTGCCACCTGCTGTTGGGTGTCCGAGTGATTGAGCCCAGAAGCTTCATGGCTTCATATTCGATTGTTAGCCATGGGGTCCCCGATGATGACTAATTTTGCAGACACATGGGTAGAGCAAAGATACAGGGTCGCGTTCACTTCATTTCAAAAGGTTGGAAGTTTTAGACAACGCATTTCAGCGGGTGTATAACATACACTTCCAGATGAACGGATGATTCTTGTGGCCACCACCGGTGCAACTATTTGGAGGACGAAGTGTAGGCCTCGAGCGGATCTGGCTAGCGGGCTGAGCGGACGTGGCCCCTTTATGCGCCGCATCGGAACCTGGAATAACTATGGCCTCCAAGGCTACACAAATTGTCACACCAGACACTCAGATATTATGTAATCAGCCATCGAACCAGAACTGAAGCCCCAGCTTCTGGCCGTTGGGTGCTAGGCGCGCAGGCCGTCGCCCAATAGGGAGGGACAAGTGGCGCCCAGCTACGCCACTGCTTCCGACGATCCGTGAGGAGCCAAAGATAACCTGGTTCGCCCATGACGTTGCCAAATTGTAGGTAAAACGGCGTCTCAGCACGGGTTTGGTGCTACATGCTAGTAAAATGGACGCTGCCATACCAGCTCTTCGACCTGGTGACCCTCCCGCCTCCTGACGAGCAGAGCTTTGACATGTTAGTTTGCCGTTTTCTACCCCGTCGCCGTGCCATTTGTTTGTCTCGGGATGGCAGCGCATAATCCACCAGCCTTTAGCACAGCCTCCCCGGATGATGACTTCGCTGCACGATTTGTCCGTGTCGCCTGTTGGACGCCGATAGCTTGCAAGCTACGCATACACGTTACCAACATGCTTTTTTAGCAATCTTTTCGTCACACTCACGAGCAGTTCCAGCTCCGGCACTTCTTTGCCCGGTCATCACAGAGCCATCCGCATTCTTTTTCGTGGCGCCGATACAGTAGACCCCATCGGCAGGCGGTCGTTCCACACAGCTTCCCTCTCACCATCTTTGCCACTCTTCCTATTACCAGACTGCGCACATAATTTACAAACACCATTTATGCAAATCACGCCATTCTGCCGTCCCAGTTGACACGCGCCTGTAGGCTGTCCTCTCCACTTGGGAGCCTGCACAGACCCGGTGTCCTTTCAATACCTGGCATGAGGAAGAAGATAGATTTATCGCCGATAGAACTGAAACAAGTCACTCTTGATTATCTCGAAGCACACCGTAGAAACCGGGTGCACGTCTACACCGACGGCTCTGTGAACCCCATCAGTTCTTCGGGCTCCGTAGTCCTCCCCGCAAGGGCTACAGAAATCAGAGTCAGGATAGCTCACTGGACTTCTTCGACAGGTGAGTAACTCACCGCTCTTCGTGTCGCCATTGAACACATCAATCAGCAGACCCCTCAGCAGTGGTATATTTTCATCGATTCCAAAGCTGCCCTCCAAGACTTACAAGCTGCTCTTCACCGTGGAGCCCATGAACAAGGTCGTGGAAATCCGACAACTACTTCACTCTGCCATCAATAAAGGGCACGACATTATCTACCAGTGGATACCGGGACACAGCGGCATAGCAGGCAATCACAGCACGCATGAGGTCGCGCGAACTGGTCACCACGACGGCGATTTTGTGTCGATCCCCATTTTGAGATAAGACGCAGCGGGCAGGCTTCGCGCACATGCGGGGGACACCACGCTTGCCGCGTGTAATTCATCCCCATTTTTCGAATTCGCATTTAAAATCTTTGGACCCAGATCTGAAGCTCCGGCTTACATCCGGCCTCGCACGACGTGAAGAAACTTTTCTGTGTAGCCTGTGGATTGGCGTAGCTTTCCCCAACCATTACTCTTTCTTAATCGACATGGCTGATAACCTTGCATGGTGTGATGCGGGTGTGACGGGACTATAGCCCACATTCTTTGTGAATGCCCTGCCCACAGCGGCGGGAGCTGTGACTTACCGAACGCTTGCTGACTTTTCATAGTGACTTCAATTTTCTGCTACTCTCTTTTCTCCGTCATTTTTATCTCCTATCTCCTTTGCCCCCGTGCAAGGCAGCAAACCGAATATTCTTCCGGTTAACCTCCCTGCCTTTCCTCGTCTTCCTCCTCCTCAACGTGGATCCGACGTCGTTCATATGTATACGAAGAGCAAAGCCTTCCAGTGGTTGTGTCTGCGAGGTACGATCGCTTTCCCTGAAGAGGCACGCATTAACACCGTACCACACCCTGCTTTTGGGCGCAGCAGTATTGGCGTGAGAGCCTCCTGCAGCTTTGAGGAGTTGCCGCTAGTTCCTGCTCTTTCTCCAGACAACGCTTCACTGCCTACTATGTCCGTCTATACCATCGCATTTAAGGCAGCCCCTTTTTTAGCATCAGATTGTTAGACCAAGGGCACTCCACGCCTAGTCGTCAAATTGGCGTTTCTAGCCTCGCAAGTGACGCTCTATCGTGCTGCTCGCTTCTCTCGTGTACCTACATCAGCATTCAGTGCTCTCCGTGGCCGCGCAATGACACAGCCTTTTTTTCCTAGCATTCGTCATGCATTGCTACCCGGTGTTGTGGCAGGGCTTTCTCAGTAGTTTCGTTCCACTTGAAACACATTGAAGCCAGGCGCCGAGCTCATCGGCCCAGTGTAACCTCACCTCACCTCCCAGCACCGGGCAGCAAATCAACCGGCATTGACCACTCTTACCCGGTGCAGCGCGGACCGCCGCTGATGAGTTACCCTCGTCACGGAGACCTAATGCAACCGTCGTAAGCCGCCGAGGGCTTAAAAGAGCGATCTCTTAGATCTTAGAGCAGAGAGGGCGAGACTCGGCGTTCTAATTTCTGTCGCTCTAGCGAGGCTGTTTTGAGCGGCCGTTATGCGGTCGGCAATAGTACTGCAACTTTCCAGAGCCATGTCAACAAATCCCCGTTTGTGGGGAATTAGTAATACAAGAAAAATAAGCAGAAAAAGTCAGGCCTCGTAGTGCAAAGTAAGAAATAAAAAAGGCAATGGTCACCAGTTACTGTTACATTACTATAGAATGCTCTTAGTAAGAACAACATGGTTAGTAAAGAAAACTGAAGCAGCAAATGTACAAAGCGCAGCAAGAAGCGATTTGATTGTATTGTGTGTACACAGCGACACTAGTGTGCATGAAGCCCTTTTCGCTTTTTCCCGCCGCTTTCTTGCTTCGCCTGGCATTCACCAAGCAATGACGCCCCAGTCGTAACAGTGGAAACAGCGTGAGGTGCCCCCGTCCGAACACCGGATTCCATATAACACCGACAGCAGCACCTACAGTTCAGTTCCCTAGGCCTCACCAGAGTCCTAGACTCATACTGCATCCAGCTTATGTACTATATCCTACGACAACTTTCGTCAGTTTAAGCCGTGAAAAGACGCCACTTAATTTATGGGTTATAATTTAATAAGCTACAGCCTCGGTGCTTATGCAAAGCGTATCCTCCGAGGTAACCTCTACAACTTCCGTTAGGCCTTGAGCTCCAACATAGACACGATGGACACGGGAATAATTGAAGATCTGGACAAATCGTTGTACATAGCTTTCTCTTGTACTAGTATGTAGTCGCTCCTGTTCATTCTTCGTTCTTTCGACCTGCGCTTTCTTTGAGAGGCCCTGTGGCTTAAACGCCCTGCAGTCGACGAGTGTGCGACGCTCCCTGTGTTCCTGTTCCACCGTCGCAGGCTCTCGAGAGTGGTCCATGGGCGGCGTTGGTGCTGATCGGAGGGCTGGCGGTCCTCAGCGCCTGCCTGACTGTCACCCTTCCAGAGACAAGACGGCCGGCGCCGTTCACGCGCAACAAGAGGCCGTCACTTTTCGAGTGAGCAACCTGTGAACTCAGTCGCTATGTTGCAGCATCGCGTGCTGGGCTTAGGCTGCTTGCTCCACAGATAGAGATGAGTATGTACTCGGCATAAGAAAGGCACACTGGCCACAAATATCCCTTCAGTACTAAATTCAGTTGTTACGGAGCCATGACCCGTAATGCGAAGGCAAGATACCCAATTGTCTTTAAGGGTAACGTACTGTGTTCCAAGGGAAGGCTATCGTAGCAGGGTGCGGCAAAGATTCAAGAGGTAAAAGACTAGGAAGTTTTAGGGAAAAGGGGGTAGCAGCTGGCACTGGACAGAGTAAATTGTAGGGATATGGAGGGGATTTTCTGCCCTGTGGTGAGCGTAGTTATACTGCTGCTGCTTATGGTAGTTCTCTGCATCTGATCTCCATTCACAGTGTTCCGGCCCCTTCTTGAACTTAAGAGAGCGGTGGCGGAGGGACTGGCGAGGCGCTCCACTGAACCAGCTGCGGTGGCTGAGCCTTGATCCCCCACAGTTCACGGCGCGTTGGAAGCGGGCCTTCAGGTCGCACACCCTGCAGAAGCCTCAGGATGCCATTGCACTTTTGTGCTTGATTCTTTCGCGAACATTTCCTGCATGCACTGTGCATTATTTCGGCATTTACTGCCACTTTTGTCTTGAATTGCGAATTTTTTTAGTTAGTACCTTCCCAGGGCCGAGCATTCTTAGAGTCTCTTCCTTTGTCGTACTCAAGCATATTCTGATTTCTGCAAATTCAGTATTTTTGTTGCTGTACATTGCGTTTCCTTTGTGCATTTTATTCTATCAGTGGCGTAACTAAACGAGATATTCATGGATTTATTCTCTGACTGATATTCACTGACAGCCGCACGTGGGTGCAGAGAAGGGAAGTTCGTCGACCCTTGCTAAACATAAAAGAACGCGTGAGCTTAACGTGTATTTTCTGCGTGACAAACTGCCTACTACGGCATATTACGTACGCATGCGGTTGTAAAGGGAATCTCAATTCTCCGGAAGTACATTGGGGGCGCACCCACAGTCACATAAAGTGCATCGCGTAATTGTGGATGATTACAGATTGGATCAATAAACCACGACACACGATTTTCTGTGGCGTCGGATATTTTTGAAGCTAAAAGCTTCACTACGCTAGTAAACATCGCGCTTCGCGCGAGCCGGCCTATGTCGGAGCACGAGTGACGTCACGCGCGGCGCAGGTGGCGGCCGCCGACTCCGTCGCCTTACCTTTCGTTTGTCTTTCTCTCGCTCCGTAGCCACTACTGCGCATGCGCCACTAGTAGCACCGAGCCACTGGTGTTTCGCCGCTGCGCAGCGCCGCGCCTTTCCTCGAAAATCCAACTTTCAGTTTTCTCTTTCTTCTTTCGCTCCGTCCTTTACCCCTTCCTTTACGGCGTGGTTCAGGCGTCAACAGAGATATGTGATACTGTTACTGTGCCATTTCCTTTCCTCAAGAACCGAACAAAGCAAGTGATCCGACGGCGTTCATAGCGTTTATTGGCGTGGACAACTTTGCAAAGGCCGTCCATTTTCACGAAAGGAAAGGCGCACAACCGGCACCGTTGGTCGCTGGAGACCTCAATCTCGCTTTTGCTTTGTACATCCTGGATTTGCTGAGTTAATTCACACTAATTTTTTTCTTTTTCCGGGAGCAGACATTGTACGCAGTTAAGTTTGCTCCACTGAATGGAGCTCCAAGATTGATCACATGCACGAGCAAGTGTGTGGGCCTCCACATGACCGTAGGCTTCCACCACCTGTTTCACCAAAGTTTCTTCGTGTTTGACTGGTGATTGCAATTTAGAATAGCAGGTATAGAGATACATTATTAAAGCATTCGGTATCACTCCGATGTGCTTATTGAGTGATTTACTGTTCTCACACGGAGAACAAAATTCCAGGGGAGTGTCTCATCTTTTCGAAACAGTTGTATTTAAATGCACCTTTACATTTGAAGAGTTCCAAGACAATACCTCACAGCTTTTGTACCAAGAATGCGCAGGACAGGTTCAGTGGGCAGAGTTTAAGGTTGACTATTTCTGGGGCACTGCCTTTTTCGTTTCGACCTTGGACCGGTAGTCATAAAATAAGAGCCCCAGATTTTCTGTGGCAGAGACAGCCCTACGCTGGTCAGAATGTAATTCCACGAAAGAAAAATGAGCCACGATTTTGATCTCTATCCTGACAATTTTAACAGCGTAATCGGTGTTCTCAAATAGATTGAACGTAACTGACGTACCTGACAGGGTATGTGCAGCTTTGTTTTCTATTAATGAAAGTTGTCCCAATGTGAGCAGACAAGAGTAGAGAAATGAGGGGCTCGTTATGACAAATTGAGGAAGCTTAGACTCACCGAAACCAAGAAAAACATTCTCTTGATACGTGTTGGATGATTCTCAACGCACTGTGCTTTCAGAATCGTTAAGCACGTATCAAGAGAGATGAGCGCCGCCATCCGTAATGCATTCGGCACGCAGCGGGAATGTCAGGCTTTCGTCACACGCTACCTCTTCCGCTCCCTTTCTCTCACTGACAGGCCTTTGTGCATGCTTCATGTTGCATTCGCACAAATGTCTATGCGCACCGTCTCGACGTAACTGCGAAACGTAATGCAGCGGCGAGTTCCGCTAGGGGAAGCAGGGAGGCCGCGATGGGTGGGTGTATTGTGAACGCCGTTGAAGGCTGTGTAATTGCTTAGTTGATGATCATACCCACCAGGTATAACGGCCGACCAGAATAATACTGTGTGAAGCATTGCTTGCCTGCTTAGATCAAAACAGTGGCCTCTCCTCTCTATTTTTTTCCATGGTCGCAAACAGTTCTTCGAAAATTCTCTATCCCACGCAGAGCGATCTCAGATTCCTAAATTTTCCACGGCGGCAGGCAATCCCGGTAAACGCGCGCACGCACGCACGAACACAGAGGGGGCGCAGTGGCCATATGAGCATCCGGCTCACCTGCAGGAGGCGCGGCCATTGGAAGGAAAACTCGAGCAATTTATACCCCGGCTAACTGCAGAAACTTCCTCCGACGCCATAATTGCGCCCCCATCTTCTATGAATGTAATGGAAGGAGGAATTGGAGCTAGCGTCGCTGGTAAGGAACAAGAGCAAACTGAATGAAGTTTCTAAAAGGAGGAAAGATCGCTGTCTGTCTATCCCTTTTGAATTTCTGACCCGCGCGGCCGTTGTTAACGCCTTGCATCCGTTGCGTGTTTTGCGAACTCGTAAGTGGCGTTATCTCGGGCGCTGTCGCCTGCTTTGCGGCGCAGGTCACGGGCATGTTGGCGTCTGTTTCTTCATACGTTAGTCACGTTGGTGCTGTGACAGCTACCGTGGTTTTCGGTGTTCTCCTCATGACAGCACAGATACGACGGGAACCACAACCTGCGCTCGGTTTCTCGGGAGCCATCGCTCCTTTCGACACCGTGGGTCATGAAATATCATTCAGTCATTGTTGTTCATGAGGAAGTCATCTTGTTTGGTCCGGAAAAGGCTCGGCACATCGTGAGAACCCGTTATGCAACTGTATGCTAACTGAATTCTTTTGCTGCCGAGTATATCGGTTTGCTTCCACGTGTTTACATAAATGCTAAACAATTTTTTGCAATTATCGACCGCTGTAAGGTACATCGCGTGCATGCATCAAATTGCGTGCATTCTATTTGAATACAGTGAACCTGCTGTATTACGTGAAAATTATGCACGAATGATCGCATGTGTATTGCGTGAATGATGTACAAATGGTTTACTGAAAATGGCAGCTGCGCCGTTTGAGGCAGCGTCGACACACCTCTGTATTGTAGGGAATGCTGTAATGCAGGCAGTGTATTTTGAGAAATCTCTTAGAATGAAAGTAACGGGAAAGATATATGTGTCAATAAAACAACAGAATATATGTCCTCTGTTCTTCGTGCTTTGGCTTAGCGCTGCGGTTACTATTGTTGGCAACTAGCGCAATCCATTTTAATATGAAGAGCATTGCAACAGTGTACGGCAGCCAAGTAAAACGTCAAGCGCGGCTGCATGCAAAATAGGCGGACGTCAATACCTCCGTCCAGCTCTCCTAGCGGGCCAGATCTTTTCGCACGCGTTTGAAGCAGATGCCTTGAGAACACCCCTCGAGCCTGCGCGTTTCGGTCGGTCTGGCAGTCTCTTATTCCGGAGTCTTTTTTTTTACCTGAAATGTGTGGCACGAGGCATAAGGTGAAAAAAGGGAAGGAATGAGTTAGATTGAAACTTAAAAGAAGGAGTGAAGACCCGCTGCGCTGAGGTAGTCACAAAGGCTGCTGATGAAACCATTGTTCAAAGGCCTCTGCACATAGTCACGTTCGCGGTTCCACCGCAGGCAAACCTCCCTGAGGAGCCGTTTTCTAATAGCAGCCGTCGCTGGGCACGTCCATAACAAGTGCCGCACATGACAAAAGTCCGGTGCAGCGCAAAAGTGAGGGCACCTGTCAGTTGCTGGCAGATCTTTGGCACGCCACCGATGACGGACAGATTGTGTCAGAGATGCCCCTGTCCGAATCAGGCGCACGGATACCTCCTCCTGCCGAGTAAGACTACGGGGGAGAGGGTGCGAACACGGAGGAATTAGAGCGCGTGTTCGCTGGCGCAGAACTTCGGAATCGGAAACATGGGACAGGAACGAATCTGGGGGAAGAGGGGAAGGTGGCGGGTCGTCTGATGTGTGAAGATGAGTCATAGCATCCGCTTGAATGTTATGTGGATCCTGAGCATGGCCGCGAATCCAGTGTATGCGCACAGGACATGGATACTTTGAGCAGCGCACATGAATAGATTGTGAAATCTGGAACGTTCGTCGAACAGCCTTAAACTGTTTAAGGGCGACGCGGGAGTCGGTATAAATATGAACTGTATTGAATGTTCGAACGAGCGGAAGGGAAGCAATGGCATTATAAATGGCTTGAAGTTCCAATGCCAGGGGAGTGCACGTATCCGCAGTATACCTCGCGCGAGAGTTGAGATGCGGATGAGACGGACTATACACAGCAGTAACTCCCCTCTGTGCAGAATGTGATGCATCCGTGTACATTATGCACCCTTCAGGCAGATACGCTGCTGATACCGACGGGGAAACAGTGGTGCGATTGTCTGTGAGCTGGCAATAGGACCACGGTGGAAGTGGCTCTAAACGATGAGGTTGGAGAGACTGTTTTCGAGTTGTTTTCCACCCGTTGGTTGATGAGTTCATTGAATGTATTACGTTGGGCGAACTCCTGTAGCACAGGTATGGGCGTTCAACGAGGCAGATATGTTATGGCGCGCATAGCCTCACGATTGATAGCTTCAAGAGAGTCCCGCTGTCTGCGGGTGAGACATTAAAATTGCGCCTGATACACTATTCGTGGCTGAACGATAGAGCGCAAAAGCTAGTGGGCCGTGTTAGCACGTGCGCCACTAGAGCGCATAGCTATGCGACGAATCAGACCTAGAGTAGCGTGAGCCTATTTACGGGTGGCTGTCAGCCACGGGGTGCCAGTCCCAGATGAATGCAGTAGAAGACCATGAACACTAACAGTTTTTACCTGATGAATCGGAGAATTATGTATCGTAAAATTTAAAAAGGGCGCTTTCCGTAAGCCGGCTTTATTTCCAATGCAAATGAAACATGATTTAGTAGGAGAGAGTGTTAGATCGAGAGGTGGGAGGCGAGATGTCAGTACATTAAGCGCGTGCTGAAGGACCGACTGAGTGATAGACGTATCTGAGTGACGGCACCACAAGGTTATGACATCAGCATACGCAAGCACACGGATAGAAGGGATGGTCTCTAGGGCACGAACATAAGGAATAAAAGCCACATTAAATAACGTGGGGGCGAGAACGGAGCCCTGGGGCACTCCTATATTGGAAGTGAAGTTACCAAAGGTCCTTCCGTGGACACGCTCATTGAAGGTTCGATTTGCTAAAAAGGCGTGAATGAAGGGGAGGAACCGGTGAGGGAGACCAAGAGTTCGAAGGGAGGCAAGAATGGCAGAGTGAGGGATGTTATCATATGCCTTTGTGATGTCTGTAGCGATCACGGTACGTACAAGGTCACTCTGCGGAGAATGGTCAAGCACGTTTGCAGCCAAAAGAGCAAGGCCGTCCTCTGTTCCAATTTGTGGGAGAAAACCAATTTTGGAATCTGGGTAACAATCATGGTATTCCAGCCGCCACAACAGGCGTGCGGCGAGAATGTTTTCATAAAGCTTGCAGATGGTAGGAGTTAGGAAGATGGGACGAAGGGCCGAGAGAGATACTGGAGGCTGACCTGACTTGGGTATTAGAACTACAACAGAATGCTTCCAGTCTCCCAACATGAGCCAAAATGGCACACTTCGTTAAAAGTATCAAGTAGGGTTTGCAAAGCCCTCCCTTCCAAGTTACGGAATAAGGAGTTAGGTATGCCGTCGTGCCCGGGGGTAGTGGAAGTTTTCATGCGTTCAATAGAGGCCAGCAGCTCTGCCATTGTTAGGTCAGAAGTAATCCCATCGGAGGGCTCTGTAACTGATAAGTCAGGCGGAGACGTAGCGGTGCAGTCACGGTGTGGAAAAAAACTGACGGGTCTCTTGTTGTGCAAATGCGTGCTCATTGTATTGAGCGCGAGGCGAATCCTCTCTGTGTAATCTGCAACCTGAGAAGGGCGCTCCATGGCGTGAAACACTCTCCAAAGATGTCGATTGCCCTGCGTAGAGGACAGGCGGGCACACCATGCAGCCCAGCGTTGCCTACCTAGCCGCTTTGCATAGCGCCGCGCACGTGCAGTAGCGCGGTGAAGAGTGGGAAGGGCCGAAGGGTCATCGGGGTGACGAGTAGCGTTAAGATACGCCTGGCGACGAAGAGCCCAGAGATTCAGGAGGTGTATATCCGAATTTGAGTCGTCTTCTTTTAGAGTAGTTGTAATAGTGTGAGTCGCGAGAACACCATAGAGACTAGACAGTGCTGAAGACGGGCTGAATGTAGATAAATGGTTGTCTGCGCGTACAGAGTCCCACGATGTTATGAGTACGCTGCGGCGTATTTTCCGTAGACGTGTAGGCGTGAGGGAGATAAAAATAGGGCTTTGATCACTACCGGAGTTACCGGGGCTAACGACCAAGTCAAATCAGGTGAATATGGGCCACTTCGTGGGCGGGTAGAAGTATTTGGGTGGTTTAAAAGTTGAAAGGAATGATCTGAAAAGCTCCCTTGGATGTGTGCGCCCCTTGAAGAATCAGATGGGTAACCCCACGAAGTGTGTACGCCGTTGAAGACACCACCAACTAGAATAGGGATACACGAGTTGGTAGAATTTAGAAGACGAACCCATCCCAAATTGGGACATGCGGAGCCAGGACGACCATAAAATGAAACTAAAATAAGGGGTGCGCGTGCGGGTTTAACGAGAAGAGCGACAGCCTCTTGACGTGTGTTGCACCACCTAGAAAGGTCGAGCGGGGTATGCGGAACTGAACTGTGAATATAAATTGCAGATTCACCTGGGCTGAGGGAGGAGGCGATGTAACGGCGATCAGGGTGAATTGTATGCGCAGAAACCCGAAAGGCGTGGAAGTGATTTATACTCTTGCAGTAGGAACGCCCATGCCTTCAGCTTTCCGTCGCGAAGGCGGATGTTCACTTCAGAGGACTTAATAGCGAATTCTAGACAGTTCCACGGTACCACCATAGATGACGCGCTATCTATGATGAGGCCGAAGAGCTTCTACGATGATGAATGTCACCTGCTTTATAAGTGCTAATATCTTCTTCACTGTCGGAGTAGTCATGGCTAACAGGTGGTCGGCACCTGATTGTGACCAAGTGCTTACTCGAGGTGATTCCTCTGATGATTGCTCCCGAGTTATTAGAATTCTTCGAGAGGATTGAGAACGACGCTGCTCCCGGTGCTGGGTGAGTTCGTCTAGTCGGCGGCGAGCCTCCGCGATAGCATTGTCTAAAGCTGTGTCTTCATCTGTGGTATCCGCATGTGATGGAAGCACTGGTCGTTTTGGCGTACCATTTCATCCGGGAAGCTGAGCTGCCGCTTATGCATATTAACGATGACGAGGAGACGTATGGAGAGCAGCGGCATCAGATAAAAGAAGTTCAGGGAAGTCGTTGTCGTCACATGCGAGAGCTGCAAAGCGATTACTTTTAGGAACGTTCACTTTTGCAGGCGACTTGTGAAACTTCCTCGCTTGCTTTTTCTTTGGACGCGCGGGGGAGCGAATGTCATGGTCCGGCGATTTGCATAGGGCACAAGGATCTGTTAGTTCATTCGGTGGTTCTTTCACGTCGGCCACAGCTGCAGGATTAGGGCAGGTATTTTGCATTAGTCCTTCATTGTGGCAGCGATAACAAAAATACGACGAGGTCGGAAGGGTTGTGGTTTGACGATCGCACCGTAGTAGGTAAGGTACTTCGGGAGAGTCAACGGGCCTTGCAGGATGAGCAGGTATGAGCCACGGCACCCCATAGGCCTTGCTTGCAGAACTACATGAGTTGAGCAGCGAATGTTTGCGCGCACCGACTCGGGAGGGCGTTGTGCTGTTGACATGATAAACCATGCAGCGGAGGGTGTCAGGGCCGAGTGCAAAATATCTTTGCACCGGGACATGCTTGCTGTCATCCAGGGGGATCTGCGTAACTACGCACATTTTCTGGGCGTACATCAAGAATGGTAAGTTTACCGTGATGGTGTTCGATGGCAGATGGACGACAAACCCGCAGTAGTTCGAAGAGCCAAGAGCGTGGTCAATTGTGGCTTGAACATTCTGGGCAGGGATGGCAGTCATATCAAAGTGCAATGTAGGCTTGATGGTAACGCGGAACGAGTTCGCAGCAGGCGGAAGAGAGCCTTGACTCACGGGAGGCATCTGTGGAGGTGGCAGGGGCTCAGACGCTGGTGACGGCCCATGGTGGGATACTGAACCGACGCCACGGGGAACAGTTTCTTGAGGGAGTGTCATGGGCACGGAGGCGGTGGAGCAGTCCATGTCACTGGCCAAAATCGTTGCATCAAAGCCTGCAAAACGACTTAGATAAGATAGCCATGTGGTGTAATGATTGGGACATGACTTTGAATACTAAAAAGTGTGTACACGTCACCTTTTCGAGGAAGCGTTCCTACCCTGCTTATATCTACACTATCAACCATGCGGCCTTGAAAAAAGAACAGAATTTGAAATACTTAGGCGTTTATCTTACTGCTGACCTGAGGTGGTCAAAGCATGTTAATTACGTCGTAAAGAAAGCTGCTGGTATATTAGGTTTGTTAAGAAGAAATTTCAGCCACCTTCCACAGCATCTCAAAGAACAGCTATATTTTACTCGCGTCCGCACAGTACTCGAATATGCATCAGTGTGCTGGGACCCACACACACAAGAACTTATTGACAAATTGGAAAAAATTCAAAATAGGGCAGTCCGCTTTGTACTTGGAAACTATTCCAGGACACTCAGTGTCTCGGAAAGCAAAAGGAATCTTCAGTGGCCAGAACTTAAAACTCGAAGAAGAAACCTGAGATTAAAATTTTTGCATAACATTTTCTATTCCAAGACTGGCATAGACGGATCAAAATATTTGAAGCCGCCTTTCTATGTCTCGTAGCGAAGGGACCACAATTTAAAGCTTCATGAATTTCCTTTTAAAGGTGACGTACTCCGTTATTAGTTTTTTCTGCGAACAGTTCGCGAATGGAATGCTTTGCCGCCACATATTGTTAATGTTCTACCTAATGATGCCTTTTTTCACGCGTTAAGTGCATAATTTTTTTGTTTTTTGAATGTGAAAGTGCCCCCCTGCTGTAATGCTGAAAGGCGATGCAGGTACCAAATAAATAAATAAATAAATAAAACGCAGGCTGGAGGCCCGGAGGCGCTGACGATTGCTTGGACGTGGAGGCTACGTCAGGTGGCAACACAGCGGGCACTCGCTTAGCTGTCGTCGCAGAGTCCATGCAGACGCGTAGCGCGGCCTCTTTCGGCAGCGCCGAGCTAAGCCTAGCTTGCGCCTGAGGGTTCCGGTTGGATTTTTTTTTCTCATGAGAATGAGCCTACCTTGCAGGGAATTTCTGCGCAGGGGCGTCGTCGGCCTTCCTTCACTTGGAGGGCACTGTCCGACCCAAGCCACACGCGAAAAAACAGGCGAAAAAGTGAAAACACAGAGCAAAAAGCGGACACGTATCCACCCGCTAGGTCTTCGTCCAATCCGGAGTCAGTTTATTCTTTTCTAAGCCTAAAGCGAGAAGCTCTTGTTTTATCGCAACCATACAGTACGGAATTAAAGCTTAGCTTATCATACGAGGCAGATTAGGTACGTAGGTAGGTAGGTATGCCTCAAAAAATGATGGCCCATACCCACCGCGGAGGAATGGCCAAAACACAGGCGGTTAATTGCTTGATACAGGAACGTTTTGACGTGAAAAAGAGTAATAATAGCATGTAGGCTGATAGATTGAAAGACGCAAGGTCAAGGGTCCTTTTAACTTAGAGATCGAAGACGGGACAATGGCTTTATATGCATAATAGTATACGATGCCTGTAATTTCTTAGTGTCTTACTCACTGAGAGCGGGAAAAAGAACTTAGAATGGGAGTCGATGTGTTTCTTGAAGGAAATTTTGCACAGCAGAGCGCACACTCCTGTCGCTTCGTCCAAGGAAAGAAGCGCCAAAGGAAAGAACAACAGCAGAGGACATAGGCAAACCCAGTTGATGAAATGGAATTTGCAAAAGACGCTTCCTCAAATGAGAAAAGCGGTGGCAGAACAGCAGGAAGTGATCTATTGTCTCAGGTTCGGGAAAAAAAGGCACAATGGGGAAACCGCCAGGCCAGATCTGTGAAGGTAGAAACTTAGAAGGGGAGCCCGGCAACGCAAACGCGTGAAAGAGACCTCTAGTCTGCGCGAGCGCCAGTCTTTGCTGCTCCAAGGATGCAGAAGATGCTGATGGGAGATGATGTAAGAGCCGAGGCAGCAAATTCCTGAAATATTGTGTAGCTGCGATACCTCAGCGCAGCTGTATATGCACAGGTTGGCAGGACAGCAATAATTGGGCCGCAGAGAGAGGCCATTTCTGAGGAATCTGCAACCTCAATTAAGTGAAAGCCCATGTGACTTGGTACCCAAAGCAGCCTTGCCGAATTCAGATGGAGCGGGATCAGGAACTTAAATAGGCGTAATGCCCAAAACTCAGTGGGTGAGGATAATGAAGAGCAAATGAACAGAGACTCCTTCATAGCCGCGACCTGGGAAACGGTAGTTTCTAATTTCCGTAAGGCTAAGATTACAGCTAATAATTCAGCCAGATAAATTGGAGTGAAGTCTGCAGGAAGACGGAGAGAAGAAGACCAACCCAGTGAAAGCGAAAAAGTTCCCACACCTGCCTTTTCGCGATCCTGCGAGGAATCGGTAGCAATAAGAACATGAGAGGGAAAGGACTCTAGGTGGTCCTGCAACAAACCCTGAGGAAGAGGAAAGGGCTGCAGCTTTGCATTCGATGAGAAAATGTCATTGAATTCAATCTGGATAGAAGAGGAGTTGTTATACATTTGGCGGACATCTGTGAAATGAATGTTTATGGGATCAAGGAGGGACTGCGCGAAAGATATCTGCGGAATATGCAAACGAGACCAGGCAGCAGTAAAAAGGCTGAAGGTTGACTAAGAAATATTATACTGGAGGCGTGAAGAATCGAGTCACACAATTTTTAAAAATGTTTGAACTGTTAAGAGGCGAAACCTAGCTTATAACGATGAGATTAGCGCATCAAGGTACAGAACAGCATTGGCGACATATTTTGAAAGCCCCAAACAGAGTTGGAACGCCTCTCGCTCCAAGAGCACAAGAGAGCGAAGTTTATAGGCAGGAGCTCCTGAGAATAAAACACAACCGAACTCCAAAATTTGGCGGACGTACATTTTATAAATCGTCAGAAGTGTATGCCTTCTCATGCCTGACCTAGCAATTCAAAGCCTGCGCAGGATGCCAATGGCCCGAACTCCTTTTGCAGGAACTTGCTTAATGTGTGGCAGTAAGGATACAGTACCGTCGTATACTACTCCGAGATACTTCACCGTCTGAACTTGAGGAATTATGTTATTTCTATAGACCAGGCAGATATTTTCAGGAACAGAAACCGGAAATACTAACAATGCGCATTTCTTCACATTGAGGGACAGATGAATTCTTCCTAACCAGTTGTCAAGAATATTGAGGTAATTTTGCAAGGTTCGATAAAGAGTGTGAATGTCACCTGCTGATGCAAAAAATGCAATATCATCGGCGTACCCATAAGTCTTCACATTTTGAATGCACGGAATTGAGCTTAGAAAAATGTTAAAAACAACAAGTGAGAGAAATCATCCTTGCGGTACTCCTCTTGTCTGTTAAAATCTTGAGGAAGCACCATTTTGGCAGCAATAAAATTATCTATTTTCCAAAAAAGCAAACCTCCAGGCTACAAAATAGCTTGGGAAGTTGAGTTCCTGTAATCTGAGTAACAGAGTCGAGTGCTCAACGCTGTTGTATGCTTTACTGGCATCCAATGTGACAAGCGCAGTAAACTGTTATCTATTGCGAGCTAACTTAATACGTTAAAACGGATGCTTGGGCGAGTTGGTAAGTCATTTTAAAACAGAGCAGCGTGCACTTTCACAGGGATAGCGAAGAAGACACGACAGCGCTCGTCTGTGTCGTGTCTTCCTCGTGGTCCGTGTGAAAGTGCGTGCTTTTCTGTTCTAAAATAATTTAATACGACTCTTTAGGTCAGTATGAGCACACCAAATTGAACAGCGTGGCCTGAAACAAATTTGACACGGATTCAAGAGAGCATTTTTCGAAATGATTGACGTGACACAGCTGACAAGGACCCTTCCACCAATTTCACTAATTTCGATGTTAATGAAATGGGGCGTATGTAGTCTAAAGTAAAGCCCTCCCCTTGCTTTTTAAGCAAGGGAACTATTTCATCAATAAGTAACTCATGAGGTATCCAAGGAACTTAACTGGAATGGTTAACTAGAGCCAACAGGTCTTCAGGAGATTCATTGTACAAAATTTTGATCATAGATGAAGTGACCTTATCGGGGCGAGGTGCCACCAGGGATAAGTGCAGAACAATTTGCGACAGCTCAGGCATAGAGACCTCAGTGAAATCACTTGAGGTGTATGTGAATACAGCTGGAGAAGGTAGAACCGATGTAAAGCGAAGCCCTAGACCACACGCAATGTCCTCTAAGGGCCGAATTCTAAAACGCTCCTTAACTTACACCATTTCCTTACCTTTAGTTAGGAGGCCTTCATGCTGCCTAAACGTAAGGCGGCCTAAGATGGTCGCTCGGAATGCTGAAAGCTTCCTTAGGGCTTCCTCACGAAAGGAGCTCCTTACGGAGGAAGGGAGGTGTCATGGGCGTACTGGTGTCGAGATTATGCACAAGGACTCTTAAAGATATTAGCACTATTTGCGAAAATTAAAATGAACTTGCTCATAAAATTACCTTTATTTGGTATTCGTCAGCACAGTGTCTATCTAGTTCGTAAAAACTTCGTTGACTGTTTTAAAACATCTGATTTTGGCAACGAAGCAAACTGAGTCCGGCAACAAAAACCGCTGCCACCGGCGGGGTGGCAGCGGTTCTCGTGTGTGTGTCGTTTGTGCTCGGGTTGTGTATATTATTTACGCCGATATGCCCGGGAAGTTGTGTTTCACCGAGGAAGAGAAAGATATTCTTCAAGAGCTGATAGGAAAATACAAACATTTAGTTGAATGTAAGAAAACCGACGGAGTTTCACTCATCGCAAAATCAGGAGCTTGGGAGCGGTTGTGCTGTGAATATAATAGCATGCCGTATGTGCGACCTCACGAAGTGAAGCAACTGAAGAAATTGTGGGACAACATGAAGCAGAATGCGAAGAAAGAACTGGCCAGGCTATCAAGAGGAGTTATGGGTACAGGTAAGTTTGCGTGCTTTTTGCAAATGATAAGTACTAATTCGAAGTGTGCATGTTTCATGACAGGTGGTGGTCCTCCACCAAAGCCGGTGGACGAAAGGCTCTCACAAATAGAAGCGATTGTGCCGCACATCACTACGACGGCACCAAACGCTTTTGACAGTGACCGGCCTCGAGCCAGCGCCGACGTTTCAAATATAATCGCCAGCATGGTCCAAGGAGATGCCCGGCTCGACGAGAGTGACGGCGGTAAGTGCAACTTACTGCGCTGCTTTTACCATATATATTTTTTTACTGTTGCTGCTTTCATAGCTGCACATTTTTCCTATCCCTATGTAATGCAGTTCGCCAAAGTATACTTGTCTGCAGTCAGGAAATTTTGTAGTTGGCGGTGCTATCATAATGAGATTATTTTATCTTGTGAACAGTGTAATGGTCGCCACTTCTGATGAACACTTGCTGCTGTCGATATATTCGAAGAATCTTTTTTTGGCGTCCGCTTCGCTAGCGACAAGAATGCGTTCTTGTCTTCAGTCGAATAGTTTTTCGCAGCCTTCAGTTCCACTTGTCACTGCGATTACAGTGGCTACCGCGATGCTAGAAGCGCCCCATCGAAAGCAAAGAGCAGCGCATTGAACAGATGGCTGTTGAAAGGGCCGATTTCCAGAAACGGCGTGGTGTCTCGCGGTGTGCGAAGCTGGTTCAGGCGCGCTTCGGCGTCCCTTTGTCCATGGCTGCCATGCGAGCTCCCTTCGCTTCAGCATTCGCGTAGTGTCTGTGCACTTAACAAAGCGCCTTGAGTGCTTCTACCTGACGAATTGGCAGTGGTCGTGCCAACCTGAGGGCCAGAAAAACGCTGGCGACGGAACGGCTTAGCTCATTGTGGGAACTGTCAGCCGGTACAGGTGCCACTGTTGTCAGCGACGGCGGCAGTCCCTCAAACAATTTTTTTATGCCCAACAACCGGGAGATCCGGAGGTCAACCAACCTCAAGGAAAATTCCTCCAGTTAAGACGATGAGGAATGTTTGTACGTTTGCTTTTTTTCACGAAGGAATGACAGTACACTACAGAAGCTGTTGGGCTGGACGCGTAACATGAAACCAGTCATTTCGAGGCCATTGCTAGGAATTTCGCAGGTTTTAAATCATTTTTATGTTTATTTTTTGCGTGCAGTTTAGGGAGAGTATTTATTTGCCGAAGTTGGAGGGCGTGTCATGCAGTCTGGAAACTAATCTTCTGTATATAAAACTTCAAGTCATGATTCAGTTCTGACATGGTAAATCATCGAAAGACCGGCTGCGGCGGGGCACCTCTGGTGTGAGAAGGAAGCCTTTCGGTTGTCAACCACTTAAGTTTACAAATTTACTATACCACTGCAGCTTTTGTTTGGTGCACCACTGTCCTGCAGGCCATCTGCCTGCTGATGGCCTGAAGTCACAGTTTGCAAGCTGCCATGCCTTAAACAATGACAACAAAGTTCGTATTGCCTGCCTGGTTGGTAGTCGTGCATAGTACGAAAAATTTCTAATAGTAATCTGGAACAAACTGGACTATAGAATGTTTTATTTACAATTCTTGCATAGTCTACAGTGTTCTTCCAAAGCGAGGACGGACTTTCTGATGCCACGCTGCTGGCCTCACCAGCACCTGACATTAGTGCTGCTGGGCCGTCAACTGAGGATGAGAGAGTTGCACCACCATGCAGCCTGGATGAAGTATCAGAGCCTGCAGCGCGCCGCAGGCAAGGAGGTCGAGCTGTGGCTGTCGAGCAGGCGCTGTCTGCTGAGCTCGAGGCTCGTCTTCAGGCTGCGGAGGATGACATAAGTCAAAGGCGAATCGAACACAAGTCAAGAATGAAGATGATTACTGATAAGCATGCAGCAAAACAAGAACAATATGTGGATGAAAGGCACAAGAGAAGTGCCGTTCACAAATTGAAAATGAGGGTCTTGAGAGCGAAACTAAAAACTGAGCAACTCAAACAAGCTGTTCTTTCCAAGCAGCTTGAAGCAGTGAAAAGCACTAACCACAACGGCTTGAAGATGCCATAAAGGGCAAAATAAATTTCTGCTGGACTCAGGGACACTCCATTGTGCTTTTATGCATGTGATTTTCAGTTATGAATAGCTTTTTCAGCCTCCTTAGTAGAGGCAAACATTTTACACTGCAGTAATCGCCAAGTATTACCTCTAATCGGAATCAATTTCATTGTCGTTTGCGTCACTATGGTCCCTCGTGAAGCAACGATCGATAAGGCGGGTTCTATGCTGCGTGCCCAGATGACTATCAGGAACACTTGGCCCTGCTTCATCATCCTCTTCAAGTTCTGGCTCATCTCCATTAGGAAGTGGGTCCCTCAAAGAGCAGGCAACGTTGTGAAGAGCTGCGCATGCTGTGATGATTGCAGTTGTTCTTTCAAGTTTGGTTTTCAGTTTCGTGCTCAGACACGCAAACCTTCTTTTCCACACTCCAAACGCGCGCTCAATAGAGTTGCGAGTTTTTATGTGGCTCCTGTTGTACCTATGAGAAAAGGAAGACAAGATAATAGGCTTGTGTACTTGAGATCACTAACGCAAATTGTCTTGCTTGCCTTTTTTGTGCAGACGTTCGAGGGTTTCTCAGTGGTGTCATTAGATAAGGCAAACATGCGTATCCCTGGTCACCAAGTAGAGTGCCAGGTACTTCCTTGTCCTCGTACCTCACCATGACCCTACTGTTGTTAAAAATTCGGTTATCGTGAACCGAGCCGGGCCACCTTGCGACGACGTCGTAAAACTGAAGCGCAGGGCCTGTTACAGCCTGTAAAAGAAAGAAAACTTAAACTGTAGCAGACACGTTTGTGTGCGTTTAACCTCGGGGTATGTGGTTTAATGTGAGGTGCATTGATGCTGCACTAGCAGTTTACAGGTTTGGGGTTTCAAGCTGCCCTAATGGCAGTTATTTTTCTCACATTTACCATCACGTAGTGTCCTTCGTACAAATAACGCAATATTATTACATAACGATTAGTAACTATTACAGTGAGTAAACATAGGCAGGCACTATTCAAAGAGTGTACGGCGTTCACTTACCTGCACATTTATCGAAAAGACACCTTTTCTATTCCTGTAGACTTCAGCGTCATCCCCACCGCGGCTTTTGATGGGCACATGGGTGCAGTCAATGCACCCCGTGACACCGGGAAACCCACCGATCTCGTAAAACTTCGTCATCGCTGCCCTTGCTTCCGTTGAGTTCGGCACGTTCACATACTTGGGGAACAGACGCACACATATCAGTTGTGTCATCTGCCAAATGCTTCTGCAGACTGCAGGCTGCGACACATTCACAAGGTCCCCCACAGCAGTCAGCATGGCACCGGTCCCATAAAAGCGGAGTGCAATGAGCAGCTTGAGTGCGGGTGGCAGCGGAGCTCCTCTGTTGTCTGCCTTGTCCGTAGTTTGCAGCTCCGCCAGTAAGGCTAGCACAGCTTCTTTGGAAAAGCGGTAGCGTGCTAAAAACTCGTGGTCGTTGTAGAGCTCCAATGGGTTGAGGCGATATGCGAGACTCCGCAGCTGAGGCGACACCGGAGGTCTATAAACATCGCCGTGCAGAAGTCCAGCTGCGCGGCGTAAAAACCTTCCGTAGGCTTCAAAACTGCCGTCGTCCGAGGCGTACGCGCGTGTCAGCATTGTCGTGAACTCACGAAGCACACTCGACGAAAATCACGCGCCACAGGAAGAAAGACGACGGGGCGGGCAGGCACTTCGCGCCTGCTCGGCTGGCTCGACGGCTGTCTTCGCTACGCGCGCGCAGAGCTGCTGCGGGACGTGTGCGCGCGGTACTGTGTGCAGACCCTTGTGGGAAAGCAACCCTTCAGGTAAAGGAGCGGGGTTAGGAAGCATGTAGGTAGCATGCCGGCTCCCTTGGCGTGGGGAAGCACCAAGGAGGCCCTAACTTAGGGCTCCTTAGTAAGGGACGTTTCAGAATTGACATAAGGTAGCCTTACGGTGCGTGAGGCGCCCTTAGTAAGGTAAGGAGCGTTTTAGAATACGGCCCTAAGGCATTTGCGATGCCAGCAGGGGACTGAACGAGGGATTCAATGTTGACAGCCGGTGGAATCACCTTGTTGCGCCTCATGAAATTAAACAAAGCTCATGTATTTCCTGATCGTGAAAGGAAATCATAATGATTTGTATTATACTCCTCCTTTGCACGGGCGACAGTGCGCTCAAATGTTGCCGCAACATACTTATAATCCAGCCAATTTTTTGGGCATTGATTGATGGGAAGTTTCTTCCAAGCTGCTTTCCGTCGTCTATATGCACGCGTGCACTCAGCATTCCACCAATTGTTAGCGATTGCACCCCTGGTTCCCTTAACCAAGAATTCAGACCTTTGCCTTGTACTGAACATAGATGTGTAGCCTTGCTTTCGGCACTTGTCTCCGCACAATGGTCTGAACCGATTTGGAGAGCTGATTTTAGCGTGTCTTTAAAGCAACTGTAATTTTATAACGTGCGCTGAGGTCACTCAGAAAGAGTTACTTTGCACGCAAGCTTGAAACTAATCGGCAGATGATCACTGTTTGTTGCACAGTCAACAGGCGCCCAAGTCATAACAGAGACTCCTGGGCAGTAAAAAGTTAAATCTAAGGCAAAGCGGCATTGACTCCAAACAAACGTAGGCAATCCGCATATGTTGCAGATCAAGTTGTAGTCAGAAAACAAATGAAATAGTCTAGAAACAAAGATGCCTGATTTAAACTCCCACTTCACATGGTGCAAATTGAAGTCTCCAAATAATAAATCCTGAGAACGGCTGCTAGACATGAGTCAGTCAAGGGGCCGAGTGTCATGCACACCAGGTGGGAAATATGTCTTAGCTACCATAAAGGGCTGATGACTTGGGACACTGAGGTCAACCGCAAGGATTTCACATTAATTGTCCGCATATTCAAAAGAAATGCATGCCCTGTGACAAAACATTGCAGAGATGAGCACTACCAACCCTCCCCTTCGTGATGACCGGTAAAACCGGAACGAACAGTAATTTTTGAGATGATATTTGAAATTTGTTGTTAGCCATGTTTCCTGTAATGCAATAAAATCTGGTATAAGCTGATTGCATAGGCAATTGAAATCTTTTGAAGCTGATAATATAGGTCGGCAATTCCACTGGAGTACACTTAAGGACCCTATCTTGGCGGGAGTGCCGCAGCCGCGACTGCCTTTTCTAAAATCCTGGTCTTAGAATTTTGACTAGCGTTACTTTCTTTTGTCTTCGACTGGGGGCACGATGGACCTGCATTATTCAAATGAGAGCCACTTCATTTCTGGGCGCGGAGATCAGACTCCATATCTCCAGAGTGCATAGTGGATGCGTCCATAACGCTGTTCAGAGGAGAGGCCTAAGAAGTATTTTGTTGCTCATATAGTTTTTGGCCCTGTGGAGCGCAATTGATTACCACAGGAGGAGGAGCAGCTTCACAAGCCAAAGAAGGCAAGGGCGGGCGGTGGGCACCTGCAGCAGATTGGTCATCGGGGTAGCTATGACCTGCGAAATGCACGTGGATACGGTTTCCATAATGCGATCCATTGCATTTGCCACAGCTTTCTCAACTGCCGCTGTGATTGCCTGGGACCAACTGGCATCCATTATGGGTGGGCATTTGGCGGCCACAGTAGAGTAGCCTGAGGCTCTCTCCTTGACTGCGGCAATAGCTTCTCTCCGCGAGCATCTGCATTTGTCTATAAGCTCGAGCACGTGAACTTATTGTGCTCGTGCAGGACAGTCAGGCTCATCAGCAGGGTGATCACCACTACACAAACAACATTTCTCTTGCTGTTCGGGACATTCCTTTCTGCCATACCTTCCCCACAAGCACGGCAGCGTATGGACGATTTGCAGGCTTTGCCGCTGTGGCCAAATCGCCAGCAGTTTTGACGCTGAAGGGGCCGAGTGTTAAAAGCATCGACTCAAAATACCAATGGCCACACCTTTATCTCTGACGGGCTGAATATTCCTGCAAATGTGGCAATGACGAACTCGATAGGAATTTTTACTCCGCCGAACATTCTGCTGCATCGATAGACAGCAATCACTCCCGCAGGCGCAATGTTCTCAAGCGTATCCATAGGGCTCAATCGAGAGTGGACCCCTCGAACTAAGCCCTTGGAACACGCTAGATGAGGTGGGATGAATGCGTTCACCTGGTGGTTGGGGAAGGACGTAAAATTCAGCAGGGTTTCTCTACAGTCCTTATCAGGTGACCAGCACAAAATACCACCCCTGCCGAACTGCCGGACATCAGTAATGCGCATGAAGTGTTTAGATGTGAATTGAAGAGCAGCCTGTACAACCTCTTGGTTGTTCAGTCGGATCGCGCCTCCATCAGAAGGCACTAAACTGACCGGAATGCTGGAAACTAACTGCGGAAGAAGTGAATAATTGGGAGCTGGCATTGAGGAAGAGATGCCGACCAAGGGGAAGGCCCCTCCCCGGGAGAAGTAGACATTAAGCTTTCGTCACGCGCCCAATCACCATAGGACAGGAGCAAGCAGGCATGGACAAAATGAAGGAGAATTGAGCAAGCTAGTGCAACACCGCCAAGTACTTAGCCGCTACTCCGCGGCACGATTGCAGCCTCAATGCCTGCGTATGGGTCGCAGCAGAGACGGAGGCAGATGTAGTAGATCAGATGTGGCGTTCTTTTATTCAGCGTTGTTGCTGTTGCCTTTGTGACAAGGCACATACCCACGACGGGGGATTGGCCAGGGTTGAGTAGGGAGACCTCATAGAATAGGGTAAACTGGTGTGACGCTAATTATTGTGCCTTCGGTGAAATTTCACAGCAATTTAAAAGAAAAGGAAGAAATAAAATATCGGGAGAGAATATCTGAGAATTAAATAATTAAATATATGAAAATACCCAAACGCTTTTTTGAATGCGGAAATTTCAGAAACAATTAGCAGGGGGAATCTGCCGGTAGCTGCTATATAATTGTGGAGGTATTCGCATACTTGATGCAATGCAAAACCACTGGCGCTCGTGCCGAAAGAGGGAAGGATTGGAACCGACAAAATAAAACCCAAATTTGTAATGGGAATTTCTAGGTGTGCTCTTCTCTGATGTGCAAACCTCTGGCAAGAGAGTAGGAAATGCTTCAATGTCTCGACTTCACCACAAGCCGAACAAAGGTTTTTGGGAGTGAATCCGCAACTACATAAGTAAAGATTTAAACGGGGAATCCTGCATCGCATGAGTGTCATCGCTACCTCAGACTGCTGGGTTTTACACGCACGAGCCTTCCATGGGTACATCAGATGTTGGTAGTCAACAGCATAGAGTGATGGATCGTTGCACGTGGCGGTTATAAACTGAAAACGCTGATATCGAGTCATACCGAAAAGAACAAGATTAGGGACGCTACAGGCAACAGGTGCATTTAGAGCTGATTTTGCCAAAAATTCTGCTGATTAATTTTGTAAAATACCGCAGTAGCCTGGTCTCCAAAGGGAGCACACCTCTTTCACCCATCCAGGAATAAAAAACTCTAGTGAGCGTCTCGAAAATCTAAAAAAGCGTTTCGTGTGGACCACAGCGCCAACAAAATAGAGAGACAATCAGAGAGGAATATCAAGTGAGAAACAGTTGTGGGAATTTTCAAAGCGGCCAGCCCAAAAACCATAAACTCTGCTAGAAATATGGTTGTGTAATCCGGGACTCTTACCGAAAAGCTCCACAAGAGAGTCTCTTAAAAAATACCAACCCCTGCCTTCCGGTCGGCCTCGGACGCATCTGTAGCAATCACAGTATGTTGCGGGTAATGGGCAAGGTGACGAATGAGGACTCCAGTTAATATCCTTGCAGGCAGATGCTTCGCATTAAGTGGGAAAATATAATCAAAAGCATTATCCACAGGGAACGCTGCCCAACCAGGTCTGCATACAAAATTGGGATCCCCACCAACGTTGGATGAAAGGTTATGACTAAAAACATCTTGAGGGAGACGGAACCTTGGCCATTGAGGAAGGAGAAAGAGGGCTGGGTGCGAGACGAAAATAGGTGTAGCCACACCAGGAGCCGACTCAAATGCCCACAAAAATGTCCTGACAGTTAAAAGGTGAAAACGGGAGTTAATCTCGGGAATACGATCCTCCAAGAACAGAACTGCGGTGGAAACTGATTGACGGAGACCTAGGAAGAGGCGCAGTGCGCGCCTTTTTAACAGCAGCAATGGTTGAAGCTTATATTTAGGGGAGCCAGAAAAAAGTATGCAGCAAATTTCAAAATGGGCCTGACATAGGCTTTGTAGAGAAGTACAAGCGTGTTCCGGCGCATGCCATAATTCCTCTTACTTATTCGTAGTAGCCTACCTAGTGCACGCTCACCTTTCTCAACGTCAGTTTTGATGTGGGGCCGCAGTCCATACTGGCATCATAACTGACGCCTAGATACCTCAACGATTCTACCTGAGGCATGCTGTCCGAGCGATAGTGTAGCCATATATCTAGAGGCATGTTGGTTTTAAAAACTAGCACGTTGCTTTTGTGCACATTTAATACCAAATTTAATGTATCCAGCCAAACCTCGAACGCAGTGAGGTAATCTGGAAGAGAACGATATAGGGCATGAATGTCTGCTGCAGAAGCAAAGAAGGCTATGTCGTCTGCACAAACATATACTGTAACATCATGGTGTGCTGGAATGTCGCACACCAGCAGATTGAATAGAAGTGGCGAAAGTACAGAACCTTGTGGCACTCCTCTGGTTTGGGCATAGGTGTCTGAGGTGAAGGAACTGTCAGAGCAAAAGAACTGCCGTCCTGTTAAAAATTCGCGGATGCATACATAAATGTTTTACGGCGGGTGTAATAATGCTAGTTTAGAGAGAAGGGTCGAATATTCAACACTGTCGTACGCTTTAGCAATGTCAAGCGTCACTAATGCTGATACTTCTTTCTTGCGCACAGCAAGGTGGACTCTGCTCTCTAAATCGACATGGGCAGACCAAATGGTGCATCCGCGGCGAAAGCCAGTCTGGGCAGAGCTCAATGCGTTCAATGCTGAAACATGCGCGGATAGGCGGCTGTGCTCAATTCTTTCTATGAGCTTTGCCAAATTGAATGTTAGAGTTATCGGCCGAATGTTATCAATATGGAAGCCTTTCTTTGAATCTTTTAAGAACAATATAATTTTCGCCACCTTCCACGAGTGCGGCAACCATGCAGTTTCCAAAGATGTATTGACGAGATCGAGGAGGTCGTGAGTGAAGTCTTGCGCTAAGATTTTCAACATACTGACCTTAACACCATCCTAACCCGGAGCTGAGGATTCCATTAAAGAAACTGCAGTTGTTAACTCTGATTTGTCAACCACAACATAGTCTGAGCAGGAGTAGGGGGCGAACAGAGGGACTCTGCTCTGACCCTGAAAACGTGGAGCGAGCCCTTGAGCAATTCGCTCTAACTCATCTTTCGCCTCATGTGGACAGAGCACCACCAAGCTGGTTAACTGCATGGCTAAGGACTTCACATTCCGTTCCATAAAACGATACAAAGCCTTCCTATTTTTTTGGGTTTGACAAATATGTGTTCAATTTTGATTCACTCTTTTTTGACAGCGCTTAAAAAACACGGACAGAACGCATAGAAGATGACGTCACCGGCGCTGTGACGTCTGTGCCGTCGTCTGTGCCGCCACAGACGCTGTGCTATCGTCTTCAATGTCTTCTGTCCGTGTTTTTTAAGCGCTGTCAACAAAAGAATGTATCACCACCAACTAGCCCGACAACTTCTCCTATTCAAATTTTGATTGTAGTCCTTCTTTGCCTTTGTTATGGTTCGTTTAAACGAGGCCGAGAAAAATGTGTAGTTGATCCAATTTGCCGGCCTCTGATTATCCGAAAGGGTCCTCCACGCTGCTTTCTTACGACGGAAAGATGTCTCAGACGCGTCATTCCACCATGGGGATGGTGTTTTATTGCCAATAGCAGAACGCAATGTGAACTGGAAGCTCTCCATAGCCTTCAAAACTAAAGAAACACTCGCTGAGCCCGGTCGCTCCTTCATGAACCAATGATCAGATGTAAGGGAGGCGCGCAAAGATGATTTGAAGGCTGCAAGATTAACTGATTTTCGGGCAGAACCATGATCTCGGAGGGGGCTCACCAATATGGAGAAAGTAATTGGCAGGTGGTAACTAGATGTGCCACAGTCAATTGTGGAGAATGCCCCTTACCTACTCCTCTTGCTGCCAATGACAAATCGAGAACTGAGCGCGAGTGTCTGCGGATGAAAGTTATGACTCGAAAATTGCGACACCCTCGCATCATTTGCAGTCATCCATGCCCATAACGTATGTCCATCTGAATTAGTATACGAACCCCAGACGACGTGATGTGATTTGAAGTCCCCAGCACTGATTGCCCTAGAGTTTGCAAGTAAGCTGTCTAGGTGGTCTCCTCTGCATACTCCATTTGGAAAATAGACGTTTGCGACTGTGACAGTAGCGCAGTGCGGCAAAGTGACATCTATTGATAGGAGCTCGCAATCAGAATCCATTAGTTTTTTAGTTATTAATGCCCGGTGACATAATTCTGACGAAATCAGGGTCACCAACACCGCCACCCCTACTGTTTATGTGGTCCGCACGGAAAACATGAAACCTCCTTAAAGAAAATGACTTAACAGGTGAGAGCCAAGTTTCTTGCAAGAGCACAATATCTGGGTTATGAGAAGATAGAAGAATTTTTAAATCAGGAAGAGAAGATGCAATAGAGCGGCAATTCCAGTAGAGAACCTTTACACCCGCAATGATGCCTATTAGAGAATAGGAGGCTGAAACAGCCTCTTGTAGCATATCTGACTTAGAAGACATTCTAGAAGGCCGTCTTTTGGTCTTGAGCTGGGTAAGAGAGGACTTGGAAGGAGAGGTTGAAGCACGACGCTTCTGCGTAGGACAAGACATTTCTACATTATTTGCGCAGTGTTGCGAGAGACTTACTGGGACGCTGTCGAGAGGCGGTACGTGAGACAGCACCTTGGGTGATGACGTGGCAACGAAACTTTGAGCACAGGCTTGCTGTGCCGTTGATGCTGGTGGAACTACAAGCTATAGATTGAGAAATAGCCTGATTTGCAACAATATCAGACAACGCTCGCGTGAGTCTGCTGAGCATGCGCTCGACCATAACTGAGAGTGCTTTTTGGACGGCTGACACTATTGAGGCAGAGAATGTGGCGTTGAGGTCAGGAGTAGAGGAACGCACAAGGCTGGCATATGAATGTTTTTTGCGGTTAAGGAGTGCATAAGCGTCTGCCCGTGAGCAGCGATTCTGCTCAATTAATTCCAATAAACTTTGATCCTGTGACCGACTTTCACAAGTGGCATCATCGGCGCTGTGACAGTTAAAGCATATACAACAGCTTGGTTGTTCAGCGGTGCAGCTGTCGGAAGACTGACTTTCACCACACATGCGGCATCTGGTCGCCGACTTACAAGCTCTACCACTATGTCCAAATCTCCAACAGTTAGTACATTGTAGGGGTGGAGGATGCAGCGGGTCCACGCGGTAGAAAAGTGGCCAAATTTTCTACTCCGAGGCGCATGTGTGACCAGCAAAAGTTGTTATGACTGACTCCGTTGCAACACGCACTCCAGCCATCTCGTGAGAGCAGCGGTATAAAGAAATAATTCCCCGACCGGCTTCCTGGAACTCCTCCAAAATTTCTTGAAGATGACGGGTCCACTCCACGTACAATGCCCTTAGTGCACACAAGCTGCTCAGGAATGAAGGCTTTAACCGGCAGAGGAGTAAAGATAGTACACCGGAGCAGATCCGACACACACTCAATGTTTGCTGACTTACAAATAATGCAGCGCCTCCCGAAAGGTCGCACTTCAGAGGTGACGAGGTAGTGACTGGTTAGACGTTTTAGTTGATACTGTATTGTTTTTAGATTCTTAATTTTGAGAATTCCATCTCTTATCTCTACAAGCACTGTGGGAATTGAATTGACACCATTTATTTAGAAATGAATTCAAAGGCAAAGTTTCGACCGGCAGGCAGGAGAACCAGGCTGCCGAGCCTCCTCCCCGGGAGGTGAAAGACATGCCTACACACAGCGCGCCGACAACCTTACATCACAAGAGTCAGCAGAGCTACCCTGAATCCCAGCAAAAACCACACGAACGTAGAACGGCTTCACCTAAAGAAACGTCCGGCACCACCAGGAAACGAAGCAGTCAGGCGGTGACGAAGCAGCAGCAGCAGCAGATGAAACGTATGCCCTCTGCTTCACAGCTTTTGCACTGCTTTTTCCGTATTTCTCTAACTCTGTTAGAAAATCCCTCAGCTAATGATTTTTGTCTTTTTTGGTGTTTGGATTTTGAGCTGATTTTGGTGTTTTTGAGTTAATATGAAGATAGCAATATAAAAATTTTTTCACAGAAGTCGAGGAGTTTAAAAACGACTGGTCGCGCACTATTTATTTCTTTTTTACCTACCCTATGACAACTTTTCACATCACTCACTGTTAAGTCTTGTTCCAGAAACAAACACCATCAATTACTTACTTTCCCAGTTCCTGGCTAGTCTTCTCGCTAAGCTTTATTATTACGTAAATGATCAGGTTGTTTCCCTGCCTCTATTTTCTAAATCGTCTATCTGGTTCCTAACTGTACTAATCTGCTCCTGAATTTCCGATATTGCCGATTATTTGTCTTTTACCTTCGTGGCTAAGACATTTAGGCCCGACAACTGTTTCTCAGTGTCATAAATGCGCTGAGTTAAACCGGAAAGTTTATTCTCAGTTAGTTTTGAGACACCTGCTGACCCCCCCCCCCCCCCCCCCATTGTTGAATTAATCTTGCCCTGGACTAACAGCAATTCAGATAGCATTTTTTTTCAAACGGGCCAGGATTTGTTTCAACACCGCTGCAAGACAACAGGTCTCTTGATAATGCGATCACGCAAGAAAGGAAACGCTGAACACACAGTGGGCAGAGCAGCAGCACTAGAAAGCGATCGTCACTCCTGCAGCATTGTGCAGATTTGGAATCACTAACCTGAATGTCAAAGCAAAAAGGATTGCTTAGCATGCTGCCTCGTTTGTTGACGCCATGCCCACTGTGCTAAAATGGACTGCTAAAATCAGTCAGTGCATTGATTTGTCTGTGCACAAAAACTAATGTACGCCAAGATTAGTTAGAAAAGATTTCAATAGCGTTTATCAATATAATACAATAAGCGCTAAGCACAGAATAGACTCAGAACGAGGAAATTTTGTAGGTCGCTTAATTACCATTACCAGATGACATTGCGATTGCACTGGGTGTTTTCAATTTTACTGCTTCTGATCTTCCGCCATTTCGCGCGGTTTGCTACATGCTCGTCTGATGACGCTTCCACGCGCACGGACGCAAGACGATGAAGACCACACTTTCAAACTACAGCGTGAGAGACTAGCACTTTAAAAAAAACTCTAGTGAACGTGGCTACGTGGCGAAGAGGATGACATTGCAAGCACAGCACCAGAGGTTTTATTTGGCAGTTCGTAGAGGCATGATGTTAGGATTTTTCCCAACTGATTGTTCAAATTAGGGAAATGTATGAACCAACCGCCTTTAAACTGGAGTGGCAATCCTTGTTGGTGTCGCTCAGCCTACACCTCGCGTCTACTGCTCTGTTGATGTCTTTTTGCGATGTGTTTCGTGGCGTATCCTAAAAGCTTTGTAAATATTTTAGTTAATATTAATAGAATATATTTTCAATATTCTAAATGTCACACATAAAGAAAAGTAGTGGTGACGGCGTGGTGGCCTGAAGTAGCTGTCAGCGGAACTGATATTTTAGCGCCGCCGCCAGTTCGGATCCCGCTGACCCAGCTTTAAACTTATTTGTTTCTTTGTTTTCTTCCCCCGTTGCGGTGCCGGTCTTCCGCTGCAGTGAGGCCTTTATGCAATTGCTTAAAATAAAACATTATTGAGGCCACTTGAAAATCAAACGGCTCGCTAAACTGCAGCATTTGGGCTGAAGAATAGTAATAACTAACTCACCGGGTCTGGAGTGAAAGATTCCTGTAGTTTCTATTTTAGTGCCCCATTGCTTCCAATCCGCCGAAAAATGGTTGTCTGTCTCTCCGAAGCCTGCTTCTATTACGTGGGCCACAATGGTCACGTGACGTTGTGACGTCATCAAAAGCTGCCAATCGGATTTTGAGTAAACTGCCCACCGTGACAGTTCAATTTAATGATTAGTCGCGAAAGAATCCTCGGGAACAAAAAACGCCTCACAAGCCCCACCGATGGCAGCACCTGCCATCGCAGGGCTGTGGCGCGTAGCTTAACCGCTGCACCTCTGCGCCTGTAGCGGAATCAGGACTCCCAGGTATCCGTGAATGTAAAGAATGACGAATTCTACCGCAGTACAAGTCTAAAATGATGTAATAACACGCAAACTTACATCATCTGACATATCATCCAAATTAAGCATGTTCAGGTGAAGAAACAGCATACAAAGTCATGAAAAACGATGCGAAAGAGGACTAACGGTGCTAGCGCATGGTAATTCATGGGTAACCCCAAGCGGAACCGCACGTAATTGTTTTTTGCTTGCACGTCGACGCCTTACTCAAAGGCTGATTGTCAATTACCTACCATGTCTGATAGAAATTTGGTTCATAAAATCAGGCGCGCGATTACGCCGTCACAGGTCTTACCAGGGACAGAAATAAACCAAGAAATGTTGATGTTATTTTCAAAGCAGTACAAGTTTTTATTTTTTAGCACATCGTACAACGCAAGGCGGAGTGAGCGATGATTCAAACCAAGGTGGTTAAGGTGCTGCTTTATTTTCATGGTAAGGCTGCAGTGGTCGCCCTTGCCCACCACACTGCGGCACCGCTCTCCTATACCGCAGTTACAGAAAAAATAGAATAGAGAAAGAAGGTATGACTGTACTGAACTGCTCACGGTGTGAATAAAAAAATTCCACAGCAACGCCGCGAACAGGTTTTGATTTGGCAGTGGAATTTTGCAAAAGCGTTTTTCGCGCTGCAGCCAATTCTGTGAAACCTCAAAGAGCTAAAACCTGAGTTCGTTCCGGCAAACAAGGCCTAGAACTTGGGAATTCAACAGCCTTACCAGATACAATTTCTAAGTGTTTTACTCTACACTATGATCATCCGAGAGACTCGGGGCTGATAATGAAAATTGACTGCGGTACCATGGTTCCCGTTGTTCTGGCAGCCACCCGCTCGGCCCGACCAGTGGCCCCTCGTTATCGCGCTCTACATGGTGTTTCACCGAATACTTTACACAATTAAAAAAAAAGTTTTTTTTTGAGTTATAAGAGTGCTTTTTTTCGGCGGTGTAGTACATCACGACGACAGCGGAGTTGTGCTGCACCCCCATTTCGTTTTCGCTTGTGTACGTCCAGAGTGCAGAAACTACGTCTTCCCCGGGATTCTCACCCTAAGAAGTGGCACTTTAAAATGGGAAATCATAACGGGCGACACAGGCAAACCCGTTATCCCGGATTACGGGTTGGGCCACTACCCTCGCCCTCAAATGGTGAATTCTGCTCACCCTCACCTCATCATGTGTTGCCTCCCTCGCCCTCAACTCATCATGTCTTTCCTCCCTCAACCTCATCCTCACGTATTTTCATTTGCCCATCCTCTTCACCTCACCTCACCGAGTGAAGATGAGGACACCCTCATGAGGGTTCGCCCTCTTGAGTATGCCCATCTCTGCTTAGGACAGCCAGCAACATCAGCCGGACGAACGCCGCGATAGGGACTGCAACTGGGTACGTCAGATGCGCAAAAGCCTGGGGAATGGTTGTCCCCGCAAAGACGACAAAGCCTCGCAAATTTGCAAGCTTTTTTTCTATGACCAAAACGCCGGCAAATTTTGTATTGCAAAGATCGAAGTAGCTGCGCAGGAGGAGGAGAGAGACTTTAATGAAACCGGCAAGGTCTGCCTGGTTGTTGGCCTGGCAGGCTACTCCTGCAGGTTGAAGGGTGTCAAACACACGATGGGGCAAACTTTAAGCTCAGACGGGCACGAAGATCGTGCAAAAGTTGCGACCACGGACTCTGTCGGCACTCCGGAGCCACCAGCAACTCTGGTACAGCGGAATACTGATATTACGCCAACACCCGCGTCCTAAAAAGTCATCAAATATTTCCTCAGGAGAGGCCGATGCGTAGACGCCGCGGGTAATGCCTTTAGTACAAGCGAGTTGCTCAGGTTTGAAAGGCTTAACTTGAAAAGACGCGAAGGATGTGCAGGGCTGCAAGTCCGACACGCGATACACGTCCGACGATCGGCACAGAATGACCCTCCTGCCGAAAGGACGCAGGTCAAAAATTTTCGAGCGGCGGCTTGTAACAGACATCAGCTGCTCCTGGATCATTTTAAAGTTTTAGAGCTTTAGCACTCTCTCTCCAGAAGGTACAAGCGCTACAGGAATCTCGCGCCATTCTGTGCGACTGAATCCAGGCGCAAACTTCGGGCCGGCAGACTGGCGAAATAGGGGGCCCGATACCTACCCGGGGAAGCTAACAACATAACTCGGAGCATAAGGGGGAATATAAATCTAGTTACCACCTAAATAACAAAAAACAACACCTGACCAAATCCCCTACGTGCAACGGCCTCACCATAGAACAGTGAAGAGGGAGTCCAGAGGAGGCGACAAGATCAAAAAAAGGAGCAGCGGCAGGAACAGCCGACCAGACAAGCACAGGTGGGTGTTCCTGTTGTCCTCTTTTGAAGTGGCACATACCCACTGTGGGGGACTGGCCAGTGTGCCTTGCACAAACAATTGTGAAACATTGATTATTTAAGGTAGCCGATGTTGAATTTTGTGCTACAAAATTGTGAATTATAACAACGAGTGTCTAGTTGAGCGCTGTGTGGTTTGTTTTCCTCTTTGTTCTTTTACTAGCGTGTTTTTTTTCTCTTGGGTGCTGTCCTGGGCCAGGCTCCGTAGATCCGGCTATGCCCATCGAGAATGTGCCCAATTTCGAACAGCCGCCTGAAAAGGAGGCGCGATATGTGTTTATGTGCTGCTCTCATGATTCCCTCAGCGACGTTTAAATGGTGTATGTTAACCTTTCTCAGGGGAAATGCCCAGGCCACAAATGGCGGGCAGCACCGCATGGATCCAGGCTAATAAATGTCTTGGGAATTGGTGCCATCGCGGAGCCTCTTTTTGTTGCATTTTTTTTTCATCGAAAGCTCTTAAAGTGATACTGCCGAGAGCTCCATCTAGCTTTTGTGCGTAGTTGAAATCAATCCTGCGGCTCTTTCTGGCTATGCTGTGAACATAGAATCTACATGTTCTCGGGAAGAGAATCCCATTCGCTATATTTGCGTCGAACTTCGCTCCACGATAAATCTTATGAAGCCAACGGCATTGTACCCTAACCTCGTGGATCCAAGCATAAAAAACCGTGCCTGCTAACTGCAGCTTGCTTTTGATGATTCAATCCCACCTGAGATATTTTGCAATACTGTGTTGAGCCAGTGACTGCACTGACGCAGACACGCTTTCTAAATTGCAAAGGTGGCAGTTCGCACACTTCAATCTTCACGGGAATTCATGACTGCCAGAAAGGTCATGTATACACATAATATTCCAAAATACAGCAATGTTTATAGGCTTAAAATGGCGATGTGCATATTCCAGGAAGTTAAAAACGAAATCAACACATTTATGGCTCAGTATTACTGAAGAGATACAGGTCATTACTTACGTAAAACTTCTATTATTACCGACATTCCACGGACTAATTACGGTGAGTAAAACACCGCCCATCAGATCGTGCTCCTACTCAACGAATACCATAGCATAACTCAAGCTGCAAAAAGTGCGGTCACCACCCAAAGCTTCAATTTAAAATGCGCTTTTTCTTTCGCGTTCTGAATGGTTACATTACACCTCATTAATGTGGCGCCAGATGTCATTTTTTGTATAATTATTTATCTTCCCATAATTTGTGCGAATAAGTTCCTTCTAGACACTTCTGTTTGAAGAAGCCAAATGTTCTTTGTATTCCTCTTGAATTATATCTTGCATTTGTCTGCAAACAAATGGCTGTTATATATTCTTTTGCATAACGAACCCCCATTTGCCTTTTTGGTCTGCCTTTTTTGTATTATATGACTCAAATTCTGTCTTGGATTAATAAAACAATCATATTCCCATTTTATGAATGGTAACTCAAACTCATTTCGTCTTCCACTTATGCCATGTTGTGAGTGTTTCTGAATGACTGCTAGGGTTGTTCAGTCTAGTCTATGCATGTAATATATCGTTTGTTCCAATACGTCACTGCTGCTGTGCCCTGCGGAGTCAGGACCTAGTCAGGTGACCTTTTCTCTCCTTGAGTCCTGCCTGGCTGGCATTACCCATGTATTGCCAAATTATCAATAAACAAAAAATAACCCGTTGATGCCGTCGCTTGCGTTACATATTTTGTTCTTGTATACATAGCGCTAGACAGACGAAAACTACAGAGACTACTTAGGACAGTCGCTGTCTTGTGAATTCTGTGTCAGCTTCGTCTTTCTACTCGCTATGTATCCAATAACTTTTAACCAACGGGCCCCAATCGAAGTCTCATTCCATGCCCAAAACAGAAAAGCAACAACAAAAATAAGGTGTAATGAGAAGTAGCGTGCACATGGAAAACATCAACAGGCTTAAACCAATCAAAGAAAAAATGAAGAGAGCCTATTCGGCCAAAAGTCAAATTTGGTGGGAAAAACCAATAGAAAAATTAAAGTGGTGGGCACAGTAACTGAAACAGTGTCCTAAGGGCGAAACGAGCACAGAGGGATAAAAAGCCCCACGCAAGCTGTTTTATTGATGAACGATGAAGTCTTTAATAAGGTACGAATGTGCCCAGAAAAAAAAGAGTACAACACAAATAACAAAGCGAAATAATGGCTTTGATTTCGTGAACTGGAAGACAGGGCAAGAAACGGGCAGGAGGTGAATGGTGGAGACGGTCTGAAAAAATAAAAAGCAGAGAGAGACACAAAAGCAACGAAGAAAAGGGGGCAAAAACTCCTGCACCAAAATTTAGGGGACAAAATAAACCCTGATGTCAAACACCCCCCCCCCCCCCAAAAAAAAAAACACACATGCACACACTAAACCCACGGCATTTAATCATCAGAGGAGCAAACGCTGAAGACACCCTCATCATATGGCCTGAAGGGCCCCCCTAAGAAACCACAGGCGCCATAGAAACGAAATAAAAACAAAAAATAAATAACGAAAATAAAAACTGTCAAAAATAAAAGATAAGATTTAAAAATGATAAAATAACGTGAGGGTGCCTCTCTGACGCGCCCCCGATCAGAAGACACGTTGGCCGCGAACACTAGGGCCAATGAACCAAATAGGGGTCCCCCATGCCAGACGGGAAGGAGGGCCAATTAAGAGGCGTGGCAGGACAGTCAGACACTCCTGCGAACATAATTAGGGACAGCGAAACCGACCATCGCGACCACCTGAGTGAGGAGGGCGCAACAGCGACGATCCGCCAGCCATCGGCGCCAAGTAGCCGACGAACTGGCCTCCCCGAGACTCGGTAGCCTGGCCACCGCCGCGCTCGTGAGCGCGACAGCGTGAACTAGACAGACGAAAACGACGCAGAATGCACAGGACAATCACTGTCTCGTGTATTCTGTGTGAGCTTCGTCTGTCTAGCGCTATGTAAACAACAACTTCGAAGCAACTAGCCCAGGCCAAGCTTCTGTTGCAACATAATTTGTCCTTTTTCAAATTGCAACCGAGCCTAGCAAGAATTTCATTTGCGTGAATAAAGCGATGCACTGATTCCATGGTGACAGATTTCTGTGGTGCTGATGGGAACTATTGCGCCTCTGCGCATCGACTGTCTTAGCATCTTCCTCATGCGCGCTGTTTCCGTCTGCCACCGTCTATTCCTCGGCGCAGAGGGCGGACAGATGCCCGATGGTTGGCGCGTGCGCAGATGATGTTCCTGAATGGGCAGCCTTAGCTTTGAGTGATTCACGTCGGTGTTGCTAAAAGCGCGTTCCTTTTGCCGTTGTCATTACTAACATGACGAAGTCGCTTGCAGACTTGTGTTGCCAGTATAACCTGCAGGCAGATGACAGAAATCGAATACTGCAGGCAAAATATTGGAACCGCAAGCGAAGGCGAAAAAGAAGTGATTATAAAATAATAGGAATGATCTATAACTTGTAGCTACAGTGTACAGAGAGCGCGCAGGTACCTCCTTTATTATGTGCACTTAGTCGGCTAGTGCCATGTAGGTTGCTAACGAGTAAAACTGCACAGGCGAAGTGGCAGGTACCACTCGACAAACAAATAAGCGCTGTGTATTATACACGCTTTAGATGTTCGCCGCTTCAGAATACAGCCCTCGTTCTTTGTAGAGACCATTGCGGCCACGCCACTGGGGAACGCGATCAATGCACACGAATGCTTTAGTCTTGTAGTGTTTTGTGAGTATAACGCACCAACATTGCGCGCAGACAGCGCGGAACCCTAGAATGCGGATGGCTCAAAAGAAGTTTTGGGCGCTTGCTGTAGTGAAACGCTAACTACGTTATCTACGAGGGTATCACATGAGTGTCTGACGCACACGAAGGAAATTTTAGCGGCATCACTTTACTATATTGGCCACACTATTCCTGCGGCGGTGGAGTAAGATTGCAATTTAAAGCTGCCGAGATTCTTT
This sequence comes from Amblyomma americanum, assembly GCF_052857255.1. Taxonomy (NCBI): domain Eukaryota; kingdom Metazoa; phylum Arthropoda; class Arachnida; order Ixodida; family Ixodidae; genus Amblyomma; species Amblyomma americanum. The sequence continues at coordinate 93,915,722 of NC_135503.1, forward strand.
AAGTCTAACCAACGTGAGGCGAAAGACGCTTCTGGGAAATCTGCCCATTTGAAGAAGCAGGGCTGCTTTCTTGAAATGGTCCGGGCTGAAACTAATAAAGTGGCAGTTTGGAGGCGCCCCCTCCCCTTCTAGTGGCACGCTCCGCCTCGTCTGCTCGACATCAACCGAAACAAATTTCAACATATATCGACAACGCGATGATGTGATCGCCGCTTCGCTAATGAAGGAGGTTTTTATTATTCGATCTCACCCTCCACTTCTCTCTGCCCATGCGCATCCTTGCTACAGCTACGCTCACTTGGCTAGGCGCGTCGTCTACTTCGGCCGGCGCCTCGGCCCAAAGCTGTTTGTTTGTGCTAGCGCGCGCTGAAAGTACTGTCTTGGTCAAAAGTCTTAAGGCCAAAGGCTTTTCGCTTAAGCCCTATAACAGAGCCATTACGGCGCTGTCAAATACTGAATGACCTTGAAATGCTATAGCAGTAGGTTTCTTCTTCCCGTAGAGAAGCTTCCTGCTTGACTTGCGTTTTGAATGATCCGCTACACGGAGAATTCTAGGAACATTCATTCTCTTGAAGCTGAACGCTGTGGCCAGAAGACTTTTGACCAAGACTGTACCTGCCACGCGCTTGAGCAATCGCGCCAAATTTGCGCGCTCCCATAGGTGTTTAGCGTTGCAAATTTTCACTGTTACCAGCACTGCGACTTTGCGACCCACAATGGTTGGCGACATGTGAACTGAATCTCGAGAAGAAATGCCTTCGTGAAAGTTGTTGAATTTGAACAAGCAAGGAAACTTGTGGGCATTATATGCACCACGTAGTTACGCGTATGTGAACATTCAACGGCACCTGACCCCCTTGAACATGACCTCCCGAAATGACCGCTCAAATAGTGTAAAATATTCGTCCTTCCGAATTACCACAAATGCATACCTCTTGCCACTGTGCTCGCATCATAAAGTTTCTGCAATCTTGTCGCAGTCGTTGGAACTTGGGACGCGCTCAAAGTGGTGCACTCAGTCTTAGAGTATCGTCCGGTAAGTCCCCATGTAAGGCTTTTGGAGTCCAAGGATACTGCAGGGTCAACTAGAAGGCAGCAAGAGAAAGGTCACTGCCCAATCTGGTCGGGGTTTGTATAGCCATGGATGTTCCTTCACGAGGGAGGAGTCTAAATTTTAGGGGATAAGCCGCTGAGTCTCCGACTGGCGCGATGAAAAGAGGTGTTGAAAAGGGATTTTCCAACCTGACTTGCATTTCAGCTGTCCGACTGGTTAAGGAGCATTGCCCGATAATATCTAAACGACCTCCACCAATTGTAACGCACCAGAAGGAGTGCAGACGTAGACGTAGAAGGGGACCTCAGTGTAGCGAAGTTTAATTCTAAAAAACTGAGATGTCATGCTCTCAAAGAGCAAGGATAGAATATAGCAAGCCGTTCACCACACTTAGGACAGCTTGGCTATTTTTAAAACCACAGCAATTACATTTTGTTGGCCACCGCGAACACGTCTTTTCATTAACTCTTAAGTTTTGTTGAACCAATGCCACCACGGTCGCTTACGTATTGCACCCACCGCATCATTGTTGTTGATGTGCTGCTTTTATTCGCGACAGTGGCGCGTTTAGACAGCCTTTAAGACACGCCAAGGCATTGCCATTTTGCTTCATCCATTTTGAGCGTGAAGCCGATGCGGCTAGGCTACGCACTGAGGTTTTGTATGAGAACACGCGGTAGCTTTCCATGAAATCAAAAAAGGCGGAGTTTGTATTCGTCATCGACCTTCTGTTCGCTTACGCTAGCTAGAAGGACAACACGAAAGTTCCTCCGCCACAACTGCCGCCATTCCACACACACTGCGTTAACCTAGAAACGAAGCGTTAGAAACGAAGCAGAAACGAGGAAAAGGGCCAACCTCTCCACGTTGGCAGAGCTACGTCTTCTAAAGTGTTTTTTTTTTATCAGTAAACTCTGGTATGCAAAGCAAGTACTGCGTTGTTAACGTGTAGACGTTGAGAGGCTACATAGGATTTTCGCTGTGTTTCTAGCGGCTTATGAATAACTGGGGTTCCGATGGACCAGTTTGTTGAAGCCCGTAAAAGACACAGGGCGGTGACAAGGCATCAGTTTGTACGGCAGTTGGTTGATTTGTTTTTGTTCACAAATGCTGTGCCAAGTGATGACTCGACTGCGTGCTGCAACATCTTGATGTGTCCACCGAAGATGTTTAATGGTCAATCTTTGGTTAGAGCGAGGAATAGTTGGGTCATCTTTTATGGTCAGAGCCTTTGCCCAACAAATATCTGTGTCACAAACAGGAGACCACTGTAGCACCACTTCTGCGATTTAAAAACAGTTAAGAAAATACAGGCGCAGTAAGGCGAAAAGATCTTTTTTTTTTTTTCAAGGCTCAGACACCAACGTTACCGGTTAAGAAGTTTTTAGAGGGGCGGAGTTATTTGCTACCACAGGGATCGTGTAGTTTATTTGTAAGAAGCCCGAAACTATAGATTGTTTTTTCTGTATTTTTTGAAGAGAGTATATTTTCGAATCTATTACAACGAACAATAAAAAAATACTTCCCATTTGAATCACGCGGCCTTCGCTACATATGACCAGACAGGGAAGATGGTGTACCATTTGATTTAATTATGCTGATGGGCTTCCAATGTTAATGGCGCTCCAGGATAGCAGGTTACGACTCACATCGCGATTCGAGGTCTGCTCGAAATTTATTTCGTGTAAGGATTCATTCGTTAGTCGCAATGAAAAGAAATCCGCCGGAAACATCCCAGTGGCCCTGAAGATTAAAACCCTTGTTAGGTCTGCACGAATTTGAATAAGACGGAGACAACCGGTGTCTGGCTCATAACAAAGTGTTCAGATGTAGTAAGTGTATATATACATTGTGATCTGCGTGCTCTTCTGGTTTCTCTTACATGTTATGTAGTCCTTGTTGTTTTGTGTAACCTCCTGCTCAGCCGAAGCCTGGTATTGAAGAAAAAAAAAGCTCGTCTTGGCTATCAGGTTCCGCACTTGCTTCTCACGAAAAACTCCTGGCTTCGAAACCAACGCGCAGAACATTTTTGCCTGTTTGATTTTCTTTTACGCACAAGGTCCACGCAAACATAGCTATACTCGCTCGCCGCGGCCGGTAATGCTAGCGCGATAAAAACTAGCGCAGACCGAGCGCTCCTGAGGCGACTGTGTGCGGCTCGTTGTCTTCGCGGCTATGTGTGCAGGTTGCGCGGAACTTTATATGTTCTAATAAAGGTTAGGTCAAGTTGCAACCTTGTAGTTACCAGATTTTCGCTCGTATTAGATAGCTCTGTCTGAATTGAATTGTGCTACCATGATGCACAGATCTCGTTCCTGAGAAACAGATTGAGAGGCTGCACGAAGAGATTGTCACAAAATAAAGGAAGCACGCTAAAATGTTCTCTCCGTGGCCTTCCAGGATTGTGTTATTTGCTGTGCACTGACTGTTACCACGTCTTCGATAAAAATGCCCGTAGACGCTGGTATCGGCAGCGGAGGCATTTTCGCGTCGTTTTCAAACTAAAAAAAAATGAAATCGTGAAACTTTATCAGCGTAAAAAAGCTGATATATAATTCTCTTTTTTACTCTCACCTCTCTTACTGCTTTTTGGTATGGGGATCTACCACAGTAACAAACTTAACAAAGGTGTACGTCCTACAAAAAAAGATAATTAGGCTTATTTTTGATGTCCCCTACAATTCTCATACACATGCTCTGTTCATTAAAGCAGATATAATGCCTGTCTGGAAATTGTTTAGCTATAGACTAATTGTTGCCTTTAAGTACGAATTAAAAGAAAATCGAAATTTCTTTCGCAACCTAGCCAAGCTAGAAATAAAGCCTACATCCTACACTATACGTCAGTCTGAATACTGGAAGGTGGTCACTCCCCGCGCTAACTATTCTATGGGTACACTATCGTACATTTTGCCTAAACTTCTTAATGATCTGAATAAATGTGGAATTGATTTAGGTTGCACTACAGTTCGTGAACTGCGCCACGTGATATGTGATGTTTTTTGAAAAATTCTAATATTGATTTCCTTGTGACACATTAAATCGAATCAATTTTGCGTTTTTGCATGTTTGTATTCCTGTATGTTTCATGTATGCTCCTGTACTGCCTTGTAGAGGGGACCGTGGGCTCTAGTCAAGCTGTTCAACAGCTTTTACCCACGGCCCCTCCATCGTTTTGATGGAAATAAAGCTATTATTATTATTATTATTATTATTATTATTATATTAGAAAGGTCGGCCAGTTTTACGAATTCCGGTTTTTGGCTCAGTAATTCCACAATTATAAAGCTTGTAGAAACTATTTCCCTGTCCCCATTTTGGACACCAGTGTCTTAAGCACCGCAAAAGACGACAGAGTAAGCAGCTGATATGATGATGATGGAATTTTATGGCGCAAGGGCATCTATGGCCAAAAAGCGCCATAGCACAAGGTATTTTCAAATTCTCAAGGTGGGGTCTAAGACCCATTTCCCAAGCATTTCACCCTAAATAAGCCGAGCACCCGACCAGGGGAACGCTTGTACCCATTGTATCACCGGTGGGTACTCGGCGGCACTGGGCACTGAACCCCGCACCTCCCCATGCGAGGCGGATGGTCAACCACTTGGCCACCGCTGCGGTGAAGCAGCTAATATACTTGTGCACAAAGTTGATTTTGAAAGCATATTTCCACAGCTGGCTGCGTTAACAGCCTGACAATCGCAAGGAACATAATCGGGAGTGAATACCTTCTCTGACTGGCCTGCCAAAAACGTTGTACACACAACGTTGTTCCACACGAGATAAGCAATCATGAAGGTTTCAGGCAACTCCACTTAAAAGACTAACGAACTTGACCGTGTTCTCACCGCTGCCGTGGCATAAGTGGTTTGGTCGTCCGCTTCGGCTGCGGGAGGTGGGACGTTCGAAACACACCGACGGATACCCACGGGATGGGTACAGGCGCTCCCCGACCTGGCGACCGGTTTGTCCAGGGGATGCTGTCCTGGGGGAGGCTCCGTAGACTCTGCTACTCTGTTGAGCGGCATGCTCTGTTTCGAACACCCCCTTGAAAAGGCGGCACGATATATGTTTTTGTGTTGCCCTCGTGTTTGTCCCAGCGCCGTTTTAAGTGGTATACGTTTACCGATATCAAGGGCGATGCCCATGCCAGAAATGGAGGGCAGAACAGAATGGGTCTTGGTTAATGAGGAGCTGGACGATCCGTCAGCCTAGCGGAGCCGGTTTTTGTTGTCATTTTTTATCTAAAGCTTTAAAGAAACAGTGCGGAACGCTGGATTTACTTTTTGTGTACAGCTAAAATCCATTACGTGCCTCTTTTTGGTTACGCTCCGAACATAGCATCCACAAATTTTTGCGCAACGGCTCCACTTTACGACATTTGCCCAGAAAATGACAGCATCGTAGCCCTTGTGAAATAAAGAGCGTTGTAGCCTTACGTCGGGATACGAGCAAACAAACCAGTAGCGGAAAACCGCAGTTTGCTTGCAAAATCACCCGATGGTGGCGTCACATGCGGTGCAAATTTTACCCTTTTCAGGTTGATGTGGAACCTAGCAAGATATTTATTTGTGAGAATAAAGCAACGCACTGATCCCTTGGTGACGAAATTCTGCTGCGCTGATGGGGCACTATATCGCCTCAGCGCATCGACTGTGTTTGCGTCCTCCTGATGTGCACTGTTTCCGTCTGCCACCGCCGATTCCTCGGAGCAGAGGGCACGCACAGATGTCCGATGGGTGGCTTGTGCGCAGATGATGTTCCTGAATGGGCAGTTTTAGGCTTGACTAATTCACGTCAATGCTGCTAAAAGCACCTTGCTTGTGCCGTTGGCATTGCCAATATAGCTTATTCGCTTTCAGACATATGATGCCAGTAGAAACTGCGGGCAGATGACAGAAATCGTATAATGCCGTCAAAATATCGGCACCGCAAGATAAGGCGAAAAAAGAGTGATTGTAAAGCAATAGGAATGATCTATAACCTGTAGCTACAGTATACAGAGAGCGCGCAGATACCTCCTTTATTATGTGCACGTAGTCGGCTAGCGCCATGAAGGTTTGCAACGAGTACAACTGTGCAGACAAAGTGGCAGGTACCACCCGACATATAAATTAGCTCTGTCTCCTACACACGCTTTAGATGTTCGCAGCTTCAGATTACAGCCATCGTACTTTGTAGAGCCCGTTGCGGCCGTGCTACAGCTAAACACAATTGATGCAGACGAATGCTTAGTTCTGGTAGTGGTTTTTAAGTATAACGCACCAATATTAGGCGCAGAGAGTTATCCCGGAACCCTCAAATGCGGCTTACCCAAAAGGATTTTTGGGCGCCTGATGTGGTAAATACGCTAACTACGTTATCTATGAGGGTATGACACGAGCGTCTGACAGACACACAATAGGTAGCAGCGGCATCGCTTTACTAAGTTGCTGTGCAATTCTTGCGGCTGTGGAGCAAGATTCCAATTTCAAGCTTCTGAGATTGTTTAAAGCGAATCAACATCAAGCGAAAGACGTTTCAAGGAAATCTGCACATTTGAAGCAGCAGAGCTGCTGCTGTGAAATGGTCTGAACTGAAACAATAAAAGTGGCAGTTTGGATTCACGCCTCCAAACAGACTGCGCTCAAAATGGGAGTGGGTCACACTCTGCGCCTTGTACTCTCGTTATCAACCAAAACAAATTAAAACTTATGCCGTCAACGTGATCATGTGATCGCCACTTCGCGAAGGATGATGTTGATAATTTTGGATTTTTATGCCGCAAGGGCATCTGAGGCCAAAGAGCGCCATGGCACAAAGTTTTTTCCGATTACTCAAGGTGGTATCAATGACCCATTTTAGCAAGCATTTCACCCTTTATAAGCCGAGCACCAGGCCAGGGGAGAAGCTTGTACCCATTGTATCACCGGTGGGTATACGGCGGCACTGGGGATGGAACCCCGCACCCCCCGTTGCGAGGCGGATGCTCAACCTGTTGGCCACCACTAAAGATACTTTTCTAATGAAACAGTTTTTTATCATTTGATCTTACCCCCACTTCTCTCTGCGCATGCGCGTCGTTGTTATAGCTATAGCTACAACGGAGAAACAACTAGGCGTGTCGTCCGCTTCGGCCAGTGCCTCGGCCCAAAGCTGTTTGTCGTGCTAGCGCCCGCTGAAAGTACTAGTCACGCGCTTCAGCAATTGCGCCGAATCTGCGGGCTCCTATAGGTGTGTAGCGGTGCATGTTTTCACCGTTGCCAACCGTTCGACCAACCGTGGTTGGCGACATGTGAACTGCATCTCGAGAAGAAATGACTTCATGGAAGTGTTCAATATTAACAAGAAAGGCAACCTGTAGGCATATATGCACCATCTCGCTCGGCGTATGTGAACTTTGAACGGCTACTTACCTCCATTAACATCATCTCCTAAAATGACCAATGGAATAGTGTAAAAGCTTCATCCTTGCGAATTATCACAGATGCATACATCTTGGCGTTGTGCTTGCGCCATCAAGTCTTCGCTGTCCCTTCCCAGTGGTTGAAACTTTGGACGCACTCGATGTGGTCCAAAGTGGTGCGTATCGTGCGACAAGTCCCCATGTATGGCCTTGGGAATCCAGGGAATCTGCAGGGTCAAGTAGAAGCCAACAAGAGAGAGGACGCAGTCTATTCTGATCGGGGTGTGCGAAGCCGTGCCTGTTCCTTCTCGAGGGAGCAGTCGAAGTTTCGGTGATAACACTCAGGGTCTCCGCCTAACGCGATGAAGAGGGGTGCTGAAGAGAGGTTTTTCAACCTGACTTGTGCTAGGCCTGTCTGAAGGATTATGGAGCTTTGGCCGATAATTCCCAAACGACCTCCACCAATCGTCAAGGACTCAAAGGAGAGCAGACTCAGCGTAGAAGGGGACCACAGTACGGCCAAGTTTAATTATAAAAAAAATGAGAGGTCATGCTCTGAAAGATCGATGTTATAATGCGCTAACAAGCAGTTGACCACGCTTAGAACTGCTTGGCTATTTTTAAAACTGCCGCAATAACTTTTTGTTGGCCACTGCAAACACCTCCTTTCATTAATTCTTACGTTTTGTTGAACCAATGCCACCACGGTCGCTTACCTCTTGGTCCCACCGCATAATTGTTCTTGATGTGCTGCTTTTATTCCCAACAGTGGCGCGTTTAGACAGTCATAAAGACACGCCAAGGCATTACCCATTTTGCTTCATTCATTTTGAGCGCGGAGCCGATGCGGCTAGGCTACGCGCTGAGGTTTTGTATGCGAACGCATGGCAGCTTTCCAAGATGTCAATTGAGGCGGAGATTCTATTCGTTATCCACCTTCTGTTCACTTGCCCCAGCTAGGAGGACAACATGGAAAGTTCCTCCGCCACAACTACTGCGTTACCGCGCGCACTATGTTCACCACTATATATCAAGTAACATGGTAGTCGTCGTGTCCAGGAACGAAGCAGGAAATAGGAAAAGAGCCCACCTCTCAATGTTGGCAGAGCTACGTCTTCTAAAGTGTTTTTTTTTTGTCAGTAAACTTTGGTATGCGATAAGCATTGTGTAGTTCACGTGTAAACGCTCAAAGACTACATAGGATTTTAGCTGTGCGTATGTGTGCTTCTAAATGAGACGAGATTGCGATGGACCGATTTGTTGAAGCGCGTAAAAGACATAGGTAAGTGACAAGGGCAACACTTTTTTTTACGGCAATTGGTTGCTTGGTTTTTGGTCGCAAATTTTCTTCCAAGTGATGACTCGGCCATGTGCTACCAGATTTTGTTGTGTCCACCAATAATGTTTCAGTTTGCATCTATGGCTATCACAAAGTATTAATATGTAGGCTCTTGCTTTATGGGCAGATCTCCAACGACTGTTTGTGTCAAGTGTAGAGGAAAGAACTGTACCAAGATTTCTGGGATGATCTTTTTCTGGAACCCTTGTACACTGCCTGGTACAGTGGAAGCCAAGCCTGTTGCGTTTTAAAAAGAGTCAAGTAAACATAGGGGCCGCCAGGAGCAAGGAAATTTTTTTTTCACGCTATACACATGAACGTTTTCAGAGGGAAGGGGTTTGTTTCTACTACAGGGTTCGCATAGTTTAATTTGTAAGTACTCAGAAATTATTGACAATATTTTTTTTGAATATTTTTATTAAGGGTATATTTTTGGGTTTATCAGAACGAACATAAAAAAAGGAATTCCCATTGACTCACGCGGAATTCGCTACTTCTGCCCAAACAGTGAAGATGGCATACCATTTTATTTAATTATGCTCATGTGCTTCCATTGTACATGGCGCACCAGTATAGCAGGTTGCGACTTATATCCGGATTAGAGGCCTGTTTAAAATTTATTTTGTGAAACTACGCATTGGTCTGTAGCAATGCTAAAACAAGCGGCGGAATCATTCCAGTGGCCTGAAGAGTGAAGCCCTCGTTACGTCTACACGAATTTTAATAAGAGGAAGGCAACCTGTGTCTGAGTCATCAAAAAGTGGGCAGATAAAGTTAGTGGACATATACAATGTGTTCTTCGTGCGGTTCTGGTTTTCTTTGTTGTTACGTAGTCTATGTTCGTGTTGCGAAATATCGTGATGTGCCGAATTCCGGCAGTGAACAAAAAACAGCAGCTCGTCCTGGTTATCAGGTTCCTCACTCGCTTCTCACGAAAACCTCCTGGCTTCGAAACCCACCCACACAACTTTTTCTCTCTTCTCATATTTGTTACACGGAAGGTCCACACAAAGATGGCTAAACTCGCTCCAAGCGACAGGTAATCCAAGGGCCGAAATAACTAGCCAAGCCCGAGTGCACCTGATGTGGCTGTCTCCGATTCGTTGTCTTCGCGGCTCAGTGTGCAGGTTGCGCGGGTCAAGCTCGGGGCATTGCATTTACATGTTCTCGGACCCGGCCCCACACCGGTGGCACCGATGCCGCTAATCAAGTCCCAACAGTTGTCCAGCGGTTAAGCAGTGCCGGTTAAGCAGTGCGACACTGCTCTGCGATGGCAGCTGCTGCTACATGCGGGGCTTGTGGAACCCAATTTACTCTTCCCGATCAACCTCTCACGGCTAATCATTAACTGAACTGCCACCTGCCACGGTGAGCATTTCGCTCAAAATCCGTAGGGTAGGCTAAATTGAGGTCAAAAAGTCACGTAACCAGGTGAGCCACGAGCAACCAAAACGGGTAGAATCCAACCAAACAGCCTTTGAAGATCGAAGAGAAACCGGAAAAAACTGACAAATCGGAAATTATGGGTGCTTGTGCTAGCACAGTAAAATCCGCAGAGAAGGTGGCCGATACGCTATCTTGGTCACGTCACCTTGTGACGTAATCACAACCTGTCCACCTAGAGGGACCGCACAGGCAAAGGTTAAGCGGCTGAGTGGAAGGTCTAGTGCTAACGCACAAAACAAACATTGACTCACGCAGCTAAAATAGATTTCACAGGAAGCATGGCCTTTTATTCTGCCATAATTTTTTAGAACCGGTGCGTAGGTGATTTTCTCAGAAATTATGATTTGCGACTAATACTCTACAAGCTCCTATGCGTCCTATATGATCCTATCTAGGGACATACCATTGCAGTTGTGCAACCGACCGATAGGAATCTGTTTTCTCCATATTGTCGTCTGACATGACTTAATAAAGTTGTTTGCTCAGTGGGCTTATATTTATTGTGATAGTGATTAAGAATGTTTACATGATTGCTCGTGCGTAAAGTAATCAAATTATTCTCATTTCCTATCCTCCCGCTAAAACTCGCAGCTGAGATCATAGTCGCGCCAGTAGCGGAGAGCATGCACCTCGAGCTTCACGCCGGCAGTAGGACAGCCAGAGTCAAAGCACTCCTGCGCCGATAAGGCTCTACAAAAAACGTCCTATATGTCGACGCGGCAAGATACCCGTCTAACTGAGAGGCTATGGGACTAGCAGGTACAAACACCACTGGCTCAGTAGAGATTACGGGTTCCGTTCGGGGCCTAAACTCGAGCACGACGGCTGCGAAGACCTCCAAAACTGTACCACTTACTTCCCTATATCCCATGGCGACACGTGACGAACATCACGCCATGCCGACAGAGACAATATTTACAGAATATTCAGAGCCTGTCCACCTTCGCGAAGAGCACTTTATCTTTGCAGCCTGCAATCAACCCCGATATCTTCTCCACCATTCATATCATTTGGACCTCTGGCCACGCCTCTCTTCTCGGCAACGAGAGCGCGCTCGCCCGAGCGCCAACCTTCCGGGCGCTGTCGACGGAAGAGGAGGAGTAAGCAGACGCTGAGGGCGCCATCGTTGTTCCGCACACTTACACCTACATCAGAGAATATTACCTTAGACAAAGGAGATATACGCCTCCACCGAACCGAACTCTGACCAAGGCCAAAGTTGTCTGTGGCATGGCGGCAACTCTAGACCCACACGTATCCTAACCTGTATCACAAACACATGTTCTTCCCCACCCTCTACCCGGACAAATGCCGGAGCTGCCAAGAGCACCGACCTACACTCTACCACTCCGTTGGCCCTGCATAAAATCACCCGGCGGCGTCTCACCCGTTGCCTTCCCCACCCCTTCCCCTTGGAAAGATGCCCTGTCAATCACGGAGCCGACCGACCAGCGCGGCTGATCGAGCGTGCCGTTAAGATAAGGGTGGCCAACGGGACCACTGACTGAGAGCCCTTCTTGAGAACTCTCTGGACGGCGGCAAGCCGCAAGACAAGCGGCAGCTGCTGTAGGTGGCCTGCAGGATCGCGGTGGCATATGGCGCCCTGGACTGAGGGCGCCAATCAGGAAGACAAGCACACTATGCTGTTGTGGTTACCCTCACACCATGGCACATGCCCACATAGGGGGATTGGCCTAGAAATGGGGGGCACAGAGAGTTTTTCAGATAATACTTATCTTGGATGAAAGTAAAATGATTGCTGAGGAAGGAAGAACTACACCAAAAGGAATAGTGAAATGAAACGGGAAATGCATAACGCCCGCAGGAGCTCGGCAATGAGGCTTTGAGCTGAGTGGGTAATTGATAATGATAATTGTAAGAATAAAAATAATATTTAAAAAAATGTTACCAATTAGTCGATTTGATTCTATTAAAAAAATTTGGTCGGTGGTAAAAACAGACTTCTGGCTGTACCCAAGCATGGCGGCTCCAAACGACAATATGACTGGGCTGATCAAACAAAGGACAAGCTGTTGTAATGGCTTCTCTAAAAGCCGCCTAAGATCAAGGCCTACTATATTGTTGTTGTTGTTGTTGTTGACCTCATACAATGGCACATACCCACAAGGGGGATTGGCCATAGCCAGGCGGTGACTATTTAAATGACCAGTTGCATGTGGCAAGCATGGGATGACCTACCAAAATTTGGATCGCACAGTTTCCGTAGCCGAGGTGGTTGCAGGAGGTTAGGGGGGTCCTACAAACTAAAATTTAGGCAAAGAAGGGGTAGGGATTACTATAAGTGGTTGTAAAAACCGAAATACAGAAGCTAATAATGGGATGGGCCGGACGAAAGTTCATGATGGTAGACGTTTTGATTCTAGGAGATAATTTTGAACGGCAGAGCAAACATTCCCATTGGTATGGCCAAGCATAGACGCGCCAAGAGACAGAACAACCGCAGAAGACAGGCGCAAACTGAGATTCTGTTTTGGAACTTCTAATAGTCGCCTCCTAATCGATGAGTAGCGACGGCAAAAAAGAAGAAAGTGCTCTATTGTTTCCGGCTCCGCACAATACGGACACAATGGGGAGATCGCCAGACCAGGCCTGTATAGGTAAAAATTTTGTTGCGGCACCCGGCAACGAAGCCTCGTGAAGGAAACTTCAAGATTGCGCGATCGCCAGACTGAGCTTCTCCATGGGAACAGTAAGTGCTGGAAGTCGTCCAAGGAAGTAAACGCTGATGCGCCCAATTCGTTCATTACAGTGCACCATCGAAAGCGTGCCGCCGTGATGTACGCAGTTGTTGGAAGCGGGTCAACAATCGGTCCACTCAGGGCTGCCTTCGCTAAAGCATCAGCTGATTCATTTAATAGAAGACCCCTGTGCCCAGGAATCCAAAGAAGTCGAATTGATGTGATGTGTGGAGGGATCAGGAATTTTAGTATCCGAAAGAGCTGCAATTCAGTGGACGCCGAGAGGGAAGTGCATAAAGATAACGATTCCGTAATTATTATTACTGCTGATAAAGAAATTGGTACCTTGCGCAGAGCGAGAACCACTGCTAGAAACTCAGCCAGGTAGATAGGAGTGAAATCTTGGAGACGGAGAGAAAACGACCAGTCAAAGGACTGGGAGTAAATACCTACACCTGCCTTTTCTGCACACACCGAGCCATCAGTCGCAATTGCAACATGTGAGCTGAAGGTCGACAAATAATCCTGCAACATACCATTTAACTATGAGAGAGGCAGTAATTTTGCATTACATGGATAAATGTCATCGTAGATGATAGACACATTTGCAGGGATGGACCGCACCGGAACAATTTCAGGTATTCGCACGTTGAGTGGGCCCAGCAAAGATTCAACGAAACAGATTTGGGGAGTTTGAAGGCGATACCATCCGACACCCAAGAACTATACCTAAATCTTCTTCTTCTTCTTCTCCTCAAGTAATATGGCACATACCCACGTGGGGGGATTGGCCAAGGTATAGGGTAGAATGCCAATGAAGCATTTGCGCGGGGAAGGAAACGTCAGAAGACTGAATCAAGATAAAAAAAAAATTGTGAAAAATAAAATGAATTCAAGAGGTATGAGTCATCCGGAATAGAATCAATCTAGCCTTTTTTGGACATGCGAAAGAATCATCCCCTGGAACCGTGATCTTGTATACTTACACCTCAACATCTTTTTCCACTTTCGTTTGCTCGCAACCCTGCACAACGTTTTTGTGCGACTAGTAATCTGCTTTAAAGACCACCTAATAAACTGCGTGATACAACCGATTTCCTTGTTAACTTGTTGTTGTTGTTGCCTGGAAACTGTGTGGTTTTGATGATGATGATGATGTCCTCAGGTGGTTAACGTGTTGTTAACCTCAAGGACTTCTTTTTTTCTTCTTGGGCCTTGATCTTTATCGTCGTTTACACTACATTTTTACATTGTTTTCCAACTGATTGTAAACTATGCCGAAACTTCAACTTTTACAATCAAGCCCGTAAGCTTCACGCAAGAAAGCTCTGGTGATCAAAATATGATGAACAAAATGACGGGCGCCTTCAGCAACTACGTTATGCAAGCGTTGCCAAGAAATTGTAGCGCGTGGTCGAAAATCTGTCTTTGTAATCAAGCACGTGCTGCCAAGCAGAATGGCAGAAGAAGACGTGAATCTTTCCAGAGGTTAGGGTCGTACGATGAAACTGCTGCTTAGGCGGAAACCAAAAAACCGAGCTGCCTCCCTTGTCGCCATCGTGGTTTTTCTCAGCCAAGAGATACGGGCGGGTAAGTGCCGAAAGCCACATATTGGGAGGATACGCTTGAACTCGGATGACTGTAACGGAGAACGCATCGATCCACAGCGGCTTTTACAGGATAAGCATGTCTGCGGCGTCGTGTCTTCTGCACGCATGCAAACAGAAAAAAAAACACCTCCGCTTCAATAAACATAGCCTATGTTTCCTGCTCTGAGAACGGGGAAACCTAAGGTCTGAAGGTTCCGTTTGCTATTAAGGAAGCACGTTATGAAAGCGCGCTCAGTTACCAGAAACGATAGGATTAATAACTGAGACCTGAGATGGCAGCTTCTCCAAGCAATAAACCAATTTAATATTGCTGTTTCTGGCAAACAAGAGGGTTGAAAACCCTGAAAACTTTCACAATGTGCACTTTTTTATGGCCTTCATATTTTTTCTTTCGGTGTTAATTTCAAATCATAATTTTGTTATAAGAGTTTTGATTGCTAATGATATGAATCGAGGACTTAGGCAGTTATTTAGTAAAAAAACAAGGCTCTTGTCAATGCTACAGATCGCTTACCTAACGTTATGGAAGCTAGGCACAAAGCGCGAACTCGGGTTGGTGTTTTAGTATTTCAGGCAACCTTGCTTGTAATTATTCACTCGTTACTGCGTGAGCGATGCGTGCAATGTCTTAACAAGGACAACTAGTTTGCGACGACATTATGAAATGCCTGAGTTTAGTGCTAGAAGCTGCGATGTGACAGTAGCTGTGTGGATAGTCGCTGCCTTTTGATATTTTGAGCAGCTGTGCTCTTAAGTGACAGCTGCACAGACCCTCCCCGCCCTCCGTATCCTCGGTGGGCTGGAACGGTATCGTATTTTTCAGTGCTTAAAGCACAATGACACATGAAGGCGGAGTTAAGGGCGTTTCCAAATTATCCTTTCATTGTCACTGAGGAGCTCTTGTTTACCGATGGCGTTGCGCAGCGCGTGTGCTGAACCGGTTCGTGCGCCACTACGAGCCGCTGTCGTACGAACCCGTGTCTACGCACATTCCTGGACGCTGGAGGCGCTCGGCCACCATGGACCGCCACCACAGCAGCGCACCAGGCACCGTCCAGGTCGCCTTCAGGTCTCACGGAAGGCGAGTGCGCTCTTTTGTTTTCTTGCATCCCTTAGGACCATCACGAATTCTCAAATGTCGGATGAGTTGGCATCGCAGATCATGACGCGATAGCGCTAATACGACCTTTCAGTGGTCTGGAGTGCTCTTTGCATATCACTACGCAGATACGGACGCTGTCGGACAAGACACACAAGGCCTCCCTTTAACCAAGTCTAACGAACGTTCTTCGGTGGCCTGGCTGTAGCGTGTCAGACTCGGGATCGGAGGGCGTGGTTACGATTCCCATCTAACCCAATTTTCTTCTAAGTGCAATTGATTTGCTTCACATACATATCATAATGGCGTTTGACTCATGTAGATACCGTATATTCACAACTTATACGATGCCTCATTCAATTTACAAACCCATCACGCCGCGTGTGACGTCACTACCTTTTCAACCAATACGCATTTTCTCGTACGGGTGACGGACGGCGCTGGTGGGTTTTCGGCTGAACGAGTCTTAAGGCAATAAATTAAAAAAAATGATAGTGTAACTCGTGGTGGACTGCACTGGTAAGCATGAAAGGCATTGCACGAATGCTGTAGCGCGTTCTAAGGCGGCTTATAGATGACGGCATCCACTCGGATACACGTCACGACTTTTTGCTGCTCAACGTGCCCCCCCCCCCCCCCCCCCCTCCTTCCCTCGTTTTCCCTCCTTTTTTCTTCGAGCTGGGCATGGCCCATAGTCCTCTTGGCTGCTGTGAAGGCTAGAAAGCGCTTTTTGCTTCCTTCGCAGCCTTTCGTACTTTATCTGCGACACCTTTAAGCCGCTTCTCTTTCTAGTGATGGGCAGCGCGTTCAAGGTCTCCCGTTGCTTTCGCTATCTAAAGCCCCACAGAGCTGTCCAGTCTTTCAGCCACCTAGGCATATACTGACGGTGCATAACGAACGCATGAACATTAGCTGACACAGCGAATTCCACCCCGTAGAGTTATAGAGGCAACCAGTCAAGAAAAGCGCCCGGGAGCTGCCGCAGCGGCCGTGTGATCTAATACTTCGAGAAACGAAGCTGCCTTGTTTGCGCCGCCAATATGGAACTCTGCTAAAAACTTTCTGGGAAATCTCGGATATTTGGGCTATATGAATACAAATTTAGAAACCCGAAGCACTGATGTAATGGAAATATCGCAGTTCACCCCGAAATGTAAACTGCAATCATTGGCTCAGTATTAGGTGCTCGCCTCTTCGGTTTAATCCAAAGAACATCGATAAATGTACGCCGAATTCATTTTTTGACATCTTGTTTTAAGTAAAAAAGGTCAGTATTTGTGGCATGTATGTCACATCGAACTAGCGATTAAGTGCAAGTTACAGTGGGCTTTTACTAGGCAAATTACACCGCAAGTTAGACTAGGCAAGTTACACCGACTTGGGGCCATCACTTCTTTCAAGTACGCTTTTCCGCCGCATGTTACGAGATTGAAAACTTTTGCAGCCGTAACAAGCAACCAACAATCCGAAACTATGCATGAAGGTGTCGTGTTCTGGCTTCCGCATGCCTCAGTCAGCGGAGCACAGGGTCTCCGGCCCTCTCGTTTAGCCCCCAATGCAACAAGAATGTGACAATAAAATTTTTGAAACTAATCTTCCACTTACGTTTTTGTCTTTTGCGACATTCCTTGCTTTTTGTTACGGCTGTGACTTTTTTTTGCGAAGACAACTTTTAAGACAGCCATTTATGCGGTATATATTACTGCATGTGCGGCTAGTTTAAAAACAAAACGGTAAATGTAAACTATAGGTCACTTCTGACCGCACAGGGACATCATATGTTTCACCAATAAAAAAATGGATAATTCCTGTATAAAAAATAATATTCGCCGCAAAAAACCAAAAGCGGCTTTTTGTGCACCGAAAAAGTCCGCCTAATTTTCGAAAAATCAAATTCGAAAATTCGAACCCTTACTCAAAATCTACCATGTATACTAAAAAAAATAAAAGCACCATGCCGTTTTTAGTCCAAAGGAGCTGAGGACTCATTAGGCGGAAATGAAACCTGTGCTCACTGTCTTACAAATGTATCCGTACTACGGTAATTCGCTTTGTTATGTGGATTTGTTATATCGCGTTGCATAATGAAGATTATGCTAAGAATGAAACTTATAAGGGTTGCTCTCTTTTTTCTGTAAATTTTATAGTGGGAATTTTTATACTCTGTCCCCACTGTCTATGCGTTGTTTCGTTCTCTTCACTGTAGTGAAGAACCGATTGTATTTTGTCGCTGTTGTGTTTTTAGTGCAATGAAGAAACGACAACTTTTTTTTTCACTTTTCTGTGTGAAGAAGCGAGGGTAATCCATCTTTTTTGTTGGGTTTGTGTGAAGGTTTTAACATAATTTCTTAATATCTACTACTTTCATGTTATGGATCCTTGGGCCTTTGTCAAGCTGTGTGCCCAGCTTTTAGCACAGAGGGACCGCCTAGGTTTCCCTGGTGAATAGAAAAAGTGATTTATTGAGTGTATGCAAGATGTGCGCCGCTTATCTTGACAAAGACAGAAAAGACAACCTGAACGGTTAAGCGATTGATTCATTGATTGATTGACTAACTGACTGATTGACTGGTTGATTGATTGATTGATTTTCTACTGCACACAGCTCGGACCGAAACTTTTCCAATGATATCGGAAAGTTCGGCTTCATGTTCGGCTCAATGTCCACCTTCAGGTTCGCCGCGGATTTGGTTCTTAATTTCCCGTGAAAGATTTTCATGCTTAATTTGACACAATGTATGCAACACGCATGCTTGAAACGACCGCATTCGCGGATTCGTTGTGATATATTGGTAAACACATTTACTTATTAGGGCACAGCAGTTGTATAAAAATTATGTACGCAATGCAAAACGTATTTCAAAGAGACTCCTACTATGGCACCCACCGATTGTGATGACAGAGCTGTCGCAGACTTTTCACACGTGGCTTAGTTATGGCTAGCAAGCTCAAAAAAATTGTTTATTCGAGAAAATTGCAGGCGTTTTCTCATTATTCTCGTTGCATAAATACTGCTAGTAAACAATAGACCACTGTACTGGCTCAATCTTATTTATAACCCCAGGCCCGGCCCACCCCGTAGGCTCGATTGGGTAGAAGATTCTGGTGTTACATCGTGCCTTTGCCTAGCCTCGGCTTTTAACTGTGTGGCTTACGCTCGGCTTCGGCTTCAAGCCTCTGGCAATGCAAGCGACAGGCTCGGGCATACACGGGTCTGTGTCGGGCTCTGGATCGCTCAATGTCGGTTCAAGAGCCCGACACGGGCCATTGTATTCACGGGCCTGAGGCCTGCGTTGCCAGCTGCTTGAAGAAGAAGCCGAGCGCAATCCACATACCTACAACTCTATAATCCGACCAGAGTGAAACAGGGCCAATCGTCGCAGCGAACAACTAGGTAGCCAGTGTGTTTTTTTTTTAATTTGGTTTATGCTACTTGTCTTGCTCCATCGTGGAAAAAAAAACACCGTAGTCTATGGCTTTCCTGGCATGCCCCCAAAAAATTTCTGGGAAATACTCTCGGCGTCAACACTAGTGAAGAAGTTTCTTCAACAAAGCTTAACTAGGGGGAGCTTTGAGTCGATATATTTAAACTCACTTCAGATTTAGTTACGTGCCGAGAATATAGTTTTAAACAGCGTGGATTGCACGCACTTACCCTCTTGCCTCAATGAACGGAAGCTATTAACTTCCGCTTTCTGGTGGTTTAAAAGCGGAAGCGAAAAACCACGTTCGGAAACACTGAGCACAGATCCAAGCTGTTCGTCTAACACTGCTAAAAGTATGGGCGAATTGCACTGCAGAAAAAAGTTTTAGGATACTATTTAGGACTTCTTGAAGCCCCGCCTGGAAAGTAAGTCGTCGCATGCTTCCCCTGCCGCAGCATGTTTCATATAACATTTCCGTGCCGTCGGCGGCCTTTGCCTTCATATACTTTGGTTAATGCTGTCAAAAACTGTAATTCGCCTGTCATGCATGGCGTGATATTCGCACGCTTCCATCAGGTTTGTCAATAGTTCCATCTAAAGTGCTTGCCTTACAGCTGGCATAGCGCATACGCAAGCTGGTATAAGATTGTACGCGTGGTGCGCAAAGCCAAAGGGTGCGGGATCGAGTGCTGAGTTTTGATACAGGCGAGGTGCACAGGTGCATGTGTGCTGCGCGATGTCATTGCACTTCATAGAACCCCATGTAGTCGAAATTAATACATAGCTGCCGTCCACTCCGGCGTCAATAATAGCCCAATTTGCATATTTGGCAGGTTAACAAGAGTACTTGTGGCATTTGAGGAGTACATTAACAAAAACAAAAATGAGCGTATGAATCAAAGCAAGAACAAGCCTTTAGTGCTGCTTCACTCAAATATACATGATGCGCCAGAAATCCTTCGAAACCACGGCGCGTTGCTCGTGAATGAGAATTGCCGCCAGGAAGCTTAATTGCTGCTGGTCAGTTTTTAATGCGACATTTGAAGCATCATCGTGAAGAAAATCAGTGCTCAGAAGCAAAATTTCTTTTCTGGCTGGAAGGAAGTGACGTCACCGAAGATGGCCATTCGCATTGGCTAGACGGGAGTGACATCACCAAAAAAGAGCATTTTCATTGGCTGGAGTGAATTGACGTCTCGAAACTAGGAGGTACATCACCAGATCTGAAGTGGCGTCTTTTCCGGCAAAGGAATCGACAGCATTCAATACTATCGCATTGGCAGCACATAACGGAACTAGATGTCACTGTGAATTTTTTTCCTTTCTGGCCCGTCGAAGATCGCGCAGGCTGTTCGCTTTAGAGCGTCATTTTTTCGTCGCAGTGTATTGAAAAATAGGCTTAGAATGTTTGCAGTCATGCCTGCAATATACGTTCTCCTGCAAAACTGCAGCAACCCTTGCCTTAATATCACGCATATCTGAGATGCGTCGCAAAGTTCGCTCGTTTCTCATTTACCAGATTTCGCGGAAAGAGAAAGCTTCTCAGTGCTACTCTCGCAGTTTCGCTGAAGTTCCTCACGCTGGAAACCTCCCACCTAAAACGACATGACGTCGTTTTTAAGCCTTTTTGGCGTGCGATGTGCTTGATAACCGCCGCCATATGTTTTCCTTGTGCACTATGCGGATGCAGGCAAAATATCTTGAAAAACACTTTTTATTTCGTAAGGCACCTTCTTGGTCATGAACAACCGCAGAGTGTATGCTAGTACAGAATACGAAAATATGGAACTTCGTTTATCAGTAGACGTATTTGAAAACACCAAGCCATGTATACGGTCAGACAAATGTTCCCAGGCCACAGGGTCTGCTTTCGAGCAGTATAGGCTGGCTCTTACGACACCAGCGACGCTAAAAAATATCTGCAGACGGCAACAGAGGTATTGTTATAACCTTTTACAAAATTGATAGCTTTATCGGAATTTGAAGTTCCAGGATATAACAAAGAAAATCAGAGCGCTGGGCGTGGGAACTTTTGAAAAACCTTGTACGTATCTTTAACGTTTA
The DNA here is from genome assembly GCF_052857255.1 of Amblyomma americanum. Classification (NCBI taxonomy): domain Eukaryota; kingdom Metazoa; phylum Arthropoda; class Arachnida; order Ixodida; family Ixodidae; genus Amblyomma; species Amblyomma americanum. The sequence goes on from NC_135503.1 coordinate 93,936,843, forward strand.
GACGCAGACGTCAAGAAACGTTTTCAAAAAGCTTTTGTCGTTTTACAGAGCACATAAGAAGGCGGTGGTTTATTACCAGCTCGTTTGTACTTTTAGGAATAGCACGGAAAAGTTCGCAACATCAATTCGAAGCTGACATATTTTTAAAACTGCACGATAAACGCCTCTTGTGATTCCGAACATGCCCCAACCAACACCTAAGTGCTCATGCAGCTTGGAGTTTCTCTGAACTGAACAATTTCTTTTGTAGTCCAATGTCCTGCCACGTGCACTACCTTTCCTCGGAGATAGATTCATGGAACTTATAGACCGCCTATACAAGTCTGCATAGCATGCATTTCTCACACAGCATGAAAAGCGAACCACTCACCTTATAGACGACGGCTCCACCGATACCAAGGCCAGCCTCCGGCGTCCGCGAGCGCTCTTTATGTTCGCAAACACGGCTCGTCGATATGCATACGCAACAACCAACAACCAATCAACAACCAATCGTGCCCACTTTTTTCGCACACACCAGAACAGCTGTCAGGTATTAGGATGCGCAGCGTCGCTTAATATTAGTACGGGGTTAGTTCAGCAGCAGGGACGATAGGCCGCACGCAGAAGACGCACCGAAAACCAGGTAACTCAAGCACTAGCTGATGCGTCCTCCTTGCCGCGAACTTCCCAGCGACAGAACAACGTCCTCTGTGATTGGCGATTGTGTATCGTAAATCTGCCCCCCCCCCCCTCCCCACCGCGGTGGAAGGCACAGTCCCTGGGCGGCCTATGGGGTGGTTGCGAGGGGTAGCGTTTAAGACGGGCGACATGCACAAGCTGGGTGGAGGGGGACACGGAAGGAGAGTTGGGGAGCAGTGGCGTGAGTTCTTAGGTCGCATTGCTCAGTTGCATCAAGACGCGGTAAGGACCAACGCAACGAGGAAATGGCTTCTCACACTTCCCACACAGCGTGCAGGAAGCCAGAGGAGCACAAGGGAGCCGGGAGGGTAGTGGACGTGACGATGATAAAGGTCGTAACGACCTTTCTGAGCGGTCTGAGAAGCGTGGAGGCGATTCCTAGCGATTTGACGGGCGCAGTGAGCGCGGGAAGTAGCGTCAATAGTGTAACTGCTTGTAGAAGGGTCAGAAGGCAGTAAGCGGTCAAAGGGTATCAACGGGTCATGGCCAAAGAGCAGGTAGAAGGGAGAGTACCTGGTGGTATCATGGCGTGAGGAATTGTAGGGGAGCGTTACGAAGTGTAAACTGACGTCCCAGTCACGATGGCGGTCGGAGACATACATGGACAGCTTGTCCGTCAGGGTGTGGTTAAGGCGCTCAGTAAGGTCATTTTCTGGGGGGAAGGTAGGCCGTCCTGAACTTGTGATGGTTGGAGCAGGAGTGGAGAAGGTTGTGGACCACTTTAGAAAGAAATCAGTGGCCTAAATTTGTAAGCAGATGACGAGGAGCGCCATGAAGCAGGACGACGTAACCGAGGATAAAGTCGGCGACATCGGAGGCACAGCTGGTCGGGATAGAGCGCGTTATAGCGTACCGGGTAGTGTAATCGTTCGCAACGGCAATCGACTTGTTCCCGGAGGTTGATGTGGGAAAAGGGCCGAGCAGTCCGAGACCAACACAGAAAAATGGGTTAGTCGGAATGTCGATGGGCTGAAGCTGGCCACTAGGCCGGAGCAGGGGCGTTTTCCGGCGTTGACATGGATCGCAGGCAGCAACGTAACCGCGGACAGAGCGGTAAAGACCAGGCCAGAAGAACCGCCGGCGACCGCTGTCGTACGTGCGGGACACGCCGAGGTTCCCTGCAATAAGAGGGTCATGAAGCTGGGCAAGAACTGTGGAGCGTAGATGCGTCGGGACACCGAGCAAGAGGTTGGCGCCATTAGCGTGCATATTGCGACGCTACAGAGTATCGTGATGCAGCACGAACAGGCTCAGAGCAGGATCGGAAGCGGTTGATTATGGGGCGCCGAGATGGATCACTGCGCTGCTCGTCGCCAATGTGTAAAAAGTCCGAGACGGACCAAACCCAATCGTGGTTATTATGGTTGTGGGAATCAGGAGGGTCGGTAGCATGGCAGGACAAAAAATTAGCGTCTTGGTGATACTGGCGGGACTTGTAGAAAAAAAAACAAATGTGTATTCCTGCAAGCGCACGTCCCATCGACCCAGTCGGCCTGTGTGGTCTTTAGGCGAGGAGATCCAAGACAGGGCATGGTGGTCCGTAACTTGAGTAGATGAAGCGGACAAAAGACAGCACACAGACAAAGAATAACACGAGACAGTGGTCACTAACTACGCAGAAATGCCCCCACACAAATGAAGGCAGAAATTTTGTTAACGCCCCAAAAAGTGCAAAGCACTCCCGGTCAGTAATGGAATATTACGTTCAAAGGGAGATAGCAGGCGGCTGGCTTAGGCAATTACACGATAGTGGTCGTGCTGGCGCTGCGCAAGGTTGTCGCCAATACCATGACCACTGGCGTTAGTGCGAAGTATCGTAGGCGCAGAGGGGTTGAAATGGGCCAGGAAAGGTGGAGCAGTGAGGGCAGCAACAAGTGCGGTGAAGGCGCGAGGCTGGTCAAGGCCCTAGGTGAAAGGCACATCTCCTTCAGGAGGGAGGTAAGGGGACAGGCCGTGTCGGCGAAGTTCGGGATAAACCGGCGGAAATACGAGCAGAGCCCGAGGAAACTGTACACATCGCTTGAGAAACGGGGAGTGGGGAACTCGAGAACGGCACGAACTTTGTCAGGGTCAGGCTTGACACCAGAAGCATCGACCAAGTGGCCGAAGACCTTAATTTGGCGCTGATCGAAGCTGCTCTTCTTGAACTTGGAGACCGGCGTGGCGGAAAACGGCAAGGGTAGTAGAGAGACAGTGTAGGTGGCTTTCGAAAGTTGGGAAGAAAACGACAACGACATCTACGAAGCACAAGTACGCCGTCCATTTGAACCAGGAACGAGTCCATCATACTCTCGAAGGTGGCAGGAGAGTTGCAGAGGCCGAATGGCATGACTTTGGATTGGCACAGGCTATCGGGGGTTAAAAAAGCCAGTCTTCTCACGATCCCGTTCGTCAACAGCAATTTGCCAGTAGCCTGAACAGACATCAATAAAATTAAAAAAAATATGTGGCATCGTGTAGGCAGTCGAGAACGTCATTAATTCTCTGAAGCGGATAGACGTCTTTCACTGTTACTTCATTAAGATGGCGATAGTCGACTCAGAAGCGCCAACCGCCATCTCTCTTTTTGACCAACACCACAGGGGACACCCACGGGTTGCTCGAAGGCTGGATAATGTTATTCGCCAGCATCTTGTCCACCTCCGTCTGGATAAAATGGCTCTCAGGAAGGGAGACGCGATGGGGCCTTCAGTGTATGGGGCTGGCATCGCTTACATTTATGCGATCGGTCAGGACAGTAGTTTAGCCGCTAGGTCGATTTCAATAATCAAAGACGTCACTGTAGGAAACTAACAGGATGGAGAGCGCGCTGGCGTGGTCAGGTGCGAAATCAGCCGTGATCACTGCAGAAATGAGGTCTGGACGTGAAGCGGACGAGCTGGGTTCATGGAGACCAGAATGAGGCTCAACTGTGAGAGCAGAAAAAATGCATTCGGCCAAACAAAATAGTTCAGCGAGTGCGATTCCACAGGGTAAAACTTGAGTAGAGAGGATGTAGTTTAGAACCAGAAAGCAGGTGCGGTTACCGGTGACGGTGAGGCCGCTGTGGGGAAGGATGGCGTTTCGCTAAAGAATAACGTCCTTGATTGGGTAGGTGACGTAGGCACCATCAGGAACGGGGGGAACCTGGGATATCGGTACATAGACTGCAGCATCGCGCGGCAGGCGAGTAAATTCAGCGGCACGTAAGCGGGGCGGCTTGGAATCGGCGCATTCAGAGCAGAGCGGGAGGTCCAAACGAAGAAGGCCAGTGGAGCAATCAATTAGCGCCGCGTAGGTTGTTAAAAAGCCGATGCCCAGGATCACATCGTGGGGGCAGTGGTCGAGCACAGTGAACAGGACGGCAATAGTACGGCCGGCGATGCAAACACGCGCAGTACACATTCAAACGACGGCAGCAGCACTGCAGTCAGGGACACGAACAGCTGAGGAAGCGGCGGGTGTCACGACCTTCTTCAGACGATGGCGAAGAAGGAGCTCAAGACAGAATTTTGAGCGCCACAATCAATCAGAGCGGTGACTGGTGCACCTTCCACGCAGACATCGAGAAGGTTGCACAGAACCCCGCACCTCCATCAAATATTACGGGGTTAGTTCAGCACCAGGAACGAAAGGCCGCACACAGAAGACTCACCGAAAACCAGGTCACTCAAGCACTAGCTGCAGCGTCCTCGTTGTCGTCATGCAACTACTCAGCGACAGAGCAACGTCTTCTGCGCTTCGCGACTGTGTACCGTAACAATATGAGGTTTGTTGTGAAGTCGACAACCAACACAGACGAAAAATCTAGTGAAAATGGCGAACTTGGTGATCTAAGTTGGCTTGCATGGAAGAACAATAGCGGTCACAGGCGGAGTCGAAGAAACTAAACACCAGCACCAAATGAAAAATGAATTCAATAACAGGAATACAGGCATAGTCTAAAAAAGCAGATTAAACTTAGCTGGGGAAAACAAAAAAATGACAAGACCTATTCATGCCTATGTGAAACACCTGGACATGTCCTTACACATATCGTAATGTAAGGAAGTCTGTGCATGATTGCGCAAAAGGCAATAAAGCAAAGTTCAGAACTTGCAGCACGCCTTAGCCATATATCGCGTCAGCAGATCACGGGGACTAAAAATTACTGCCGCGATGGTAAAATTTCGAAGCCTCCTTACAATGCAAGGACAAGAATTATATTCACGAGTGTTCCGTGCAGACATGAGCACCACATTTTGCCGTGTTTTACCCACCGCTCCACATAACCCGGAATTCTAATTTTGACTCCCTCGATAGAAAAAGGAATCCGGTAATGAAAGACTGCTGCGCAGTTTTGCCCCTGCGCAAACGGTGATAGTCGTGTTACCAAAAGTACTTATATCCAGATGAAAGATGCAGTGCTCGAGTCAAGAATTGATGGTTCTCACTGTTGTCTTCCGAGACTTCGTCACCGCTGCCAGCGATGTGATCTTTTGATTCAACCAAGCTGTTGCTCTTCGGCACTTGCTGAAGCTTTTTCTCCAAAAGCACCGTATCTCCTGCGATTGCCTACAAGGCATTGATCATCCATTGTCAACACACTGCTATGCACACCATCCTGTCACTGTGAGAACGGGATGTCTGTCAACCATGATCTGATACCAAGTAACTCTGGGTAAAAGCATTTTTTTTAGGGGTAACCATTTATTAACCTGTTTTTTTTCATGTAATGAAAGACTTCAATATAACAAACAACCTGTCTGCAGATCACCCATTGGTCTTAGATGCTAGTCTTAACTCTTCTATGCGACCGACAGAAACACATTAAAAGAAAGATTTTTCTACATATCAGAAGAGTGGATCCTTACCTTATAAATGACCATAAAAGTATCTCACAATTTTTTATTTCGAAATTTTTGTCCGAAATTGCTAGACATTGCATGTTGGCTCCACATGTGCCGATGACAGTAATTGGGGACCCTGTATTCAACGCTGCACATTTCCATAAAGCCGCTCTCCCCCTCCGCTTCCCCCCCCCCCCCCCCCTACCGAAATCCGCATGATACATGCACCTCCACATTCTGATCGCGTTTTTCAGTTTTGTGTATGGGTAATATACGAAAAAATACAGTACGACTCGTCGCTTCTATTGTCTTGATTTTATGATTTCTCTGCGCTTTTTCGGTAATTAAGAGCGGAATGTTTGTTCAAGCAAGACTTTTGTTTGAGCGAGTTGGCTGTATCGAGACATGATATGCATAAAAGTTAACTGGCACAAGATAATGACAACTCATACAAAACGGTTTCGGAGAACGACACTCTTTAACCACACAAGCAAATGGAGTGAGGGGCGACTGGAGGATAAGATACACCTGCCAAAGAAACCACGCAAGCAGAGATTAAACTATGTCGCCGCGGTGGTTAGGCTGCTAACCCGAAAGACCCGGGTTCCATTCCGCGGCGGTCGCATTTCGACGGTGGCGAAATGCTAGAGGTCTGTGTACTGTGCGCTGTCCGGGCATGTTGAAGAACTTCTTGTCGTCTAAATTATCTGCAGCCCTCATAGTGTTAGCCGTTTTGGGACATTAAACTCCTTAAACTAAAACCAAGCAAAGCCAAACCAAACCATAGAACAAAATGTGGACATCGACCTCTTCTGAAACCTAATCTCGTCTTCTAACATGTTAAGAAGTGCCGTTTTCCCACACAGTAAACTCAGTCGGTAGTGGGCTGCTGTATTGCCTTTGTTTTTTCGCGCCAGTTCACTTATGCACATTATGCCTAGCATGTTTGCGTTCTTTCCAAATCATTTCTGAAATAGCTCTTGTTGAGTACTGCTTTCGTCCAGTCCGCGTGCGTTATTCTTTCTCAAGAAACGTTGCTGACGACTTTTTTTTACACCATGCAGCAGAGCTCGCCTAGAATTCGTGATTTTGTGCCTCATTCTTTTTTTTTAACTTTTATGGCAACTTCCTCATTGCGGCGCCCAGGGAATTCCGGCTGCAGTTGGTGCAGGACCGATCCGCTTTCTCCGAGGATTTCTCCATGGTGACGAGCCGAGGGCGCGTCCAGGCCACCCTCGACCACATCTACTCGGGCCACGTGGCAGGTGTGTTCTACAGGCATCGAGATTTAGATAGTGCGCATTGCAGCAGGGATGCAGCAACCATTTCTAAGCAGCCCTTACTAGACCCGGAGTCCAATCATGAGTGGAAATTTTGTAAGTCTTCATCCAATTAGGCAAGGAAATTTCTTGCAAACTGTGCATTGCTCTCCTCTAAGCGTGAAAATGGGAAATGAGAAATGACTAGCAATGATAACACCTCAGATACCGATGATACAAAAGCAACATAGCCTATGAGACGTCACGAAACAGAAAGGAAACAATGTATATTACAGAGCACTAGCGAAATGAAACTGCTGCGCATAAATGACAGAGAAAATTGCCAACTGCTGGTCAGTTCATGCGCAAAAAGTACAACTGATGTTATGTTAGAACAACTACGGGTACTAAATGAAAGACAACATTGCCGGAGGAGAGCGCCTGAGAGCAGCACATGTTCATGGGCTTAATATTTTTGAAGCGAAAACGTCGTTCCGTGGGGGGCAGGGCTGGAATAATTGTAGCTAATTACGAGAGAAGAAAATTGATTCGACCTAATCCGCCGATATAGACATGTTTCTACCGCTCTTATCAGGCACGCCAAGCACGTGCTATGTTAGGTACTGTAGAACTAACTGCCGCAGTTGCTTCGTTGTAGCAGTGCGCGCAGTTCGACTTTGCTCGAATCTTGGAGCATTGGTCAAAGTTAAAGGCGGTAAATTAGGTAAAGTAGAAAATAAGTTGCAAAACTGTATGAATGCATTTCGCATAACGTATCTTCAGTAGCCTTTATTCTCGCTTCAAACATATGGCAAACCACTGGCTGTGTATATTATGCATGTTTTGGGCAGCATAAGCATAGGAAATACTATGAGGGACTATGACAGGCGGAAAGATTTTTTTCCACATTTGTTTTGCAGATAAATATGTTGTAAGCAAACAGCAGGTCATGTGAGCTGGTCTTCCATGAAGAGGGCAGTGCGCGACCGCAGCAGTTGCTCTAATACTTGAGGCTACTTTACCAATTCACGGAAAGAAGTTGGGTGGTGCACAGCGCAAGGAAATATAAACATCTCGTGGCAGCCTGATCCAAGCATATGTTCCAGAATTTCCTTTTATTCAGAGAGTATGACAGATGGTAATATTCTGGAGGCAGTGCTTTTAGTAGTATACCAATGTACTTGTATAATAGCTTACTTTTATACACACTTTGCCTATTTGGGCCGGCAGTGTGAAGGCCACCGTCGTCCATGCAGGATCTCCGGGCAGCCGCGTGGTGGGTGCCGTGCTGGACGGCGTGTTCACCGGCCGCATTTCGCTGTCCCCTGACGGCGATCGAGACTTTTACGTGGAGCGCGCCGCCAGCTACCTGTTGGCGCCCTTCCACTCGGTCATCTACGCAGCGCAAGACGTGAGCTTCGACGGCGCTGGATGCGGCCTCGAACAGATGCGCCGACGACGCGTGCGGACACCGGACACAGTATGGTCTACCCTTCCCTTCCGCATTGCTCTCGGTTACCGTGGTGAACACTCGTTATTTGTGCGACTCTCGTGTACCCCCAAATCGAGAAGAGACGCTTTTGGAGGATGCATAGAAGAACAGCTACCTTCTATAGGCAGAAATACGGCTACAGCTGACGCCTTCTTTTAACTGACTGTGTCCATTCACCGCACTTCCAGATAAAAATCCCTCGCAAATGGCGCGCAACTGTGAGGGAACTCACGTACGCGAGAAATTTTTGTATTTTGCTTTATATACGAGCATCGAGCGCATGTGGTCATTGTACATAGGTGTAAATCGACTACCCGGTACCTCGTCTTGCCCTTCCTCCTGTCTTTTCTCTCTTTCCTACCTCTAAACATTCGCCTTTTTGTGTCCGCCGGCCACCTGTTAACTCTCTGAAGCTGTCTGTCATTTTATATTTATTTTTAATATTTGATTTAAAATCAGTACGAATACTAATTCGCAACGAAGGAAACATATGAGCTTGATTTAGCGACACAAATTTTGGGGCCGCTGTTGCTGTTGCTCGCCTAGCAATCTCTGGACGTGCAAGAAAACCGGCTTGCTGGCTAGAAACAAAAGAATTCGTGACAAATTACTTCTCGCATTATCTCCATCCATCCTTCGCGCTGTACTTTGCCGCCATAAGCGACAACCCGTCATGCAGCGATAATGTCATGAGTGGCTGCCGCCCCTATTCAGCTTGAAACTCAATCCCAAGTCACTGCCCGTAGACTTTGCCGTACGCCGGTACATGACGCTAAATGCGCGTACCAACATGTGCTTTTGAGTGCTGGCTACTAAACTAACTCATTCTCACCCACGCAAACTGCTGAATTTAGACAAGCATAACACTTCGTATCCTTCCATTCACTAGGATGGATTTTGTTCTGAAACAGAAATACTTGATGAAACATCAAGGGATCGGCTCCAAATAGTACAAAGTTGGAGGTTTCACTTCTGTAGCACAGTGCCTTCTTGACATAACCACTTCGGCCACTATTGCTGGATATGCCGATAATTTGATTGATAATTTAAACGTCGCACTATAATTAAGCGCAACAGATAAAATAGAGACTATCTTCATTTTCGGGTGAACGATGAAACGATGAATTGTGCTTAGTAGGCATATGAACTTGGTCGTATTGCCGTAGTCACCACTAAAAGAAACAGTGACAGATTTTGCCTGGGCGCAAAGGTTTCAGTTCCACCCCAGAATACAGCTCAGCTTTAACTTGTGACTAGAAACCAAGACATTCCTTGTTCTTGAACCTTCCTTGGCGGAGTTCTTTGTTCATCTAGTTTAACACTTTTGGATATCTTGTTAACGGTTATAATCCTTTTCAACATTGTATTTTTATAAACTGTGTCGGCAGCAGAATCGGTATTCTGTTCGTCAGCCGTCTTTCCTGCTGCGAGGCCTCAGCTGTCTAGTAAACAACTGCATAAAAAGTACCGGCAGGACATATGGCTTGTCAGATCGTGTCCATGCCCCTGGACGATCTGCTCTGGAGGCGGAAAAGCTCGATATGAAAGAATGTTTTGTTTGCAAGAACAGCGTTTTCTGTTGCGGAATACGTTAGGGATGAGAGGAATAAACACTTTGGTCTCTCTCGAGGTTATTGGATTTAAATCTGTGTAGGTTAAGGCGTTCTCTGTCAAGGATATGATACAGGTGACCGGAAAAAAAGTGGTTCGATAGTTCTTTTGTCTCCATCATTCCATACACATTGCCTTAGAGTCATTGGTTGATTTATGGTCTCATTTAAGCAGTTAATATTCCGGCTGACTGCATTCCACGGCGATGTGTGAAAATCGGTACTCCTACTAAAGGTGGAAGAGTCTTGTGGGTGGCGTTTCGAATATTTATAGCTAGAATTTCATTCTGCACCGTATAGGGCGAGGCACAAACTGCTTTGAACAGCCTTTCATAGGAGTGGGTGGGGCGGTGGACGCGTTCTTCTTTGGAATCTCCAGTATTTGAGAATGTTAGTGGCTTTGCCGGTAGTGCGTCGTGGAGGTGTCACCGCCCGTCGCCTGATGGCTGGCCTGTAAGTTCTCAGACGAGCGCTTGTGTACGCTCGGTGTAAGGAAAATACGGGTGGCCTGGAGCCCAGGCAATGCGTACCATGGGGAGTTAACTGGGATCACAGAGATTCTGCAGTGTATGATGTGCATGGGGATTGGGCAGTCAGGACGCTTAAGCCCGGCAGGAGGTCATTGACTCGGCGACGACGTGTATTGTGCTCGCATCATCTTGTGGGCATGATGCGGCTTTTAGTATGGAAAGGGCGATGGCTTCCTCTTCCGCCGACCGGCTCGACGTCAAGCGATGGATGCGGCTGCTTGTGTGTGACCAACCGTGTTCGTCACCATCGTGCACATGGCCGGTTTTTCGGAGTATCTGGCAAGCATCAGTACACTTGTAAAGCTTGGGCGGGTCGCTTCCGAGGGAGCGCGTCAGCGCTTGCACTCTGGCCCATCTTCTGCCTCCCTGATGATCGGGGTGCATGTTGCCTGGAATTGTTGCCACCTGTATCTTCGCATGGACCGTGGCTGTCACAGGCACTCGGTCGGGTGGCGGAGGGTAGTGGAATGCAGGACAGACAAGGCGGTTGAGGAGGGCTCCGCCTCTGTGCGTTTTTCGCAGGCAGACAAGCTGGCCGGCGCGCTATGCTTTGTTTAGTTATTCGACTGAATTGTGAATGGCTAGCTGGAGTGGGCGCAGCATTTAGACATGTGCGCTAACTCATGTCGCCGTTTTGGTCAGCTTTTCGAAGAGAGCGTTTAAGCGTTGCATTTCATTACGGCTGAATGGGTTGAAGTTGAAGTTTATTTGTGACCCGAAAAGGACCGTGGTGGTGGCCTAGTGGTTGAGCATCCGCCTCGCACACTGGAGGTGCGGCGCTCGATCCCCAGTGCCGCCGGGTGCCCACCAGCGATACAATGGGTACAAGCTTCCCCTGACCTGGTGCTCGGCTTCATCAGGGTGACATGCTTGGGAAGTGGGTGTTTACCCCACCTTGAGCAAACGAAAATACCTTGTGCCATGGCCCACATTGGCGGCGGATTGCCTTGCGCTATAAAAAATTCACTATAATCATCGTGATTCCAAAAGAAGCTACCAGAATATAATTGGCGTGTGGTACGTGTGGCGATGTTTCAGCTTGCAGGAGGGTTTCTGGCTTGTAAGGTGTTTTGCCAGGCTTCGTCGCTCCTCCCAGAGGTGGAGCAGGTGCTTGCCTATGTGTGGTGCTTTTGCCGTTGCTAAAACGGTGCCGGACGTCTCCTTGTAGCTTATAGAACCATTCTGACAGACAGAGCCCACCACACTAGAGTTATGCTTGGCTCCGGATAAATTTTGACCAAGGACGGTTCCTTAACTTGTGCAAAACAGGAGAACTTACTTATTTGTGTCATAGGCAGTTAGCCGTACTACTGTCGGCCTTCCTTTTGACGTCGGCTGATGTGGAAGCGGCGGGTTGACTGTCGCCTTGCTCCCGGTCCCGTCTGCGGCAGAATAAGTCCCAGTTTATGAGCCAGATCTTTTGTTCGGGCGATCTGGCCCCGTCAAGCTTGAGATCGAAAGCGCAAGTGTAAAGCCCGCGAGAGCCCGTAGTTTCGCATTGCCCATGCGGCTAGTGTGCGAGGGCATGCTTCAGAAGCTGAGTACGCTATTAGGTGCCAAGTCGACGCCAAACTCTGGGCTATGCGAGAGACGGACGCAAGAGCGTACAGTCGGACGCTATTGTCACGCACATTCTCAGTTTTTTTCCACATGCAGTTTTATGTGCCCTAATAGATTCGAAGATTTTTGTTTAGATATAGCGGTGCTGTCAGGGTTGTTGGCTTACAGCGGGCAACTCGTGGTCGAAATTAATCCTGAGCCCTCCACTGCAGCAGAGATTCTAGCCCTTGTGCAGTCTTCAGATGTTAAACCCAGAAGAGTATGGTTCGGGCTAGTGGGTAGGTAGTGCAGGGGGATCGAAATGTTTGTTTTTACACTGAAAAACTCATAACTCTTCATGTGGTGCCCTCTGGCACTTGGTTTGTACTTTTTTAAATAATGGGAGCAAAAATAAAGCCTTTGGTGAGGGTTTAGCGGTTGTCTCTTCTTCCTTATTTTCGCGTTATGAAACCGCACGGTAAACCTTAAGTACGATGTCTTACCGCACCGTACCGCCACCACCGCTACACAAACACCACAATTCGCGGTATCACGCGGAGGCCGCAGAAACCGTACGTAAGCTGCATGCGCACCGTTGCTTGGACTGATGCATTGAAGGACGCAGCGGACCCTCTCCCAAGCAGCACGCCGATAATGGCCCGGAACTTGTAGAATACCGGGGAAAATTGGCTCAGTTAAACTCAGAAACAGAATGGAAGATTCTGTCCTGCGGATGGCGGTTCGGCCGCCGTCGACACCGGTGACGCAAAACTGAGGGTCTTAGGAACGAAGAGTGCACGCTCTAAAGAAGTTCCTAATCAAGGACCCGAGTACATACGCATAACGCGACCGGTTAGCACACACTTGCCAAACCACTCGGCCGCGCTCGGCGCTCGCACTGCGCATATGGCTCTCACCGCTATATCGACCAAACTCAAAGGTGCATTTTCTGCTCTTTTCTTTCTTTTTGGGCACTGCGGCCTGAGCAAAATCTAGTTTGCACGGATTATGAAGTAGAGTATTACAACACTTGGCTCTGGCGACATCACACGTAGAGGCCAAGTAGTGCCATGATCGAAATCGACGAGCCATCAATTGCATGGTGGAAGAATATTAGCCAAGGTATACGGGGATGTATGCACTTTCGGCGGCCAGTCGCAACAGACAGGACAATGTTGAACAACATACGCCTGTATACACACATTTCTTATAAGCGATCGTTACTGGTGGGACAATATTGACCAACGAATCCCACGATGTGTGCTGCACTTGCTACACATCGCAACCGGCAGGGCAATATTGGGAAGCGAAGCCCAAATTTGTATACATAATTGATTCTGGATTATGGATTTTTATGAACGACTCATCAGGCAGGCCTACAAGGCAGCCCTAGGTCTACCAGTCAACACTTCCACTGAGAAGTTACTGCAACTCGGCCTACACAACACGCTAGACGAATTGACTGAGGCCCATCGTAGAATGCAAGAGCTCAGGCTCACTAGAACCAATGCGGGCAGAGCAATCCTAGAAAGGCTCAGAATAAACGCGGAACCGCTCAACGCGGATACTCGAAAAATCTCGTCCAACCTCCGAAGAACAATCATGGTAAAACCATTACCGAAAAATATGCACCCCGTCCATCACGAAGGAAGACGCAAGGCCAGAGCAAAAGCCCTAGCTAAGAAACTTGAGGGCCGACAGAACGTAGTCTACGTAGACGCGGCAGCTTACCCAACACCCGAGAAAGCATTCACGATAGCCGCGGTGACCGAGGAAGGCCAACTCATAGCAAACGCGACAGTACGCACCAACTCTTCAGAAAAAGCCGAAGATGCGGCAATCGCGCTGGCGTTTACAAATCCGCGAGCAGAAGTGATTGTCAGCGATTCAAAAGCAGCCATTGGCAATTTCGCCAAGGGCAAAATATCTCCCATCTTCTTGGGAATTCTCAGGAATTACCCGAAAGACAGGACAGACGTAGAATTGGTTTAGGTACCGGCTCACTCGTCAAACCCGTGGAACGAGCCGGCCCACGATAAAGCTGGAGGATCTATCGGCCGAGCTGTGGACGCTAACTCGGACGTCGAAATGACGAGAGACGGCCTTAATACCTGCCATGAGATTACTCAGCATTGCAGGCTAGAAAGGCTATCCTTCCCTGCTCCGCATAAAAGCCTAAACAGAGAACAGGAGGTACTGTTGAGAGAACTTCAAACAAAAACTCTCCCAAATCCAGCTGTTCTAAGCAATGTGTACCCGGATAGGTTTAAGCCGGAGTGCAGCAAATGCGGCGGCAAAGCCACCGTAGACCACATCTTCTGGGACTGTCCGAGAGATCCCCCGCCAATATCGCTCAAGAGGCTCGTGCTCCCGGGCCCGTGGGAGACCTTGTTGCTCAACTCCGACCTGGAAACCCAAGTACAGGTGGTGACGAGAGCCGAAGAGGTCGCCGCCAGTCTCCACGGACGGCCACCTAACAAGATCTATAAACCGATTTATAACTCAAGCCGATAATAAACGTTTTCTAATCCAAAATGGCACAAGAGCATCTATGGCCGTAGAGCGCCATGGCACTAGGCATTTTTCGATTACTTAAGGGGAGGCCAAAGACCCATTTCCCAAGCATTTCACCTTAAATTAGCCGAGCACCAGACCACGGGAAATCTTGTACCCATTGTATCACCGGTGAGCACCCGGCGGCACTGGGAATCGAACCCCGCACATCCCGCATGCAAGGTGGATGCCAAGACCACTCGGCCGCCACTGCGGTACGTATACATAGTTGAGAAGCCATCCCAACTTCCTGGGCAATATTGAACAACTCATACCAAGATATGTGTGATGTTCACTGGCCATAAAAATAGGCATGACAACATCAACCAACTTATGCCGTTATGTATGCCACTCTGTCTAGCCATCGCAGCTGTTCGGACAACATACGCCATGCAGCGCCAAGTTGTACGCGATGTTGGCAGACCGTTGCTTCTGGTTGGCCGTCGTTGATCGTTGTTCACCAGGGTATGCCATTGTTGGCGAATAAAGAGAATAGCCGGGCCATTAATGCATAAGTTCTCGAAACGTATCGCCATTATTGGTCACGCATTGGCAAGAAGGGGCCACCGTATGACCACGGATCACCAACGCGTTTACAATATTGGGCCGATCTGCCTGGGCTTCATGAAAGAACTGCTGCTGCAGGAGCATTGGTCGATCTTATAAAAATCCCAGCCACTGACCTTCATGATGAATACATCGCCAATGAGAATCTTGGGGAATTATGTCCTTGCGTTACACTTTCTTACACTGTCGGACTCCAGGAGCACGAGTGCCAGCATGGCACGAATGCAGCTGCCACTGTCCAGCTTTGCGTGTATGTGTGTCTCGCGTGTCGCCGCTAAAGCAAAAAGGCATTTCAAAAAATAGCATTATCACTCTTTATTTCCAAATATTATCCTTAAACTCTGTGTGCCTCCGTAGCCCAGAGCCGCTTTGCTGGTCACGTGGAGTGTTGTCGCTCTTAATGCAGGTGTCTGTCTCGAAGCGGTTCTGCAAAGTTCCGTGACCACACGGCTGCAGCTGTTAGCGTCTTGGAAGGTTTTGTACCGATTTTCAGTAAGAATACAATAGGCTCGGGCTCCATGCGTGTTTGTGCGCAATTTGATTCCCTTTCTCCATCTCTTTCGGTTACAAAGGGTGGCAACGCTTGCCAATTGGTGGAAGTTCAGGTCTGGAAATAAACAGTGGGTAATTTAACTCCAAGTTTCTGAACCTCCGGAGAGAAGGCCTCGGACAAACTCCACTGTCGTGGGCTCCGGTTAAATTTCGTCTGAGCGGTATTATTTAAAGTGTCACAAAGAAAATAAGTTACTTATTTGCGCTTAAGCATCCCCTACCGAAACTCATCCAGCCCTGGAAGCGCACGCGCCAGCGGCGCTCCCTGATGGATGCCGAGGCGCTGGAGGCAGGCATTACCAACGCGAGCGACGCTGCGCATTGGAGTGCGTCACCCTCTCCCGGCGAGCTGCCACATCGTCGTGCCGGTGCCGGAGACCCAGGAGAAGATGTGCAGCCGAAGAACGTGCAGCGAGTGTGCAATATGGAAATCGATATCGACCACACTTTCTACGAGGTGAGGGATTCCAAAATGCCGCTCAGGTCTTGTTATACAAAGCTGTTGGAAAGAATGTCCAAGGCAAAATAAGGTTAAAACATAATCGACCCAGTAAAACTAGCATTGATTGGCTAACGGTTAATTGTCATAAAGCACTATGACTGTCACGCGTTGCAGAAGTAGAGGCGAGATGGTAAAGTCATTGTATGATCAAAGTAACAACCAATTTTCTCAAAAAAGGTACATTTTGCGGTTATTTCTTTACTAAAGATAAGTCACTCTTGGATCTGATACGATAAGAGGAAAACTATATAAAAACAATACGATGGATGCCTGTCACGAACATAATGGAGAAAAAACTTGACTGCTCAAAAATCTTTCAGCGCGCAGTCTCTTATTTCGCCATGTAATTCGCCCGCTACATCTGCGGCCACTTGCATCCTGCGCATCTTTTTTACCCCAAGCTCTCTTTTTCCATGTCTATACACTAGCTGGCTACCAAAAAGCTAGTTTGTTTTTTTCGCGAAGAACGCATGACAGTTCCATCATCGAACTACGACAAAAAGTACCAGCCTGGACACGTGATCAGCTACAAACACAGTGTCAGCATCACTGTGCCAGGATGTGTTTGTCCTTGTCTTTAATTCGGAACAGGCATTGCTGGCTGCCTTCTCACCTTGAAACGGTTCGGTATCGTCTCTATGATTCAGCGTAGTGCGACTATCTGAACGAAAGGTATAATGCCGTTTGACGAAGGGCACCACGAACTTGGTGTGTTCAAAAAGGGATTACCGGGGACAAAACAGAGGGCGCTATGGGCTTCCACTGCATTGTGCGAGCGAGAAACTGCAATTCTCTCTGCACTGTGCGTCGCGAGTATAATTTTAACGCGATATCATTAAGGAGCCCATGTCGAAGAAAAGCCGGTGTGGCTTCATCGCAACCTGCGAACCGGATTCTGAGCAAACTGGGCATTTTGGAAGGTGGCGGTTAAATTAATTATTGCTCGCGCTATTCTCATAAGGCCCACCGCTAGCAGCACCAGGGATGAGCCACGGCCGTGGCGCATCCCATAACCGCAGCACCACTGCGCCAGGAGTGGTATTAGGGCTTCAAGTGATCTGCGAATGTTAAGCAGAGAAAGACCCGTTCTGCATACTGTCAATAACCCATTAGCTCTCACGTCATACCATTAAAGCGAAGCTTAAGTGTCCCCTCCAATTTTTTTTCGGTAAGTTTCTTAGCTATTACTGCCGCCTGCCAGCTGAAGCCCGCGGGAATCAGCGACTAGAGAAAAGGTTAAAACAAACTCGTAATGAAATATGAAACAAATTGCTGCCCCCAGTTGCTGTCTTTTCAGCTTCTGTATTTTCACGGCTGGGTCCTGAAGGAATAACTACCCGCCTTGACTATACATCTTAAAATTTTTCGTTCATCCTTGCTTTTGTGCTGAGCACGAAATTTAGTGGACATATTGATATCATTGGTGTCAAAAAAATACCTGCTACTAAACATGAAGAAGCTAAGTTGAACCAATGAAGCTGTTTTATAAAAAAAATTTAAGCTGCCTTTGACACTATCGCGAATGGGCTCTAAATATGAGTCGTAGGAGGCACCACCCAAGATAATACCAGGTGTTTCGGAGAATACGTCAAGGTTTTTTTTCAGAAATAGGCTTTTTATGGAGAAAATATGGCTATTGAGGCATAGTTTTACCAGTGCTGACGGACAGTAGAAAACCGGTCGATCGTTTTATATAGTAAGCTGGTTAACTAATTTTTAATAAGCAACTTTTTAACTATTAGGTTTGGGCGCCTAGTTGCAATGAGACATTTGTGGCCGGCCGTTAGTTATAGCTATATCAGTTTTTATAATTGAGAAAAAGCGATTATCCTTGGCTCTGCAGCTCGACAAAATATGCCTTTTTTGACTAGTTACGTGCACTCGAGAGGTTGCTTTGGCTGCATGCTTTTCAAAAGCACATGTATTTTACCACGATGTAGCCATATTTTGTCCAGCCACTGCATCCAGTATAATCGCGTTTCGAAATTCTAAAAGCTGATATGGCTATTACTAGAGATCGGCTGCAAAGACCCGATTCCAACTAGGCGCCTAAATCTAGTAGTTAAAAAGTTAGTTATAAAAAAATAAGGTAACCAGTTTACTAAAATGACTCACTCGTTTTCTCGTGTCCACCAATACTGGTAATGCTTGGCCGCAAAAGCCATGTTTTACCCCAAATTAAATGCCTATTTTTGAAAACATTTTCCTGAAAAAGCTGGTAATTTATGAGGCGCTGTCAGAACGGACTGCATACATTATTGGACACGTCCGCTGTATTCGCACCGCGCAAAAGTGGAGGCGAACAGATGCATGATCCAAATTGTAGGCGAAAATACAATACAAAGCTCTGCACGCCTCCTGCTAAGCCTGTTCCGCGCTTACAAAGGGCGCTTGTGCAGTCATCAACGTTTGTGCGCTGAACGCTGCTGCAACGCGCCGCGAAGAACGATTCCGAGACTAAAGTTCATATGAACGTCGCTGCCTTCAAGCTAGAGCGCAGCTTAAGTACAATAATGTCAAAATACTGCCACAAACTGAGTCGGCTCTTTGCCGCCCGCAATCTGGTATCAGCGCAATTGCGCATCGCTTGCGTGCAGTTGTCTCGCCCGGTCGTTCTGAGTGATCCACGCTTGAGGCAGACGCCCCAGAAGAACGAGCCGTATATACCAGGTGCTTTAGAGGAACGTGCCACCAATTTTGTTTTTCTAAATAGGGTTTATCAGGTAAGGAACGTCTTTCAGCGGTAAAGTAATACCGGTGTTGGCTGATGTCAAAAACAGGTGACTTATTTTATAATAATAATAATAATAATAATAATTGATTTTTGAGGAAAGGAAATGGCGCAGTATCTGTCTCATATGTCGTTGGACACCTGAACCGCGCCGTAAGGGAAGAGATAAGGGAGGGAGTGAAAGAAGAAAGGAATAAGGAGGTGCCGTAGTGGAGGGCTCCGGAATAATTTCGACCACCTGGGGATCTTTAACGTGCACTGACATCGCACAGCACACGGGCGCCTTAGCGTTTTTCCTCCATAAAAACGCAGCCGCCGCGGTCGGGTTCGAACCCGGGAACTCCGGATCAGTAGTCGGAGTTCCCGGGTTCGAACCCGACCGCGGCGGCTGCGTTTTTATGGAGGAAAAACGCTAAGGCGCCCGTGTGCTGTGCGATGACTTATTTTAAGTATTACCGATAGGCGCCTGACTGCGATGAGCGACCTGTTCTTGCCCATTAGTAATAGCCATAAGAGTTCTCTGAATTTTGAAAACGCGATCACCCTCGGCGCTGTGACCCAGCTAATTTGGGCTATTTCTCGCACCATTCGAACGGCGCGCCTGCAGGAGGGCGCATTGTGATGTCAGTGAAGCGCGTTTCTCCAAGACGCACGTCCCACGCGACGATCTCTGCCACACGCTTGCTTTGGTGCCCTCCTCTCATCGCCACATCGCTGCTCCAGACTCGTAGGGGCGGAGAATGTCACGTGGAGCTTGGGTCAAGGAGCGTCGCGATTTGATGGATGTCTTTTTGTGCTTCGAGCCAGCTCACGGTTTTCGAGTGGTGGGAGAAATGGCTCGAATTAATCGAGCCAAAGCGGCGAGAGTAATCGCGTATTCGAACATTTAAAAACTCATATGGCTAATACTAACACCCGTTTACAAGTCGCTAATTGCACTCAGGTGCCTATCAGTCAAATACCGTCTAAAAACAGGCGAATAATGTTAACTACTGAAGCGTTTCACTAAATTTTGTTTTTTGACGTCCGCCAACAATGGTATTAGTATGCCCCAGAAAGCTGCTTCGTACTTGACAAGCCCTTTAAAACTTAGGGGCCTGCTTCTCATAAACACCTGGTGTATAAAAATCTCTGGGTATCAACCAGCTGAACGCGTAGCACCTGTTCTGAGCGCTCGAAAGTGGCCAGTCGAAGACGCCAGTCGTGATTCGTCATATAAGGTGCAATAACTGCGATCTTGCACATAGTGACCCGTTCCGCTAAGCGCTATGTGGCGAATGCTGGTTGGCTGAAGTTTCGTTCCTATATAAAGACTTTTTATAGTTCGTATATTAGCGACTTTCTGAGGTTTTGCTTGTACCCAAGAAGAAGGTGAGATAGTTTCTCGGTTTGTGTGTGTGAGGGTATGAACATCCAGATCTATAATTTGTTTCGAGACCACTGTTCTCCATCCCGAAGTGAGGTGTACCGAGTAGGGTCCACTTGCTGCGGCACCCTTGTAAGTAGCGGGCAAGTTGCCAGATTTCTTTCACGCAGGGAAGTAATTATATGGCGCCCCAACTTTGTCGCCCCCTACCTTCGCCAACATGGCATCTCACGTCGGAGCTGTTTCGCGGCCATGCTAACCAAACAAGTAAAGGAACTTTCTTCTATGCTCTCTTTGAACTCGTGTTTAGACAAAAAAAATTCACACGCGGCAAAACATCGTCCCAAATTTTGCGTTTCAAGCCAACGTTTCCGAATAGACATCGGCTAAAGTCTTTCTTGCACGCCAGTAATGGCTTCTGAACCGACGACAGCGTCTGTATGTTCGGACGCCCTGTTTGTTTTGAGATGTGAATGCTGTGCTCACCAAGTTTACTTCAACAGTGCGCCCTGTGCGAAAGTAATTTTATGCAAGAGTTTACTTGCTTTCTTAAGCGGCAGGAGTAAGGGAGGGAGCTTTGTTACGGCGGGGCGAATAAAATAAGCACGGCAAAGAAAAGGAAGCCAAAAAGACGACATTGCGATATAGTGGAAAATATTAACTCGAAATGTGAGGATTATTTGGATAAAATTATTGCAGTAGAGACGCAAACAGCTGGGCGAAACATATAATCGTGTCCATCGCGAACATTACTGTCTACGCCACTGCAGATGGTGGCGTCAGACATGGGCGGCGAGATGACGAAAGTGCAGGCGGCCATCACGAGCATGGTGGCCACACATGTCGCCTCCGTCTCGGACATCTTCGGTGGCACAAACTTCAACGGCATCACTGACATCTCGTTCATCGTGCAGCGTCTTCAGGTACAGACGCAGAAACTGACGCAGCTTGAGAAACCAAGGGCCTTGAGTATGCAGCAACTACTATAAAACATTGGATCCTTTAGTGCCTCGCAATTTCGGCTATGCTGAATAAAATAGTTTAAATAGCGTACGCGTTATGCCCTCTTCTTGATGGTGCACAC
This sequence comes from Amblyomma americanum, assembly GCF_052857255.1. Classification (NCBI taxonomy): domain Eukaryota; kingdom Metazoa; phylum Arthropoda; class Arachnida; order Ixodida; family Ixodidae; genus Amblyomma; species Amblyomma americanum. The sequence continues at coordinate 93,958,117 of NC_135503.1, forward strand.
ATATCTTCTGCCAAACAAGATAAATTGTTTGTGAGGTGCGCTGTAGGCGAAGGCCGGTTTTAAATGGCCAATAGTGGCTTTTTTAGCGCGATAACGTTAAGGAGCTCGTGTCGCAGAATTCCAGGTGTCGCCTTCGGTGTCTTTTGCGTCGGTGTCGTAGACCGCAAGAAAAATATCCACGAAAAAATTGCCTGTGGTTTAGCTCTGGTTAAACCTGGATTGACGCGATAGCAACAGCTGTCCGAGCGGAACTCGCTCAGTCGAATTGCAAAGTCAGTCTTTCGCCGCTCCGTGGATGATGATGATGATGATAAGGTGCTCAGGCTGAATGGCCGCTCCGTTTCGCTGGGCGTTCCTGCATCTTCCTCCCTGGACGGGGATTCACTATCTCCCCTCTCCCCTTTCCATTCCCCCCACTCGATTTCGCCGGCGCGCCGCGCCGCCGGCAGCTGCTCCGCACCACGTGACCAGCCACGTGAGAAGCCACAGGCTCGAAATGCTAGCCTAATGTAGGCGTGCGGTGCGCACACCAGCCTCGTGTTCAGACGTCACTCCGCGCATGGTCACAACTGACGAGGCGGGCGGCGTCTGCTCCGCCGTCGGCGCAGTGGCCAGGCGCGCGGAGCGCGCATCAGCTGTGGGCTATGACGTCACTTCGCCCATGCGCACAGCTGGCGGAGCGGTGGTGCCACAGCTCAGCTCGCAGCCACGCTGACATCGCGAAGTGGCTGGCGCAGTGTAGCTCTCGCTACAAAATCCCCAGAGAAGCAACCTAGGAGCCCGGTGTGCCACCTAGGTCACGTACCCTTGTGGCTTCATCAGAACTTGCCAACCGGATAATGAGGAAACTGCACACCGCGGAAGGTGGCGGGGGTTACTCGGGAAGAGCAGCCTGGGTCACACAAGTGCCACTGGTGGCAGCACCTGTCATCACCTGCAGTACCTGCTGTGAATGCAGGGATCTATGAATGCTAAGTAGGCAATGACCAATTCTGCATATATGGGCATTAACCCCTTAAGGCTATCGCCCAATACTCTTAAGACAGACCTTAATTGTCTCCTCGAATTTTTTCGATAGGCATTACCTTGTTTCACCACGGCCTCGCAGCAGTTCTCAGACGCATCACCCTAGAAGCTCGACACAGTTTTTCTTCCCGTGCGGTTCTTTTTTTTTGCTCGTGCTTGAACGTTCTTCATTGCGATTCTAGTGGCATTTCTGAATAATCGTGTGGCACTGTCAAAAGCGGAAATGGAAATTAGCGGCGCGTGTCCCACAGGGCCACATTTCACGGGAACGAGAAAACCAATAGCAATAACTCTATGAAAGAAGCCGCAAACTGAAATTGTCTATGTCCGTGCTGCGAAAGTAATTGTGCACAATATAAATAAATAGAAAAATATGATAGAGCTAACGACAGAGTTCCTAACACGAGTAGGTTTCTTGACTAAAAAGAAAAATGATTTTTGTTCACATTTTTGGTCGCTGAAAGGAACTGGCAATTTTTCCGCCGCTTTTTTTCGCAATTTAAATCCGACAGCTTGGTCCTCCTTCACTTTGATGAAGATTTTCATCCGCGAAAGCTGGTTTCCTTGCAGACCGGCAAAATTAAATTAAATACTTAGTGTGAGCATAATTTTTCTCGGCACTGAAATCAAAACTCATTGCGTTAATGGTGACGCGGAGTGGCGTGTATTTGCTTCTTGCCATTTCCCTAGCTTGTTTTTTTACTGTTATCGCATTAAAAGCATCATCTGGAACAATATGCGTCGTCGGAAGATTAATTCTCTAATTAGCTACAGTGAAGTGACATCACCAGATTGAAACATTCGCACTAGCTGATTGGAGGCAGAGAAGTGACGTCACCACACACGACATGGCGTCACTGGACAGGAAGTGACGCCACTTAAGGGTAAGGCATCAACAGGCGCTAATACTGTCGTACTGCCGACACATAATAAGATTTTCTGTCCTTGTAAATTTTCGATTTTGCCTTCCTGGTGGTAAGAAAGTGCCTTGTGGAGAGGTATACCAAGTCACCCTGACATTCGGGCACACAATGGCTGCTAATGTTTTATATGCAACCCCAGATGTCCCTTGACGCCATTATAGCGTAATCGCTTAAAAAGTCAGCGGTGGCAATCCCTGGTTTCTATTTTTATATCCATTAATCTGCCCATATACGCCGGCTTCTTCAATATCTTTTTTTTTAATTTCAACCTTTCACTTGCCAGAGCCGGTCAAAGAATGGTAGGAGTGCAATGATGCGAAAGATCTTTTGAACCGTTTTGTACCGCCACACATGTTTTCACCAAAGCGTGGCGTGGCCGCATGCACTGATGTCCCTCGCGCTCCTCTTGACAGATCAACGACTCGAGCTCGTGCGAGGGGGCGAAGCGCCATTCGAACCCATACTGCAGCGACACGCTGGATGCTTCACACACGCTAGTCGAGCACTCCAAGCGCAACCATGACAACTTCTGCGTCTCGTACTTGTGGACGAATCGGCTTTTCCCGGTGGCATACTGGGCCTTGCGTACGTCGCCGAGCTCAATGGTACGTGACGTCACCACACGAGCGGCTTATGACTGTAGAAGACGAGAGGGATGAAAGTTTCAAAGTTTGAAAGTTTGAAAGTTTATTCGGCCATATTACAATATGACCCCGGAAAGAGGCAAAATGAGGCAGACAGAGCGTGCCTCCTGACGAGGCCTACACCCCGGCTTACACATCTGGACACTGGTGACTAGACGGCAAATCATGTTTACAAAAAAACAATCATTTTCAAGAAAAGAACAGCACACCTAAGGGTATCAAACCTGATCACGAGACAAGAGAGAAAAACATTACTATAATGTTAAAAAAACAAAAACATGACATCGTTACGCCCGAACTGTCTAATCATAAATGCAACACAGATAATAACTAAAAAAACGAAAATAATTAGAAAATTTGATAACAGGCGCTGGAGTATAAATATACAGACAACAAAAAAAGAATCAGTACCAACAAGACTCAAGTAATCGCAAAATTACAAAACAGGAAAGAGCAACTTCAATTTTTTTCTTAAAGGCAATAGAGCTCGTAGCTTCTTGAGCCATTGTCACTAAAGGTGGGAGCGCATTACATAAGGCTGCAATTTGGTTAGTTTCACTTTGTGTTCCATAATTCGTTCTGGATCTTGTAGCAGATAGGGAAACCACGCGCAATTCATATTTAATGTTTCTAGAAAAGTACATATTCTGGAAAGAAGTGAAATCCTCCTTAATTTTATAAAACATGTGAATCGCTAAGCTAAAGTTGTAACAGTCAAGGAAACTGCGTGCATGAAAAGTTTTGAAGAGGTTTGTTTCATTCGTTGGATTTATACATAAGACACGTAAGGCTCTTTTCTGGAGGGCAAATAATTTATGTGAATCAGTTTTATTGCAGGTACCCCATACTAGATTGCAATCTACTAGATGAGAGTGCACCAAAGCAAAATATATTTGTTTTCTAACCTGCATTGGTAAAAGGTGTCTTAATCGGTAAATCACACATAACGATCTCGCCATTTTCAATCGCTTATAAGTGGCAGCTGTGCCTCGTGTAACCTCATGAGCACGCACTTAGTATAAATGTATAAGAATTCAGTGCCTGCTTAACTGCGTGCCTCGCGATAAAGCACATTTCCAGGATCTGACTATACGTATGCAGGTTAGTGTGACATTAAACATGTACTAAAAGGAAGCGAATGATGGTGTGCCCAATAATCGCGGGGTCACGTTTTCTTTCTACCATTTGTGGCCTGAATGATGGAACCTTATATTTCATGTTCAAGCACGGCGCAGGTATGCAGGTAATTTTCTTATAGACTTAAGACAAATTTTTCCTCATATTTTGTTGACTAAAGTAGACGTTTAGTTCAGGTGTACATTGACAACGAATCTACAAAATGTGTTCAAGAGCACTAAATTTGTGCTGTAAAATTACGGTTGCACTATTCAGTGTATCACAATTTGGTACCACTGATGTGAAAACAACATTCATATCTGTGTATTTGTAATAGAGAGAGAGAAAGGATGAGAAGGAAGGGTAGGGGGGGGGGGGCTTTTAACAAGGAGGAGGTGTCAGTCTTATTCGAAAAGTATACATTCGTCTAGAATATTGCGTTCCTTGCAGTCGAGTGCTCATGCGTGCTGTCATGAAATCTGCACGATTAATCATGTTCCTTCCGTAGATAAACCGGTCTTTCGCTCTCTTCGCCTGTTACACAACAGTCACAAGCTTATATCCACGCTTCTAAAATTGACTAACCTGTCTGATTTTAGAGTGCAGAGCACGTGGAAACCCTACTGTCGCTTCGTTTGTTGGCGGCAGGAGAGCATTACGCGCGATAAGTGAGGGGCATATATATATATATATATATATATATATATATATATATATATATATATATATATATATATATATATATATATATATATATATATATATATATATATATATTCTTAATCAGCCAAATCCACCTAAAGAGCAACCCCATTGCTCAGGAGCAGGTTATGCTTTTCATGTAAGTTACAGCAACTCATCACCGCCGTGTACTGAAAAACTATGCAAGTAATTTGAACAACTGCTGCAAACATTGGATTTAGATAGTTTTGTTGTCATTCTCTGGCGCTGGCTTAATTTTATTTGAAAACTTTCACTCTAGAGTATTCTTTCAAGTTCTGTTTCCGAAAATATGGCATAAAATAATTACACACATTTTAGCAGAAATAGACAATGAACATTCATTGTGTGCAATCGGAGGAACTGCGGTGCTTCATCAACACAGGCAAGCAAATGTGAACAGAAAGCAAATGTCACAAGCGCAGGGGTGACCGCATTTTTTTCTTACGTTCCCCGTTCAGCAACAGAAAAGCCAACTGGTTATAATGCATGAGGTATAAAATTCGATATACTCCTCTAAACTGTCCTCAATTTAATATTTTTAGCAAAATTGTACAAGGAGACAGGACACAAAACGACTCAATAATTACTACTCCAGTAATGTTCTGTCTGTGTTAAAATTGGGCGAGTAATATGGAATTTGAGAGGCGAATACCAAGGAGCTGAGCTATAAGGTTCAACGCTGCAGAGATGCATCCTTGCTTCCTCGACCACTTAGCTTATGATCCCTTCTTCACTGTCGTCTTCTGAGTTCGTATCTTTCGCTGATGTCTTCATACGCGACGCAGTGAATCATAATGTAGCTCTGAAAGGAAACAAATTAAACCACGCAGTAACAATTCTGAGCATTTAGGCTCAAGCTGATAAAAAAATGGTTCAGCTGTGGATATGTCGTTTTTATTTGTAAATATGTTTGTTCTGGGTCATTTTTTACTTGAAATTGGATTTACGTGTAGGCTCTCAAAGCGTTGCGGGCCCGCGTGCGTTATTAGTGTTTTTTCCGAAGGAAATATTTTTGTGTTTGCTTGCTATTACATTTTAATTCGACTTACTTTATGGTTCTGGATTTGGCTCATTAAAAAAAAAAAACTCCTCAGGTAAAGATATGTTATGGTTTTCGTGTTATGCACGCATCAACAAGAAATATAAGTCTGCTGCACAAAATTTTTGCTGGTAGCATTTTGACTTCGAGCACCGAGTACTACGCTCGAAAAGAGTACCTAACTGCCTTATCCGTAATAGCGGCAATAAGGAATTCTGGGTATATCAACTCTGTATGCGATAAGAAGAAAATGAAAATTCATATGCCCTTCGTGTATTTTTTTATTGGTTTCCATATTCTTTCCACCCAGATTTCACATGATGTCCATACGATCTGAAATTAATCACAGAGTGTCCGGTCGGAATTATTTTGGATGCATTGCCAGCGCAGTCCATAGATACTCCGTATGGTCTGTATGTGTTCTGTATCGGCCATAGAGAAAACATGCAGTTATGGGAATAGTCACCGAAACGTTTCGGAAGCGCAGGCAACAGGGCTGCGCCGTTTGGCGCTCGACGCACATTTAGCACCCCCCCCCCCCCCCCCCTTTTCGGTTCCAGGCCACGCGGGCGGAATCTGCGAGAAGTTTCAGTCGGACGTGGGCCTTCAGGTGTCCGAGTACGCGGGCCCTGTCAGCCTCAACACTGGAGTCGTCACCTTCAATAACAAGAACTCGCGCGTGCCCCTACCCGTATCCGAGGTGACCTTTGCCCACGAGCTGGGACACAACTTTGGGTCCCAGGTACGTAGCCGCAGTGTAACTCTCTGATTATGCTTGTAGTGTCGTGTGTTAACATTTTTTCTTGTTACGTGGTGGTTTGGGTGATTCAAATTGTGCACACTCTCTCTCGACCACACTAACTCTTATAATTCAACAAATAGCGGTAGCACTGATGCTAACACTTCATGTCACCGTGAAATATAACTTACCGTTACCTTTATGGTGGCACCGGTTTAAATGTTGATATTGTGAACTGCGTTTTACTATCTGTGGTGGCTCAGAGCTGCGGCGTTCTGCGGTTAAGCCCAAGGTCGCGAGATCGAATCCAGGCCATGTCGGCAGCATTTACATTTAGGCAAAATGCAAAAACAGCCGAGTGCTGTGCCACGTCCGTGCACGTTAAGGGACTCCAGGTAGGCGAAATATTACAGAGCGCTCCAGAACGGCATCTCCCAAAGCCCACGTACAGCTAAGGGATGTTAAATCTTGCACACCATGTGCCAGTTAGCTAAAAAAAGCTTTCACATTGTTGTTCATACTTACTACTAAACTAACTGTTAAATGCGACGCACTCTAATTTTGGTGCTACATTTCTGTTTTCTTGACGTCATTATCTTCTCCCTCTCCCAGCACGACCCTCCCGAGTGCGTGCCGGCTGACAGCGCAGGCAACTTCTTAATGTTCGCCAGCGCTTCGCACGGCACGATGCCCAACAACCGCCGTTTTTCCATCTGCAGCGTCCGCGCAATTTCAGCCATCCTAGCGCAAATGTTTACCAACCAGGGAAGCCGCGTCAACTGCTTGCAGGGTGAGCTCTCCGTTTCATAATCCGTCGGTCGGCGTAAGCCTTACCACGTAGCAAACAAGCTTGTGATAACGTCGGGAACCTACTAACCGTAAAAGGAAACAAAAGATCAAGATTACCCGCGGTACAATAGTGCAGTGGGGAGTCCTTCCTTCGGACTCACCTACTTTATGTGTAATGAGAGAATTGAGCAAATAGGTGTACAATGCTGAATATTTTTGTTCCTTCATTATTATTTGTATTCTTCTCTAGTACAGCCTGCATCATGTCACTGTGCTGTCGCTCGTGACGCCGCAGAGTTCGGATAACGCAGGGTGGCGCCTGCCAGTGACATCATACGCCACGTCAGCGCACTCTGACTACTCAGCTTAGCAATGTCCGCCTGCTTCTGTTATCGTACCCTATGCTCCAAGCCATCTTTCGTGTTGCAACAGCGCCGTCCACATCTTGTGAAGCGTGCCGTTCACTTCACCTGCATTATGTTTCTTATATCCTTCGTTTTTCTCACTGCGGCTTGCGAGCTCTCCTTGAGCGGCGGGTACCGCAAGTGCGTTGTACAAGACGCTGTAAACAAACTTGTGAATGACGTGTTTATTTCGAGATGACTGCATCTGGTGAAATCCTCGGGAACAAGTACTCCACTCCACTTCTAGGCAGCGTTTGGCTAAGGACACACACGGTGGTGCAAATAAATCCGGACTATGCAATTACTACCTGCCTCAAAGCCCATCGCACATTGCTGCCTCGCCAGACAAAAATCCGTGGATCAAATACAGGGTATTAAAGAAAGATTTAGGTGGTCTGCTCTTTTGCAAAGTTTGTTATTTTTTTTATCAAAAAAGAAAAGCTGCAGTTCCAGGAGCAGCCTCGAAATCACCCGCAGAAACAGTTTTGAGCGTGCTCCCCCCGCCCCCAAAATTTTAGCCAGTTGCTCGAGGACTCCGCGCATTTTCTAGTCGCACACATCTGCCACCGCCACTCGGGCTTCGATGCCCTGCTTCGGTGTGCCATTTGTTGCCAAGGCCGGATATTGTGTCCCTGCTTCTATCGTATTCGGCTCTTCGGAACAGGAGTGAGCAAATACACCAGCTTTGCTGTCTGCAAGTGACTTCGTTGGTAAATAGAAACCGCTCTAGTTCATGCACCGACACTACCGTTCGATGAGCCCCGATCTCTCTCATACACTGAGGCAAGCGGAGAGCCCAATTTTTTCCTAAATAGAGTTATATAGCTTCTATAAATTGCTTGCGCAGCAACTACAGATACCGAAGTTAGTACAGAATTCAGAAGCCACAATAGCAGGGATTAAAGGTGGCTCGCGCGCTGTCAAGCTCCAATATAGGCAGGTTTTTTCTCCAGTCACCTCTTGTCGCTCTTACGGTGAAGTCCTGGAAATAAACATCGAATTATTATTATTGTCAGAGTATACATTCCTTTCAGTCTCTCTCTCTTGCTCATCACCAGTTGATTAAGAAAATAAGAATGTCAAGGTATTTCATCAACAATTCTGATCCTGTGTCATTTAGACTGCTGCACCACTAAATGCATGCTCACACTCCCGCATTGCGAACGAGGTGATGCAAAGCCCTTTAAGGAATACTGTTCAAGGCACTAGACAGCAGTAGACCACTTGGCAAAAACTCACCATTAGTTATATGAATTTCCTTGTCGGTGTCATGCGCAATGCTTCTTCAAATTAGGCAGTCAAGATTGCTGATGTGATAAGGACGTGATACTCGCCTGGGTTCCTGCGCGAGTTTCTGGAACCGTTGCGCATCACTCCGTGTCTGTGCAGAGATGCGCGGTCCCTTCTGCGGCAACTCGATCCGAGAGGAGAACGAGGAATGCGACTGCGGCTACGACTGGCACGAGTGCCGCGACACCTGCTGCTATCCACGTGAACACGGCAAGCTCAACCGCAAAGGGTGCACTCTGCGACCGAACGCCAAGTGCAGGTGCATCCACACGAAGAAAGCTTGAGGCCACCACGGGGCTACCACGTGCAAACTGTTTCTTAATGCATATATGGGTCTAGGACTGGTGCACCAGATATTCGCGATCCTAATTGTCCGTCGCCTATCCCACTTCATGCAATACTTTCTCCATCATTCTTGATGATTATATGAAAATCTTAAAATCGCAAGTTTAACAAACGCAAATGCCGCGCGAGGCCGCGCATCCTTTCTATAGTGTTTTCACTGCGCAGTAGGAATTTCATCAGTTCTTATGCTGTTGCGCTATGCGTGACCAATATTTAGTGGTGCCTCAGTAACTGACATCTTTGTTGTGAGGCGCTCCGGAGTGTTCTGTGTGGCGTCATGAAAGGATAGGCACATGATACAAATAGTATCCGTAGGATTCAACCAGTGTAGGCTCGGGAAATCACAGTTCCTTGATGACGGGATCACCACCACTGTAAGAAGTAATGGCAAATGTGATTGAATACATGATTGTAGATCACGCGGAAGATATATTACCTTATAAATATTCCTTTTTCTGCAATTAAACCTATTACACCGGGTTTGAAGCGCGCCGCGAGTATTGTTGCCCATGTGGTATAGATGAAGATTATGGGTTTTTATGGCGCAAGGGCACCTATGGCCAAAGAGCGCCATGTCAAAGGTATTTTAGACTTCTCAAGGTGGGGTCAAAGACCCATTTCCCAAGCATTTCACCATAAATTGGCCGAGCACCAGACCAGGGGAAAGCTTGTACCCATTGTATCACCGGTGGGTACCCGGCGGCACTGGGGATCAAGCCACGCACCTCCCGCATGCGAAGCGGATGCTCAACCACTTGGCCACCGCTGCGGTCCCATGTGGTATATCTAGGATTTCTGTAAACATTTATGGGTGCATAACTGTGGCAGATAAAGGGCAAAGCGGCAGCGTTAGGATTACTGGAAAACCTTGTTCGGTCCCATAAACTCACTCAAGACGTACTGTTGTGAACAGAACACGCTCATTACTCGCGTTTTGTCAGCCCTGGAGCTCTTCTTTTGCGTTTGTAGCAATATTTGCTGCTGAGAATTGGCGCGTTTTCCATTTTGACGGTTTCGCGCTGTTTCACAGCCCTTCCAACAGCGCCTGTTGCACCGAGACCTGCCAGTTCCACAATACATCCCGGATCTGCCGGCCGGACGACGACTGCCGGTTTGAAGCGTATTGCACGTATCCTTGCAACAGCGAAACTGTGTACTACTTCTGTCTAACTTTTCGGTCTGTAATGGAGGGACAACGGGGGAAAACTAATGCCACAAGATAAGTTTACACCCTCTCTAATGAGCTGATAACTTTAGCTGCCGACACAAGGATGACGGAAAGCGGACAAACAATGCTTCCACGCTCTTCGGAGCTATAAAGTTGAGTGTTTCGGCTAGGCGCAGTCACTTAAGCCTACTTGTACGTCACATAAAGAACATGAGCTTTTCTCGGGCCCCAGCTTCTTCCGGGTTTGAACGTTCCCACGAACTACAGCTGTGGAGTCCTGTTGGCCGTTGTGTGTCACCGTCATGACAGTATAAACTAGGAACACGCTGTTCATTGCGCGTTGCAAGTCGAAGCTGCGCGCTGTAAGCGGCTTCGGAATACGTTCGATGTACTTCTCAACGCGCCGCGTCTGAGCTGACTAGTGGCTCCTTGTGACTTGTGACTCGTTTAAAGCTGCTCAAGCGCCGATCACTTTTTTTCCTGGGCTCACGTGTCCAAGATCGAGCGTGCCATTACCCGTGCGCCCCTCAGTACGGAACACCTTGTTGTTAAGAATTGTAAAGCCTAAAAGGGTAGCTGAGGGAAAAGATGAGGCATGCATGATGAACTTTAACACACTTGTGCCCCTTAGTACGAAGTGGAAACATGCTGCTGTGTACGCGATAGAGGACAGATAGAGTTTTTGAATGCTTGGATTTGGGTTATTTTGTATGGCAGAGTGGCAACAATGAAGAATTATCAGAAAATCTTTATAGGTGTTTGCAAAGAACTTAATACAGTGTTCGTTACCGTTTCATTTTCTTGTAAACTATTCTCGCCCTTCTTTTTCAAGTGATTAGAAAACGTTTTGTTTTCATAACTGCTGGAATCAGCTGTGGCGTGGCTCTAGGTCTGCTAATAGTGCCTCGCCATTCGCAAAAAGCGCTGCTCTTTCATTCAATCATTTGAGACCGTTCACAAGGAAATGGAGGCTGCCGAGACCACAGCCGCTATTCCGCAGCTTCAGTGAACCCCGGCTCCCTTTACGTACTGCCGGAACGATGGAATGCGAACCTTTTCAGAAACATCAATACGTTGTTACCCTATACAAGGCGGATTTAAATATTATTTCTCACAGGAGACACCAGCTCCGATGGTGTCAAGGTTTCAAATATTAATTTCAGTATTTAAACGGTGTTTAAGACCTCGATATCTTCTTCACTGTAAAACTAGGGAAATACGTTGGGCGGGTTCTTGCGCGACTCGTGTGCTTGTCCTTGACGTGATGGCCGTGGCGCCGCCGTTAAGCGGACTGAACGGCGTGTGCCCCGCGTCGGCCGTAAAGCAGGACGGCGTGCTCTGCAACCGCGGCAGCCAGGCGTGCGAGGCCGGGGAGTGCGTGCTCTCGGTTTGCCGCCTGTACGACCTCGTCGAGTGCCACCTCACGGGGACTTACCGCACGGCCGACGAGATGTGCCTCATCGCCTGCAAGGAAGACGGTGCGCCACTCTCCTCTCCTCTGCTCTCTCTACTGCAGCTCTGGCACAAAAGCAGTCCACATCGAAGTGGCGGGTATAGCAAAGACGGTGCGATGTCAGCTGAAACGTAGGATATAATTTGGAGGGAATATCACCGCTCGTTAACTATATTTGCCAAGGGGCACTGGCGCCGTAATACTTAGGGCGAGGAAGATGAGATAACACGACGGACCGTTTGTCGGTCGTCTTGGCTCCTGAAGCTGCACTTCACCATCGCCAGTACGAAGTCCGCATTGTATGCGGCGATGGTGGACTGGAAAATTACTTTTTGTTGCGTGACGCATAACTGCAGCGCAAGAACCATGTTTATAATGGGAAAACGCACATTATCTTAATAAAGCTTTAGTCACAACTCGTTTCCTCCAGGAAGGTATGCGGACTATAATTCCTGCGTTGTGCAGAGAAGCCAGACACAAATGGACACGTAATATGGCCAAACTAAGCACACCGTAAAGCACCTTCATTTGTGAGGGACAAATCTTTATTTCGATTTATACGCTGCAATACAAGCGTCGCTGAGGCAGTTCTTGCTGTTTTTTTAGAAGACACGGAATGTGCCTTGGCACGCACACTAACCCTTGATGTCTTCTGCGGGCCTCATGTGTCTCTCGGATATTACTTTTTCTTCCGCTATCGTGCATACCACTCGTACTGCGTATTTCTGCCCTTCTCCGAACTTAAGTAACCTATTTGATAAGTTCAGTTGTGCTACTTTTTGTTTGGTAGAACGGCTAAGGATACTGCGAGATTGAAGAAGAACTTCGTAATGAGATTAGAAGATTACGAAATAATTTGAAAGAGAACTGAAGACGCTACTTTAATTTAGCGAACGCAGATTGGGGTATGAAATCTGGCAGGTAAAAAGGAGATAACGGAGATGACAAAGAACATTGAGTATGCATACAAAGACATGGGGGAATTAAATACAAAATCCTGAGTTTAAAATAACAGAACACTCAAAGCTAACAAGCGCAGAAAAGGATCACAGTTCCAGATGTACTGCTTTGGAACAAAGATCTCAGGACCTTGAGATGCGACTTGTTCAAACTCAGCAACATCCTCAAAACATGAATATTGAAATTCAAGGTGGTCCAGAAAACCAGGAAGAAAATGTCACTCCTACCCTGTCAAAACTTGGGGATGCATCTAAGGAATCCTTCGCGTTCCTCAGATCCCTGACTGGAGGGTAAAGGTCGGAGAACGATGTCCAATCAAGTGAGTAGTTCTAGACACTGGTGGTACCTCCCTCGCCAGGAGGCGGTGCTGATGCTCTGTCGCAGCTTGGTCAATGGAATGGGGAAAGACAGTCCTCCAACACTGTCGCGTCGAAGTCACCACTGCGGTGAGGTACGCGCCTTCGTGAGAAAAGAATGGCACTAAGATTCCCAGCCGGTGGGAAGGAGAAAAGCCAGACCGAACATTGTCGTGTCGACTTCACCATTCTGACGGGTTCGGTGCCACTCTGGAAAAGGAATGTAGAGCCGTCTCCCAGCAGGTGAATGAACGACCTTGTCTCCCCCGCCTGTTGTCCGAAGCGTGGAACCTCTGTCGAGGTTGCAGCCATCTTTCAATTAACATCCCCCGCGTGACCTGTCAATAGCACCACTCAGTCCGGCAACTCGATAGCAGATTCGACCATTTCACGATTCCGCTGTCACCACCGCTTCTGCCGCGAACGCCAGTCCTCGCCGCAGCGTTTCATCCCGATGACTCATCCGCCTTCACGGTGGTCTTCTAGGAATTCTTCCCAGGCCCGAATTCAGCGATCTCAACATTGTTCTTATAAATGTTTAAACTACCACTCCTCTCCCCGCTAATGACCGCGCTGCAAGGGTCTATATCACTTTGGACTAGCAGGACATCTTTCATAATAATGCCTATTCTTTCAATAAAAAGCCACTTGTTTAGGGGCTATTCATTTCAACTGCGTAATTCAGGAAGCTCGTCCTGAACACGACAACATATCAAATTATTTTTCAGACTCCTGGTGCATTTTTGTTCTTATTTAGATGACAGAAGCTCTCTGAAACTTTTCGCAAATGTTTCCCTGTTTAGCCCTACTCGGCAAACCCCGCGTACATTAGAAAACGTTTTTTTGCGACATTTTAAAGAAACGAATTATATCTTCGGCCTAAGTGCAATTAGAGATAAGGGTGTGCTCACTGTACTCCTACTTAGCTTCTCAAGTTCTCTGTAACAATGAGGGCGCTCATAGGTACCTTCTATTTGGGTTGATTTGTCTGAACGAGATTTCTTCTCCCAACGGCCACGTCACGCTCAAGTTTCTCGCGCTTTACGATTTCATTATTTGCAGTACTTGTTATTACAATACAATGCATTGTATTGCAATTGTGGGAGCAATAGGAGCAGATTTCTGCTCCTATCGCCCAAATACCACTCAAGTTCCTTCTGCTTTACCGTGAGAATATTTGCGATATTTGTAATTACAACACAGTACAATACATTGTTTTTATGAGAGCGATGGGAGCGGATTTCTGCTCCCACCAGCCACATACTGCTCAAGTTTGTCATGTTTAGCAAAAACTTACTTGCAATATTTGTGATTTGGATCCAAATAAGCGTTATGTCGTGTATGTATTTCATTCCTTACGAGTCATGAAATGTTGCTGCACATTTCTGCGCTTCTAGAGGCCCGATGCAGAGAGCAGGGAGAAAAGCCCTGAAGGAAGAACTATTACGCCAACAGGGGCAAGTGCCTTTTGTGCATTTCTGCCAACGCTGAGCCGTGAGAAGTGGTTTTGGAATCACGCTCACAATCCATACTTTGGTTCAGGTCTGAGAAGAATATCTAACGCGTTAAACGTTTCAAATGTTTACAAGCAAAAACCCAGTATATTCCTGATCAGAAAACAGGCATATTGTCTACGTCTTCAGAGAATGAGGGAAGTACCAGCAGGCCCGGCACACAGAAAAATTTCGCACTTCAATCTAAGAGTTGCTTTATTATATGTTCGAGTAAAACAGTTCAGAACCCAGCGAAAGAAGACTTCACCATCGGCCCCCATGACTGTCCAGAATTACCCGCGCAATATCAAAAATCTGTGTTCAAAGGGGCTATACTATGTTAAAAGCTAAGTTAAGGGCTATGTTAAAAGGGCTCCATCAGATAACATAATTAAAACGCACGCGAACATCTGAGAAAAGCATAATTATTTTTATCGCAACGAAGAATATTCCGTAGAACTGATGAAAGGCGTGTTGCACTGATGGCTGCACTGAATGCAGAAAACTTAATTTAAACTATAAAAACAGTGGAAGGCATGCACAAGTCTTTTCTACTGTACAGACCAATCAGTTGAATCCATGGCTAGAGTTCCTCGCGCTTTATTGCTGTCTGTGCGTTGTGCCATGTAGGCCACAAACTTTGTGTTTCTCGGTGTGCAGCTCCGGGCAGCCAGTGCATGGAAGCCTGCCACTTCGAGCGCATGAAGGACTTCTGCAACAAGAAGATGGAGCCCGGGGCGCCGTGCGACGACATGCGTGGATACTGCGACGCTTTCCAGCGCTGCCGCCTGGTCGATGCCGAGGGACCGCTGGCCCGCCTACACTGGCTCGTCTTCGGCGGAAGGGGACTGCGAAACGCGCTCGTGGTGAGCATCGCCTTAACTGTAGTTGAGCGGTCGGTGTGCGCACGCGGTACTTAAGATCTGCCATTGTACGGCCACCTTCTTCACTAGCCCTTCATTACCAATATAATATTTGCTAAAAACACTGTAGCCATGATGTTCCATATTAACAGTCTCTATAGGATCCAACCTTTAAAAAGTGTTGTGTGGTGCTCTGAAAGCATAATAAGAGTTCTCGCTCTGGTTATGTGTATACTTAATCGCTCTTTTTACTTCCTCGTCAATTTTTTTTTACTGTTCCTTAGGTCTGGGTACCAAAGTGCAGTCCTCATTTGCATGAGGTTCCCACCATCGGCCTTTTTATTATCGCTAATTACAATGCATCTGTGGTGTAGAGGGCACAGAAAATCTCACTGACGTTAAGAGCCGCATAACCATGCTTTTGCTGTGTAGTAGATGGAGGAGGAGTTTATGATGTTCATGGTAGGCCCCCAGTGTAGTCGGAGGCGGGCAAAGCCGGGCACCTAACTATATGCATTCGCAATGTGCAGCGCTACTGGTACGTGACCCTGACTGCGGTGGCCGCGTGGAGCGCTGTGACGGCGCTATTCATCCGCCTGTGCGCCGTCCACACGCCCAGCAGCAACCCTCACATGCGGCCGCCGCACAGGATCGCCGACACCGTCTGCTCGTCCAGGCGGCTGCTGCGCATATGACGCCGCCGCGCACCTGCCAACTCTGCACTGGACCCCGGTTGTGGCACACAGAAGTCCGGTTAAAGCTGCAGGGTGTAACGCAAGGACAGCGTAGAGGAGCCAGTGGGATTTTCAGACTTGGTGTAGAATGCACCAACACAATCAATATTCCCTCCGTTTTTTACCAAGAAACAATATATTTAATGCGTAAAGTAAATCTGTAAAAGGTATTTTAGATACAAAATAGCTAGAGTGGGGGCTAACTGGGGCTCATACACTCAGCCTAATCATACATTAGTATAACTGCTGAAAGTACCTGTCGATATTAGTTATGTAGGGGTAGTATAGTTAAAATGCTTGATAGTTTTTCGGGCGGAACAACTTCCATGATTTAAAGGCGCAACTCTCTCTTGCGTACCAGCCGCTGATTTTCAGCCATGACTGTTCCCGCTTCACTGCACGTGGTTCAACGCTTGCTCAAGCCAGTAACGGAAATTTGCAGTGCACGCTGCCTACCTTCAGCCTTGTCTGGATCCTTCATTACATATGAAACTGATTTGACAGCTAAACACCACCCCTTTCATACTACTATCTGTACCGCTATGGGTTGTTCATCAACCCGTCATTTGCGCAGTAAAGCCGTCTATTCCTTCCTAGAAATGCATGAAGACATCTCATTTCAATCCATACTGGGAACTCGCGTCCGGCATTGCTCGACGTTCTTCAGGATTCAAGCACGCTCTAGTAAGGACAGACTGTTAGAGAAGAAAATCAAATAAGTAGAGAAAAAATTTGGCAAGCATAAAGAAACATATCCTATTTTTCCCTCCGCGTAAATAAAGAGATGCGATAAACCAAAAAGATCTATCGTCCATAATACTAGTCCTAAATGTGTGTGCTTACACAGGAGAAAAAAGTAATGTCGACAGCTGTGATTCCTACGAATATCAATGCGTTGGCATTGGAAGGTTCTGCGCAGGCGGAAATGTCGGCCGCAGAAACACGCCACGCATGACTCTGCTTGAACCTAGTTAAACGTCACCCCAACCTGCCCAGCTTGGGAAGTGGCTGTTAAATTAAAAATTGGTGGCGAAGGGTTTCTAGCGAACAGCGACCTGGGTCTGTAAAGCAACCTGGCGGGTAAAGAATGCATCGCGTAACCGCTGCACCATTGCACCAGGAGTGGTATGAGGACTCCCCCCGAGATCTTTGTACTTAAAGATGGGATTGAACAGTTTCGCCGATATGGACATTAAGCGATGAACGCTATCGCGTCATACCTGAACACGGAGTTACAACTGAATCAACAGTAAAAGGAAATGCATTCAAACAATATCCGCAGAGGATCGCGGAAGACATTTTTCCTGTGGATTTTGAACATGAACCTTTTAGGGGAGCTCAGAGGACAAAATATTCGTGCCACAATAACGGAACTCCACATCGCTAAGAAAACATCACGCAAGGGGCATAACTGTTATGCGAAATTGGAGAAATAATAAAACATGAGGCAAGCCTGCGTAATAACAGTTACCACGTATATCCTGCATTCGCAAGGAATAATAACAATGTATTATGCAACTAATTAGAAAAGTGGAGTCATTGAATCCTAATCTCTGTATTTTTTGGCAAAATTGCTGCTAGCCTTAGTTCAAGGTGATTAAGTACATCGTTTGTGAATATATAACCTGGGCCCTTGTCTCTATTATTGGTTCGAATGGTATTCAGTTTCTCGAAAACTGATGTCGCGTTGGTGAACTGTTCTTTGAATTTCATTGTTGATAAAATGTTTTGCGCTTCTGTCTCCTGTGGTTTGCAGATGTATACATTTTTTAAACTTTAGATTCGTGCTGTTATCATTCACCAGTTCTGGTATTTGTTTTGTGCGCTGCTTCCATGCAATGTAGTCGTTTTCTGGGCGCTCGTCAAGCTCTTTGAATAGCGTTCACCTCAGATGACAGTCCAGTCACTGGAAAATAAAATTTCAATTTATTTGGTATGAAGTTAGGCGCCACATTCAAATGTTTTCATTAGGATTTATGGGCATCAATAATGTTAACATAATGGCCAATGACATGTCTCTTGTAGTTTTGCAGGAACAAGGAAATTATAACCTCTGGAATTGGTTCTTCGTATTCTCCTCCATCGTTAAATGCGTTTTCAAGTTCACCTGACACGCGGTAGTCATGTGAAAATTTCGAATATGTTTAGATTCTCGTACATTGTCATTTATGTTTCTGGGACTGCCTAAATAAAATCAGATGCAATGGAAACAATTTAAAACTGAATTTGATTAGAATTCTCGCCGCGAGATCACGAAAGTGTCTATGGTAATGCTTGCTCTTTAGATTGGAAGGGTTCTTGAACCCTGTAGAAAATGATAGTAAGCGCTCCCTTGGCGCCGCCAACTTGCTCATTGCTCTTTTGGGCGCATCTTGCGCAAACACAATGAAAGCAGGACCATGAGCTCTCTGCACTTGTTCCCAGGAGTGCGAGGAGCAGGTGATTTGAATGCGCGCGTAACCAAAGGAAGGGTCCGAGCCACTCTATGGAGTTTCCCGCTGGAGCTCGCTGAAAAGGCATGGAACACCTTTTCTCTCTCTCTGGTTCTTATCCCCACATGACACTCGGTTCTGCGACGTCGTACATTGAAGAGAGGGTGCGTGGGAGCTTCGTACCTGATCCATTTGCAGTTCTGTGAGCAGGTGCAGTCAGTTGTTTTCCGCAGCGCTATATCTAACATGGCGCAGCCCTTCAAACTCTCTTTGCAAGCTACCGTATATCAAGTTCAAAAGAACCGACTGTGTGGCGAGTTGGTGCATGACTCGAAGACACAAGGCGCATGAGTAGCAGTGTTCGTTTTTTATTCGTTCTGTCTACTCTTGGGCCTTGTATATTCGAGTCTACCGTATATCAAAGCCAGAAATGACTAACTGTCGCAGGGGATACTTCATTCGGGAGTAAATACCTTTCGGCTACCATGTCCTCACAAAGAGTACAAATTACTTCCTTACCGATTAAATGCAAATGGAAGGAGGACAGTTAGTCATACCACATAACGCCTCTTCGTGGTTACTAAGAAACACTATCCTACTGATGGCAAAATATATAAGGAATAGCATTCCACTCGAAGAGCTTCCTATAGGATTTCAGTGCTGATTTGCAAAAAAAAAGCGATATTTAACAATTTCTGTAAATTCTTTTCGAAGAACGAGCGTAAATTCTAGCTCTTTAGGTCCTGAATTCTTTAAAACAATCCTAGATTTTTTTTTTGGAGGGTGGGGGTTTTGATTACTCAGCTTATTTGCCACGCGTGCAACAGTAAAAGCACAAAGAAAGCTGGCGGGCAACATAAAAGGTCCATGCATTCATATGAAGACACCGGGCCCAGTTGTTTTAGGAGGCATGGGTTCAGTAGATCTTTTTTTTAATCCATGCCTCTCGGCTCACATACATCATTGCGAAATAAAACCGACACCTTTATGAATCGGAGCATAACTTCAGCTTAGGGGAGCAATACGTGCGTATGAAAAAGTTGAAGCATTTTTTTTTCCATTCGAGGAAGAATTTGTACATCCTTGATTCCGAATGATCTTCTTGTTCTGGTGTAGCCCTGTAAGTTGTAACGTTAATGATTCTTTGCCGCTAATAGCCAGGAGCCGATTTGCTCGCACCGCAAACTCTCTTCCGTTGACGGCTGAGGAAAAATTAATCATCTAGTTTTCAAATCTAAATGTTTCAATGAGTAAAAATTACCTCCTTTTAAGAGCTCGATCTTTTCTGTGGCTCCAGCAGAAAACATGGTCTTTTGCCAATAAATCTATGATCAAAGGCTAATTTATTTCTAGTGAAGAAGCGCGTTGAACTCGCGATATTTCCTATCTTAGCTATTCCTACTAGTAAATCTGCACGTCCTGCAAATTCTACTTCCAAACCTCCGCACTAGGAGAGTGCTTTTTGTAACCGAACAAGTCCGAAGTCCAATTTGCCGTTTTAGATAATCAACTTGAAAATATCATGAATAGGTATTTGGTAGGTTTACTTACCGTCCTCTTGATTTTAATCCACAGCGTAATGCGCGAAAGATCGAAGCGATAATCCGGTGATAATATTTGAACCTCTTAGCATACCTATTTGACTTGGGACCTTCGGGACTCTCATCAATAAAAGGCTTTAAAATATTGTTAGCTTTTCGTGATATGGAACTCTAGGGCTAAAACGACGAATAGTATTTAGTGCTCCTAGGCAAGGTATACGTACTATGTCATATATTTTCCAGCTTTTTCCCGCCCAAACTACAATCAGTAAACATGTAATGAGTACCTCGCTCGATTAGGAAAGAGCAGCCCTGATCCGGTTCTGGCGAATGTATTATGCAGCAGGCAACGGCGTCCGCCGATTCTTCTTGATAAAATTTCATGTACCAAAATTGTCGCTCCTTTTTTTGCATAACTGGCATCCTCTCAATAATGCACTGGACACAATCTGCGTGAGTAGTTTCTGTGTATTTTTCCTTTAATTCACTATGGTGAAATTCATGCATGAAATTTCAGAGCGCTTATTACATTTATAGAACATTAAATAAGTGACTGATGGCACCTTGTACGAGCCACGATTTTTGATTACGCAGTCCTATTCTCATCTCATTGAGGCCGGCCACCATCAGTAATATGCGTAACGATATAACAAGCCGCGTGCCGAATCTCATTATTTTATGCGTTGTGGATTGCCGCATGCGATATAAATTATGAATTATGTATCTGGGAAGAGGTTTATGGAATCAAGCTCACAAGAAGCTGATGATGCTGTCCCTCCGTCTGAACACGGCAAGCTTCGATGTTCAATAATAGGCCCACTGCTGCAAGATACTGCAAAGCAAGCCGAAGCACAATGTTCATGGACGCTTTTACATCACAGGAAAGCATGATGGGCACGCAGGGCGAATAAACAAGCCTCGGAGGTGACGCCAGCAGCCGGTGATTGCTGCGCCCTCCCAAGCGCAAGCTCTTCTGCACAAGGGTAAGGCCACAGTCTTGGTTTACATTGCATAAAAAGACTCATTCCGAAACCATTATAAGTCCTACTTTCGAGAAAAGTCGGCATCATACGTCCGTGTCACGAAAAAAGCAGGCACACCTGCGAGGTGATAGGTTCAACCGAAGCTGGTGCTTACAACGCCACAGTGGAACTGTTTACCAGCATTGATTGCCGAATCGGTGGATGGGAAAATCTGCGGAATCGTTACTGCAGTACATGTAACGCTCTCCTGCTCGGGGAGCGCTGCGGCGTGCGGTATTTTAAAATAAATAAATATACCTGCCCTCCATGGCAGGTGGCAATAAAATCAGCTGAAATAAATTCAAATGGAGCTACAAACCTACCCATCGTGTCATTGCATATCAAGTCAGTGGCCGATAGACAGCGTTCCGAAGAACTATCTGTGCAAAAATGAGCTTCACAGAAGCTGGTGAAGAGGAACCGGAGCCACACAAGTCCCACGGGAAGATGTGTCTGAAACAGACATCTGCTGGGGAAGTGGCGCATTACTTAACCACTGCTTCATTGCACCAGTAGCAGTATGAGGACTCCCTCAGTCTATGAATGTATAAAACACAAGCTGTACTCGCACCGGATACTACAAGGCTAAAATCTCTACTGTTCATTAAATCCCGTTTCGTTGCTATTGGCCATCGTCCCTTTCGATGACGGTTAACCTAGCATTAGAGATCCCTCCGGTGCGAGTAATGCTTGTGTTTCATACATTCATTGCACCAGTAGCGCGGTATGAGGACTCGCGCAATCTATGAGTGTATGAAACACAAGCAGTTCTCGCACCGGAGAGATCTCTAATGCTAGGTTAACCGTCATCGAAAGGGGCGATGGCCAATAGCAACGGAACGGGATTTAATGAAAAGTGGAGATTTTGGCCTTGTAGTATGCTCGGGGGGCCAATCCAGGTGAAAGCAAAAAAGATGAAACAAGCACAGGCATGTTTACTGAGGTAAACAACAACAGCACATAAATCTCTTGCCCGTTCATGCACAGACAGGATTTTCACAGGCTTAGCAGAAAATCCTACTTAGATATTTAAGGAAAAATTCAGTCCATTTTTCGTAACAGTCAAGCTGCGTCATACTGATGCCCAAGTAGTTCACCAGGCCGCAGGTACTGCGGAACTTCTTATGTCCCGTGTTTTTTTATATGTAAAGGTATTTCCTGTGACCCCTTACGAAAGATTTCATTGACGAAAGTTAGGCGGAAAAGGCAGTACAATCCACATAATCAGAGAACGCTGCTCGTTGTCGAACGAGCCTGGTAATGTCACTGAGCGATGCATTTCGTCGCCAGTTGAAACACTAAACATTCTGTACGGCACCACACTCCTTGATCTTAAAGATAATTTTCATCACAGTGCTTCCCGGTGCGTTGTAGGTTTTCTACGCCTGAACACACTGTCCAGAGCTATCCACTTGCATGTCATAGCACAGAATGCACGCTGCCAATGATCGCATCTAGGGAAGTTAATGTGAAATTAAAATGCTGCTAAAGCTATAGTAAAGCTAATGTCTGAGAGAGAGTAAAGCCCGAGCGTTCCATGCATGCACAAAGTGTAATTGGGCAACCTAAACCGCAGCGTTGCCGTCAGCTTGCACCACTTATTTAGGTACTATCAGCAACAAGAAAAACACGAACAAGGCAACTGAACCAGGAAGAGCAAAATGGGAATCGCAGAGCGGGGAAACCTTAATGCTGACCGAGGGTATAATTTCACTTCGAAGGTGCAAAGATTCTCGGTCACAAGTAGGAATAAACATTACTTGTATTTGCTCCTCACGCGCTAGTTTGTTGATGGTCGTGGGTGAACACTTCAGTTCAATTCTTCACGCCTTATTTGATTCTCATGGTAGACATGACGAACCAGTCATTCATACGTTATGTAGCACAACCGATAACTATCCCTGTTTTTTAGTCCTGCTCCAGACAAGTCCGGCACCGCTTCCTGCAAAAGCAGAGCGGACCATTGCTTGTCTGCTTCCGTACTTTAGATCATACGCTGTGAAAAGCTACATGTGCGATTTCCGACCAAATTTAGTCAGCAACGGCGGCTTCAGTTTTTTTGCGGTCGATACTCACGCAGAGCTAGGAGGCACTGGAATGCCATCACTGAGCAGCGACAATTCTAAAGCAGAGCCTGGCAAAGTCAACAAGACGGGGAAATATCAGTTGCCTTTTGGAAAGTTTCACTCACGTTTATTAGGCTTCCAATGCTTCCTAGGCTTCCTAGCGATGTGGGTATTATCGTTCCAAAGCCTCATATGAACTCTGAAAGACGCCGGGCTGGGGAGCTCCAGTATAATTTTGACCACCTGGAGTTTCTGACACGTAAGCACATTGCACAGCACACCGGTTTTTGAGGCATTGCTGTTACTCCCATTTGGGGAAAAACAAATCACGAAGCAGTTTAGCAGCGCCCAAAAGGTACGACAGAATAGTGTCAATTGGTCCCTACTGCGGCCCAGGGTGCTCTAAAGTTGCATGTCACTCGCAAACATGAAGACACTTCTCTCTTTCCTTTTGGTTTATTTTGTTTATTTATTTCTGAAGTTATTTTTATTGGCGCAAGAAACACAGGGCCTCCCTTTAACCGAATGGAACGAACGTTTCTCAGTGGTCGAGAAGTACTGCGCCCGATTCGCGACCCAAGGGCCAGCGGTCCGATTTCAGGCTGGGCCCCATTTTTCATTTCAGCGCAACTGCTTTTCGTTCTGCAGATCTGGCACTACTTAATCTTGGAGTACTGACGTCAAGGCATTGTAGGCCAACCTGGAATTGCCTAGAGATGTCATCCCTCGTGTAAAGTGGGATCGTTGTTGTGCGTTTGAACTACCAGCGCGAAGTCAAGTGGTTCGGACGTCACTACGTTTTCGACCAGTGCTGATTTTCTCGACGCACCAACGCCATCTACGAAGGCGAGTTCTACGCTGAAAGGAAACCTTAACGCTTTCGCTTTAATAATACCAACGCATTTCATAGCAAAGGCGAATCTGAAGGCAAACGTGAGACTGATAATAAACGGAACATCAAGTACATTTGATAACAAAAACAAACATTTCGAACGACCTAATGGTATCCTACAGAACACAAAAACATTGTAACCCTGAGGAGGACTCGAGCATCGGTAGTACAAACAAAGCAGTTTCGTTTTTTTTTGTACATAAGACCACTCGACAATCTCTCTTCTCTTTATTGCGACCTGGGCCATCGTTCCGTGGTTTACCTCCTGGAACCACCGTAAACCGTGTAACCACCGAGTGATTTACTTTTCCCCACTTGCAGTCAGCCGCTTTTTGAGTTGGCAATCGTATTCAACGTTATTTATTTCTAAATACTGCTAACCCTTACGGGCTGTTACAGGGTGGGAATGGTACAATCAATCAATCAATAGAACACAATACAAGCACTTTTACAAAGGTTTCAAGTGAACATGTTTTGTCGAATACGTGTCGGTCAACGTTATTTAATTCTAAAATTGTTTTAGGCAGAAACGAAAACTTCTAGACATCAACTCTCGGCATGTATGACATAACTGCAAAAGAATGGTTAGTATGCCATGACAGGCTTCCGATTGGCCGCATGTACAAGCTGGAATCCAGACTGAACACACTGTGATAAAGCTCATAAAAAACTTTAGTGCAGCGAGTTTTCTGCGAATAACCAATGTTGGTAACTGTGCCCGTAAAAGTAGTTCTGATACGGTCTTAGTTCTTTAGTAGGACGAAATTAAAAACTTACTGCCAATCTTTGAACACAGCAAGATATCTTTCATCCCTTCTTGGCCGGCATGAATGTTTGCTGAGGCAGCTGAAGAGCTGTCGAACACTGTGGTGTGTGAAGCAGTGAAAGCAGCGAGGGAAGCGGAAAGCGCTCCCTGGCGTGGAAAACAGCGACGGAACGCTGTGGCCCGTACAGCCCCGAAATAGACGAAAGAAGCGGACCGTGCGGCCCAGTTCAGGAAACGGGTTACGTGGCAGGGAGTTCTGAAGGCACAGGAAAACACAAGAAGACCATGCGCGCTGTCCAACTCTAAGAACGGACGCGGGTGACCAAGGGGGCGTGTTCACTAGCCACAGGAGTTCACCTGCACACACCTATGAGCAATCCTGGGATGCACTGCGCCTTCCCCACCCGAAAAAATTGAAAAGTGATTTTTGAGGACAGGAAATGACACAGTAACTATCTCAATTATCCCGGTGGGCACTCAAACCGTGCCGTAAGGGAAAAGATAAAGGAGTTAGTAAATTAGGAATGGAAGAAAGAGGTGCCGCAATATAGGTCTCCGGAATAATTTCGACCACGTGGGGATCTTTAACCTACACTGACATCTCACAGCCCAAACTCTGGAGCTGCTTTGCCATCAAAGCGCTGTTTTGTCGAAAGTGTTCATGTTTGCTTTATGCTATACTTTAAATGTACCAATCTACGTGGACAGAGTTGAAGCGAAATACTGCAGTGAAACTTCTCATAGAAGTTTTAGTCTATTTTGCAGAACGCAACCATTTTCAAATAAAAATAACAGTATCCGGCTACAGTGAAAAAACGATAGAATATCGCTGCAAAAGAGGGGGCACCACGATAATAGTTGAATAAAAAGCCAACATTCATCCATCCGTTATCACTTTTATTAGGAAAAATAATATAAGATTTTGTAGAGTAGAATTAATTCAAAAGCCAATCCACGCAATAGTCAATGTAAAAAAAAACAGGTTTTTTATTATGAAAAAGAAAACTGTTTTTTATTTGTTGTATGCACTATACTTACAAAATAGCTTTACCACTGCCGCCACCAAAAAATGCCCATTCTGAGATCCACCTGATCAGCATAAGCACCATTGTCACATCCCGAAATGCGAGTACTTTTCTTCTGTGGCCCATGCCAAACTGGATATTTTTTCCTAACGCTCTACAGCGCGGTACACAAGGGTAGGCATGACGAACAACAAAAACAACAGATATGCAAACGACGATATTCACCTCAATTAGGATGAAAAGGACAGATATGCTGGTTCATTTCTGAATGCAGTAGATACCAAATGAAATTACAAAGCCTTGAAATAACGTAGTGCGCCAGCGGACTCGCAATTCCACTTTTGTGAAGGAAACATAATACGAAGTTAACACATTTTTATTTTAGCCTAGATACCTCTATTGCTTTCGCAGTTTACCTCGCTATCTGGTCAGGTTGCTTGTTGACTACAAAACAGCGGGTGCAATACGGAGCATAAGATTATGAGTCGCACTATTTTAGACTGAAATTCAGTTGGAAATCGGCGCTTGCGTGCCATGTCTTCTCTATAAAATCCAGCTTAACACCTACACGCGGTCCCCTCTGCCTGCTGGCGGTACTGACTATAGTTCAGGCTTTTTTTGTTTGTGTCCAGCGACTCTGCAGGGGTTAGAATCCCCCAGGAGAGTTGTGAGCGTACTCTACGCAATATGTAGCGTGTTGGAGCCCACACTGTCTCTTTCCCGATGCGAATCAGGTCTGAATAGCCCGGGATAGGCACGGGCAATGCGGGGTTGAAAAGCTGGCAAAAATGCATACGTCTAAACCCTCTAAGCCGCAATAACATTGTTTCTGATTTCGGGGCATTGCGGCTGGGCGGAACAAGCCTTGGTCTTTGGGTAGTATAGTTTGGCTTTAATCGGCGAAAACGAGTATAACAATTTGCCGCCTGAATGACGAGCAGTTGAAAGAACTTGGGAGCACCCAGCGGTTAAACTGAGTAATGGGTAGCAGCCCCTGCTTCATTCCATCCTATATCAATCTCGAATGTAGTTCCGGGTACCCCAAAACTTAGTGGGTGGATTGACGACAGGGAGCGATAGAAAAGAATGACGAGTGTGGCTAACAATCTGTGACATCAATGCAAGTTCATCATATTGACGACTACAGTACGGTCGCAACACGAAAATAGAAAATGCAACAATAGTAGCAATATTCACTTTTTGGTCGTTCCTAGCCGGCATTTATAAGAAACCCTTTCAACTTAGATTTAGTATTTGAGCAGCGAACAACCTTTTTTCGGGTAAAATAAACGGCAATATGAGTATGAAACTCATAATAACCGAACTAGAAACGAAACGCAGAAAACTAGTTTGACTTGCTCGCCGATGCCTCCGCGGCTGGCCGGTGACGGCATTTTAAATAGGAGCCGCTCCGACATGTTTCGGTCGACCTTGGGCAAGCGCTGCCTCACCGGGAAGCGTCCATATATAGCAGCACGAGCCGACAGTCGCCCGTTCGCCGCCGTATCTGCATCGAGCAGTCGTGGCCGAGTGGTTAAGGCGATGGACTAGAAACCCATTGGGGTCTCCCCGCACAGGTTCGAATCCTGTCGACTGCGCAGATTATTTTTGTTATTTAGCTGAAATAATTTTAGCATATACAGGCCTGTGCGGCGGCGTGATCTCTGTGACCAGAGCCGACAACGCGCTCCCTCACCAGAACATGATTTGGCCACCCTGGTGTAGTACTTGGCCACATCCTTCTAAAGTTAAGAGACCGAAATCGGGTAGAGTGGGTGAGAGAACAAAGGCGGGATAATGACGTACTAGTCGAAATCAAGAGGAAGAAGTGGGCTTGGGCAGGGCATGTAATGCGAAGGCAAAGATAACCGCTGGTCCTTAAGGGTAACAGAGTGGACTCTAAGAGAAGGCAAACGTAGCAGGGGTTGGCAGAAAGTTAGGTGGGCAGATCAGATTACAAAATCTGCGGGCATGCGGGGGGCACAGGTGGCAAAGAACATAATCTGTTGGAGAGACATGAGAGAGGTCTTTGCCCTGCAGTGGGCGTAGTCAGGCTGATTATTATGATGAAATTACTTCGGCCAAATTAAAGTTTTACCTGCCATCTTGTTCTTTCGGCTGATTAGAAGGTTGAAGAGGCTTATATCAATGTTTCAACTGCACATTATTTGAGTAGTGGCGAAAAAAATGCTTCAGATTATTAATATAAAGTGGGAACAAAAATAACCGAAGCCGTCCAGAAGAAGACGTTTATTCTTTTTCATGATGCTCCATCCAGACCAGACGGGATTCCGTCAAACTCTTGACATCAAATTCTAAAGTAAGCAAGAAAAATAGGAAAGAAAAAATGCAACAATTGAAGCAGTAGCTACTTTAGACCCTTTGGGGTCTTCGTTGCAAGATGGCTTTAACTTGGTTATGGTATCGACGCATTGAGCCAGACTTTTTCGTGCTAAATGTGCAGGCAATAGGAGTTTAATATCCCTCCCCACCGCACTAGAAACACGGACATAGAGAGCTCATTTGACCTCATCGCCCACGGGGCGGCGACGTAGACAGAAGCAGCTTGTTTCTGTCGACCTTCGGCGAGCGCTGCCTCTGCGGGAAACGTTTATAAATAGCAGTACGAGACGACAGCCGCCCGTTCGCCGCCGCCGCCGTGTCGAGCAGTCGTGGCCGAGTGGTTAAGGCGATGGACTAGAAATCCATTGGGGTCTCCCCGCACAGGTTCGAATCCTGTCGACTGCGCAGATTGTTTTTGGATATTTGGAGGACATCTTGTATTCCCGCATTATTCTTGTTCATTCACGCCACGTTACGTGATAGGCGCCCTTTCGCATTTTCTTTTTGTGAGAGCAAAGAGGCAAGAAACAATTACAGTGGGTTCATCTCTCATAATGCACACAATTCAATGCGCATGGGAGCTTTTCTGTAAGCACAGCGGTGCATGATTTCAGACCGCTTGTGCTGAAAGGACAGGCGATAATTTCGGCATACTTTTAGCCTGAGGACAAATTGATTCCCAGGCTCTTCTTTGCTATGCTGCAGCAAAAGTACACATTATTTAGAGAGTAAATTCTACCTAATAACTTTCACATTGGTGTATTGAAACTTTTCCTTGAGGTACCTAAAATGATTCTGTTATTACCGCTGTGGAAGTAAATAGCGGTACTGCGTAGCCTCGATTCGAGCCAAAAACTCTCGTGACGCAACAAAAAAAAAATCAATTTTCAAAGTTAGGAAAGGTCTTCCCACCCCTGGCGTTCATGAAAATGAAAATTTTCTTTTTTAACGACTCGCCGCGGTGACTCAGTAGTTAGGGCGCTCGGCTACTAATCCGGAGTTCCTGGGTTCGAACCCGACCACGGCAGCTGCGTTTTTATGGAGGCAAAACGCTAAGCGCCCGTGTGCTGTGCGATGTCAGTGCACGTAAAAGATCCCCAGGTGGTCGAAATTATTCCGGAGCCCTCCACTACGGCACCTCTTTCTTTCTTTCTTTCTTTCTTTCTTTCTTTCTTTCTTTCTTTCTTTCTTTCTTTCTTTCTTTCTTTCTTTCTTTCTTTCTTTCTTTCTTTCTTTCTTTCTTTCTTTCTTTCTTTCTTTCTTTCACTCCCTCTTTTATTCCTTCCCTTACGGCACGGTTCATGTGTCGGCTGATATATGAGACAGATACTGCGCCATTTCCTCCCCCCCCCCCCCGAAAAAACAAAAAATTTTCATCTCAAGCGACGACGCTGGTTTCAGCAACAGATTTCGCAGGTGCAGATGAAATCCCAGCCATGTCATCATTGGTTGGCGTCAATGTGCTGGCAGTGTTCCCAAATACATTCATCAAAATGTTTAGCAACCGTTCGTCATATAGCATTCTGGGTGGTGGGACATTTCTATTTGCATATAGCTTATATGTTTCAGTGCAGTTGGAGACTTATTGGCGAGGGGTTCGGACTAATGGCATGCATCTTCAACTGCATCCTGAGACTTGCGACCGAGTTTCGACCGATGACAGAAGCACCTTTAGTTGCATCGTTTAAACCACGGTTGAGGTGTCCACCGAGATGTCGAGATCTGAGAGCTACTGAGTCCTTTCCTTTCCTGAAAACATATGCTTTCTCAATCTCTCACGCAAGCAGACTTAAGCGGCCTCAGAGTTTTTCATAATAGCCTTTCGTGTTTTATGCACTATTAATACTAACCAAAATCCTCCTCCGATATAAGCCGCTATTGTTCGCATACACAACAGGCTAGTCTTAGGTCCGATTAAAGGACGCCTGACCCAAGCCGCACGATTGTAGAGATAACGCTTTTGTGCATAATTGCAGTCACGCATAAACATACAAGGTAAGAATACGCAATGACACTACGCCGAACAAAACAGGTGTTACTTTTATAAGGTGCGAGCTCCTCTAAAGCTGAAGCCCGAACCTCAGGCGCAGTAATGTTCAGGAATTGCGCACGTATCCAAGTGAGTGCCCAAGGAGGCTCGAGCCACAGAAGCCAGGCTCACTCCTAGATGAGCATGCATATCCTGGCTTTCCCCACATTTTTTTTTTGTGTTCGACAGCAAACCTTAGTACTTTGGGTTCCTCCCGGCAATACTTCCTGGCACTGTACCAGGCAGTGATCAATAGGAGAGCTAAACAAAAATACGAGACATGTTTCTGACTAGATTTTCGGGCGCGAGCGATGTCAGCGCGGTAATAAAGTATCCGCATTCATTTTGTTTTAGCCTCAACTTTCGCTAACACGGAATTCCTTTCCGCTGCGGTTTTCGTCACATGATTCAGCTCCTCCTTGACATACAGCACACGATGTGTTAGTGCGGCACGCTCTCTGCCACTTGACCAGAATCGCACAGCTCTCGTTTCCTGCCTGCCCAGAGCCAAGGGCAGTTTTCACCATGTGCTACGTCTCCGTTGCGTTGCTTACCGCGTTAAACGGTCGAATGTAGTGTCACGCTGCATAATAACGCTGGAATGTAGACAACTGTAATGTAGTTTTCTAGCTGTCTTCAATAAGTGAGGCATTGCGTAACTGGAGGAAAAGATGAAAAGGTTCTGTCTTTTTGCTCAGTATGCTCTACACGTCACTCACCACGAGTCCACGTTCGCTGCGGGTATTAATTAGTGCGCTGTTGCGGGAAGCCACGGCGAACTTAGCGGTGACGTGTCTGATAGGAACCAAGATGCACTCTTTTTGCCTAAGTATCGGTTTATTCCGTACAATGAATTCCGTTTGTGTTGAATAGGACTTCGAAATGGGTAGTAATGCAGTAACTCGTCACCTCAATGCGATTTTTAACATCTTTACTGGTACATGATTAGTGAGCCCAGTAAATTCCTATCTAGGACAAAAGCATTTCGAGTCGGTCTCCGATTAACCTTGTCATGCACCAGCTGCGACCTCCACATCGCCAGAAATGTCTTGCTCTACTGTCCCCCAGCTAGCCATGTCCCGTCCCCTGCTGCGATTTACCTGTTTTGAAAGTTCCTCAATGACCACAGTGGACAATTAATTGATAATGTTTTCGCCGGTTTACATGCCCTACTCATGCACAGTTAATCTTGTTCATTTCATCTAAATGGCAATCACTGCGTTTTTGTTGCCTAAGCCACGTTGCTCGCTTCCTCTCTATTAACATCACGTTTCAGAGATTTGCATTAAACAAAGCAAGGGTGACGTAAATTTGGAATACATGATCGCTGCAGTAGCATAACGCGTATCCCATTCTGCTCAGGGAACGTGGCGAATGCTGCTGCCAAAAGCAGACGGAAGCGGCCGCTTTTGGCAGAGGCTAAAGTAAAATAATTTTTAGAAGCCGAAGCCGAAGTGCCTGATTCATCATCATCATCATCATGAGCCTGACTACGCCCGCTGCAGGGCAGATGCATCTGCCATGTTTCTCCAAATTAACCCCGTCCTGTGTCAGCTGCGTCCACCATGTCCCCACAACCTTCTTAATCTAAGCCGCCTAGCTAACTTTCTTCTGCTTCTGCTACGCTTGTCTTCACATGGAATCCAATCCGTTACCCTTAACGACCCGCGGTTATCTTGCCTTGGCATTACATGCTCTGCACAGACCCATTTTTTCCTCCTGGTTTCGAGTAGGATGCCATTAACTTGCGTTTGTTCCTTCACTCAATCCCGCCGCTTCCGGTCTCCTAACATTACACCTATCATTTTTCTCTCCAAGCCTCGCTGCGTTGTCCTTAACATAAGCTGAAGCCTTTTTGTTAGCCTCCAAGTTTCTTCACCCTAGGTGAGCACAAGATACAGCTGCGGTACACGTTTCTCTAGAGGGATATTGGTAAAGTGCCATTCATGCGCTGGGCGAACCTTGTTGATATGTTTCGTTATTTTTGGTGCACCACGCTTGGCATAGGCCTGCTGACTCGTGACTCTTCGCCCAACGGTGGACAACAGACGCTCGTCCTTTGATTTATTAATGTGACAGCATTATATCGCTCACCGGCAACGAAACCCAGCGTTGCCGTCGCTGACAGCAGAAGTGGTCGCGAAAAATCCCAGAAGATGTCACCGTGGCACCAAAACAAAAAAATAAAATTCTTTCCAAAGGAGCGGGGAATTGTACTCCCCCCCTTCCTATCAGATTGCGAGGCGATCGCGCTTCCTAGACGGCACGAAACGGCGCTGTTTCTTGAAAAACAAAGATGAACACACTATATGTGCTGCCTTACGACATAACTAAACAATATGTGTGTCATTATAAAAGAATATAAAATAAAAAAGAAAAATACAAATATTTCGCAATAAAACTGAATATGACCCAAGGGCTCTCCGTAATTTTAATCGAAAAGTCCTCACGGTTTGACGAACTTCACGTTAGCAAAAGGTAAAACGCTCACAGGGGCAGCCAAAACCCGCTCACTTCTCTCGGTGGGCGCCTCTCTCCGTTACACCTTACGTAAGGCCTGTTGTCCAAGACGCCCCACGGCCGTCCCTTTAGGGACACGTACAGTAGCTGGTGGCTTCGCGCAAAAGCAGCTTGCACATTTTTAGAATACATTTCTGTGCTTGATAGGCTACCTAATGGCGGTGTTATCGATCTGCAAAGTTTCTAGCTGGAGGTGGAGTGGTTTGTGACAGCAAGAAAGGACGAGTTGTGAACTGTGGGGCATAACGTCTCGAAGCAACGCATGAGTTCTGAGGAGCTCTGTAGTGGAGAGTTCCCAGTTAGTTTATGCCCCCTTGGGATGTTTATCTTGCACTGACTATCAATAATTTACTATAATCTGACTTTACCGCCGCGGACATCGCACAGTAGCGTGGGGGGGGGGGGAGGGATGGCTCTTAATTAATTAACGATCATCAGGCGTTTTTAAACGTAGCTGACATCGCACAACAGCGAGCGTTTTAAATTTTCGCATCGATGAAAAAGCGGCCGCTGTAGGCAAAGATAAGATTCCGCTACCTTGGGACCAGCAGCAGAAAACAAAACCCACTGGCCCACCGTGCCTCTTTAAAAACTTTCATTACCACGTTAACCTACGTTCGGAAGATAATAAGCAAAGCCCGCCATTACTTTCAACTATATAGCCTCCTTGCATTGTTTCTCTCACAAATAGCCACTTCATGTATTCCATCTCAGCTTCAAACAAGCACTCCCTCCTCTTAAATTCAATCATTTCCGGGCACCTGTTTTATATAATGTTGTTTTCTAGCATTAATCAATTGTCTTTACACATTTATCTTTAGGACATCACTTCCAATTTTTGAAAGAACTAGCTTGGCGAAAAAGCTCGATGTCGCTATGTTGAACTGAATTGCAATAGGGCAAACAGCTGCGCTATACGACGGGCGTTGCTTACTTGGAAGTGAGTTTTAAGGCACACTAAGAAAAAAAATTGGCTGTGGTTTAGCTCGGGTCAACCCTAGTCGAATTGCGAAAGCTTCGTTTCCTCGTCGTCTGGGTAGCCTTTCCTTCAGACGCTCTCGAGAACTGAAACCGGTCTCTTCCGCAGTTGAAGAGTCACTCCGGGACGTGTCACGACTTCTTCTAGCCGCATCTTCGTTACGACGCTTATCGAGTCGTGCGGCGCGTTCCTCTTGCGTATCTTGAGCGCGTTGCCTCTTCCTCGCTTCGTTCTGTCGTATTTGCGTCCCTTTCGTGCTCTCCATAACGACTACAATACACTGAGGCGAAGCGCATATTTATATATACCCCCACGAGTGACACTGCATCTCCCTATACCCCAGAGGAACACATCTGGTGGAGCGAGCGGCGACGGCAGCGGCGTCGACGGCGGCGCCATCTGTTGGAGCGCGGCTGTGGTGTTGCTAGGCAACGGCCGCTCAAGGTCGTTCGTCGGCCATGGCACACGGCATACGGCTGAAGTGCGCGACGAGCCGAAGTGGCTCGCTGGCTGGCGTAGTAAAGCTTTTGCTTTAAAATAAAAAACTAAACGATATGCATAGATTATTCCTCAGGAGTGCAAGCTATGTTTTTCTCGGCGGAAATGGGCTTGCGTTGAAGAAGAAATTGCAAATGAAAGTCCGACATCCTACCACATTCAAAGGGCACTAAAAAAAAAGAGCTCACTGACGTCATTTCTTTTATGTATTTGCGATGGAGTTCTCTTAGTA
The DNA here is from genome assembly GCF_052857255.1 of Amblyomma americanum. Taxonomy (NCBI): domain Eukaryota; kingdom Metazoa; phylum Arthropoda; class Arachnida; order Ixodida; family Ixodidae; genus Amblyomma; species Amblyomma americanum. The sequence continues at coordinate 93,992,527 of NC_135503.1, forward strand.
ACAAGAGGCGCCACTTCGACAGACCGGAAACGCAGCTAGTGAGCGGTACTAGCGACCCGGTAGCTCCCGCCATCACGCGGCAATGTGGAAGTGCAAGCCGCCTCATACCCTCTATTTTAACCCACTCCTGCCGAAAGGATGATGACCTCCTGTCTGTCGGGTCCTTCAGCATCTCATTTCAAACCACGTGTAGGATGCATTCATGAAGATTTATTTAAAGCACATAAAGTAGCGAGGAAAGTGAATCAGGCGGCTGGGAGCGCTAGAGTTCAGCTGCCTACGCGGCACAGGCCACAACAGCCTCTTGAGCGGCATTGCTGGAGCTGCCCATCCATGCGTAAAACTGCTACGTTTTATTTATATTACTGCGTTGGTTCGAGATTTGTGGACATCCCCACACAATGTCGGTCACGTTTGATTCTTCGCAGGAAAGCTTATACGCATTTGGGTAGCGGTCCGGTAGATGTGGGCGTACAGAGAGCTGTGCTGGTGTGTGGGCGCAAGGCATGCTCCTGGGCCTGAGAAAGAGCCTTGTGTCCCGCTGGGTGCATGCAGTGGGCCAGCCGGTTGGCTTGCGTTATTTCACGGTACTTATTATCCGTGCGCTCGCACGTGCCCTCGGCATGCCTTCCTGCCTCTGCCAGGTTTGACAAGTTTGAAGTTTAACAAAATTCTTTGATGATTAATTAACAAATGAAACTCGTGATGAGAAAAAGGAAACATGCTCCACTCATGCTGCGTTGGATGAACGCAATGCAAAAGTATCAAGACATACGACACGGAAAACTTCAGACCGATTGTTTGGCAATTTCTTGATCAGAGTTTTGATGAAATAGCTTCTCATCCATCACACTAGTACATACCAAGCATACAGGTGCTGCATATAATGCACGTGCAGTACCGAGAGCCTCGAAATGATGGTAGCCAGTTTTGTTCGCATGAGATTGAACGCACGCACTTACCAAAATTTGTAAGCCATAGCAGTGAAAGCACTGTACTCTGATGCTTCCTTCAGGTGTGCGATGCTAAACACTGTCGCGTGCATATTTTTAAGTCTAAGGGCGTATTTGTAACGTCATAATACTATTTTGCGATAAATGCGCAACTCATAACAACGCAACTCATTTTCTGTTTTTTCGCATGCACCGTTTTCACAAAAAAAGGAGCGCTGAATGTAGTTATGTTAGGCTATACAATACCAAATTGTAGCGCTCAGAAATAAGTAAGTTAGTTGCTGCTAGTCTTTGTTTTTTGCCCACGCATTTTTCCTTTTCAGAAAAAAAAACAGCAAATAGGGTCTTCTTAATTTGTGTCTGTTTGCTACAGGGTGATAAGGGCATTGTGCTTGCACATAAGGCATGGTAAATGTCACGATCATAGTCTCCAAGTACGAGTCTCGCATTGCAAGCGAAGGCAAGTTGCAGTCACCGCCAAAAGCTTTTACATATGGCATGCTTGTGAAATGTGTCCAAAGCACTGTATTTGTTTGCACACAAAAATCCTTCAAGGGGAGCACTGTGGTCGGTCGGCAGACAATGCAATGAAAATTGGCGAATTTTGGTGCATTATCGAAAGCTGTGGTTGTCGTCCAAACCTAACAATTCCGGAGTTAAGCGCTGCGAAGCACATTTGAAAAAATTGCACAGATTTATGTTAGAGAATAAGTCCTCATTAATTCGTCTGCGTGTTTACAATTCTTCCCAAAATACATTTCTCATGCAGACGTGTGTATTGGCTTCTGTTGCTTATGTATTTTCTTAATATTCGAGGAGAATGGCTGAAGTAGTGAAAATATGAAGGCTTTTGAAGCGTCTGCTTGCATAATGCCTCAATTTACTCCAGAATAGCCGAGCCAGGTTGCCTAACCTTTAACGAATGTTTTATAGCAAGGCAAGCATTGTCCAGCAAAATTGTCTTGGATAAAAGTGTTTGCTTAAACAAAACCATGTCGGTCTCAAGTTTATTCAAAATCATTCTCAAGTTTCGCTCATTATAATGAGAAATACTTACATCTGTTGAACACAATTGATTGTCTGGAGGACAACATTTTTCTGCAATTCTTTCGTCCAGCATCTGCGATATAGGAAACATGGTCTAAGGGAGAGACGCATGTGGCGCTGACACCTGTTGCATTTGGCGATTCTTCTCTGGCCTCGCATTGCTCTTTCATCCACCCCGACTCCATGATTGCAGACCGTCAAGGCACTGCTAACAGCTAACAGCCCAAAGAGCACACAATAGGGGGCCCTAGTGAGCGCCACAGGGGTAAGTAGGGCTGCAGCAACCGTTAGGGCACCTGCTTTGGCCCCCTATGGAGAATAAGCCAGCCCAAATAAGTTTTGCCCTTGTTCACTCTACACAGGTCCCATATCGGTGTAGATTGGGCTACCGTATGCCACATTCCTACATCTAGCCCACATCTGGCCCCTGCCGGGTACTGCAGGGCAGATGAAACATCAATGTGGTCGCTATGCTCTAAATACTACTGGTAGCCCAAATGTGACTGCCCACGCGAAACCACCGTATGTCGATCATAGGCGCTGGCGGGGCTGGGAAACGGGCGTGCCCAACTGCTGCCCTTATCAGTCCCTTGCAGGCTATACGAGGGCAGAGCGAACGTCCACGAGATGGTGGTGATGGTGAAAAGCCTTTATTTCATGAAAGAGGTGAGGCTCTTTAAAGAGCCCCGCAATGGGTGGAGTCGTTATTCCGGGACCCCATGGGTCGAAGCCGCCAGCTTAGCCCTCTTGAACAAAGTCTCGAAGCTCTATGTTGAAAAACCGCTGCTAGCCCATATGGGACTGCCCGCAAAACACCGCCGTTGTCACACATAGCCCGTGATGGGGCTGGAAAAAGGGCGCGCCCACATGCTCCCCATAATCATCCCTCGTAGGGTACTTGAGGGCAGGTGGAACATAGATGTGGCATATCTGTGGGAAAAACCTCGTTAAGCCTAATTGGGTCTGCACACACAAAACGTCTAAATCTCACATCAGCCGTGTCGGGGCTCGAAAGCGGGCGTGCTCACAAGCTGCCCACATCAATCCTTCGTCGGGGTCATTTGGGTGAATGTGGGCACTATGAGAGAAAAAAAGCGGAAAACCTAATTGGGACAGCTGATTCAGTGCCGCAGGCGGTACAGCATTGGCTCCAGCGGGGCTCAACCCACCGACGTGGCTTCATCCTGTTATTCATGCATTTCTGCAACTCATCAATTTGTATTATGCGCAGCTTTTTGTTTATTTTTAGTAATTTCTAAATTATGTTTATATTTTTCTCTTTCTGTTTTTTTTTCAATACGTATATGCTGCTTATTAACTGCTGCTTAATCAACTTCTGCATTCTATTTCATTTACCATGAAACTTGCTATTGAGCGTTCGAGCGGACAACCTGCGTCCACAAACTTCCGTCTACAACTTCTGTCCACGCCACGCATGAGCCAAGAAAGGCTTACGCCTTAGAACCTAAAGTTCGACCTCAGGGGCTACCAACACCTAACAAAAATAGGAGCAATGGGAGAGCTCGGACGCTACTGACATTAAGAAATGCAGGACGAATGCGGGAACCCTCACAAGGGCTACCTGCATCGGTCCTAAGTGGGACCTACTCAGGCGTATCTGGGCAGCCCATGGTGGGCTGACTGGGACCTGTGTTGCAAGCCCCACAATCGCCCAATTGGGGATCACCTTGGCTACCCACATTAGACATACAGGGGGACTCACTTCATAACCATCTTTGAGCTACATGGGTACAAGCAAGCTTTAAAAAGAAGCTGGCCTTTCGATATTTCTGGCCGACTTATATAGACACATCGCACGCAGGAGGCGAGGAAAATTAAGGGGAATCTCGGATGGAGCGGTCGCCATTTCAGCGAAATGAAATGTTCAAGGCTGTGCATAAATGTGATGTGTGGCATGCGAAATTTTGTATTTTTGCCAGCTGAAATGCGGCTACCACAATTGGGTTTCAATTTCGCAACCTTATGCTAACAGAAAGCCACTGCACTTCCGAGGCGGATGCTATGCCAGTAGATACACGATTGGCCCCCATTAACAAATGTAATCGTAAGACGATGCTGCAAACTTTTGAATTTCAAACTAGTTTGAAGTGCGCTTCGGTGCAGACGAACAAACAGCCACTCTATGATGGGTGTCGTCCTGTCCGGGGCTTGGCACCTGACCAAGAGCGCAGCTCACTTGTGGGGTTATCAACGGATGCTTCTGATAGCCTGAATAATTCTAGAGCATCGTTGTGGTGGACGCCGGCATCCCCAGAAGTAGCGCAATGGTATTGCACAACACGAACATTCGCACAAATTACCTTACCTCAAATAAGAGAAGGCTGCAGGCCATATGACATTGGTGTTTGGTGGGAACACGCAAGAATTCACAACTAACCGATAGTGTTTGAAAACACGCAATGCTCTACCCACCCCCACCGCTTCTAACGGTAACAACCCAGGGCTGTAAGGAAGTAATTAGAGAATCTGCAGAGCATTCGTGAAGTCTGGTTGGTGCCCTCCGAGAGTGAACATTTTTATTGTTTTCAGGGAAACCAATGCTAGATTCTAAAACTTCTTTTCTGACACTTAGAGAAGAGCTCTTTAACGTAGAAGCTTAGGACAATGAGAAAGATTATATTAACAGTAGAACTGAACGATATCTCTTAACAATTGACAATTTCCAAATGTCGAACAGCAAATCATAGGAAAAATTGTAGTGCGTCAGGTTTGTTGGAAGAGTTTATTTCAGTAAGCACTTCTCCCAGCGCATGCTTGCACCACTGCGGAACGGCTGAGTTTTCCAGACTCTGTCTTTGGTAGTGAGTCAAAGTAGAAGACGCCTCCGTGTAGGTTTTTGTGCATGGCTAGGTTATCTGTCAGAAAGGAAAATGACAAACTTATCACATACTTTGTACAAATAAAAAGCTTTTTGTCGTCAGACAACTTTTTCATCCACTTTTAAAGAAACTGCCTTCGGGAATACTGGTCACACATCTGAGCATAGATAGCATTCTTCTCGATATACTTGTTTTTATCAGTTGTGTGAGGCCAGTGAATAAATGTCCTGAAAATGATACATAAGGGTGGAAAAACAAGTATGTTAGGCTCCAAAAAGTGCACAGGCGAATATACGATGTGTTGCGACAAATATGCTTTGGCTGTATTGATTTGCATTTCACTTTCTATCTCATCGGCTTTTCATAGGTTGTTTGGGTACGAAATTGCCGTCGCGCTTTAATTCCACTGCTGCGTGGAAATGTGGTGGGTGGAAATGGGTGCAGTGTTAGTTGGGCGGTGACCTTCTCGTGGATCAATATATGTGGGTGGGAAGCAAGCGGCGGCCCGTAGCTCGCTGATGCATTTTTACACCAGGTGGACCCATCGAAAGGTGCCCCGGAGGAGTCTGGCGACCAAGCATACTTCATGCACACGCGCTCACGCACAACACACGCACGCACCCAAAGGCACGCGCACCTAATATCAAAGACGGGCACCAACCTCCGCTTTTAGCCCAAAAGCACTATACTGCTCATGCAGCAACGTGGTATCGGCCTAATTAACTGTTCTGTTCAACGTAACAAAACACTCCAGATACACATGGGGTCTGAAGCTAAACTGAATGAAGAGAAAGAAAACTTCGGCGGGACATTTAAAGTGCGCCTTAAGCTTATTACACGATAACGTTAATGGCTCCCTTCAGTAGTCTGAGGTCCTCCTTGCAAATCACTTTACAGACATGCACACTGCCGCAAAAGACTCACCATGCCTCTCTGCAACCAAGTCGAGCAAACGTGCCTCGATAGGATAGGGTTAGCTTGTGTGACTCAAGATAATTGGGGGGGAGTTCTGTTCCCATCTCACTTCATTGTTGTTTTCAGCGCGGGTAACTTATTTTACTTTCTTACATGTCATAATGACGTTTTACCTTAAATTCACAATTCGAATTATTGTTTTAATCACTTTTCAACCCGCCGCTCCACGTGTTAGACCAGTGCCGGTTCGACCAATCCGCATGTTCTCGCACGCTGCAGGCGCCAGCATCATGAGTCTGATTACGCGCACTGGAGGACAAAGGCCTCCACCGTGTATCCCTAATTAACCCTGTTCTTTGCCAGCTGCGGTTTCCGCATCCCTGCAACCTTCTTATTCTCCTCAGCTCATCAAACTCTCCGCCGCCTCTTCCTACGCTTGCCTTCTCTTGGAATATACACCGGTACCCTTAAAGACCAGCGGTTATCTTGCCTTTGCGCTGCATGCTCTACCCAAGCACATTCCTTCCTGTTAATTTCGACTGGGATGTCCCTCACCCACAGAGCCCAATTTCGGTCTCTTAACATTATACCTATCATTTTTCTTTCAATAGCTCGCTGCGTTGTCCTTAACATATGCTTAACCCTTTTCGTTGGGCTCCATATTTCTGCCCCGTAGGTGAGAACCGGAAAGATACAAGTGTTGTATACTTTGTCTTGAGGGACACCGGTAATTTACCATTCAGGATCTAAGAGAACCTGCTCCACTTCATTCTTATTCTTCTAGTTATTTTCCTTTCATGCTCCGGTTCAGCGGTCACGACCTGCCCTAGGTAGACACATTCTTTCACTACTTTCAGCACTTCGGTATAAATTGCGAACATCTTTGTTCTTGTGAGACGGTTGAACATTACTTTGGTTTTGTGGATGTTAAATTTAAGACTCATCACTCTGCTCTTACTATCTAACTCATTTATCATGCCTTGCAGCTTATTTCCTGATTGATGTAGCGAGGCAGTATCATCAGTGAATAGCAATTTATTTAGGTATTCTTCAGTAACCCTTGTCCCCAACTGTTCCCAATCCAGGCCTCGGAACACCTCCGGTAAACAGGTGATGAATAACAATGGCGAGATCGTGTCTCCATGCGTGACACAATTCTTTAGTGGAATTTTATTCCTGATTCTATGAAGTACTACGCTAGCTGTGCGGTCGTTATAAATATATCCCAATATTTTCGCGTAAGCCTTTTCTGCATTCTGATTACGCAATGCCTGCATAAATCCTGAGGTTTCCACTGAATCAAACTTTTTCACGCAATCGATGAAATGCTACATACACGGGTTGCCTATATTCTGCGCATTTTTCTACCAGCTGACTTATGGTGTGAATATGGTCTATTGTGGTTTATCCTTTACAAAAGCCTGCGTGATAACCTGGTTGATTGAAGTTAAAGGTTGTTTTGATTCTATTTTCGATCACCTTAGTGAATACCTTGTAGAAAACAAACAGTAGGCTAATCGGTCTGATTTTTCGAGTCATTGACGTCTCTTTTCTTATGACTTCAGATAATTTTACCGTTCTTCCAAGCTTCTGGTACGCTCCACGCCATAAGGCATTGCGCATACAGAGTGGATAGTTTTTCTAGCACAATCTCCCCTTCATTCTTCAACAGACCTGCTGTTACCTGATCCTCACCAGCTGCTTTCCCCCTTTGCATTGCTCCTAAAGCTTTTTTTTTTAATTCCTGTTTTGTTACTGTTTTGCAGTGCTCTACTGCCTCTCCTAGTAAGGTCCTGTGCAGAACTCTTCGGCTACTTTAACTTCCATATGTATATATATTTCTCATGGCGTTTCAGTCTTTGTCTTTTAGCGCATACACCTGGTTTTTACCGGTGCCTAGTATTCTCTTCACTGCTTTTAGGGTACCTCCGTTTTAGAGCGTGCTCGTTTTTCTCTATATTAAACTTCCTTATGCTGCCTAGCTTGAGCTTATTAACTTGATAGCTCTACCTGTCCTATTCTGTCCTTAGGGTTAGATGCTTTTTGCTTTGGTGTTTCTTCATCAGAATTTTCGTCTCCTGAGATAGCTTGTTGGTATCCTACCGCCTGCTTCTGCTGCGCACTCCGTAATGATAGCTGTAAGATTCTCTTTTCATTGCTTGGACATTAAGATTCCCTTGCAGATTTAGAGCTGAATATCTGTTCTACAGTTATGTCCTGAATTTATCTACTTTCCCTCTTACTGGTTAAAGGACTTCCACTTCACTTGCTTCTTCCGTTCCCTCTTCAAGTCAAAGCTAATTCGAGACTTCACCATTCTGTGGTCGCCATAATGAACCTTTCCGAGGACCTCCACGTCTTGAGCTATATCAGGGTGAGCGCATAATATGAAGACTATTTCTTTTTAGTCTCACTATTGGGGCTTCACTCCCTGTCCACTCCTTTTAGGAAGAAGATATTCATCATGCGTAAATTATTTCGCTCGGCAAACTCTGCTAATAACTCACACCTGCTATTTCTGAAGCCTACGCCATAGTCGCCTACCGCCTGGTCTTCAGCCTGTTTCTTGCCTATCTTGGCATTGATGTAACTCATTAGTACAGTATACTGTGATCATACTTTGTTCATTGCCGGTTTCACGTCTTCTTAGAAGGTTTCAACGATCTGGTTTTAATGGCTTCATGTAGGTGCGTAGGCCTGCCCCACCGTCAGCTTGCACCTCTTATTAAGCCTAATTACGATAGCTGCCACCCTCTCGTTTATACTATAAAACTCCTTTAAGGCGCCTGCTATATCCTGATTGGTGAGGAATCCCACACCGAGTTCTCGTCTTTCCGCAAATTCACGATAGCCCCGTACATGCCTGCCCCTTTATACTCTATACGCCTCACCTGTCCTCATAACCTCAGTAAGTGCTATGACATCCCTTTAGTTCCCCGCTAGTTCCTACGAGCCTTAACGCTACCGCTAGAATAATGACCCAGTCATTATAAAAGTAACTATAAACAAGTCGCGCAGTTCGCATCAGTAACTTGAGGTGTTAAAATGAATTAACCGTTCTTGCGATTCCTTGTGCTTCTCACCATCGGTGGCTTTCGCTCTCTTTAACACTAACATAACTACTATCTTTTGCGAACAACGGGGTGTTCAAACATTTTTTTTCGTTTTCGTGATTCCCAGGCACTAAACACTCCACACCAGAGTGAACTGCTACCGGTATCAACTTCTAAAGGCGGAAAATTATTTCCAAAACCGTTAGCCATTGTTGTCTGTAAATACCATTTGCAAATTAGGCGGCGAACCACCTTATGTGGGTTTTGTTCCCGAACAGAGCGCACCCTGCTCTCCAAGGGCGGCTGCTTTCGATGCTCAGATCCTGATTTCTTCATAGGGTGCTCGAAAGAGATGCGTTCAAACAGTTATTCACCTAATCCGCCTGTCCAACATCCGCTTCTTTGTTTTTGTGTTTTTAGGTTTTTTATCACGAACTCTCTTCTCCTCGAAACGCCAGGATCCCTCAGAATCGCACAACAGCCTTCCAGATCTGTTTACCATCAGCACTGAGCTTTTCTTTCCACACGAAAACCCTGTCAGCTTGCGAGTGATAACGATGCTTAGTTTAGTTTTAGCTCAATCTGTGGAACCCGGCAGTCGTTGGAAGTATTAAAAAAAAATAGATATGGACGGCACACTTTGTTTCCGCCTGAACACGAGACGGCGCTAACAGCTTAATACCCGTATTGCGGAATTGGCCATTCACGACTTGATATCTGTCGATTCTTGGAAGTCCTCGTGCTGCTCAAGGTGCAGTTGTGCAGCGGTTAAACGACGCGTAACTTCCCTGCGATGGCAGGCGCTGCCGACGCTGGGCTTTGCGAGACCGAGATTGCTTTTCTCGCGCAATGTCTCGTGACCAATCATTGACTGAACTGCCACCAGCCACGATGGGTGGTTTTCTCAAAGTCAGGTGGGCAGGCGGTGATGACGCCACAAGGTCACGTGACCTAGGCGACCCACTTGCCACCTAGGCTTCTTGTATGCTGATATTTCGTAAATTTTTCTTTCTCGCAGTGAACGAACGCCGATGACGACGCTGGCTTTACTTCGACCCAGGCTCTTTAATGCTCGCACGTTAATATTCGCTCAGGCAAAGCTTTCAATACTGGGTTTTGTTTTTATCTGTTGACTATTTCCCATTAAAAACATAAGTTAGGAGGTCAGGAAAAGCGCCGTAACTGTACCCCTCTCAGTGGCATCCTCATCCATACCGCGGGAAAAGGATGACGCAAGGAATGAAGAAGCAAGAAGAAAGAAGGGTAGTAATAGATGCGCTTGGATTAAGTTTTGCTGCCTGGGGTTTTATACCTGTACAACCACCGCAGGACAGACGGTGGTCTTTCGCGCGACACCTCTATCGTAAGACTGCCGCCTCTGCCTTCATCAATGTCGCGCCTTCAGCTGTGGCAGGCGAAGGCAATCAACATGTTTAAAATGCCTGATAAGGAACTAATATGCGAATTCGGTCTATGTAGTGCCGAAGGACACAAGCTGTGCAGTGCTGAGTACCAATTCGATCCTTGCCCTTTTACAAAAAACAAGACTTTTGGGCAGATGCCATAGCAATCGACGGCCCTCAAAGCCGTCAAAGCTTTGTTTCGATAGCTGAAAGCATCGCGTTTCCGTGACGTATTGTGACTAGCCAGAAAGCGCTTCCTTAACCCTTATTTTTGCTCACGGGTGGAAAGCTGGGTGAGTCGGTATCCATCAATGGTAGCCTTCGTGCTGTGTGTTCTGTCTTCGTCCGTCGTCTTGTTCTCGCTCTCCTTTTCTCATGGTTATTTTTGCTCCTCACCCCTTTTCTGCTTTCCTTTTACATTCCCTCATCTCTTTGTTTCAGCGGAGGGAAGCCACTCATCAGCTCTGTGGTTAACCTGCATGCCCTCCAGTTTGCTCCTCCTCTCTACCTATAGACAACTGAAGACTCGAAAGATGAATCTGCGACAACCTTTCGAAGGGCTACTAAAGCAGAAGGACTCTTTGTGTGCTTCACTCTTTCACCTGCGTGACACTTCAGACTCGATCACGCCTCATTTAAATTCTCGCCGCCTTTTGTCATTGGTTGATATACCCCCACACTCTTCTCACAGTGATGGTCACTCGGTAGCGCCCATGATAAGAATGAAACACATGGCAGCGAAGATATCGCTAGCTTACTCTCATCCTAGACTAATGTGGTTAACGGCTTGTTCAATGTCTAAAATTTCCATAACATAAATAATGTGTCTCTTTAATGAGGTGTAACGTCGTAAGAATCGTCAAGTTCGCAACGGCGCACACAAACCGAAGCGCCCCTGCGCACCAACCTGCAATGGTGGCCTTGATCCTTTTGGCGAGATTTGCAGGGTCGTATTTGTTGCCGCTGTGATCCCTGAGCACCACGGCAGCTGCCGGACTCTGTCCGTACATCGGATGCGGCAGGCCCACCACGGCCACTTCGGATATTTGCTCCCAGTGCTCCTGGAGGATCAGCTCTTCAATCTCCGCGGGGTTAACCTGATTGTCTATGCACTTGATCATTTCCTTTAGCCGCTGGACGATGAAGAGGCGACCATCTTCGTCGTAGTATCCAGCGTCACCTGCGTTAAATCAATGCATAAGCTCTAGAAACGGGATCGCCACTTTCTAGCACTTCGCCGCTACGAGGTCATTTACTCGCATGAAAATTTTCTAGATTCACATTTGTTATTTATTGTTTAGTATAATTAAAGTAAACAGTCCTCGCAGAAGCGCCACATTGTGGATCGCGATGAAACCTGACAGCAGTTAAATATATTTCGATATATGAAATCATTCGGTATATATTTGGGCTTATGTGGCTGCACTTTCTCGCTGAAAAATTTAATGACTCTCTGCTCTGCAGCTCGTTTTTATTTAAAACAGCTATGTAAGGTCAGTTGGGCCCACAGTTTATAGCTGTCATCGCCATCTTCTCCCAAACAATGTGGTGGGCCTTTTTCTATTCGAGCCGCTGGGGTGGCTCAGTGGTTATTGCGCTTGGCTGCTAACCCGAAAGACGCTGGTTCGATCCAGACCGCAGCGGTCGAATTTTGATGGAAGCTAAATTCTAGTGGGCCGTGTGCTGTGTTAAGTAAGTGCATGTTTAAGAACCCCAGGTGATCCAAAATACCGAAGTCCTTCACAACGGCGTCCCTGATAGCCTCAGTAGCTTTGGGGCGTTAAACCCCCATAGACCATAAACCTTTTCTATTTGAAAAATTTTCCGGAGCGCTAAACCTGGTATCCAACCATCCGCGATGCCGAACATCGTCTTAAGAAAATTTATAACGCACCTGTCTTGCACCAGCCTTCGTTGTCAAAGATCTCGGCAGTCTCCTTTGGTCTTTTGTAGTACTCCTTCAGCACGGTGGGTGCACGAAAGCATATTTCACCCGTGTGGTTGGGTCCTAGGTTCTGCCTCGTCACCACGTCAACGACCTGTGACACGTTTTCGTTAGTATTAAGTTCAAGATAATTCTGCTAAAAATATTCATTCGGACGCTTTCATTGCAATGTAGCAAAATGCTTCAGAAAGAAAGCCTCTGAAAGACGTCAGAAAAGATTTGTCTTGTTCCATGTACCTACAGTACAATATCCTCTCTTACCAAGAATTTAACTCTTCTTCCCAGGAAGAATTAATCTGATCCCAATTTTTACTTGAATTATCTGTAATTGTTGCTGGTCTGGTTGGTGCATGTATTTGATTATTAACAAATACATCGTCGCATCCAGTCGGTCTTATGTTCGCGAAATTCGCTGTTATTCTTACATTGGTTGTATTGTTTTTGGTTCGTTATAATTACAATTCGCCAAGGGTAGATTGCAAATAAATAACGTTATATCCGTCCACCTTGATCTGCGAACACGCAGCGGGGAAGCCGACGTCCGTCCCTGCGGCTGCATGGACTGAGGTCGAACAGAGGACGGCCATGGACTCGGTCATGGCGTACATGTCTACTATCCACTCAAGGTCCCTGAACATGGCTTGCACGGTCTTGCGGGCGGCCTGCGGGAACGCGCTGCCACAGAGGTTGATGCGGCGGACTCCAGGGAGACGGTGGCCTGTCCTGTGCATTTCGTCCACGAGCAAGCCAAAGTGTCCAGATAAAATCGACAAAGTGGTCACCTGCAATGAAATGAAAATATCTTATTATTGATTGTACCAGGTACTGATCAACTACCGCTAATGTAGCATTACGCTCCCCACACACTGATGACTGACATATTTGATGGGGTCCTTTTTTTTTCAGAGTTCTTTGTAGAAGCCTGCCGCTAAATAATTGTTTGGGTCAGTTCCATGAGCGAACAGAAGAGTTCATGATGCCACTGCGGAAGCACTAATGATTTTAAACATGCGGAGTCAAGAAAATATTTAAAGAATAATAAAAGTGGCATTCCACAATTATCTGCTCTGGTTGTGTTAGATGCGAGCGAAAATAAAACGAGCGATATGGAGGTCAATATACAGAACTTTGCATAGAAAGGCGTTCGGTGGGAAGGATCATTTTCTCACGCCTTCATAACGAGTTCTCAAATCTCATTATCGAAAGTGTGGAAGTCATACAATCACCCAATTATGTGCTTGATTTTTAAATTACTTTCCTCGTAATTTATCTAGCAGCAGGCAGAACATTGCTGCGAAATATAACGGCTACTTTTCGCGTTAATATGAATAGAAATTCAGACGTAGGTTTGCATACGCATCGACGAAGTATTAGGGAATCAGCATATCTGCATTAAATTTTTCAGCGGGAACTAATATTTGTTGTTTTCAGTTTACAATGCAATATTTCTCATGATTTTGAACACACTCTCTATTAATGACTTTCGCGGAACATTCTGCTATACTCACAATGTTTCTCTCGCAATGCGAAATTCATAATTTTCAATTGGACATATTCATGTAAAATTGAAAACAGCGATACATATACGTCTTCGTAAATGTAGTGTATTTAATAACATTGAAAGTTATCCTTCAAAAGCAGCTCTACCGTATGGAGCTAAAATACTAGAGAAGCGTGTTATGTTAACGGTGGCAATTTTTCTTGATAACCGCTGCATATTTTTTCGCCTCGTCAGTGCAGTTTCCGCCCGTGTTAAGGAACTCGAACCCTGCTGAGAGATTTCGCGGATAGCCTCATTTTTATTCTTCCCTATAACTTGATTGGTCTTGCCGTGTTTTTTTATTGTAGCAAGGATTTCAATAGCGTACAACAGGGTCTGTTCAATAAGTTTTTCTTTTCAGGATTTTGGTGTGCCTTCTACTCTTTATGAGCAAATTTACTGGCACATGGGCGTCCGCTTGTCCCAGCTGCGCAACTTTGTTGATCTTTCTCTGTTATTTGCGCTCTAGGAAATCAAGTTTTTGTAATCTGTTCACTTGTACGCAGTACTTAAGTAAAAGACTGCCAGAGCACGATACCGGCTTCACTATATCAATATGTCTATAATGCGGTGATCTCCAATGTTTTCTGCCGCTCCGTGCTGCGGTTGCCTATTCTTGGAATCCACTGAGTTACCCTTAAGGACCAGCGGTTATCTTGCCTTCGCATTACATGCTCTGCCCAAGCCAGTTCCATCCTCTTGATTTCGACTAGATGTCATTAACCCGCGTTCGTTCCCTCAACCGCTCTGCAGCGCTTGCAGTCTCTTAACGTTACACCTATCATTCTTCTTTCCATAGCTCGCTGCGTTATCCCTAACTTAATCTGGCAATTTTGGTTAGCCTAAATGTTTCTGCCTCATATGACGGCACCGGTAATATACAGATTTCGGGCATTTATCTCTTTAGGGATATTGGTAAACTGCCGTTCATGATCTGAGACAACCTGCTATATGTGCTCCACCCGATTCTCATTCTTCAGGTTATTCCCCTCTCACGGCCCGGATCAGCGGTCAGTAGCTGCCTTAAGTAGGCGCATATCGTAACCACTTTCAGCAGTTCACTACCATTTGTGAACTGCTGTTCTCTTGTCAGACTGTTTAATACTAGTTTGTTGTTGTGCATTTTACTTTTTTGACCCACCTTTCTGTTCTGACTGTCTAACTAATTTATCATGTTTTGCAGTTCATCTCCTGAGAGAATAAACACTTAATTGTAAAAAGATCGGAGTGGATTGTGGGTGGGGTCTTCAGTCCAAGACTCCAGTGGCTTCCACCGATGCTTTGCCGATGGCAACTATCTCCTTGTGATCTTCCAGAGTGCCGCTGGCCAGCGTCACCTCCCACTGCTCCAGCGCCACGTTGTGCGGCTTTAAGTGGTTCGGTTTATCTGAGCATGTCCACGTAATGAGCGCGAATGCGTGAATTTCGCGATACCGAGGACAGCATCTGCGTATAATGTTGGCTGAATGCTGTGTAGGAGATGGAGATTGGGGAATTAAAGAAAGTGTTTGGATGCGTCTTGGGTGGTAGGAGTCGTCCGGGGAAAGTTTCGTATGTGGCGGCGGATAGAGACGCCTATTTAGGTGTTCATCTCCTGAGTGACTTAGCAAGGCAATGTCACCAGCGAATCGCAGATTACAGAGGTATTTTCCATTAACTATTATCCCCAACTGTTCAAATAAAAGCTTCTGAACACCTGCTGTAAACAGGCGTTGAATAGACAAGGCGAAATTGTGTCTCCCTGAGTGACACCCTCCTTGTTGCAATTTTATTGCTGACTTTATGAATGATTGTGGTACCTGTGAAGTCCCTATAAATATCTTTCAGTGGTTTAATGTGTTTATTTCACACTAATAAGAAAGGGCACATCAAGACCAGAAAAGTCTTATGTGGTCTTTCTAGTAATGTAAAATGGGCATATTCATGCTGTTTGTGCACAAATGTGTCGACGGAAATTTGACGCCTCTTTATGCGAAGGTGATACAGCAAGCACCAATTTCTTTCTTTCATAAGAATTCGGCGGCCATGACATCCTGATGGATTCCTTTTTTATGAGCCTTACAAAAGCAATGCAAAAAGAATTTCTCAAAACAATGGCCTCGGGGCACGCCTTCCGACATAAATTGTGGTCAGGCTCTGCCCTCTGTAATCACAATTTTTTTCCGCTCTTCTGGCGTCATGTGCAACTCATTAATCAACAATATGCATTTTCTCAGCCAACGAGCCCTCACTTGACAAGTCCGTTTGTTTCGATGC
The DNA here is from genome assembly GCF_052857255.1 of Amblyomma americanum. Taxonomy (NCBI): domain Eukaryota; kingdom Metazoa; phylum Arthropoda; class Arachnida; order Ixodida; family Ixodidae; genus Amblyomma; species Amblyomma americanum. Next base: position 94,008,479 of record NC_135503.1, read on the forward strand.
CACAATTTTGCACCAATGCAACACTTTAGATGAAATTGTGTACAAGTCCCTAAAGCAATTGCCGTCGGTCTTTAACGTGTTCTAAGCTGGACTGGTTTTTATTGCTGTGGTCGCCTACCTAAGTTATATGGACATAAAAATAATGTTTCTTAGAGCAATGGCGAACGCCGCCTCAAAAGGTTAAACACGTATGCAAATCACATCATGCCGAATACACAGCATCTTTTCAAAACCAAGATGGCAAAAGAGGTTTCAAGAAATGTGTATGTTGTATGCTGAAATATATGCTTTGGTATTAAATTTCGCTTCAAATACAGTTTGATACCGGAAAGCTGTAGTGAGGCCGCACATAAGGCTTTCACCTAGGGCGTGAAGCAAAATCGCTTTCCAAGGTCATTTAGCAGGCACAAAAGGTACCTTCATTCATTTTTATTCTTGAGAAAATTCAGTTTCATGGGTTGTTGCTCACAATGCAGATGATTGTACAGCTGCAAAGCACAAATTACTGCAGAAAAAAAATACGCTTATGACGTTTTCGGCCCTTGATTCAGATCAGTGGCTTCATAACCGAAAAGTACTGCTCGATAACCGTTTTGAATGAAATAGTTTTGTTGTCTACCAGGAAAACACGTGTTGACACACCGTAGTTCGCTTCCGGAAAAGGCATTTAGCGGCGATACCTGAATATTATTCATTAAAGGGAAGGCGAAATGGTTTTTTGAGAATTTGAGTTCCTTCAAGAAATCGAATCTATGAACCTTCAATCTAAAGCATGCCATGTATCTTTTCGCCAGCGTAAAAATAGGGACCTAATTACCGATTCAAACGGAAGAGATAGTCAGGCTTCAGCTTACTACGTTAGAGAAGTACGGAGCAACTCGTTATCACGTCATAGTTGCCGAAATTTCAGATGTCCGCTACCTTCGCTGACGAGCTGCAGGGAGCCTTCCAATACCGCCAAACAATGCTTAGTGGGCTTCACCGTCGGCGGCGTTGGTTTACTTCCGTCAAACAACCGCTTATCAGCGTGTAACCCAGCGCCGCCCCATCTGACGACATCGTTGCGGCATCGTCTCCGTTCTGCTGTTTATGTGGTGTGTGCGGGGATATCGAACATTATATTATGTACTGCCCAGAGTACAACGCGGAAAGGCATGTGATGTTCGCTTCCTTCAAGAAGACAGGAACCCGTCACAGCACAGTGCAGGACATTGTCTACCCGAGTGGAAACCAGACATGCAGAAGGGAGGCTGCACGCCTTCTTTTAACATTTCTGCAGAACACGGATCTTGTTTTTAAATGGTGACAGCAGGAACGGACTATGGCCTACTGCGATTGAATGTGTGCGTAGATGGTGTATTCCGGAGTGGACTACTTTATACTGTGAGTGAATGTGTGTATGGAGTGTGGCACTAACAATGGCCTATGTTCTACTGTGACTGAATATGGGCATAGATGGTGACTTCAGGAGTGGACTGTGATGTGAACTGTGTGGATTGATTGTGTGCATAGATGGTGACTGCGGGAGAGAATGTGTGCTATTATAAGAGACCGTGCGCTTAGCGGGGTAGATGCCGCATTGTTAATATCGAAGGGACGCTGCGGTGGAGCAATTGCCGGCAGAAAAAGCAAGGCTAACCCCACCTGTAGCATTCAACACCTCAACCTCAACCTTCCGGCCTCTGCCCATCGCTGCGCATTGCAGAGAAGCCTGACCACCAATGCGGGTTTATTCTACGATTACGTCACCATTTCAAATGCACAAAAATAATTCGCATGCGTTATCTTCAAGTTTTACACATTCTATACCTTTAAACTCGTCGAATTCTAAAACCTCGTCACCTGCCCTTCAAGCTTTTCTCCCTTATTGAAGCGCCAATTTCAATGTATGTATAGTCGTTGTCACTGGACCACAGTAATCTGTCAATACAGGTCAATTTAAATTCGTCAAATTGTTCCTTTAGATTTCACCTGTCATCACTAAACAAATCAATCACAGCAGCCTTTAGTTCTAATCTTGCAAGCCATCAGTAAGGCACGTAAAGCCCCGCAGCGCATCCCACCTCGCATCTGCAATCCCTCCTTTATTTGAAAGAGCTTTCGAACTCAAATAATTCAATTTCAATGCCATTCTCTGCATATTACAACAATCACGTCAAAAATACCTCTGAAACCATCACCCTCTTCTAGATCTATTTGTATTGAAATTTCTGACACATGAGACAATTTATAACTTTAGTAATAACGCATACACACGCAGTCAAAGCAAGTGCTTAAAACTGGACAAAGCGTTCACACCTTATACTTGCTGACCAACTGTCTGACTCGTTCGAATTTGACGCCGGCGGGTGCCATGACGACTGCAGCGCCCAGGAGGATGCCCGTGGTGACAAAGAGGAAGCCCGAGGCGTGCGAGAGAGAGGATGCTACGAGTACCACGTCACTTTCTTCCCAGCACAAGCAGGGCCTGCGAAACCAGAAGAAATAATGATTTGGTGGGGATGCTTCGTAGGGGTATACTTTTTTCTCGTAGAGGGTGAACGGCGCAAAGTATATTGCACCAAAGGTGACCACCCAGCTTTCATTCTAATTGCCCGAGGGAAACTTCAAATCAAATATAACGGTCACCACTTGCAAACTGGAGGTAGCTGTGGCCCCACAGCAGGTGGCAATATACTCGTTTAGGTCGAGCGCTTAAAGCGCCAGAATCATTGGAGAAGGGCAGACCAGAAAATATTTATTGCTGCACTGTACTTAATAGAGAATGCGAGGTGGAGATTTTTGTTGTGCTGGGTGGCAGCCCCATTTCCGCGACGCCATTGGCCGCCACTGCTGCCCGTGCTCTCTAACCCAGGGCCTACTGGGCTTCCAGGTCCGAGCTACACAGGGCTGCCTCCCAGCCCTCCCAAGTAGGCTGACTCATAACGTCTATATGGGTATTTTACTGGCCGGCCCACACCATGTGGTGTAGGTCAGCATACTGCCCTCAGAGTTTGCACCTGCCCGTGAATGGGTTTCGGCATACTAAAACACGTAGATCATTAGAGAAATTTTGTGTTGTTGTTGCAGGCTATGCAATTCTATGCCACTTTTAATTGCTCACCCGCTCGTTTCCCAGTTTTTCTGTTCTCTTGCACCAGGAATTTGATGTAGGCAGCCATATACCGCTAAGACTGCAGATGGTTCTGCAGCTTCACCGTGGAGTTTTTATCAACACCATTCGTTCCGACCTGCATTGCTTTAATGTCCCTAAAACATCCAAAAGTGGCCACAAGCGCACCTTGCAGTGGCCAAGTTTGCCAGGAAGCTGTAGTGGGTGATAACGGCACCCTTGGGAAGGCCTGTTGTGCCCGATGTGTAGCAGGTGCAGAGCACGCAATTCCGAGGGTCCTGAATGGGAACCTCTCGGAAGGCGGCTTCATCCAGGTCCTGAAACGCAGCCGTTGACACAAATCCTTCGACGGGTCCGGTCGCAAAGAATGCCTGCGCAAGGGATAATAGAGAATCTGCCGCTCTAAGTAAAATTCGCGGAAGCAAGTTATCTTCCACATCTAAGTTCAATTCTAGCTCTTGCGCTGGGTTCCTAATATTAAGAGATCAACTATAAAATCTATAAAACATGGTTTCTTATACTTTGTGATAATTAAACATTGTGATCCTATGATAAAAAAATTATGTTCCGAAAAGATGCTCAGAGCTATACTGGTACTTAACAAATACTCCGCTTGCAGTGACTCACTTAACAGCGCGAAGACGACACAAGAGTGATAACAACATTATACGAGGTGAACTACAAGCCTAAATATCATGCTTTTTCATAGCCTCACATGTAACTTGTATTTATTCTTTTTTTATATGTTATTTATTAAACCTGGCTTCCAACCACGTACGTCCCATTGAAAGCGTAGATGCCGCTAGTCACCTTCAATACATTCCAACTCAGCGCAAAAATTCGAAGGAGGCATACGCCAGAAAATTGATAAAAGTGAATTAGTGGGTCGGAATATTATAATCCCATGGGATAATATGAGATAGAATGTTCAAGTAAATGGTACTTGAATATTCTAGAATGTGATGACTCATGCGTAACTACAAGGATAATGAAACCGGTTCCAACGGGAGTTTTTGCCGGAAAGTGACAAGAAGACCATTGACGCTCATTGTAGGCACCACAGTATTGTAGACATTACCTGAATGCTCATGCATTTCCTTTTCTTTATTAATGTCGTAAAGAAGCGCCAAAGTTTTTTTTTTTTTATTACACACCGTTGGGTCGGATGTTGGATTCTTCTCCGCGCATTTAACGAAACGATTAAGTTCATACAAAGCAATGACGAGCGGCTATGTGTTTCATAGGAGGCGTAATGGTAGTTGATACTAAGCCATTCGAGCTCATATGTGATCAAGCATGTCCCGTACCAGTTGAGGTGCGAAGAAAGGAGTTCGTACTAGACACCTGTGTGACAGAAATACATACAGGAACATATGTGACACAAAAGAATGAAAACAACAATGATTACAGACTTTCATAATACAATCTGAACAGGTCTTTCATTATCTCTTCTATTTCGCTCAAATCATAAACCACGGTATGTGAAGAGCAGTCAGTTGGTCACTGGCTGCTTAACCTCCATTAATTTCCTTTCTTTACTCCTTAAGTCGCTCTTAGTCTACATCAAGAGCACTCTACAGCCTGTTCTTTTCAGCATGAATATGCAGTAGACGGCACCAGAGGCAGTCGGTTAAAATCTGCGAAGCAAATTTCGATGAGCTTCCACTATGTGTTGATTTAAGTGCTCTTAACGGAAATTGGAATGTTCAGACTTCTTCAAAAAAATGATACTGAAAGTATATTTAACTCGCAAACACCATCGACTGGACATAATGGTCAATGGAAACTATCTACATTGAATTTGTTACACGCTCAGTTCATGCATAGAAAACAAGAATGATAGCACCAATAAATACTGACAAACTTAATTTATCACCGGTGACAGCATTGAAAATGAACTAAATCCGATCTCGGCTTCAAAGAAATTTTTGATTGATCGTAATAATCTGTTAAAATATGATTTTGTAATGTTTTCTACGATTAATACCGTTTCATATTGGTCGTTATTGAATAAAAAATTGATATTGGAATAGAATAGAGAGCACCCTTCGTAAGATCAGGGAACCCGAAATATAAGTGCACCACTAATATGTTAAAATACACAGAGCTTAAGAAGATAATTTTTGAGTGAATGAAACTAGTCATCAATCAGGCAAGTGTTTATGCTGAGATGTCTACTATCTGCAGGCACAGCTGGCCCACAGAGTGACAGCTGCCGAAACAGTGAATTATTTTCACTATCTCAACTATTTCCGGTTTTCGCACCACGGCGGGTACAGATGCATGTTGTGACACGATACTTGCGCTCAGAGTACTTCATATGACCGTCGGCGCCGGTGCCGACGCTTCCGCATAAAATCGAGTACGCCGTGGCAAGTACTCACAACGGATCAGAAGTGGAGTTCGTGCGCACAACACCACGTGCAATTCTTGCGTCGTAGCTGGCACTCTCCACTTGGGTCACATCAGTTTAGAAGCTTCTACATGATCTTAATGGAAGCGCGATAACTCCGCGCATTCAGACACCAATTCATTACTTGAAGCCTAGCTTGCTATGTTACAGGCCCGCTACCTGTATAGCGGTTAAGAGAAAATTGTGCGGAAAATGCCTCGAACTTCGTTCTCGACACAGCAAAATCCTGAGCCCTTTAAAATATGAATTGACCGACGCAAAGCGGAAAGCCCTCACATTTGTGTAATGTATACAATTAGGCAAAAATGTTTGCATCATCATATGCACCGTAAGTAAAACACTTTAGATTGATTCAGCATACCTTCAGTTTCAGAGGCGCTGCTGCCTTAGTGGTGATATCAGCATAAGCTGGCTCCGTAAGGATGTGTGTGCTATCGGAGTCGTTGAGCCGATAGCGTAATTCGCCTGGAAACGCCAAGGAAACGCCATTATTTACCGACACTAAATAAGTTCTCATATAGCGCTTCGCTGCCCTACGACAACTTGCATGCAGGTTCTAACATCATTCTTTGTATAAAGTGCATTTAATACGGGTCTTTGCGTTTGAAGAAGTCGAAAACTTGCCTGCACATCTGTTAAATGCCGTAACTCTGCGGAAACCACATCGTAAATTAGTTAATTAGGAGAGCGAAGAATATGTCGCGTTAAAAAATGGAAATGAAGGCGTACCCCATCATAAGACCTAAACCTCTCACACATTTCTCTCTTATAATAATAATCTGTGCTGACCCCATGAAGCTAAACTGTTTAACCTTGTAAGTCGAAGGCCAAAGAATAAGTTTGCGCAGGCTTGACAAAGATACTGTAAAAAGCGCAATAACTAAAATTTTAACAACGAAACAGATTTATAAAAAAAAGCTTGAGGAATCATGCAACAAACTTTCTGTCCTAGTTCGCTTGTTACGCTAAAAACTCGAAAGGAGACAGTCTCATCACGTGAAACAGTATGAGCCTGCATGACTACGTCGAAGCATGAGCAGTCAAGCTCAAATTTTTGAGAAGCCTCGTCTGTCTTAACTACCAAACAAAAAAGACAGCGCAACTGCGAGAGTAGGAGCAATGAAGACCTGGAAAACAAATCCAAGCCGTGCAAGGCATAGTCCAATACTACATACACATGCATTACTGTGTGCTCACTGAATTAAAGCGCATTGAAGAACAGCTCGAACAGTACACATGAATATAGTGCCGAATTGTATAATTATGAATATGAGCTGACAAACGACAACAGTGGCAATAAATATTTGAAGTGCTGAACAAAATATAAAAGCGTCAAGGCTGATTAGTCGTAGTCGTAGAATACGCTACTGTATAAAATTAAGCACGGCATATGGAACAGGGCGATTTCTCGTTACGCTTCTTTCAACACAGTTCCAAACACGCCCTCTTGTGCACAGATCAGAGGTCCTCCGCTCTCCAGGAGAGTCAAGGCTGTGTTGGCGGTTTCGGCTAGAACGGAAACTCATGGCTACAGTGCAAGCTGTGTAAGGGGCAGTGGCCCGTACCAAGACGCAAAGCGTTTGCACGTGTTTGCTGCACAAAATTTGAGCACAGGTGCGGAGAGCGCAGGTATACGCTTGCGCTGGTTACGTCCTTCTATAGGCGTAGCTTAGACCATGATTATTTTTATTGTTTTTTGGTATTCCTTGCTCTCCGGACAACGAGATACCGTACAATAGTAAGTTAGCTTTCGCTTATAATGCATATATTGCGCAATAAAAACATCTGACAAATATGTTCTGGAGTCAGGCCACTTACGTTCGGTGTATGACATTGAGGCCAGCACGACGCTTGCTCCGGTGAAGACACAGCCCCACATGGCAGCGAAACTGTCCACGCTGTTGCCGATTGCGACGCAGACCCGGTCACCTGGCTTGACGCCATGCTTCTGGAAGCCCGCGGCGTAACGTTGCATTCGCACGAAGAGCTCCCTGCACGCCACCGCCACGGCACCATCCGTCTGCATTTCGTGTGTAGAGCTTGCGTTTAAATAAACAGATTCCTACGCAACGAACATCGAGCTAGGACATGCAACCAGCTCATTTGTGCGTTCGGTGTAACTTGAAAGATCACAAAGCACCGGCACTTTCACGAACGGTAAACTAAGGCAACATGACAAGGTGCGGATTGTTCACAGCCGCTCCTTTTCATGCGTTCAGGCTATCTCTTGGTTTCAGTTCATCAAGAACCATAGTGAAGGTTTAGAATCTCTTTCATATTTGCTTTCGGTACAACTGGCAAGGCTATTCAATTCGCTCGGTCGTTGATTTCTACATACCACCTCTGTACTCTGAGCTATGATGAACGATATATAAGGAGGCCTTCTTAATATATCCCAACGGGATCTAGAGGCGCCCACCAAAATCTGGGAAATAGCTGTGCCCTTTTGAGCAGAGGACATTTTTTGATACGGCAGTACAGGAAAACTGACAGATTGTAATGAACATACTAAAGGTTCATGGCACTGTAACAGTTTTCAAGACTCAATCCGGCCCGTTAATATACATAAGACTGCACAATGTTGAACTGATTTTCTGAGATACACGGCTCGTTGGCGCTTTGAGAAGAAGCAATAAGGCAACGAGTCACCAGGTTACGTGCTTAAAAGTGACACTGTGCTGCCTGGTGCCCTGCTTTATTCACACGTGTTTTCGCATTTAATAAAGCCACACATGGAGCACTTACCAGCGCCAGCTTATCAGGGTCTTTAAATAGCGCCTCCTTGGCAGCCTCGTAGAACGAGCAGCAAGGTATCTCGGCAGCAGGAAAAGGTGAGTAGACGACGCCGTCTTCGATCCTGGCTCTCATTTCAGCAGGAGAGCCTATGGAGTGCTGTAAGTCGTTGAGTCAGTGTTGGTTGTACACTTCGTATCCTCGCCAAATACTCTGAGGGGCTGTTAGAACGAAGACGGAATGTTGAAGTTCTTTCCAGAGTGTGGATATAAGGTCACCGATACACTAGTGGTTAACAGAAAGGCTCATTTCAGCTTCCGTTCTGGACTACTCGCTAGCTGTTATCTGTATAGAAATGTGTAAGTTTGTGATGTACGTACTTCACCTACATGTAGAAGCTTTGGCTAGTTGGTGTGACATTGTCTTCCAGCAGCGCAGGGGTCAAAGGAAGAGACAAGTGCGCAGACACAACGAGACAAGTGCACAGTCACGGCGCCGTGACTGTGCACTTGTCTCGTCCTTTGTCCCCTGAGCTGCTGGAAGACCATTTCACGTACATAATTTCGGCAAGCGGCCTTTGTAACAGATTCTGTATTTAGGTAGTTGATTTTCGGGACCCAGCTCAGGATCTATTACCTTGCTGGTTGCGAAAACTCAACCTAGGCTTATAAATCTGTCAGAGAGCTGCAGCGTAGCACGCCTTCTTTGGAAATCAATAGAGCGCACCGCTGCTCTTTTTATCCCTTATCCGTTTTCATCTTAAACTGTGTCAGTGTCCTCCATATCTTGCCTCGAAGGCAACGGTCATTTCTCAAAGACACCAAAACCTGCACTAGTTTTTTTCTGTGATTCTGGCCTTGACAACTGAACTTTCCTGTCACATCTTCAGTGGGAATTACTTCTGCTATCATCTCGTAATCGTGTTAAACTTCGTTCTTAGCGGTCAAATTGCAAGAAAGAAGCATGCTATATTTAGGTTAATGAAATCTAAAGTCTGACGAAAACTCGTCTGGTCGGGTAGAAGATTTATATATGAAGAAAAAGAAACGCCGACCAAAAGGCTGTTGTTTAAAACGAAGACGTTTCGGCTCCCATACGGAAGCCTTGATCACTGGGCGGAAAGCCCAAAGCACAAAGCTTAAGTGCGTCGCAGTAATCGCCCCAAGCATCTTGCGTACGTAGGCGGGAGATGGCCTGCGTTGTGGTTAAGGGTTTTGTCTGTTAGGATTATCAGGGATTTCAGATATCGACGTGACAGCCAATTCTTTTCTCTTGCGATGACTGATGCTTCTTCCCAAGCTATATTGTGCGTCGCGGATTCCATGTGTTCAGCAAGTGCATTAGATGCAATCTTTTTGTTCCTGACGTCATTCTTGTGGTCCCTCAATCGCCTTTCTAAATTCCCGCTCTCGCCGATATAGCAGTAGTCGCAGTCTGCGCAGTCTGCGCAGACTGGAGCGCGCAAGCTTGTCTCCCCAAGCCCAAAAGCAAGGTGATCGCTATTTAATGGCTGACGTGCCTATGCGCCTCCTCGAAAAGAGTACGTATAGGGAGGTATGATTGGGCCGACTCTTAGGAGGACGGCCCTCACAAACACTAGGTAAGGTCTATGCATGCCAGACACTAGTGAACAAGAACCATATTTCTAAGTACGTCGCAAAAATCACTTTCCGGCGATTAACCCCTAAGGTATGGCGCCCAGAAAATTATAGTTAAGCTGGAAGCGTGTATAAGCCGACGTGGCGATATGACAAGTGTGGTGCGAGTGATGCACGAATCCTCAGATGCACCATCGCGCCTTCACTATGTCGCCAACCGCCGGCGCGGGGTAGATGTTGAAATAATCACGTATAATTCATAAAACAGCTTTTTTTCTTACAGGACCCACAAAAAAATAGACATTGCGTAGCCCGCGGACAGTTGTAAACTTCCGCACTTACCTGGCAGCGAAGCGAGTTGGAAAATACCAATTAGCAAAAAAGAGGGGGCGTCTGCTAAGAGTAACAGCGAGACAGTATCGTTCTGAGGCAGTCAGAGCTTAGCGTCAGTCACGGCAGAACTGAGGCATCAGCATTACCGACACAGCCAGCGGATGGCCGTTTGGCTCCCTCTCAAGTTTGCACGCCGGAGCGCCGGCGATAAATTCTTATAGGACCATCTTATTCAACAAGATAAAGACGAGACACGTGGGAACGTGTATTCCACAGCCAAATTGTGCAAAACTGCAATCAGGAAGCGTGTGCTAACTGCGTCAATGAAATACGAACAGCGCAACGCGCTGCGAAAGGTCGCGTTTACAACGTGTGGCTGTCGCATCACAGATAGGCGCGCTCATCCGGCTTGCGATAGTGTAGTTTTTTTTTTTTACTTTCATTTTCCCTTTTTGCCGCAGAAGCGCCACCTTCCCGCTTTCCACCGATCGCAACTTCCTCGGGGCGGTTTCGCTGGCACCACGTGGCAGCACCGGCTCTGGCCCGCGTGGGGGCAGCAAGCGCTCTTGGCTCCCTGACCCACAGAGCTTTGCTTCCGCGTTCACCACCGTCCCGTTATCGGCGTCTGGTTGCGGTGGGAGCAGCGAACAATACCGATGGGGTTGAGGTCAGCGTCCGAAGCGACAGTTGCTTAATCGCTTGTTTCTGGTACCGAGCACAACGCGATATATCGTCACCCGAAAAGCTCAAATGCCCTGCAATCGACCGTTCACGCGGTAGCGTGAGGCATCAAAAGAGCGTGAATCCTTTCTCTTTGCCGTCACGGTATGCAGCAACGCGCCATTGCAAAGGAAACAGGCCGTCCACTGTCTGTAGTTACGAGAATTTTCAAGGCATTCTGTGGTAAATGGTGGCTCGGAAACTTGACCCGTGGGTGCAGACAGCGGGTTACCGGCAAAAGTTCCGACCTACTTATTGCGGCTGCTGCAGCACACACACCCAACATTGCGGCTAGTTAGGTAGAGGCCGCTTCTATGTTGTGGGTCACCACAACAAACATTACACGTCGCATCCACGAGGCTTTTATGGGAAGCCATGTACCAGTGCAGAACCCAGCGGTTTCAGAAGTAAATTGATAAGCAAGACGTGTGTTTGCACAAGACAATGCTTCATGTACTACGGAGCACTGGCGCTGGGTGATGTTCCCTAACGAGTCTATTCAATGGGACCAGCGTCAGAGAATATGGAGAGCCGACAGCATCAGGTGTGGCTTTCCTGCCATATGTATACACATGTCGACCTGCTATATTTGAGGTAGGATTACTATAATGGAATGACCGTGTTAGCCAGTACACAAGAGGCCTCCTTTGTTTTCTTAATTCACGGAACAGTTATACCTTTATTTGTTCACAGCGCAACCAGACGCAGACAAAATGCCCAGGATCGAAACAAGACAGGAGCCCTGGCAGCCAGGAAGCTAAGAGCGCTCATATCATCGAACAGGTCCACAGCAATGGCCGCCAACGATGTATAGTATACCGCGCTCCGCAAGATGCGATTGCTAGAAAGTGTGAAAGTGGCGCTGCAGTGGCAAAGAGAGAAAACCAACTTCACAGAAAGGAAGCAAAATTACCATAAACCGAAAGAGCTCGCCTATTTTTGATGAAGACAGGCAGACGGAGTAAAATGAACCCTTAGCAACGCGCTCCGCTGTTCGAATTTCATTTGTCGCGGATAGCACAGCTAGAAGCAATAAGAGAGGAAGCACGGGATCACGTGGCGGCCTCTGTTAGCAGCAGCCAGCGTTGGCAGCAGCAAAGGTGGCACAGGTGCATTCCAATTAAGCATGGCTGGCTGCACTTTCCGCGCTTGCCCCTGGTGCCGCCTATTAAGGTCATATGTCTCCGGCAACCGTTTACGAAGCGCGGAGGCCACGCGCTCCCGCGTTCCCTCTCCTATTGCTCCTGCAGTTACGTAGACCGACGTGATCCGAATGCGTCACAAATGGCCGTGGAGATATCTGATAAAGGGGCTACAGAATATTTTGTGCAGAACGAGTAATGCAAAAATAAAGAGTACTTTTTGTCTACATAAGCGTGTGCAAGGGCATTTAGAAAGCCGTCTATCCTATAACCCAACTGATAAGCTGGCGCCAAGGGCGAGGCGACGTAATCGGCGACTAACGGGCGGGAGATAATGCGTGTAGACATTTTTCCGGGAACGACGTGCAGGATGAGATCAACGTGGTAAAGTCATTTTGCAGAAGGATAGCTGCAACGAAACACCTCGTGGAAGAATAAATTAATAACACATGCTTGTTACGTTTCCCATCGCATCGACCATCGTCCTAAGGCTAGTATGGCTTCATTTCAAACCAAAAGTTTTTAGAATTAATTCATCTTCAGTAAATCAAGAAGTTGGTGTCAACTTCACGAATCTATTGCCAAAATTTCTGGTAACTGCGTTCAGATCTGCATTAACTTACCTACTACTGTCATGGGCCCAAGAAGGTAGCTTAATGGGCGATTTGGTGTATCACGAGTTGAAAGTTGGCGCATGTGGTGTCCTCTTCGTTTTGCCGTGTCTGATCAAGCTCTACTTTTTGTCATCACGCCCAAGAAATTGCAGCACTGCTGTTTTTATTTCTTTTTATAGCTACTTTACCGATCCAGCGATTCTTTTTAAAACAGTTGTTTTCTTTGTTCTGTAATTTGGTGTTATAGCTTTTTGAGCATCATATCCATCGTAGTTATTCTCTCTTTTTATATTTACAAAAGTGGTCGTTATGCCTTGTATGCTGTTCTGGTTTTTTTTATTTCTGTTTTTGTACTCCTGTTATGTGGTTAATGTTTTGCTGTTGAATTGCCTTTGTTTAGCTTATTGATCAGCCTCATATATTTTATATGTATATTTACTGCTGCATTTCTGCGTTCTACCTTCGTATAAAAGCCACTCCGCTCTGTAGTGTCCTCGAACCCTGAGGGTAATGAAATAAATGTCTTGTTACCTGTGATAACCAAAAGATCGAAAAAACGCTTCCAGGTACGAATGTAGCACGTCTTTCAGTGCAAGACAAAAATATGCACATGCGCAAAAACAATACGAGCTTTTGCCACAGAACTTATGAAATATTTTGTCCGAATCGCTAATTAAGGTGGAATAGTTTTAAACTTTTTTTTTTCATAGCGCAGTGAATACATGAAGATGACTGAAGAATTAAACAGGCGGAAAGCGAGCGCTTAACACAAGAGGTGTATAGTGGAATCTGCGCTGAAAAAAGACTGCACCTGAAATTTGAATGTAACCTCACCTGCTAACAGTTAGGTAAATAAGTATAGCAAAACTGTGCAACGAATTTGGAATTAAATATCCAAACAGAGGACAACTCTGATCTTACAAGGTAACTTTAGGCAACACTGTCTTCACATTTCAGCGTTCCTTGGAAGAACCCAAAATTGGTTTTCTTGTACTGGCACTAGTGAAATGATGTCTTTCAGTAGCGCATTTCACTAAGTAATGCACTCAAGGTTAATTTACGTCACCCTGCTAGAAACCGCTCGATCAGCGCTTTTTCCTGCATAAAAATCGACACATCGTCGAAGCTTCTACCCTTCAGCGACAAAGCTTACAAGGAAGTAGGGCTACGTAGACGTGGAAAGAAGGTGGGCTGAGCCACTTTATAAGGAAACCATGGGCTGCATTCTAGTTCCAGTTTTTATTGAGGGCCCGTGCGCACTGCCTGAGCGCTCTACAAAAGGGTGGCACAGACTGTAGTGCTGTGCAAAATTCAAGGTGGCACTGTGTTGTTTCGTTTCATTTGGAGGAAAAAATGCAGTTGAATGCTATGCCATGTTGCCTGTTAAGCTATGAGAAAGTGTAAGCTTTCGTTTTACATATGCACTACAAATAATGAGCATGCTAATGGGCGCGATGCGCAGAACATTCACAAATTCCTACCTAAAATCCATGGTAAAAGGCGCGGAAAAACACGAGGACGGAACAAACACGACGACACGAGCGCTGGCTTTCAACTGGTGATTTATTACGCACGTGTGTACATATACTATTCCCGCCAAACACTAAACAGAACAAAAAATATGCAAGAAACACTGCGTCATCACTGGACACACTGAATCTACCTTGCTGCAAATGCATGCTCCAAACAGGTGATTTCGAGGTTAGCCAGTGATAATGAGGGCTTGCTAATGCATGCTGCACCCCCTTTGTCAATGTGATATGCCTCTACTAGTTCCCTTACTATCTGATCTTTATGTTTGAAGATGACGGATGTCTGATGAAGCAATGGGGCGCACGTGTGCTTAGGTGGCCTGCAGTGCAGCGCCAGATTCGAACCGGCTGCGCTGTCCAAAGATTTGTGATGCTCCCTCAGCCGTTCGTTAAGACATCGCCCAGTATGGCCAACATACCACCCACCTCAAAAAAAGTCCGCAGATTTGTAGCACTCGCTTTAATTTCTTATCATATTCACTCACAGCGCTCGGCAATTTTGATGGAAAACTTACGGGTACTGGCGTTTTATTCAAGGGATACGAGACTGGCCGCACATGTCGGGAGACAAAGACGCACGTGCCATAGGTATACAGACGCAGGCGCCAGAGCAGGAGTTTTGTTTATGAGTGTTTAACGACTTAATGCGACTCAGGCGATGAGGTACGCCGTAGTGAAGGGCTCTGGAAATTTCTACTGCCTGGGATACTTTAACGTGCACTGACATAGCACAGCACACGGGCCTATAGAATTTCGCCTCCAACTTTCGGGTCGGCAGCCGCGTCTTTCGCAACCCGCGTCTTTCGGGTCAGCAACCCAGCGCCGTAACCACTGAGCCACCGCGGCGAATAGAGCAGGATTACGCGCCATTGGATTAAGGACTATGCAATGAGCAAGAAATATCACCGAGGACAATAGAGACAGACATGCCGTCAAGCACAAAAGGATTCATGCAATATTGAGAAGATTGGTTTGGTTTATGGGGGTTTAACGTCTCAAAGCGACTAAGGCTATGAGAGACGCCGTAGTGCAGGGCTCCGGGAATTTCGACCACCTGGGGTTCTTTAACGTGCACTGACATCGCACAGTACACGGGCCTCTAGAATTTCGCCTCCATCGAAATTTCACCGCCGCGGCCGGGATCGAACCCGCGTCTTTCGGGCCGGCAGCCGAGCGCCGTAACCACTCAGCCACCGCGGCGGCTGCAATATTCAGAAGAGTATCAGCTACAGTGCACACACCATAGCATAGAAGCGGACCTATACCACGTGGTACACTTGGTATGGACCTACAGAGGCGGCGTAGAGAAAGAAAGGATAAAAGAACCGACGATTGAGTAGCGCGAGGAAACGCTAGCGACGTTACACCTGAAAGTTCCGTAATGAGAGCTAACTGAAAGGGCAAGAGCGAATACAAGATCCGGCGGACTCTGGGAATAGGGCTACCGACCACCAATTTTTGATCAAATTCAAAATGATTTCATGATCAACAAGAACCCTGCTGATGCCTTGGTGCTGAAAACGGGTTGTTTTTACTTCAATGAAGACCGCAGCAAGGAGTGGATGGGCGCTTTTGTATTGCAGAGAAACACGGATGAAATGCAGAGCGCATAAATAAATAGATCAAAATTGAAGTCGCATGGCATTTATTGCTGGGTCCTCCTTTGAAGTGCGACCTCCCCTTCGCGAGTAAGGACGAAGGAAGACGGTTACCCCACGGGGGGGGGGGGGGGGGGCTATTATTCTTGTTCTTGACCTCTTTTGACAGTGCACCACGTTCACGATGTTCGCATCTTCGCGTTTTCCTGAACAGAAAGCGCACCCAGCGGTTTTTTCCGGGTCCGCGACCTACTGTCGAAAAAGAAGAAGGGCATCATGGTACTCTATACCTTAGCCAATCCCCCCCACGTGGGTATGTGCCATATTACTTGAGGAGAAGAAGAAGAAGAAGAAGGTGGACGTGAATCGTCTACTTCCCAATCGGTGTTCACAGGACAGACTGTCTGGACACCTTACTGAGCGGCGCAAACAGCACAGTCATCGCAGGAGATTTTAATTCGCACCACAGTGCCTGGGATAGTCGCTCTGACTCCTGCGGCCAGCTTCTGTGGTCCTGGATGTCAATGAATGCAGTGCGCTGCTGTAATTCCGGAGCAGTAACCTTTATGCGTGGAGGATCCCGTTCAATCATAGATTTAACATTAGCATCTCGTGGGGTTGGCGTATCTGCATGGTCAACTGAAGAATCAGGTACATCTAGTGACCACTTTCCAATAACCTTTTCTATTATATCCTCGCCTATCAGAAAAGGTGGTGCAACCATGAAATTTCTAAACCACATTATGTACAAAAAATTGATATCTGCCTCACTCCCCTCCATAGTTAGCTCAGGTCGAGCACAAAGAGCTCAGCGGACAATTACCTTTCTGCAAGATGCTGCTGAGAGTTCTGTATTCTCGGTGTGCACTACTGCTCCTGCCAGACAGCCGTCTCCTTGGTGGACGGAGGAGTGCGAGAAAGCTTATCGTCGTAGAAAAGCAGCCTGGAAAAGCCTTTCCTATAATCAGAGCCCAGCTAATTGGATAAATTATAAGTTCTTCTCTGCATGTTTCAAACGAACTGTTAAAAAGGCAAAGGAGGATTATAATCAAAATTTAAACACGTATCTCTCAAAACCCCAGAATAAGAAGGCTCTCTATAGATTCATGGCGCGGAATAACAGCTCTCCGGCCTCCAATCGCATAAGGTCAATGGTAATGTCTCCGCAGGAGGCTAAGCAAAACCTTGAACGCATCGCGCAGGGGCTGGCCTTACGTTTCCAGGTACAGAAAGCAGAACCTTTGCACACTCTCACCCCCAGCTCGGACTATCCTGAGGTCGACGTGTCGGAGCTCCTGCAAATTGTTTCCTCGATGCACTCTGCTGCTCTGGGATCTGACGGGATTACGGTGGGCATGTTAAAGATTTTAGCGCACGACTTTCCAACTCACCTTCTAGATATTGTAAATGCGTCATTGGAAACCTCTTGGATTCCTCACAGTTGGAAAATTGCGAAAATAATTTTACTTTTAAAAAATGCAGACAATGGATTTCAATTAGACAATATTCGGCCGATTGCTTTAACCTCAAATTTAGTAAAGCTAATAGAAAGAGTAGTACACAGTCGCCTCACAAAGCATGTTCATCATATTAACGGCCTCAGCCCCGCACAGATTGGCTTTCGTCGCGGTTGTTCCATATGGTCCGCGCATGTGGATCTCGAGAGCCGAATACGACTCTCAATGCGCCAGAGAGAAGTTTCGGCCTTGGTGACGCTTGACGTTGCGAAGGCCTATGACAGCGTGGAGCACACAGTCCTCATTAACAAGCTTGCTCAACTACAACCACCGCATTACCTCAACGCCTGGATTTGTGAATTTCTAAAAAATAGATTTTTCTTCTGTACAGACGGATCTTTTTGTTCTAATACCTATGGTCAATCAAGAGGTGTGCCGCAAGGCTCTGTTCTTTCTCCGCTGCTTTTCAACATATTAGTTCGGGACATCCCCATTCATCCTAACGTTACAGTTTATGTATACGCAGATGATATAGCTTTTTTCGCATCAGCAAATGATATTCATGTGCTCTACGGGTATTTGCAGGCATATCTGAATGCTCTTGAAGTCTGGTTGGACCAAATCAATTTATCACTTAATGTCAGCAAATGCGGCGTGCTGGTATTTCCACCCGACGCTCCTATGTACATCTCGCTAGCCTACCGCTCCACTCCAATTCCGCAGGTGGAGTCGGTTAAATACCTAGGTGTTACTTATGACCAAAATTTGGACTGGCGACACCATATTAAGAATAATGTTATTAAAGGGGAACGTGCACTGGGCCGTTTGACCCGAGTTGGCAATAAAAAGTTTGGCATGCGTCGTGACACGCTACTGTTGCTCTATAAGGCTTATATGAGACCGATTCTGGAATTTGGTTGCCCCTTGTTCTCTGGTAGCGCGAACTACAAGCTGCAGCCATTAGCCTTACTGGAAAGACGTGCCCTACGGCTATGCCTCGGGCTCCCAAAATCAGCGTCCAACGCTGTCCTTTATCTGGAAGCGCGTATCCCCAACCTCTATTCCCGCTTCCAACTTCTAACAGTGCGTACTTTCCTCAAGTCTTTTGACCCGGCCCCAGGCGTTAGTGTTCCAATTTTTGTATCCCAACCACACCTTTTTTTGACTAATCACTGGCCACGTTATCAGCTTCCGCAAGTTAGGTTCACGCAGAATCTGTTAGCTCCGCTTCAGGTTGATCTGATCTCCTTGCAACGAGTTGCTGACACGCAGGCTGATCCCGTCTTCTATTACGACTTTATTTTCCCGTCCCATGCGAAGCATATGCCCGCACATACCCTAAATGGTCTTCTTTCTGAACACCTACAGAATTTTCCACATCATACTGTTCTCTCCACTGATGCCTCCGGCAGCTGTGAGAAGGCGGCGATTGGCATATATTCGCAGGATCTAGATTGGAGCTACTCCGTTCGTATCCCTGATTATACTCCTATATTCTTCGCAGAGTTTTTGGCCATTGGTTTGGCTCTTCTCAAAATTCCCAGACATGTCGCACGGGTTCTTATTCTCACAGACTGCCTTTCAGTTATTGTCTCTCTCCAAAATTCGGAAAAATCTTTCTTGACTCGTTCACTTAGGTTTTTTGTTCCGAGCACAGTGCGCGAGATCCGTTTGGTCTGGGTACCTGGGCATTCAGGCGTCTATTTTAACGAGGTGGCTGATTTATTGGCAAGGTCAGCTCTCAGCGCACCTGTAATATATCCCGTCCCTCACCTCATTCTGTTAGCAGCTTCACGTTTCCAGCGGTTCCAACATATTTCAGCCACTTTGAGTGATCCGTTGCTGAATACCGTGGACTTTCAACACCTAAAGTACCCATGGAATATCCGGTGGTGTAAGTCAAGGCTTTGTGAAGTGTCCATGACGCTCCTGCGATGTAGAATCCCTCACTTAAACTTGTACTTATGCAGGTGCGGGTTCGCTGCGACAAACCTTTGTGTATCATGTGGGCAAGTTGAATCAATCGATCATTTTCTCCTCTCTTGCCGGCGGTTCGCGGTTCAGAGAAAGCAATATCTGGAGGTTCCTCTTTCGAGACTTGGACTGCCTCTGTCTCTTACAGTTCTTCTATCGTTCGGTGCGAGTGCCAAGGGATTCCCGTTAAGCAGTGTATGCGGCTACCTTCACGATTACATAAGTGCAACTAATCGATTATCCTGTTAGCTATACACAAAATTCTTTCGCATGTCCAAAAAGGCTAGATTGATTCTATTCCGGATGACTCATACCTCTTGAATTCATTTTATTTTTCCCAATTTTTTTTTTCTTGATTCAGTCTTCTGACGTTTCCTTCCCCGCGCAAATGCTTCATTGGCATTCTACCCTATACCTTGGCCAATCCCCCCACGTGGGTATGTGCCATATTACTTGAGGAGAAGAAGAAGAAGAAGAAGACGTGAATCGGGCTGTGCGGGTCTTGGGCTGCAACCTGCTCCGGGGCCTGTATTCCCGCTGCGGCGCAGGCGAGAACTTGGTGGTGTCTCCGTACGCCGCCACGGTGGCCCTGGCGCTGCTCACCGCCGGAGCCGAGGAGGACACTGAGCGGGAACTGCGCGAGGCACTCGAGGTACCCTTCTAGGCCAAATTTCTGCAAACTAATTCACTCTTAAGCTTTTGAGGAGGCGTTGAATTAATGGTAGCCCCTTTCAATGTGTGCACCCCTTGGAACGCATAGTCAGGGCTTATTCTGCAAGCATTCTTTCCCGGCTGATTTATTTGTACGTCTCTCTGCCCATTCTAAAACAGAGCAAACAATACAACGACGAAGGAAACGTACAACACGAGCGCTCGTGTTGTACTTCCACTTTGTACTTGTTTTTTCTGCGCTGTCGTAGAATGACTACCTACCAACTCGCCCAGGCTTCTACTTTGGTCCTTCTACCATTTGCATATTATCTCCATTCTACCAATTGTATTTTAGCTCGAAAAAAAGAACCGAGCGACAGCGAAGGTGTGTTCAATAACCAATAGATGTCCGTAGATTGTGTGCACCTTTCCTTGAACCTTTTTTGTGATCGCGTGTGCTCGTTGTGACTGAAATACCAGAAATTTTTCCATTTCGCCTTCATCAAAATGCAGCTGCTGCGGCCGGGATAGAATGCCTCGCACTTGCGCTCAGTAGCCGAACGCCGTAGCCACTAAACCAGGCTGGCGCGAGACCATGTAATCAACGACGCCATCGAGAATTTTTCAGCTGGCAAAGTCATCAGAAAGTGATTACTTGATGAAGCAATACAGCTAAGAAAATAGCCCGTGCTTCGACTAACCATGCCCATTCGAGCGACGAGAGCACAAGTGAAAAAACTGAAAGGCGGCGTCGTACACACAGGGGTATCCTAGTAAACTCCGAACAGCCAAATGAAATCGGAAAGCCAAGCCTTCCTATTATTCGGTTCTGCCACAGTTACCACTGCACCACATGGCAGCACGTGGATATGAGGCGAGATCTATAAAAACTCTATTTCAGGAAGTGAGTTATGGTATAGAGGCTTTCTTTTCTGTACTGAGGCAACAGCGAACGTTGTGCCGCCTGTCAGTGTACCTTCATGCTACGAAGAGCAAAACTTTCGCTTAATTGCCGAGTCAACGCATTGACCTGACATCGTTGTTTCTGAGGGACAAAGCCTAGTTGTGGGAGAATAAAATTCCAAGCAGGAGGATGGTTTGGACTGCTTCAATGCTACCTGCTGTGATCGTGCCTGCATAAGTCACTACAGTCAGAATACCAA
Source organism: Amblyomma americanum (assembly GCF_052857255.1). NCBI lineage: Eukaryota > Metazoa > Arthropoda > Arachnida > Ixodida > Ixodidae > Amblyomma > Amblyomma americanum. The sequence goes on from NC_135503.1 coordinate 94,029,519, forward strand.
AGTTCTAAGACATGGCTGCCGCGACGGACAGTCTAACCGTATATATATGGTTTGATTCTACTGTGAAACCTGTTGACAGCGGAAATAGGGAATTCTTTAACTGATATTTTAAATTGCTCATTCTAATACAACCTTTAGTTTCTGTGCTGATAGTTCCCGAAATCAAAGGGCTCGTTAAGGTTTGACCTAAGTCAGGCTAATCTAATGTTGACTAGAAGATTTCTGCAGTTGTGTACTTTACGGTTTTCCATAATGATGAAGCCATGAGCCCTACTTCTACACGGATTTCTGCTGTGATCAGGATATGATAAAAGTGGACCTCAACCAGCTTGATGCCGAAATGAAATCTTTGTCACAGGAAAGATTTTTTTCCTTTTGCGGCATATTCCCGCCACTTTCATTATCATCTGCACTGACAGCATCTGCACTGACTGACAGGAATTTTCTTTAAAAAATCACAGGTGCTGCCGCGATTTTCTTGTTGAGGGCTCTGCTTTTTATTGATTCAACTGGCGTGATGTTTCAGTGCGTATGTCTTTGGTTGTTAAGGAACCCTACGTGGTTGAAATTAATCCGTAGGCCTCCACTGCAGTTTCTCTTTCTCTCTGTCAATCATTTTATACCGCCATAGATCGCTTTCGTATCAATGCCACTCATGGTTCTCTTTCGAATGAAAACGTCATTACCATATTGTTTTCCAAAAAACAATTATTATTAAACTTGCTTTGCTTTTAGTCATTTTTTCTCTATCTGTTTCAGTGGCGCATAAATGGGAACTTCTCAGATGGGTCAGCCACTAGAATATTCTCATGGCGTTTACAGGTCGCTCGTGTGTTTGGTCATAACGTGCTCCCCTCTCCATCTAACTGTGCCTATGCTTATTTAAAACATCAGTGGGAATTGCACATTTTTGTGCAGTTAATCAGCGCATTTCCTATAAGCAATCTTTTCTATTCTCTCTATCTGAGGGGCACGCCATCGGGCCTGCTTTCAGTGCATAACCTCGCAATATTCTAACCAGGATTTTCCAATCCACCTGTGCAACGTAATCTGGACAGTGAGTTTTGAAAATCACAGTGGTGAATGCGACTGCGACTGCGACTGCGGCAGCGACGTCATCTCGGTGTGGCGGTCTGGGTATTTGCAGGTTGCATACCGTGGATCCCTTCACGAAACGAAACTCGCAGCTCGCAGATTACCAGAACCAAGGACCTATTTATTTTTGTCATCTTGTGAAAGTGTGACTTTCTTTTTGTGCTTCAGAATAATAATCTACAATTAGCCGCTTAAACGGCGTGATCTTTAACACAGAAGTGTTTCGTTTACATCAAATCATGTACCGTCATGAGAAATTGCCTGTTAAAAGAATAACTATCTGGCTGCTGCTTCAAAAGAAGTTGATCTGGCTGTCCTCGTGCATCCCCTGTTTATCGGAAGTAAACGTTCCTAGACTCCTCGCACTCTCCTCGAGCGCAAGCAAAAACGAACGTTTTGCGTCATCCCTTAGAGGCGGTCCGCTTGAAAAGAAAGCGTTCACCAAGTTACCACCAATAGTAATACATAGAAAGTGGAACCACGCTCTACAGCTCACATGAAAACGAAAATCGGTTTTGGGGAAAGAAAATGACGCAGTTACTGTGTCAGTTACCGCAGTGGGCGCCCGAACTGTGCCGTAAGGGAAGGAATAAAAGAGGGAGGGAAAGAAGGACGGAAGAAAGAGGTACCATAGTGGAGGGCTAAGGAATAATTTCTACCCCCTGGGGATCTCTAACGTGCACTGACATGGCACAGCACACTGCGCCTATTGCATTTCGCTTCCATCGAAACGTGGCCTCCATGGTCGGGTTCGACACCGGGTACTCTGGCTCAGTACCCAGGTTCGAACTCGACTGCGTTTAGATAGACGCGAAACGCAAACGGTGTCCATGTGCTGAGGACACATGCCTATTACGGATATCGTGTTTCAGATGGCCTTCAAACTCACGGCCTACGTGGGTACCACTCTACAATCACCACAGCTGTTCATTTACACATGCGACGACTACATCGCCAGCATTTTCCCAGCAAAAACTTCCACGCACACCGATCAGCTAATGACAAAATTCTTTCAGTTTCAACAACCATGGGCTTGCTAACGTTTCTGTTGTATGAAGGCCGATAAAGGCCGTACAGTTTATATATCCTCGGGCAGTAAGGAGCACTAGTTGGAGAAAATGAAATCTGCTCAGCAACTCGGATGGTACTTTCCGTTATAACGATCCTTTTTCGTGTCGTACGAGCAGGTACGCCTACCTCTGATCCACCCCGCCATGCGGCGAGTCATCATGTTCCCTGTGGAAGGGGCACCCACGCTGGAGGAGGAGCAGCCCTTCTTCTGCATGGCCAACAAGTGAGTCCTGCCGCTGCTCTGGTCTCCCTGAAGAGCACGTTTTCTTTTGTTGCAGAAACATCCCTCCCGCATATGCGTTCACACTTACGCATAGTGGCATGGGGTCAGGGATTTTACCACCTGTAGTTCACAGAAGCACCAAAAATAACCAATCCCTGATTATGAAAACAAATGTAGGGTTGAATTCACTTTGGAAGCACCGAATTATTTCACTCGCACAGATACGCGCATGCTTTCATTCGCACAAATCGATGGTATTTATGCACTGTAATTTTTCAGTAAATCGGTCCCGCCATTTCTTCACACGTATTTATTTTCTTTGACATGGCAGGTCTCTCTTCGTTCTCAGTGGTCAGTATTGTTAATAACATACCTCTCTTGTTTTTTAGAGTTCCGCATTTCCTTTCTTTACTTCATCCACGTGATGCCATGTTTGCAGCGAATTTAATTTCTCGTCTCTGCGAGCTGATCATTGTACCGCTTTTGTTTGGTGCACTTTAACTGGAAGTAAACGTTTGACTGGCGGTCCCTCCATGTCCATCACCTTAAACTTCGGATGCAGGGGGCTGGTGGGCTCGGCGCTCCCTCTGAACAGATCGTACTGCCAGATCGGCCAGCGCGTCTACCGCACGTCCGTCGACGCGGCAGATTTCGGCGAGGACGCCGAAGGAGAGCGGCGCAGCGCCAACCGGTACTGCCGCTTGGGCGCGGGCGTCACCGGTGACATCCTGCCCGAGCGCTGCGCCCTCTCGGCCGACACGGGCATCGTGCTCCTCAGCTCGGCCGCGGTGCGCACTGCTTCGTGGAAGCATCCAGTCACCGAAAAGGTGCGCGCTTAGCAAATTCCTTGCAATGCACGATGAGCAAACTAACCGCTTAGTAGAAAGGAAGTTGAGCTATATCACCGCCTCCTGCGTAACCCGCGTTCGTCAGCGCATCCGCTCTTAAATACAAGCAGCGTGGACGCCTCATTCGTTCTTTGGTCTTCCGCAGTGATGCCAGTTCCGGATTGATACCTTGTGAAGCCATTCGTGCTACCTCGCCTTGCGTAGCAGTGTATGCACAGAGAAGCAAGAGAGCGGGAAAGGGCAGGAGAGAGGGACAGAAAGGGCTGGATTGGCTATTTTGGATGTCCTCAGAGGTGGTGATAATAGAAAACGCGATGGTTATGGGACGATTATAGGATGCTAAAAGCGGAGCATGGGCTGCTGCAAGAGAAACTCTGTAGCGAAGAGTTCCGGGTGAGTTCAGAACCCTTTGGGTTCTTAAACGATCACAGGTGAGGCACAGTAATTGAGCGCTTTTGCATTTTCCTTCATCGAAATTAGGCCGATGCGGCCAAGATGCGATTCAGCTCCCTCAAGGTGAGAGCAGTTCAAAATAATCACTAATCGAAAACGACAGATGGGGCCCTTTGAGTAAGCTTCTGTTACCTGCATACTCTTTGAAAAGAGCAGCAGCGCCGTCTGCTCGCATCGACACAAACGGCATTCGCACGACGAATTTCCATGACCTATACTAGAAGGCGTCTTAGAAAGCTTGGGTTCGAATCCTAACCAAACGTATACCTTCCCGCATGTGTTTTATTTCCCCGACCTTCCTCACAGTGGCTTGTTGGGGTCCATGTCTTTCAAGCGCTGGTTTCTCATGGTGTGGATGGACAAAAACATGTGGACAAAAATGTGAAAGCTTAGTCGTTAAATGCATTTGTGCAGCAACCCATATATTACTGCACTTCGCGAAACTTAGAAATATATATCAATTTGCAATGCGGCACCATTAAGCGTGTCTGAAGTCTTTACCTGCCAGGTGGCATTCATGGCATTTGCTTCTCTCCACCTGCCACCTGTGAACTGCCCTCTCTCTCTCTCTCCCCTACCACCGGTGGGAGAGAAGAGGAAGACCTCGGATCAATAATGACTTGGCAAAAAAGAAAATGACTCAGACAACTGCAGGGCAACTTGTTAATTATACAACCTCCCGAAAACTTCACTGGTCCGCAACATACAAATATTGGATATTGGATTGCTTGTGAGCTCGCAGACCTGGAACTGACAAGTGACCGCGCATAAATATTGGTGTCTCCATCAAAAAAATCTGAAAGAACGCATAACGGAAATGTCGATTCTGTATCGGTAGCTAAATGATCGTCCCCGAAGCCACGGGATGTGCGCACAAAGTCGGCTTCTCTGGGAGAGGAGGCCGCCCTTCTTTCCAGTAGTGGATATATAACTAGCGCACAATAAAGCACTACGTTCGTTCCCCTGCACCTGTGCTGCATATTTTATCGGCTGGAGCAACCGATACATAGTGTCAGAAGTGGGATTCGAACCCACGCCCATATTCATGGTCTTAGGTCGCCCAATTCATAAACCCAATTCTTGAGCCAAGGTAGCCCAATGCTTAAACCACCATGACTGAAATTTATATTGTATTTACGGAGTGGGACGCGGGGCGGGGCGGGGGGGGGGGGGGGGGGGCGGATTAAGAGAATTTATAAATCAAGGAATCTTTGTTACTTTTTTAATTCCTCCAATCGTTCTATTTCGTCTTCTTTTTTCTCTTAAGATTCTTATATCTTATCATTGATCTACATCTTGCGTGACTTTGTCTCAAATGCAAAGATAGTTTTTTTGCAGTCGGGACACTTGGAGTCTATAAAGCCATTTTTTGTTCTTCCTCCTGTCATTCAATATTTTCATAATTACAAATCAGGCTGCTGCGTTCCGCAGAATATTCCAACATTTCTGCGCAGCTCTGCGTTACCCCACGTGGCTTTTTCAAACGGGCTCTCCGCCTATGAATATATGGTCTACTCTAGCATTCAATTTTAATTGCCGCTTGGAAGACGTACAAGATATCAGCTGCTTTCTTGGTGGCACATTAGAGCTTATGCTTCCACTACTTGTAAATCGCACCTACTTTTCACTTTTATTGCAATGGCCACAACCCTTTCTTGAATTTGGAGAATGAGATACTTGCACGGTGCCGTTTCAGGCATTTCTCAAAGAGAATGTGATTGCTTTTTAACACTGTACATGCCTCGCTGGTTCACCTATTGTCGCATAGTTTACGATGTCGCTTAAGGACCGAAATTTCTTGAAGCAATAAAACTTGGACAGACCTGCCTGCGAGTGTTCTAGCATTGAACGTTGGATGTTTGTTGTTCATAGTTAGGGTACACCCTTCTGTGCATCAGTTAAGTCAACAATCGTTCTCCTTTGGGACCACGTAGGCTGTGTTCCCAGTACAATCGCAGCCCTTTTGCGCGCGCCACAGATGAGCCCGTTTGGCGACGTAGAAGCGGCACGCATGCTCCGTAGCTGCGCCGTGTACGGATACGCGCGGTTGCAGTGGCCCACGCTCCAGGCCGTGGACGTGCCCCTCTCGTGCGATGCCTTCTCGGTCACCGTGCTGCTGCCTTCGGGGAGCCTCGACGAACTCTGCCACAACTTGACCGCAGAGGTGGGCGCCTTGTACCGCCATGCTTCACGCCGATCACCTGACGCTGTTTTACCATCGCAGAGCTATTCTTGGCTGAAAGTTTTCATCCAACAAAACCACAGCTTGTGTTAATTGTGAAAAATAAAAACGAGAAGCCTCTCTTTCCTCCCACAGACCGCACTGAGGAATGCGGCCTCCTGTTCTAGGGTAGCCATAGGGTACACCAGTGACACGTCCAACTGTGCTGTGGGTAGGTCGCTTCAAGGTGCACTCGCTGGGGGCTGAAAATAAGTAATTTTCATAGTGGCGGCTCTCAGGCCATATTTTACGAAGAGCGAAGAGAGTAAAAAAACAGCTGTGTCAAGCACTCCAGGTGAAAACCAAAAATACTTATACACGCTTTAGCGACACCAAGATGTACAATCGCGCTGAGAATAATGTCGACGATGCTTCCGCTTTCAATTTATTTTGTCGCTTTGCGTTTCCGTAAATATAAAGGTTCGTTCGCGCCATCTAAAAACAAAAAGCTAATATAATTTGCATACGCATCAAATATTTAATGTTTTTGCACCGTCTTCAGTCGACGTGTGGTCCATATTTATCTACCTGCGACGGTATATGTATCTACAGGAAAACGAAGGCAAAATGCTTAGTTAATTACGACCGAGAACGTAGCACTGGAATCCACGAGGAAAATTCTGCTGACTGAAGGAACGTTTGTTTGAAGCACTTTAGGTGACCTTTGGCATTATTAGGCTCTTGTACAAGGTTGCCATAAGCGTGACTCGAAACGCTGTACTCCGATGAAATTCCTCGATCTCTGAAGGTTCTAGCCATGAAAGCTTCAACGTACCGGATGCCTCAGGTGGCACCAAAAAATAGCAAGCTGCATCCCCATGCCTCTAAAGAGGTCAGCTCACTTCTCTAGAGCGCTCAAGTGGTGATGTGTGCCGGAATGAAAAATATTTTTAAGAGACAATACTGGCACTAGAGCGCAACCAAATATATTGACAACCAAATCAATACAGTTCATTCCATGTACTTTCCAGCACACCACTCGAGCACACAGACAAGCTTTCTCACTACTGTACTGATATGCGGAGCTCGTCGGAGGCCTATTTAGCTTAGCAATGATCAAAATGCGCCCCGGGGCCGCAAGTTGCGTTCTGACGTTGGCCTGACGTTGGTCAGACGTTGGCCCGACGTTGGCCCGACGTTGGTCCCACGTTGGCTCATGCGTGCCGACGGCCGCCTTCGCAGGTCCTGGAGCACGTGTTCTCGGACCTGCGCAGCTGTCGGCGCCGATTGGTCCTTGAGCTGCCGGTGGTCAGCACCGAGACCGGTTCGAACCTCGGGCCCGTGTTGCGCGAGATGGGCGTGCGGCAGGCTTTCGGGCGGGATGCCGCTTTCCAGCGGATTACCCCAACCTCGCATGCCCCGCTTTCGTGGGCCATGCATCGGGCGCGGCTGGATATTGTGGTGCGTGCGTGCAGTTAGAAAGACTTAATGCGAGCATGCAGAAAACGGGAGAGTAACACAAGATGCATGAGCGCTCTTTTCAACAAGGAACATGCTAGTAACCCGTGTAAGAAACTCTCGTATTTATAGGAGACATGATGCAACTTTTGGTTGATATTCGAACATGTCGAGGTGTAAGCTGCCGGCACTACCGTTCGTCTAGCCGGCACCTCAGATCTTTATCACGGCGCGTAACGGTGAAATCAGGAAGATTACGATAATAGACACAATGTTTGTGCCCTCCCTCCTCCCTCTCTCTCTTCCTCCCTCCACAGTGAAATTGTCGCCTGCCAGGCTTTTCCCATGAGCAGCGCACCGCTCCAGCTGCTGTCTTTCCCTTCCCCGCCGGTCAGTGTCAGCTGTGTGACAGGGGCAGAGGTTTAATCTTTAGTGGCATGTATTCTCAGTGCGTGGAAGATGACAACAGCCCTTCCGTTGTATACAGGTATGGCATTAGGTTCACTGGCGTTTCTTTCCTAGCTGCCTTAGAGCAAGAATGTTGCCTCCTGGTTTACCAGTAGAGAGAGCCATAACTTAAACAGGTAGTGTCAAGCGCACAGCAAATATAAAAAGTTAATCGCCGATTTCATTTGCTGTGCACATTTCGCTGTTTTCTGGTGCACGCGTGTAGCAGAACGACATTTTCCGTAAGAAACAGTGGAACGCAGCTTCGCGCGCCCTCAATATCTCAGTTCGGGCTGGAAGCCGCGCACCACGTTTACTCTGCTGGCGGCTTAGTCGTGCCAATGAAAAGAGCCTCGTAGATTACATTAACGCTAAGGCAAGGCATGATGAGCACGCCCTGATTCTCACTGATTCTGCCAATGCACTCACATGGCGGCTGGTCATTGGCCATGCACCATCTTTGAAGAATCGACCGCGTGCGCACGCGCTTGACTTTGACGTCGCCTTTTCGGTCACGGCTGGTGCGCTAAATACTTGTCTGCGTATATACGACGAGGTAGCAAGATATTTCGGATAGTAAACCACACAAAAGCGTATACGTGGCAGGTCTCAGTAATGTCATATCGCCAGGCGCAAGCATACTAACTCGAGGTTCGGCTAAATTATCAAATTACCTCTTAAAGCGACCATCATCTCCCTTTATCTTGAAAGGCATTCGCCATAACTATACGGAAATTGCCGCGAAGTCTGAAAATTTCCTGGCGGTTTAGCATTACTAAGCACGAAATATTTTACGAAAGCAACGTTTTCTGCGCGTGTACGCAACAGCTACGTACCTGAAAGCCCGATTGAGGTACCACTGACCCGAGGAGTCAGTTATGCGCTTTTCCAACTCTCTTGTCGTCGGTGCCAATTTCTCTAACGTACGCCGGTGGCCTATGTTCCAGCGCCGCTGTTCTGTAGAAATATTTTCACGCCAACACATATTGCTCTAGTACCGTGTTCTGATACAGCGTTGTCCCTGCCAAAGTGTGCAGCGCACATCTTTGTGTCACTAACGCCACATAGCTCAAAATGCGAATATTAGCTTGATAGTAGTATAAGATAATGAGAAAGACTATGTTTAATGCATACGGCGAGTTTGTGTTGCAGTTAAACACGAGACGTGATGGGCTGCGGTGATGGCATAGCCCTCTCGTGCAGTAATCAGTTGCCTTCAGTGTGAAGCATCGGGCAAGCCGGTGAGCCGGTTTGACCTCGTGAAGTAGTGCCTGCGCACTAAAAAGGAGAATCGCTCCATGCAATTACAGTGCATGCGGGAGGCTGTGATAGCGTGACGCTGTGTTTTGACGTCATCGCGGTCTTGGAAGAACCATGATTCCGTGATACGTTATCACGCCTCTCAGGCCTGTATATTCCTGCGTGCTGTTGAATAAACGTTCTTCGTTCGTCGTCGACGTCTGGCGTCAGCCATGTCACTAATGAAAGTGCGAGAAAGGAGCCTTTCGAAGGAGCCTACGACCTCGAATGCAGAACGAAATCGTATTTAGCTACCTGTCTAGCTTGCGCCTACAACCCAGATTCTTTTGTAGGAACGCAACTTCACCTCTGCTTCTGCTTTACGAGAATGATGTACCCTCTCTCTCTCCTACCCGCAGGCCAGAGATGCACGCTCGATCGTGTCGCGCGCTTATCGACACGTCGTGGACAACATCACCAGTACGTCCGGGGAAGCCTTGCCCGACGTGGTGCTCCTGGTCAATCAGCCATTCGTGCTATGCGTGCGCAAGTTGGACATCGTCGTTTTGCTTGCCTGCATCCAGAATGTCTGTTTAAGCAGCCCCTAGGGGTGGGAGGCAGTACATCATCATGCGCACCCACCTCTTCTTGGTGTCTCATCTACGACGTTTTATGTTTTGATTCTTGTCTCTATGATAATATACGCACTTTAATGCTAAATTACGTTAAAATCGCCATTTTTGTACGGTGCTCTTTCAGAAGACCGAGTTGTGTGCTTTTATATGTGATGATTATCGTTTATAGCGAGATGCCATCTGACAAAATAGCGGCTCGGCACAAAGGCTTTTCCTTCTACAGATAGTGGGGTCAGAGACCCATTTCTCTAGCATGTCCCGTTGGCAACCTATTACGTTCATAGCAGTTGGGGCCAGAATAACGGCGCATTAATCTCCACGATAACTCACGACCGAAACACGCAGGATCGAAGGGTGTTCGCATGGCATCGCCTTCAAACGCGGGCGAACAAAATCTGACCCGCTAGGAGCGGTGGACGGAGGTATCGACGTCCACCTGTTCTGCATGCGGCCGCGCTTGACGTTTTACTTGGCCTTCGTGCACTGCTGAAATGCTCTTGATATGAAAATCGGTTGCGCTAGTAGCCAACAATAATAACCGCAGCGCTAAGCCAAAGTACGAACAACCGAGAACATGTGTTATTTTTATTAATTTTTATTAACAGATATATCTTTCCCGTTACTTTCAGTGCACGTTAAAGAACCCCAGGTGGTCGAAATTTTTGGAGCCCTTCACTACGGCGTCCCTCATAGCCTGAGTCGCTTTGGGACGTTAAACTCTCACAAAACGAAAAAGACGTTACTTTCAATCTAGAGAGATTTCTCAAAATACACTTTCTACGTTACAGCATTCCGTACAATACAGAAATGTGTCGACGCTGCTTCAAAAGGCGCAGCTGCCATTTTCAGTAAACCATTCGTGCATCATTCACGCAATACACATGCGATCATTCGTGCATAATTTTCACGAAATACAGCAGGTTCATAGTATTCAAATAGAATTCACGCAATTTGATGCATGCACGCGATGTACCTTGCTATGGTCGATAATTGCAAAAAATTGTTTAGCATATATGTAAACACGTGGAACGAACCGATATCACTTAAAGGCTTCAACTATTCACGCCAATATACGCGGGAGCAATAGAATTCAGTTAACATTCAGTTGCATAACGAGTTCTCACGATGTGCCGACTCTTTTCCGGACCAAACAAGATGACTGCCTCATGAACAATGACTGAATGATAGTTCATGACCCACGGCGTCGAAATGAGCGGTGGCTCCCGAGAAACCTAGCGCAGGTTGTGGTTCCCGTCGTATCTGTGCGGGTTTCACTGCACTGTTGGCAATTTCGAAGGCCATTAGCACCACACCGAACACTAGCGTAGCCATCGCAGCACCAACATTACTAACGTATGAAGAAGCGGGCGCCAACGTGTCTCTGACCTGCGCCGCAAAGCAGGCGACAGCGCCCGAGACAACGCCACTGACGAGTTCGCAAAACACGCAACGAACGCAAGGCGTTAACGGCCGCGCGTGTCAGAAATGCAAAATGGATAGACAGACAGCGATATTTCCTCCTTTCAGAAACTTCGTTCGGTTTGCTCTTGTTCTTTACCAGCGACGCTAGCGCCAATTCCTCCTTCCATTACATTCATAGAAGATGGGGGCGCAATTATGGCGTCGGAGGAAGTTTCTGCAGTTAGCCGGGGTATAAATTGCTCGAGGTTTCCTTCCCATGGCCGCGTCTCCTGCAGGCGAGCCGGATGCTCATATGGCCACTGCGCCCCCTCTGTGTTCATGCGTGCGTGCGCGCGTTTACCGGGATTGCCTGCCGCCATGGAAACTTTTGGAATCTGAGATCGCTCTGCGTGGTAAGAGAATTTTCGAAGAACTGTTTGCGACCATGGAAAAAAAAATAGAGAGGAGAGGCCACTGTTCTGATCTAAGCAGGCAAGCAATGCTTCACACAGTATTTTTCTGGTCGGCCATTATACCTGGTGGGTATGATCATTAACTAAGCAATTACACAGCCTTCAACGGCGTTCACAATACACCCACCCGTCGCGGCCTCCCCGCTTCCCCTAGCGGAACTCGCCATTGCATTACGTTTCGCAGCTACGTCGAGACGGTGCGCATAGACATTTGTGCGAATGCAACATGAAGCATGCACAAAGGCCTGTCAGTGAGAGAAAGGGAGCGGAAGAGGTAGCGTGTGACGAAAGCCTGACATTCCCGCTGCGTGCCGAATGCATTACGGATGGCGGCGCTCATCCCTCTTGATGCTTGTTTGATGATTCTGAACCAATGCTTTCAGAATGATCAAACACGTATTGACAAAGACTATTAACTTAAAAAGCTTTCCTTGGTTTCGGTGACTCTTGGCTTCCTTAATTTGTCATAACGAGCCCCTCATTTGCCTACCCTTGTCTGCTCACATTGGGAGAACTTTTATTAAGAGAGAACACAAGCTGCACATACCTTGTCAGGTACGTCAGTTACGTTTAGTCTAGTTGAGACTACCGATAACGCCGTGTAAATTGTCATGATAAAGATCAATATCACGGCTCATTTTTCTTTTGTGGAATTACTTTCTGAGCAGCGCAGGGCTGTCTCCGCCACAGAAAATTTGGGGCTCTTATCTCATGACTACTTGTCCAAGGTTGAAACGAAAACGGCGGCGCCCCAGATATAGTGCACCTTGCACTCTTCCCACTGAACCAGTCCTGCGCATTCTTGATGCCAAACCATCGAGGAATTGTCATCGATCTCTTCAAACATGAAGGTGCATCTAAATACAACTGTGTCGAATAGAGATGTTCCCCAGGAATTTTTTTCCCGTGTGAGAACAGCAAATCACTCAATAAGCACATTGGAGTGACACCGAATGCTTTAATAATGTATCTCTTCACCTGCTATGTTAAATTGCGAAGACCAGTCAAACACGAAGAAACGTAGGTTAAACAGGTGGTGGGAGCCTACGGTCATGTTGAGGCCCACACACTTGCTCGTGCATGTGATCAATCTTGCAGCTGCATTCAGCCGAGCACTTTACTGCGTACAATGCCTGCTCCGAGAAACAAAAAAAAAAAATCCGAATAGAACTGTGTTCCGTGTTTTATGGATCCAATCTGTAACCATCCACAATTACGCGATGCACTATATATGACCGTGGGTGTGCCCCCAATAGACTTCAGGAGCAGTGAGATTCACTTTAATAGAGCATACGTACGTAATATGCCATAGCAGGCAGTTTTTCACGCAGAGAATACACGTTAAGCTCACGCGTTGTTTTATGTTTAGCAAAGGTCGACGAGCTTCCCGTGTCTCCATCCACGTGCGGCTGTTAGTGATCTCTGTCAGTGTATATAACCATCAATACCTCGTTTAGTTACGCCACTGGTAGGCTAAAATGCCAAAAGAAACGTAATGTACAGCAACAAAAATACTCAATTTGCAGAAATCATAATATGCTTGAGTACGACGCAGGAAGAGACAGTCAGAATGCTCCGCCCTTTGAAGGTACTAAATAAAAAAATTCAAAATTCAAAACAAAAGTTACAGTAAATGCCGAAATAATGTACAGTGCATGCAGGAAATGTTCTCGAAAGAGTTAAGCACAAAAGTGCCATGGCATCCTGAGGCTTCTGCGGGGTGTGCGACGTGAAGGCCCGCTTCCAACGCGCCGTGAACGGTGGGGGCTCAAGGCTGACCCACAGCAGCTGGGTGAGTGGAGCGCCTCGCCAGTCCTTCCGGCACCGCTCTCTTAAGTTCAAGAAGGGGCCGGAACACTGCGAATGGAGATCAGATGCAGAGAACTACCATAAGCAGCATCAGTATAACTATGCTCACCACAGGGCAGAAAACCCCCTCCATATCCCTACAATTTACTCTGTCCAGTGCCAGCTGCTGTCCCCTTTTCTCTGAGAACTTGCTAGTCTTTTCCCTCTTGAATCTTTGCCGCACCCTGCTACGGTTGACTTTTCTTGGAACACAGTACGTTACCCTTAAAGACAATTGTGTATCTTGCATTCGCATTGCGGGTCAAGCCTCCGTAACAACAGAATTTAGTACTGAAGGGATATTTGAGGCCAGTGTGCCTTTCTTATGCCGAGTACAAACACATATCTACTTGTGGAGCAAACGGCCTACGTCCAGCACGTGAGGCTGCAACATAGCGACTGAGTTCACAGGTTGCTCACTCGAAAAGTGACGGCCTCTTGTTGCGTGTGACCGGCGCTGGCCGTCTTGTCTCGGGAAGGGTGACAGTCAGGCAGGCGCTGAGGACCGCCAGCCCTCCGATCAGCACCAACGCCGCCCATGGACCACTCTCGAGAGCCTGCGACAGTGGAAAAGGAACACAGGGAGCATCGCACACTCGTCGACTGCATGGCGTCTAAGCAACAGGGCCTCTCACAGAGAGCGCAGGTCGAAAGTACGAAGAATAAACGGGAGCGACTACATACTAGTACAAGAGAAATCTATGTAAAACGAATTGTACACATCTTCAATTATTCCCGTTTCCATCGTGTCTCTGGTGGAGTTCAAGGCGTAACGGAAGTGGTAGGGGTTTCCTTGGAGGATACGCTTTGTATAAGCAGAGAGGATGTAGCTTATAAAATTATAACCCATAAATTAAGTTGCGTCTTTTCACGGCCGACCAAGGTTGTCGTAGGATATAGTACATAAGCTGGATGCAGTATGAATTTAGTACTCTGGTGATTCCTAGGTTATGAATTGTCGGTGCTGTTCTTGGTGTTATATGGAATCCGGTGTTCGGACTGGGGCACCTCACGCTGTCTCCACTTTTACGACTGGGGCATCATTGCTTGGTGAATGCCAGGCGAAGCAATAAAGCGGCGGGAAAAAGCGAAAAGGGCTTTATGCACACTACTGTCGCGGTGTACATACACAACAATCAAATCGCTTCTTGCTGCGCTTTGTACATTTGCTGCTTTAGTTTCCTTTATATAACCATGTTGTTGTTACTAAGGGCATTCTATAGTAATGTGACAGTAATTGGTGACCACCGCATTTTTATTTCTTACTTTACATTAGGAAGCCTAATTTTTGTTCTTATTTTTCTTGTATTACTAATTACCAATAAACTTGGACTTGTTTACACGGCACCAGAAAGGTGCGGTACTAGGGCAAGCAGCATAACGACCGCTCGACACAGCCTCGCTAGAGCGACGAGAATTAGAACGCTGAATCTCGTTCTCTCGGCTCTCTCTCCGACTTACGGGATCGCTCCTTTATGCCCTCGGTTGCTTAGCACGGTTCAATCAACTCTCTGTGAGGAGGGTGACTGATCATCGGCGGTCCGCGCTGCCCCTGGAGGAGTGGTCATTGCCGGTCGATCTGCTGCCTGGTGCTGGGAGGTGAGGTGAGGTTACACAGGGCCGATGAACTCGGCGCCAGGCTTCAATGTGTTTCAAGTGGAACGAAACTGTACTGAGAAATCCCTCGCACAACACCGGGTAGCAATGCATGACTGCTAGGAAAAAAAAAGGCTGTGACGTTGCGTGGCCACGGAGGGCACTGGGTGCTGATGTAGGTACACGAGAAAAGCGAGCAGCACAATTGAGCGTCACTTGCGAGACTAGAAACGCCAATTTGACGACGAGGCGTGGAGTGCCCTTGGTCTAACAATCTGATGCCAAAAAAGCGGCTGCCTTAAATGTGATGGTATAGGCGGACAAATTAGGCAGTGAAGCGTTGTCTGGAGAAAGAGCAGGAACTAGCGGCAACCCTTCAAAGCTGCAGAGACTCTCACGCCAATACTGCTGCGCCCAAAAGCAGGGTGTGGTACGGTATTAATGCGTGCCTCTTCAGGGAAAGCGATCGTACCTCGCAGACACAACTACTGGAAGGCTTTGCTCTTCGTATACATATGAACGACGTCGCATCCACGTTGAGGAGGAGGAAGACGAGGAAAGGCAGGGAGGTTAACCGGAAAAAGACGCGCGCTAAGAAGAAAAAGTAAGGGCTGAGGAAGGTGCCACCTGGACGGTTCTGAACAGCTGTTTCCTTTGGTGCCTGTGGTTTCCTGGTGGTGTCTACGTGCTCATCTTTGGTGAGGCCGTTTTGCGTGGGGGATTTGGGCAGGTCTAAGGTTAAGTCTGTAGGCGCGGTTAATGTGCACTTTAGGGAGCGTTTGGCTCAGGTATGTTGCTGATCTCCCCGGGCGGAGGGTCGGCAGCCTGGTTTGCAAGCATGCCCACCGAAAGCTTGCCGCTGGACCCTTTTAGGAAAAATGGAATTGACGTCATCCCTGTGGCGCTCGTACCTGTCGGTGAAGGAATGTTCAAGATGAAAACCTCTAAGGTTCTTCAGGAGGAGCTAGGGTCACTCACTACCCACTACCTCCAGATCTCTGAGGTGAGACCGTCAGACTGTAGAAGCATTGTTTTCAAGTTTTCTGACATTGATTGCGTCACAGACCTGCTCCAGTGCAAAATTTTTCAGTCATTAGCGGTGTGGTCGGAATGCGGCAACGACCAGACGAGAATACGAAGGGATCAGACTACGCACGAGCAACAGAGCAACCAAGGCGATAGTGCGTCATCGACGAAACGATCACTAAATTACAGCAGAAGACGGCTAACGCCATGCGAATCTTTAAGAGGGTCACCAGCAGAAGAAACGGAATGCGGGAGGCGAGTCTCACACGACTGATACACTCTTTCGTCATAAGCCATATTGCGTACGTCGCGGCATTCCACAACTGCTACAAGGGAGAAGAAGCCAAGGTCAGCATCCTCATCCGCAGGGTGTACAAGAGAGCACTGGGTCTACTCGAGTCCACCATCACGCAACGCTTGCTCCAGCTCGGGCTTCACAACACGCTTACCGAAATCGCCGAGGCGCAGCGCACTTCACAACTATAAAGATTAGCGGGCACGAGAGCAGGACGCCAGATCATGGAAAGTGTAGGCATCCGTTACCATGCGCCACAAGGCCAGAAACCCTAAGAGTCGACTCGATTCCACGGAACGTCCACCCAGAACACAACCGGGGAAGAAGAGTTGCCAGGGCCAGAGCTCTCCTACACAGCCACGGAGACGAAACGGGGACAAGGTACGTTGACGCCGCGGAATACGCAGAACGCTCGCGATTCGCGGTCGTCAATTCGAGTGGCGAAACGCGCATAACGGCAAGTGTAGCATGCGAGCGCGCAGAAGAAACGGAGGAAGCGGCGGTGGCCCTCGCCCTCACGGATCCGACGTGCGCCCCAGTTCTCTGCGACTCGCGACAAACTGTCAAAACCTTCGCCAAAGGATGGATCTCACAGATAGCGGCGCGAATCCTGAGCAATCGAAAAGTCCAGTGGGAGGAAGCTTTTCAAACCAGAATCCAGTGGTTCTCGGCGCACATGGGAGCAGTATCGAACACATATCGCAACCGAAACGAGACGGCACACGCCAAGGCGCGCGAGCTCGCGAACCGCGCCGGCGACCGTCGTCCATGGGACAGCATCAAAGACTGTTTGACCACATACAACGAAATTACCAAGGCCTTCTGCCTGGCACGCCCAACCTTCCCTCCGCTCAACGACAAGCTGGACAGGGCGCACGCTGTGGCCCTCAGACAACTGCAGACGCTCAAGTACCCCAACCCGGTACAATACCACAGACTCTACCCTTGAACATACCCGACGAATATATGCAAGGTCTGCCACACTGCTACAGCAACTTAGCATCTTTACCCCACATGCTCTGGGACTGTACCAAAAACCCTGACGTTGCTAACTCCGGAACCCTCCCGCCGCGGTGGGCCGCTGCCTTGTGCAGCCCCAGTCTCGATGACCAACTCTGGGCCGTCCAGCAGGCCCGCGAGGCGACGGCGAGGCAACACCTCGACTTCCCCACCTTGGAGACCTAAAGCCCCGTCGGCGAAAGCTCTGCAGGACTTTTGGATAAAGTTGTTACTAACCAATTAGCGATAAAAGCATTCATCCCTAAACAGATCCCAGGCTCCAAAGGTATTGTTCGTTTAGTGGACCCAGCATCTTCCCCACAGGAAATACTGGAGGAGTTTCAGGATGCAGGTGTGGGGGTTCTTTCGGTCTACCGGTGCAGTATAGAATTAAATGGTGTGCGTGTAGCGACAGAATCAGTTATAACTACTTTTGCTGGCTCCTACTGTCCTTCTGAGCTCAAGTTCTGGTCAACAGTGTATCGTGTGGATCCTCTGCAACCCCGTCCACTTCAATGCACCAACTGTTGGCGGTTCGGTCATAGTGGTAAAGCGTGTAAATCAGCGACCCGCTGCCGTGTTTGTGGAGAAGGGCATTCGGATGGCAGCTGCTCCTCTGATCAGCCCCAGTGTTGCCTCTACAAGTGTAACCACTCAGCTGATGATGCCAACTGCTCGAAGCGAGCTGACGAACAAAGCCTGCTAGATCTAATTCAAGCGAAGCGATGCTAGAGAGCAGATGCGTTTGCAAATCTGTATCGGAAGAATAATACATATGCCAGCCGTGCGCGAAGCTTTGTTGCAGATATAGAGTCAAGTTTGACTACTTCTATAGTGTCCTCAGCAGAACAGGCTCTTTCTGTGGTGGTCGGGCGAATGCTGTGCAACTTCACCGAGGCTTTATCTCAACTTTTTGCAGGCCTGTCTCTGCCTTCTCAATCATCTGTTTCGGCGGCGACGCCTGCATCGCTCCTAAATTGTGCTGCTAGTAAGAGTGACCCCATGTCGCCTCCTGCGTCCCATGTCCCGCCTGCCAACAGCGCTTCTAGCAGTGTCTCTCACGTAGATATCTGTAAGTACAGATGTTGAAATGCTCTGTCCTTCCCAGAAGCTTCGAGCTTCTGCCTCACCCTCAAAGTCAGCTGTTCCGAAAATCAAAGCAAGGAAAGGACCCCCAAACTAATCCCGCAGACTGATGTGCTGAAGGAGTCTGTTGCTGCCTCTTTCATCAGTTCATAATCATGGCGGGTCTAAAAGTTATGCAATGGAATTGTCGTTCAGTACTTTCTTCTCTCTCGGATCTTGAAATACTTCTTTATAAACATGATCCAAATATTGTATTTTGCAAGAAACGTGGCTCTCTCCACTCATCATTTTCAATGGAAAAATTCCGTGTTTTGAGGGTAGACCGCATTAATTGCAGGAGTGGTGGGTTAGTAACTATGACCTCTACAAAAATATGTCACTGGGCACCAACTATTGCTAACGTCTACTTCCCTGTAGGTTTTCACAGGACAGACTGTTTGGATACCTTACTGAACGGAGCAAACAACACTGTCATCGCAGGGGATTTTAATTGGCACCACAGTGTCTGTGGTAGTCACTCTGACTCCTGCTGCTAGCTTCTCTGGTCATGCTGCAATTCCGGCGCAGTAACCTTTATGCGTGGAGTTTCTCGTTCAGTCATAGATTTAGCATTAGCATCTCGTCGGGTTGGAGCATCTGCATGGTCAACAATAGACTCACGTATTTCTAGTGACCGCTTTCCAATAACCTTGACGATTATGTCCTCTACTATTAGAAAAGGAGGTGCAACCATGAAATTTGTAAATCACATTACGTATAAAAAACGGCCGTGGATTAGCTTGGTTAAGCCTGGTGATTGCGAAGCAATTGTGTGTACGGTATACGCGGAGACAGAAGCCGCTCGGCAACTGGGTTCAAACACGGTAGCCCTTCTGGCATCGGCAGGTATCTATAGCCATTAGAAACACTGTACAAGGAATCTTTTCCTCTTTAAGGCTATTCTTGCATGTATTGCACATCACGGCACCGGCTAAAGTCTCTTCTCTCCAGTCCGGGTAAGCCTTAAGCAATGTGGGAAACATGAGAGCACTCACCGGCGTAAGTTTGTCCCTATGCCACAACCGGTCACACACTGTACACGCATAGCCGAACGTGTTGTTAGTAAAGCGTCTGTTGAATTCAAGCGTTGCCGTCTCAAACTCCTGTACTCTTCTCGCATGTTCTTCGCGTCGTTCTACTGCAATGTGTCCTTCGGGTTGAGTCGGGCCAGCCTTGGTGAGAGATTTCTCCTGTCTTTTCTTCGAACGCTCTTGTTTCTGCTGGGGTGTTTCTTCTGCACGCTGTTTTCTTCGCTTTTCGTTTTCCTTCTCTCGAAATAATAATAATTGGTTTTGGGGGGGAAAGGAAATGGCGCAGTATCTGTCTCATATATCGTTGGACACCTGAACCGCGCCGTAAGGGAAGGGATAAAGGCGGGAGTGAAAGAAGAAAGCAAGAGAGAGGTGCCGTAGTGGAGGGCTCCGGAATAATTTCGACCACCTGGGGATCTTTAACGTGCGCTGACATCGCACAGCACACGGGCGCCTTACCGTTTTTCCTCCATAAAAACGCAGCCGCCGCGGTCGGTTTCGAACCCGGGAACTCCGGATCAGTAGTCGAGCGCGCTAACCACTGAGCCACCGCGGCGGGTTCTCTCGAAACGCACGTTCCTTCTCGAGCCGCTGCTGCCGCTGTTCCGGGGTTTCTTGGACACGCCTCTGCCGTTTAGTCGCGTTCTGAACTAGTAGAAGGAGACTCACTGTCAGGCATAATTTCTTCCTTTGCTTCTGCTGTTTCCACAGAGGAGGTTGCACGTTGTCGCCGAGCTGCATACTGGGCACGCCGCTTAGAAAGTCGATCTCGTTCTTCTTCCGTCTCCGTAGCTCGCTGATGCTTCCTCTTTGCATTCTGCCGAGCAGCCTTGTTCGTAGGCACCATCGTAACATCTAGCTGTATGACTGCCTTGGCGAGAGGAGCGGAGCTTTTTATGCAGCTGGTGTGACGTCACACCGACCGTAGCGCCCCTGGTGAGAGGAGCGGGAGTTAGGCCGCCGTTGGTGGCTACCGCCTCGCCTCGCGACGGCGTGAGATGGGGCTCCGTTTTTACACAGCTGGTGTGACGTCACTCTTGGTCACGTGGTGTGACGTCACGCAGCGAGGTCACGCAAAAGGTCAATGGTGCCTACCACCGCCTCGCCACGGAACGGGCTGAAGTGCGACCAAAAGTAGTATTGCTTCGCAATAAAAATAGATATCTGCCTCGCTTCCCTCTATAGTAAGCTCAATGTCGAGCAGAATGAGCTGAGCGGGCAATTTCCTTTCTGCAAGATGCTGCTGAGAGCTCTGTATTCTCTGTGCGCGCTACTGCCCCTGCCAGATAGCCGTCTCCTTGGTGGACGGAGGAGTGTGAGAAAGTTTATCGCCTTAGAAAAGTAGCATGGAGAAGTCTTTCCTATAATTAGAGCCCAGCTAACTGGATAAATTATAAGTTCTACTCTGCATCTTTCAAAAGAACTGTTAAAAAGCTAAGGAGGATTATAATCGCATTTTAAATTCATATCTCTCTAAACCACAGAATAAGAAGGCTCTATATAGATTCATGGCGCAGAATGGGCTGGCTTTACGCTTCCAAGAGCAGAAAACGGAACATTTGCACACTCTCACCCCCAGCTCGGACTATGCCGAGGCGGACATGTCGGAACTCCTCCAAATTGTTTCCTCGATGCAGTCTGCTTCCCCGGGATGTGATGGGGTAACTGTAGCCATGTTAAATATTTTAGCGCAAGACTTTCGAGCTCACCTTCTGGATAATGTAAATGCGTGATTGGAAAACTTTTGGATTTCTTAAAATTGGAAAATTGCGAAAATGATTTTACTTTTGAAAAACGCAGAGAATGGATTTCATTTAGACAATATTCGGTCGATTGCTTTAACATCAAATTTAGTAAAGCTAATAGAAAGAGTAGTACATAGTCGCCTCAAAGAGCATGTTCATCACGTTAACGGCCTCAGCTCCGGACAGATTGGCTTTCATCGCGGTTGTTCCATATGGTCCGCGCATGTGGATCTCGAGAGCCGAATACAACTCTCAAAGCGCATGAGAGAAGTTGCTGCCTTGGTGACACTTGATGTTGCTGAAGCCTAAGAAATCGTTAAACACACGGTCCTTATTAACTATCTTTCTCACCTACATCCACCGCACTATATCTATGCTTGGATTTGTGAATTTTTAAAAGGTAGATTTTTCTTCTGTACAGACGGATCTTTCTGTTCTAATACCTATGTTCAATCAAGAGGTGTGCCGCAAGGATCTGTTTTGTCTTCACTGCTTTTCAACATATTGGTTCGGGACATACCCATTCCTCCAAACATTGCAGTTTATGTATACGCAGATGATATATAGCTTTTTTCGCATCAGCAAAGGATATTCATGCACTATACGAGTGTTTGCAGGCGTACCTGAATGCTATTGAAGTCTGGTTGAACCAAATTAATTTATCACTTAATGTCAGCAAACGTGGCATGCTGGTATTTCTGCCCGACACTCCTTTGTACATCTCGCTAGTATACCGCTCCACTCCAATTCCGCAGGTGGAGTCGGTTAAATACCTAGGCGTTACTTATGATCAAAGCTTGGACTGGCGACACCCATATTAAGAATGATGTCATTAAAGTGGAACGTGCTCTGGGCCGGTTGAAACGAGTTGGCAATAAAAAGTATCGCATGCGTCGTGACACGTTACTATTGCTCTATAAGGCTTATATAAGGCCGATTCTGGAATTTGGTTGTGTCCTGTTCTCTGGTAGCGCAAACTACAAGCTGCAGCCATTAGCTTTACTGGAAAGGCGTGCCCTACGGTTATCCCTCGGGCTCCCAAAATCAGCTTCAAATGCTGTCCTTTATCTGGAAGCCCGTATCCCCGATCTCTTTTTCCGCTTCCAACTTCTAACAGTGCGTACTTTCCTCGGGTCATTTGACCCGGCCCTCGGCGTTCGTAGTCCCATTCTTTTATCCCAACCACACCTGTTTTTCACTAATCATTGGCTACGCTATCAGCTCCCTCAAGTTAGGTTCACGCAGAATCGGTTAGCCCTGCTTCAGGTTAATCTGATCTCCTTGCAACAAGTTGCAGATACGCAGGCGGACCTCGTCTTCTATTATGACCATATTTTCCCGTCCCATGCGAAACATATGCCCGCAAATATCCTAAATGGTCTCTTTTCTGAACACCTAGAGAATTTTCCTCTTCATACTGTTATCTCCACTGATGCTTCCGGCAGCTGTGAGAAGGCGGCGGTTGGGATATATTCGCAGGAGCTGGCTTGGAGCTATTCCGTTCGTATCCCAGATTATACTCCTATATTCTTCGGAGAGTTTCTGGACATTGGTTTGGCTCTTCTCACACTTCCTAGGCATGTAGCACGGGTTCTTATGCTTGCATACTGCCTTTCAGTTCTAGTCTCCCTCCGAAATTCGGGAAAGTCTTTATTGAATCGTTCGCTTCGATTTTTTGTTCCGCGCACAGTGCGTGAGATCCGCTTTGTCTGGGTACCTGGCCATTCGGGCGTCTATTTTAATGAGGTGTCTTATTTATTGGCAAGGTCAGCTCTCAGCGCTCCTGTAATCTATCCCGTCCCTCACCTCATTCTGTTAGAAACTTCACGTTTCCAGCGCTTCCAACATATTGCAGCCAACCTGAGTGATCAATTGTTCAATACCGTGAATTTTAGCCACTTAAAGTTCCCATGGAATATCCGGTGGTGTAAATCAAGGCAATGTAAAGTGTCAATGACGCTTCTGCGATGCACAATCCCTCACTTAAATTTGTACTTATGCAGATGCGAGTTCGCTGCGACAAACCTTTGTGTAACATGTGGGCAAGTTGAAATAATAGATCATCTCCTCTCTTGCCGGGGGTTGGCAGTTCAGAGAAAACAGTATTTGGAGGTCCCTCTTTCGAGGTTAGGACTCCCACTGTCTTTTCCAGTTATTCTTTCGTTCGGTGCGAGCGCAAGGAGATTCCCGTTAAGCAGTATTGCACCTACCTTTTTAATTACATAAGTGCAACTGATCGATTACCTTGTTAGCTTTATACAAAATTTTACGCATGTCCGATAATGCTCGATTCTATTCCTGGTAATTCATATTTATTTATTTCATTTGACTTTTTCAATTTTTATATTGTTTTAGTCTTCTCACGCCTATTTTTCCCCGCGCAAATACCTCATTGGGATTATCTACTGAACCTTGGCCAATCCCCCTGCGTGGGTATGTGCCACGCTTACTAAGGAGAAGAAGAAGAAGAACCGGAAGAACAATCGCCGCCTTCTCACAGCTGCCGGAGGCATCAGTGGAGAGAACAGTATGATGTGGAAAATTCTGTAGGTGTGTGGGCAAGTTGAATCAATCGATCATTTTCTCCTCTCTTGCCGGCGGTTCGCGGTTCAGAGAAAGCAATATCTGGAGGTTCCTCTTTCGAGACTAGGACTGCCTCTGTCTCTTACAGTTCTTCTATCGTTCGGTGCGAGTGCCAAGGGATTCCCGTTAAGCAGTGTATGCGGCTACCTTCACGATTACATATGTGCAACTAATCGATTATCCTGTTAGCTATACACAAAATTCTTTCGCATGTCCTAAAAAGGCTAGATTGATTCTATTCCGGATGACTCATACCTCTTGAATTCATTTTATTTTTCCCAATTTTTTTTATCTTGATTCAGTCTTCTGACGTTTCCTTCCCCGCGCAAATGCTTCATTGGCATTCTACCCTATACCTTGGCAAATCCCCCCACGTGGGTATGTGCCATATTACTTGAGGAGAAGAAGAAGAAGAATAATCGGTTTGCTGCCTTGCACGGGGGGGGGGGGGGGAAGGAGATAGCAGATAAAAAAAATGAAGGATAATAGAGAGTAGCAGAAAATTGAAGTCACTATGAAAAGTCATCAAGCGTTCGGTAAGTCACAGCTCCCGACGCTGCGAGCAGGACATTCTCGAAGAATGTGGGCTATAGTCTTGTCACACCAGCATCACACCATGCACGGCTATCAGCCATGTCGATTAAGAAAGAGTAATGGTTGGGGAAAGCTACACCAATCCACAGGCTACAAAGAAAAGTTTCTTCACGTCGTGCGAGGCCGCATGGAAGCCGGAGCTTCAGATCTGGGTACAAAGATTTTAAACGTGAATTCGAAAAATGGGGATGAATTCCACTCGGCAAGCGTGGTGTTCCCCGCAAGTGCGCGAAGCCTACCCGCTGCGTCTTATCTCAAAATGGGGATCGACACAAAATCGCCATCATGGTGAGCAGTTCGCGCGACCTCATCCGCGCTGTGATTGCCTGCTATGGCGCTGTGTCCCGGTATCCACTGGTAGATAATGGCGTCCCTTTATTGATGGCAGAGTGAAGTAGTTGTCGGATTTCCGCGACCTTGTTCATGGGCTCCACGGCGAAGAGCAGCTTGTAAGCCTTGGAGGGCAGCTTTGGAATCGATGAAAATATACCACTGCTGAGGGGTCTGCTGATTGATGTGTTCAATGGCGACACGAAGAGCGGTGAGTTACTCACCTGTCGAAGAAGTCTGGTGAGCTGTCGTGACTCTGATTTCTGTAGCCCTTGCGGGGATGACTACGGAGCCCGAAGAACTGATGGGGTTCACTGAGCCGTCGGTGTAGACGTGCACCCAGTTTCCACGGTGTGCATCGAGATAATCAAGAGTGACTTGCTTCAGTTCTATTGGCGATAAATCTATCTTCTTCCTCATGTCAGGTATTGAAAGAAGGACACCGGGATTGTGCAGGCTTCCAAGTGGCGAGGACAGTCCACAGGCGGGTGTCAACTGGGACGGCAGAATGGCGTGATTTGCATCAATGGTGTTTGTAAATGACGTGCTCAGTCTGGTAATGGGAAGACTGGCAAAGATGGTGGGAGGGAAGCTGTGTGGAATTACTGCCTGCCGATTGGGTCTACTGTACCGGCGCCATGAAAAAGAATGCGGGTGGCTCTGTGATGACCGGGCAAAGAAGTGCCGGAGCTGGAACTGCTCGTGAGTGTGTCGAAAAGGTTGCCAGAAAAACATGCTGCTACGGCGTATGCGTAGCTTGCAAGCTGTCGGCGTCCAACAGGCGACACGGACAAATCGTGCAGCGACGTCATCATCCGGGGAGGCTGTGCTAAAAGCTGGTGGACTATGGGCTGCCATCCCGAGACGAACAAATGGCACGGCGGCGACAGGGTAGAAAACGGAAAAGTTTAACATGTCAAAGCTCTGCTCGTCAGGAGGCGGGAGGGTCAGCAGGCCGAAGAGCTGGTATGGCAGCGTCCATTTGACTAGCATGTAGCACCAAACCCATGCTGAGACGCCGTTTTACCTACAATTTGGCAACTTCATGGACGAACCAGGCTATCTTTGACTCCGCACGGAACGTCGGAATAGTGGCGTAGCTGGACGCCACTCGTGCCTCGCTTTTGGGCGACGGTCTGCGCGCCTAGAAGCCAACGGCCAGAAGCTGAGGCTTCAGGTCTGGTTCTGTGGCTGATTACATAAGATCTGAGTGTCTGGTGTCACAATTTGTGTAGCCTTGGTGGCCATAGTTATTCCAGGTTCCGATGCGGGCGCATAAAGGGGCCACGTCCGCTCAGTCGCTCTAGGCCTACACTTCGTCCTCCAAATAGTTACGCCGGTGGAGGCCACAAGGATCATCCGTTCATCTGGAAGTGTATGTTATATACCCGCTGAAATGCGTTGTCTAAAACTTCACACCTTATGAAATGAAGTGAACGCGACCCTGTATCTTTGCTCTACCCATGTTTCTGCAAAATTAGTCATCATCGGAGACCCCATGGCTAACAATGGGATATAAAGTAAAGGAAGCTTCTAGGCCGAATCACTCGGACACCCAACAGCACGCGACAACCTAAGTGGTGAGATCGGCTAAAAGCTATCCGCAACAAAGCGGCATTGAAAAAGTAAGCAGCTCAGATGCTCTGGTTTCATAGACAGGCGAAGTACCCCTAACTTTCGACGTTCAAGAAGGCCTGTATTGAGGTCTTGAATCGTCACTGACGGTAGCAAGCGTATCTTTAACACCTATAAAACTATTTGTAGAGAATGTTTACGGAAGACAAAAGAGACGCCCTGCGTGCCTCTTCTGCGTACGTCTTAATTCTGCACAGCAAAAGAAACAAACGCGGGCTTCATTTATGTCTTCAGCGGTTGGCCTCCCCAGAAGCTACCATGATTACGGGTAGTTTATGTTACAGCGACTTTGCTCTATTTGTTGGAGCTGTAGGTAGTTATGCGGGTTATGGGTACCTTAAATTACCACTACGTTCCTCTATTTGCCGGAGGTACGGGTCGTTATGTTAGTTACGTCTAGTTTATCTTACGAGAACTTTGCTCTTGTCGTTCGGGCTACAAATTTAAAAAAATTTTTCGAATGTTTAGTCCATCAGACAGTCACTGCGCATCAAGATACAGTGGTGTACATGATACGTAGAACGTTTTCAGCCAACTTGGTGTCCTTTTTAGCAGTGCAGAGGACTACTTGTGGTAGCCCTAAAGACCAAAAGGATTTTAAAGTTGAAGGTGAAGCACTTGATCACATTGCTCACTCTGCAAATATTGAGAGCCTCAGGGATGAAATAAGTGCTGCCGTAATGCTGTAGAACAAGCCCTGTACCTTTGAAAATTATTACTAATCCTGTACCCCTTTGTAGCAACCTAGTCTTGACACGCTTACACACACAGACATAAACAAGCATGCGCTTCCTAGCCATGCGTTCACTCACCTCCATCGCTACGTAGGGCGAGCAGAGTGCACCCAGGAGAGCGGATGCTTCGCCCCAACAGAAGCCAAAGGTGCGAACCAGCTGCGGGAAAAGCTCCACGTTCTGCACAGGCAGCACTGCGTGGGACACGGCCGACGTCCATAGGCCCAGCACCATCAGCACCTTGTACTCCAGGTCACCCTCTGGTCACGAGAGGGGTTCGTGAACAAGAAAAGCATCCGAAAACATCAATTTTGACCCCGTGTGCGCCTGAACGGGCCGACGATAGCCGGCTGCGTTCATTGTTAATGACGCGAGATTATTGTTCACTAAAACTGAAAGAAGATTGACGGTCTCATATTCATATGATTCATTTCGTTTGTTTCATTTCGTGCTCTGTCATAGATCGATGATCTCGGTGCCGTAGACACTGGGAGACAACGTCACGCTTTTCGTGCTAGAAACACGCCCATGACCCCACTTTAAAAATGAGCCCCTTGGCCATGAAGTACATGCCTACCTTCCTACTTATCGCCGCTAATTTCATTCGACAAACAAGTAGTGTGGCGGTTGCGTCCCAAATTACAGTAGCGCTATTCGAGAAATTTAGCCGGCCAGGATTCGGCAGCAGTAGGTTGGCCAGCGCTGGCTCTGCTACCACACAGGCCACGTTTTTGCTTGCAAGTTTGCTCTTGCGCAACGCGTTAGTCTTGTGACGTGCGACGTTATGGCTAATTGAACTGGAAATGAAATGGTTTGATTATGGGGTTTAACGTGCCAAAGCGATTCAGACTGTGGAAAACGCCGTAGTGGAGGACTCCTGATAATTTTGAAGACCTGAAGTTCATTAAACGAGCACTCACGTCGCAAATTACCCGAGTCTATAGCATTTCGGCTCCATCGAAATGCTACCGCTGCGGTCAGAATCAAAGCCGCGTTTTCAGGTCATCAGCCGAGCGCCATAACCACTGAGCCATCGCGGCGGCTGGAAATGTAAAGTATGACTGAAGATAACGGACACCTTATATGTTTTTAGTGCATAAACTTATTACCGGTATTAAGGTGTCAGTATGGTCAGCAGCGCATTGTGCGGTGGCCTAGCTCCTATATATAGCCTGCCGTTGCCCGTCACCTCGTTTCCATCATATCCGCGGGTTTCTTCGTCAGCATTACTTGCGCTATTCCACTGTCACTTTCTCCGTGTTCGTTTCTCACGCGTTCCCTTTCTCTAGCCCTCACGCTTTCATCCCTCTGCCCTAGTGGCGGCTGACGGATTACATCACATGGGTATAGATATAAAGCTGATTTGTCGACCAAACCTGGTGTGAATTCAGCTGGGTGAAAATAAAGGCATCCACATCTTTTAAACACACACTGCACGCGCGACTACTTACACAGCAGGAAGTGTGATCCATGCTCTGCATCAGAGATTGGAAGCAGCCGACGATTCCGAGCAACAAGTAATAAAGGGCGGAGAAGAAGAGATGGTTTATGATACAATACATGAGCATCACCGGCAGGCTAGGTCCATCATCATCATCATCATGATCATCATCATCACTATGATC
Source organism: Amblyomma americanum (assembly GCF_052857255.1). Lineage (NCBI taxonomy): Eukaryota > Metazoa > Arthropoda > Arachnida > Ixodida > Ixodidae > Amblyomma > Amblyomma americanum. Next base: position 94,058,189 of record NC_135503.1, read on the forward strand.
ATCATCAGAATAACTGTCAGCACTGTTTGAAAAAGTTCTCTCCCATCTCTTTTTCATTAACCCTGTCCTTCCCCTGCCAATTAGTATTACATTCGCCATAATGAATTTCATGAGTGCCAATAAATTTTCATAGTACATTTAATGCTTTCCGACATGGGTAGGTGGCCAAGTTATCATTCTTATCCACGATTACATGGAAGCCGCCAGGCACGCCGCTCTTTGAGTTACAGAAGAGCTTTTGCGCCTGCGTGTAACGGCCATATTTTTTTTCTGGAGGCAGGTTGAGGACTCAGTTCGGTTAATCCGATGTTGCGCTATGGTTTTGCCGCCCTCTGAAAAATTGTACAGGATTCAAGTAAATATATCTAAAGCACTGCGCTGCTCAGCGCAGCTCACATACCACATTCAGCTTCACTGCCAAGTGCATAATATTAATTACATTAAAGCAATCTTTCTTCGGACGTGCCTTTTCGCAGATGAAACCACCGCATAGTGTCGCTGTCTGTTTAGAATAAAGAAAAGGCGTCGAGTGTGCACGAGGACAGGCTCTTGCAGCATAAATGCTAGTTGTAGTCGTACAGCACAGTCCTGTAGACAGTTGTCCTACAACACCACTTCCAGAGGATCTAATTCTAAGCGCGCCACTTGTAGTGTTCTTCCCGTGTCAGTGCTCGCGTTAGCAAGTGAGAAGGTCAGTTGAGAGCGGCTCACCGTTGTGAACAAGCGAGGTGAGCGCCATCGCAAATGCAGAGGCGAGGAAGCAACAGGTCGTCGTGCGCCGGTGTCCGTAGCGCTCCATAAGGGTGTAACCAACAATCACGGAGGCCATGTCGAGAGAAGCTAGTGTCTTAGCCTCCATAATACTGCGCCAGGTGGGCCCCACGTAGAGCGAAGTCAAGGCCAAGTATCCCAGGGTGCACGAAAACCTGCGATAACCATCCAAACAGCCGCCGGTTTCCAGCACATGCTGCAATGCCTGCTGTTTCGTTGCGTTATGAGTCAATGGATGCGATCTTGAAAGGCCTGCAGGATGCAAGGTCCGCGGGTTTTTTTACTTGCTCTGTTGACCTATGCTCTCCAATGTAACCTCCAATATTCTTCTTCTGGCAACAGCGCGAAAGATGTAAAAGAGAACAAAACATGCTTTCCGCTGCTTGTTGTGTCGTCTTCCCTTCTCAATGTTTTGCGCTCATGTTTGAATATGTTTCACCAACATGGTCGTCTTGCTAGTGTGCCTGGTAACCTGCATGCACTGCGTTATAACCTCTTTTACAATAATTACAAGCAGGCTTAATTGTACTGCATAGATCGTACGTAAAAGCATTCTTGTCAGGTTCTTTTGCAGTACCATAATTTCTCATTCGTATGTGATGCTAATATAATGGACACTGGATGTCCTTGATTGGGAAAGAGGACGCTGAGATGAGCTACGGGTATCGTTTTTAATTTCAAAAAATTTGTGAATGCGTTGTTCTTCGTATTTCCAGTCACTTCGTTGAAATCGAAAATTTAAAATTGGTTTTTGAGGTAAGGAAATGGCGCAGAAATTGTCTCACATATCGCGGTTGACAGCCAAACCGCGGCGGAAGAAAAGGGAGGAAGCTGCAAGTGAAAGAAGAAAGGAAGAAAGAGACTGCGTAGTGGAGGGCTCCGGAATAATTTCGACCACCTGGGGATCTTTAACGTGCACTGGCATCGCACAGCACACAGGCGCCTTTGCTCTTCACGCCCATAGAAACGCGGACGCCGCGGTCGGGTTCGAACCCGGGTACTCCGGCTCAGTAGCTGAGCGCCCTAACCACTCAGCAATAAATCTCCCGCGTCTTTTAAATGTTCGTCGGGATGGCTTTCGCTTCAGGGCTCCACGTTACGTACTGTGCATCTTGCTTAACAAAGTACTTAACATCTCAAGGTTCGTTCCTGCTTACTGGAGTATGATGCTTTCGAATGATGACGTCTTCACCTGCCGCAGTACCCGCTCAGTGGGTAGAAAATGTCGCAGGCGACTCTACTGGTCGGCCAGCTGAAGACAATGCTCTATACTTTCGACGAACGGCGAGCCGAATGGTGTGTAGGCACGTTGAGACGCACTTACCATTGCTGATGACTGAAATTTTCCTATTGCTTGAGCCTTCAGGATATAAGTCCCGGCATCGGACAAAGCTCCTCAGCGGGACCATTTCAATTGAGGCTGAATGCAGAAACGCTCAGTGGTGCCGCTGATAAAACTGCAGGCGGCTGTAACTATAGTGTGGAACACTTCGTAATGGCTTCTGTCTTGGCGCTCAAGGCATTTCTGGGGCGTAAAAGTAGGACTTGTTCAGTTACCCACCTGGAGACGAACATGACCAGGACGAAGCGAAAATGATTCGAAGACAAGAGTACGCCGCGGAATGGTGCTCGGATGACCGTGGACCAACGCTCGTGGCTCTGCAAGAGGAGACAATCTTCAGGTTTAAATTATATTTATGGTAATACTTCCGCACAACTCATTCTAGTAGGATGGACAATAGGCTTGTTGGTAAAGCTTAAGTTTGGGTTCAACAGCGTAAAGGACGAACTACATAATAGGAACAGGTAGGCAGAGCCTAGCGTTAGAAACCAATAGTCCTCATCCCTCGAAAAAACTTGTGTGCTCGCTCGTATGCTATAGATATCGCTCGTTTTTTAACGTTTTCATATTTTGATTGAATTGAAGCCGAAATTGAAGCCGATATTCACCACTTTCTGTGGGACCGCCCTGATCTCAAGCCTACAAGGATCCGGCACCTCAAGGTAGCGGGTCTTTCACCAACCAACCCTGCTTCGTATATTGCCTGGAAGCATACCATTGCTCTATACTGGACTTCCTCAAATCAGCTAGAATTTTTTCATTAATTTATTCCTTACTACATCTTTCATCACACCTTCGCCCATCATTGATACCATGAGGCATTAAATCTCGCTTAAAAAATCAAAGAAAACTAACAGACATGTTCATTTTTATTTCTCAGGAGCCAGGCTATACGGTCAAATTGAGTGCCATTAACATAGAGAATGTGCCTTCTTTTGTAGCGATAGCTACATTATGGTAGCATTTCGAGCCTTCAACGTAGCGGAGCCGTGGCGGTGGTGGCGCCGCCGCCAAGTTGCTGCGCCGCCACGCTTTCACGTGGTTGCTCACGTTGTGCGGAGCAGCTGCCAGCGGCGAGGCGCCGTGGCTGGTCACCTGGTTGGTCACGTGACCAACCACTTGATGCGGAGCAGCTGCTGCTACCCAGCTGCCACAGCTGTGCGCATGCGCCGTGTCAAGTGGGACGGAGATGAAGGAACGCCCAGCGAAACAGAGCGGCGAAAGACTAACTTTTCAATTCGACTAGGGAAGTTCCACTCGGCCAGCTGTAGCTATCGCATCGCTCTAGGTTTAACCAGAGCTAATCCACCGCCAAGTTCTTTAAACCGGTGTTGCATTTTCAGATATAGAGTTTAAAATACACGTATTTGAAGGCTTGTTTAGGTGCCTTCCATGTGTTGCTTGTTTATAAAATGGTGTCTCTCGCATTTTTTGAGCACCAAATGCAGACTGCCTTTATTTATTTGATGACCTAGATGTTAACTTCATTTCGGCGATGACACCACGCGTAGCGGAGCCTTTTTAGTAATATGCAATGTGGGAAAGCCAATTCAACCGGATATGATATATGTATTAGTTACGCTTCATATATCGAACCACATAGGCTATTTAGAAAATTTTTAAAGTACGTTCCCCATCGATGTTGATGGCATTCAATTTTACAATATAATCTTGTATCCTTTCACAATTCGTTTCTTTATTGAGCCCCACGCCTACACAACGTCCGCCTTATTACACAATTCACATTCACAGACCACGCTGACCGTACATCACGCAATTTCTTTAATATCAATCTGTGAAATTAAAAAAAAATACCACCCTATCTATTCTTTTTCTTCTGCATCTCTTTCTTGGCCCAATTCAGTGGCGAATTCCCCCTTTCAAAAAAAAAACTTTTGGAAAGAAACGTGTCTGGCTGGGTAAAATGGTTGCCTTGAAGAGGATCTGCGCTGGTGATGTATTGCTCGTTTTCAGTCATTCATTAGCCTCGGTACCATCTCTCGAAGCGTTGACAGCAATCACCTGGTCCGACTGAGAGTGCATTATCATTTTTGCCAGCGTTCCAAGTGCGCAGGCCGTCTTTAGTCATCGGCGCTGTGTGCTCGAACCATTTCGCACCCTGCTTAGTGTCAGCTCGCCGTTGACAAATGAGTTTTCTCTGGTCGTCTCTACGAATGGTTCGCTGTCTAAACTTCAAATATCACCGCACCTGTGGGGCGCAGGGACATTGACGAAACGCTCACCTTTTCTATCTCATTCCGGGCGTTCCTCCAGAGGGCCATGGAGCGGTAGCGGCTGATGCCGTTGACACGGGCCGCATGCATCATCACCACCTCGGCCTCCTCGAACATTCCACGGGCCACTAACCACCGCGGGGACTCCTTCGCAACCCTAAAGATCAGGGACAGGACTGGTGGTGACACGCGTCAGCGGGTCGCTCAGCGCTCGCATGAAAACAGCCACCTCAGGTTTCTCGCTATTTTTAAAGAGAGCACGTTTGACAAAGTATTTCGTTAAGACTGATAGGCTTTCAAATTTTCACTTCTGTGAGCAGCCATACTGGCACTGCCCTTGGGCAGATAAGTGCTCTCATATGAATTTCAGAGGCACCCTACTGAGCATGCGCAGCACTGCCCACACCACAGTGGTAAACCGTGAACGTGCCTGTAGTGCAATGAAGTAAAAACGGAGATCAAAGGAAGTAGGCGAGGACAAGCGTTGACCTTTGTCCGCGCCTCCCATCTTTGTTCCTCATCCCTGCATTTTGGTGCTCACGTGAATATTATTTAAATATTGATGTCTAGGGTTTAGCAGCAAGCCGAAACCTCTGAAGGTTACAAAAACCATTGGACCGAGAATGTGCTGCTGCTTGCAGGTTGAGTTCGACTTTGCGTCTTGCTAGTTCCGCTGTCATTTTTATGCATACGTTGTGTCGAGAAAGCCACCCGCACAGGTGAAGTGCAGAATGAGAGCATCAAATGAACCAAATTCATTGTATATGCTTGTTGTACAGAGAGTATTTTGAGAGGTTTTTGCAAGGTTGTAAAATATGCGTATCTAACAAAGTTCACCCTGGTGGCACGCGACACAGTTTTTAGCAATACGAGATGAGGCTAATTTTGCGCGAGGTGAATAATTAGCAGCGGCTTCTCAATTGACACACAAAAGTGTGTAAATCTGATCAATGATCATTATTTTTTATTTTGTGCTGTTTTCGAACATTTCAATATAGCCACCGACAGCATAAAAATCTTTGTCAGGTGTATAAAGGTACTTTTCCTCAGTTTGTTCTTGCTTTAGAATGATACGCGAGGCATTCGTTAAGTTAGGTGTCATGTTTTTTATCTTGCTGTCACGCAGTGATTTTGCCTTAGATTTATATTTCCATGTAGTTTCACTGTCAATTTAGTATATGAATGATGCTGACGCCGTCACAAGTAAGAATTTAGTCACTCTAGGCCTAAAAACCAGAGCATATTCGCATATACAATGATTCGTGACATTATACGACTCAGTTATACAGTAGCCTGATCCAGAAGTCGGAATGGCAGCGAGTTAACAAACAGCATATATTCTGCGGTCTTTGCATGCGTCATGTGATCTCATAGTTGCGACGACACAAGAGCCGACTGACTGATGAAACCTAAATAGAAGCTACGCGCGATAAAAACATAAATATAAATTATTTGCCGACCGTAGACGAATTTTGCGCGGTAATCCAAGCTTCCTGTCACACATCAATGCCAATAAGAACAGTCAGCGCGTAATTTCGTGTCTTTCCACCTTTCAAAAGAAAACGCTGACACCGGATTTTCTGTGAGTGACCCGTAGCCTGCTCGAAAATTTGTCGAGTCGCCTAATTCGACACGGCTGCATCAATCCTAAATCACTTATGTTGGCAGGTGTTGTTCCTTTAGAGAAGCTCAGGTATTCCACTGAACAAAACAGATGAAATGATGCAGAGAGGTTTCGTTTTTCGTAATAAAAAAATTACATTTATACTTGAGCGACCTTCGACTGATGTTCCGCTGCTCGGTACTCGAAAGAGAGAGAGAGAGAGGGAAAACTCACAGGAAGACGATGGCGCACGCGAAGACAGGCAGCGAGCAACAGAGCTGGACGGCCCTCCAAGAGAGCTGGTGTTGGTCCATCACTGCCACGAAGAGCAGGCCGAAGGAGAATCCGAACTGGGACAGCATGACGTACGCGGCGCGGTACTCGCCGCCTACGATCTCGAACACTGCAACACGCGAGTCGCATACAAGGGAACGCGTCACAAGTTGTTGCACTGCATCGCAGGATGGCCGGAGGTGGCACTCAGTGCTCTGTCGCACATGGTCGACCCAGTGTTTCTGGCTGCCTGAACACTGTGTTGGCAAAAGTTGGCAAACGAGCAGGCGCGGACGTGGTGTTTTCGGCACCCCATAAGCTCTCCTCACTCTGCAAGAGAGTTAACAGTAGTAGAGTTCCTCGTGGCTATGGGCAGACGCATGGCAATCCCCAAGTTTCATGCGCCACAGGCGTTGTATATTCAGTTCCCCTGTCCTGCGGAAAGAAATACATAGGCCAAACGGGGAGATGTATAAACACCAGGCTACAAGAACACTACAATAATATGAGCTGGGTAGCTATCACCGGGAACCTTGCAAAACATTGCAAAAACTGTAATTACGACACCTGCACCCCTGTTTACGACCGGTGCGCGATCATTGCCAAAGGACGGGATCGCTTATCTAGAGAAATAATCGAAGCCATCGAAATCCGGCGTGCCAAGGACTGCTGTGTGAGCACTCCGTCCATCTGCCTTTCTGAGAAAGAATTGATGTTCTCAAAGGCAGCTGGGCATACCTTTTGAGAGTTGACTTAACTCAGGGTATTTGTGTTCTAGCAGACATTTTTTCCCCTCTCGTTCTTTGGTGTTCATGGTGCTTTGGTTTTTGGCGTTTTTTCGTTGACTGTCTTCAAGAACTTTTTAGTCTTTTTAATTTTTGGCCCCTGTTAAACTTGAGAAGTGTTGAACGCCCTCTTTACATGTTTTCAGCCGCACACAGCAATTTTTATTGTTTTTAATGGTTTTATTGTTTCACTATCGTTTCCACGAGTTTATTCTTTTTTAAACCCATTTTTTCGCCATACTTTCGCATCCTGTTTAATCCTTTATCTAGTTTTTCTTAGTTCGCGTGACGGCCCTCTACACTATGCAGTTTTTTACCGTTTTTTTTCTGTTATATCGCCTCTTCCCTTCCGTCCTTCCCAGCCTCAGATATCAAAATTCATTATTTGACGTGACTATTCACTGTTTCTATGTGACCGCGCATACCTGATTGTACCCTCTTGCTGCCAACTTATATATGTTTGTGCTCCGAAATAAAGATTAGGTTGATAGTCAGCGCCCGTCCCTGTGCTTCCATGTTTGACTTCTGTCCTGTTCTTAGCGCTTTTCCTACACCATAGTATGGTACAGTTAGTGCGTACACCTTTCAGGGTACAGAACCCGGACAAAATTTTCTAGCAATATATCACAGAAATAACTCATGGCCTGACAGTGGTGTATACCTACGTTGATGACATCCTGGTCGACGGTGCAGAACCAGTGTAGACATTAACATTGCCCCGCACCAGGGTCTTGGCACTTCGCGTGTGCTCCGTCCGAGACTCACCTGAGTGTGACCTACCTGTACATTGACAAGCTTCGACAAGGTCTTTTGTTTATAAGTATAAAAATTTACAATTTTTGACCGCTTCGTTTACATGACTAAGCGCGGTGTGTCGCTGTCTGATCCTCACACGTTTATCTCGGTGCACATAGGCAGTTTTCTCACAATAACAGCGGCGGAATTAATTATGCCCACAGCGTGACGTAACTCTGTAAACTGTCAGTTTACAAAAGTTTATCCAGAATACACTCCACAGTATAGACACGGCACGCAGTCACGTGGTCGCGTGTATACTTTCACTCAGTATGGAATAGATAAAGAGCTCCTCTATGGACACGTTTTCCAACATAATGTAAGTGAAATATGTACACTGGGAACGCTTTGACAATGAGCTGACTCGCCTTTTAAGATGTCTGTCATTGCAAAAATAAATCCGGCAATATTTTCTACGCGCATGTGTGACCCGGTAACCATACAAGAACCGCAATTATGGCAGAGATAATTGCAGGAACTGTAAAAAACACTCAAATGTAACAGAGTGCTTCTGACGGACAGTATCGACCAGTAACAAATGTATTTTTTTAATTACGCACACTAAAACGTAAGAAATATCACAAATGTGTTCTTACGGAATACTGCCAAATTATGTGATGCTGCGTAAACTATACCAATTTATCTCTGCTATACTGCAAAAAGTAAGCGTCGACACATGGAAATTACTTCGTACATCGCATATTGCTTAGCTCCGACTACAGAGGTAAGCAATGGTGGCTTACAGGAACAACGCGCCACGCACAGTCTGCACACCCGTGAATGCTGTTCAAGGAGGGACGGTACAGCCGCTTGAGTAAAGCGCCATTTGCTTTCAGAAAAGGAAACACGAAACATATGCTCACAAAGCACGGAGCTGGTGACGAAAGTGACGGCCAGGCAGGACCCCAGGGCGAAGCGGAACAGCGCGAAGAACAGCAGCGACTCCACGAAGTAGGCGGACAGAGAGCAGGCCGCCGACGCCACGACGGACGTGAGCATCACCGGACGCCGGCCGGCCCTGCGTCCCATTCCAAGTGAGTGCAAAGGTAAAGAAAAGTAGGGAATTTTAACGCGGTAGCGTTAAAGTGCGTGTTCGGCGGCAAACCCTGCTGCGTGAAAACGAAATTCACACTGGTCGATAACGATGTGACTACACAAACACAAGACCTAGCACGGGTAATTCTCCCCACAATGATCACAAAGTTCAACAATGATGACGTCACTACACCATTGCTGCTTTGTCTACAGGATCGTGACGTCCTGCCATCACCATTACGTAGAGAAGCACTCGCAATGAAAATAAAAATGGTCGAGGCGCCTTGGGTCCTGAGCGACTTAGCAAGGGCGTGTCATCAGCAAATCGGATATTACAAAGGTGTAATTCATTAACTATTATCCCAAACTGTTCCCAATCCAGGCATCTGAATGCATCCTGCAAAGAGGCAGTGAAAAGAATTAGCGAGATAGCGTCGTCCTGGCTGACACCTTTTATTATTAGGATTTTATTGCTTACTTTGTGGAGGACTACAGGGCTGTGCAGGTGTTAAATATGCCTTCTAATATTCTTACATGAGGCTCCTTTACACTCTGATTCTGCAATGCCTGCATAACTGCTGAGACTTCGAATGGCTCAAATGCTTTCTGCTAATCTATGAAAGCTATATATAGGGTTTCATTATATTCTGCACACTTCTTTATGACGGATTGATAGCGTGAATATGGTCAATCGTCGAGCATCCTTTACGAAAGCCTGCCTGATCATTTGGTTGATTTAAGTCTATGGTTGTCCTGGCTCTTTCAACGGTTACCTTGGTGAATGTCTTGGCGAAGGGTGAATGTAAACTGATCGGTCTTTAGTTTTCCAAAGCCCTCGACGTCTTCTTTCTTACGAATTAAGGAAATGCATACGTTCTTTTAATCTTCTCGTGCGCTCGAAGTCATCACGCATTGTGTATAAAGTCTGGCTACTTTTATAGCACACTCTCCCTTTTATCCTTCAACAGATGGGCTGTTATCTGATCCTTTCCAGCTGCTTTTCCCCTTTGCATTGCTCCTAAGGCTTTTTTTTTTACATATCTTTCCTGTTGGGATATCTCATTGCTGTGTGATACTATCTCATTTACCCTCTGATTACATCGGCTAGTTTATACATTTGTGTAGAACTCATCGGTTACTTTAACTAAATCTTGTTCATGTTGCTATTGACATTGCCCTGTTTTCAATGCGACAACGCTCTTCAAAGAGACCACTCACTACTTTTCCCAAGCAATTTTTCTTTGCGGCGCTGAGTAAAATGCGTGTGAGCATTCCATTTGCGTGTATAACAACGCAGTACGCCTACGCGCCTCTATGTGGTCGCGTGGCGAATAGCGAAAAAGAAAACGACGCTGTATTTCTGCATAGATTACTCGGCTCAATATGCAAATAAGGAGCGTTTCCTTGTCGCTACTTTTCAAAAGGCGCTGACAAGTGACTCTGTTGACGGGATGGAGGGAAGATGCCAGCTGAAGCAGTAGCGTTGAGTTAATGCCTCGAAGCTGCACGAGTCTTAGGAGGGACGCCGAAGCAGGCTCCAGATTCATTATGACTTCTGGTGTTCTTTAACTTGCACTCATGTCCCATCGTACAAAGCTGTACAGCTCTCTCATGAATTTTGCCGCAATCGATATGCGGCCGTCGCTGCAGCGTTTCGAACCCGCATCCTTCAGTTCTGCAACCGAGCGCAGTAACCACTGACGCTGCTGGTCGCCAGGTTAAGGCTTAGCTTATGTATAGACCGAATCCACGAAGGGACCTTTCAGTCATCTAAAAAGCGCGGACTTGTGCAGAGTAGCTTGTTAAACGTCTTCAAAACCACCTGTGGTGTCAGCGGCGTCGTTCGAAACTGTTTTATGTTTTATGTAAACTGTTGCAAAATTTGCGCGCAGTGAAGTTGTGGCTTCCTTCTCGGGTCAGTCGTCCGCCTGTGAAAGAAGGTAGGCGTGCTCACCAATCGACCAGAAAGGGCAGCACCCAAACGACCAGGCCACCGGCGAAGAAGATAACCTGCAGCAGGGGTCGCACGCGCTGCCGCGAACACACCAGGTCCCACTGAAACGGTAAGGTTGAAAGCAAAGAGAATTAACTGACAAATTCACTTTTTAATAGCCGATATCGCTCTCTTAAGACTTTCACGAGCGGCTCTGTGCCTCGACTCGAAACAAATATTTTCCTACGAGAACGCATATCCAGGCCTCAAAAAAGTCAATTGATTTTTTTTAGCCCACAACACAAAATGTTCATTTTTTACAAACATGCATAAAATTTCCGTTAAGTGTCAGAATGGTTCGTAGTCACGATGTCGAAATTCCAATTTGTGCCAAGTAGGCATTCCAAGTGCAAGTAGCGGCGGGAAACACACAACCCAAAAAACAAATTACCACTTCGTTCTGGGATGCACTTTAAGAAAAACAAATATTTTTCACTGGTGGTCGTTTCTACCTGCATGAAAATTTCGGAGGAAGTGGTACCATTCACTATAAGCTAGACAATGCTACCAGAGATGGAAGAGATATAATGGTTTGACTGAACCTCTAACTCATCCTAATTACTTTTGCACTTGATTGCCTTCTGCCCTCGCTATCACTAGAATCAGTCCGGCAGATTGCCGGATAGCTCAAATCTAATTGAATCGAACTGTTCCTAGCGGCCTTAAAGGCATTACATGCCTCCCGCTTACTGATTTTGGCTAAACTAACACCGCAAGGTTCGATTTCTAAAGCAGCACAGGTAATTGGCCCAATATTGGAGCCGTATTGGCAAAGGCAGGCCTTAGAAAGAACCAGGATGGGACCATCCTGTTACAATATTGGGCCGATGACCTGTGCTGCTTGGGTTATTGCTCCTAAACGATAGTCCGCGGAAGTGGCGACATCAGTGCTATTGGTTAGTATATCTAGAACTTAAGGAATCTTTATTCGAGCTTAGAATATCATATCTAAAGAAACAAGGTGTATGACTGAAAACTTTGCAGTTCGAGAGCTGGCTATTTCATTTGGAACAATTTGTCTTAAATTGCGCGCAATTTTCTCCACTAAGACTCCATTATTTTAAGAAGTCCCTGCGTCTCGGAGCTGTATTGGCTCTTTCTGCGGGGATGGCAGGGAGAGTAGGAGGACATTGCCGGGAGGAGGAGGAAGCTTGGGGGCTCAATGCAGCCTTGTGAAGAGTTCGGAAGGACGGGGGGTGGTGTAGGATTGAGATCTACGCCTCTGAGTCACGATGCCCATTCTTGAGGTATACGACACTGCATGCGCCGGCTGCAGTGCAACCTTCATTGGCGAAACTGAGAACAACAAAAGAAAAAATAGAGCACAATAACGATGCTCGCAACTTCGCAGCTCGCAGAGATCAAGAGAGGAAGAAAAGACCCCAGCCCTAACTCCGCATATCTCGCGGAAAATGGAATAGTGACTCAAAGCTATAGGACTCGCATTTGCAACCCTTCACGCCTTCCCCTTCCGCAACCTTCTTAACGCCGCAGTCCATCCTCAAGCAACACTCCAGTCCCAGAGACATCCTTCAACTTACAGCTAATCCGCCTCAGTGGCTCAGTCGTTAGGCCGCTCGGCTTCTCAGCTGGAGCAGCCGGGTGGGAACCCGACCGCGGCGGCCGCCTTTCCGGAGCCATCCACAGCGCGACCTATTTCTCTCACTTTCACCCCTTCCTCCTTTTCCTCACGCCGCTTTTGAGTTGTTCACCAAGAAGTGCGACAGTTACTGCGCCTTTCCTTTCCTCAAAAATAACTAATTAGTAATCATATCAATGTTATCATTATATAGTTACTAATATTAATATAGTTGTTCTTATTAGTACACAAAAAGAGCGCACCTCCTGAATGATGTTGTTGTTGAATGCAGGCATCTCGTAGACCCATGCAGTGCAAGGCGTAACGTGGTGGAGCGTTGCGTTGTGGGCTTCCCGGACGGGCAGAAAGCAGCCTCTCTCGTCGTCCTTCGCCCATCCGTTCGTCTTCACCCAGAAACGGGGAGCCTTGGATCCGTTTATCTCGGCCGGTGGCAGGCATGCGAAGTTCACGTCTTGAGCTGGGGGAATTGATCACGTGACTGAAAACAGCACTCCGCTTAAGCGTGCTATTATGAAGCATTAGGCTCATCTAAACACGGCATAGACAATGAGACGTAATTGAGAACATCGGAAGGCCCAAGTTAGCAAGTACAACTGAGTTGTCGGAAAAGTGCAAAAGCCTGCACGAAACTTTTTAACACGGGCTTGTTAAGCGGCAGATTGTGCGTTGGCCGGTGCATAGCTGCCAGAACCGATCAGGGGCAGTGTTTCGCCCTTAATAGGTGAGGAATCGTCGCATGCAGGTACGGGTGTCTGTGCTACCGCGAGCCGCTAATAAGCAGTGCTAACAGTGCGAACTCTCGTGTCCATCTGTATACAAGAGCTCAAGTCGGTATGTAGCTTGCGAGGTAGGTCAGCTATCTTCAAAAGATTGTTGTGTTCCACATGTGACTGCTGGTCTCCTCGATTTGGCTGCACTTTCTGCACCAGTTCAGGATGTGCAGCATTGTCGCGCTCGAGTTGACAGTGTAGCTAGCGCTCCCTGCACTTCGGCACTCGATTCGACGTCGTGCTGCACGAGTTCTTCCGCGCTTCTGCACTAGCCTCCCGGAGAGTTCTGTTCTCGTGCAAATAGTGCAAGGTGCTTGGCGCGTTCGGTAGCAGACGGCTCCGCGGCCATGCTTGTTCTAGTGAGCGGTGTTGAGACCATGGTTGAGATAGCCGCATACTCATACTAGACGAGCATCTGCGCCGTGCCCTCACCAAAAAGTTGAAATGCGCGTACGTGTGTGCATGCGCGCGTGCGTGTGCGCGTCTGTGCTCGTGCGTAATCGACTGCGTATAGGGCGCACTGCGTATGAGTTCTCATCTTTATGTCCAGCCTCGCACGTAGCTTTACATCATTTCTCCTTTGTGTGCAAATATTATTATTGTACGCAGCCCGACTGAGCGTTTTTATAAAAGGCAGATGGCGACATTTTTTAACACGTTTGTGACCGCGACGTTCGTGATGGATCGCTGCGAGATCAGTACCTACAGCAGTGACTGGCATTTAGGTCACCGTCAGCCCACGCCTTCAGCTGCCAATTAGTTTCTAATAGTCACTCCGTCGTCACCGTCCAGCGACAGTGAACGCGAGTTGTTGAGTTAAAGTATAACGCACTTTATCAAGCAACTTTGTCATTTTGTGATTGGCGGACAACCGAAGTCACTTTTCGGATAGAACCGCAAAAGCCTGATTCAGTCGTTTAAGCTGTGAAAGGTCGCCTCCAGCGGAAGTCTAAATAAGCTCTTGAATTCAAAAGTTTGTTGCCTCTTCAAAGTACCTGTTCGCTCAGCGACGGTGGACTGGCCTGCGCCCTTTGCACAACGCAACGGAAAGGATGGTGCCAAATTCTTCATCGCTTTTGAAATAACAAATTTCCTAGTCGCTCCACGACATGCTCCGCTTCTAACAAATGCACCGCGTTCCATACAACTAGCACAATCCCGCGCATGTGCAAAACCAGGCAACGAACACCAACCCGCAGCCGCAGCAGACGAATGTTTCTGCCCTTTTGCACTCGATTTGGCCGTTTCACCGAGAGCACTGGTGTTAGGCTACACTCGCACCGCAAGAACTGGCGGTGTGCTAGCACGGCACTTTTGTGAACTAGTGCAGAAAGTGCTGCCAAATCAAGGAGACCTTTAACCCCCATCTACGAGCATTCGCCAACTTCCCCGCCGCCAGCATTCACGCTTCAGAAGCTCCGTCCACCTCCAGCCTCCTGGACGCTTCTCGCACCAGTGCTAACGCAGAAGAGCAAGGAAAAAGCGACGGTTAAATCGAATTCTTTGACGCAATGGGAAGGTGACCAATACGAAAGTGAGTAGTGCAATCAATGCTGCTAACGCAGACTCATCGCTTCGCATCGTATGATCGCCTGTGCATTAGTTTTTCATTCGAGTGTGGTGCATGATGAGAAAAGAATGGCCTTGAACTGGTGAATACATCGACAGGCATCCGAGCTGCAAGGAATGGATTGCACTAGTGGGGAGCTAGCGAGGCTGCCCTAGTGACTATTCCGAAACGAACTTCTCACATGACGATTTCAGCGCCCCTGTAGGACGGATCTCTTCTTGAAAGGCAGGCAAACAACATAGCAAACTTCATATCGCACGCCCTTCAAGGCATTCATATCTCTCTTGCTAAGTAGATCTCTCAAGCTAGAGGCAAGTCTTGAGCCGAAAGACAGGTTACGATGGGTTAAATTCTTAAAGCTATCGGCAGAAGAGCAATACTCTGGAATAGATAGGGATTTGCGCTTAGTACGACGCTGCACATCCAAAGAACATACCGATCGCCATGCCGATGAAGAGATGTACCGCCAAACTGAAGTAGGTCATCATGGCGAATCCGAGCGCCAGCCGCTGGTAGGTGCTGTTGCCTCCGAAGATGGCCGTGATGGCGGCCTCGCCAGTTGGCAGCCCCTGTTCCTCATGCCGCCATTGCTGTTCATGGTCTTCTCGTCGTGAACCAGCCGAACGAGAGCCAGATTGGTCCCCCCGCTGCGGACACAACAAGCGGCGATGAGCAAACGCCCAGCTTTCGGATCCGCGCTCGCCTGTGCCGCCATCAACCACTCAGTAGGACGCATACACAAGTTAATAGGAAAATGGGGGTTTATTCATTTGTGTAATGGCTCCTAAATACAGTTTTTTCTTGCAGTCTGTGACGAACAATTTTCGAGAAATTTCTTCTGATCCTCATTCTTTCCCGACGCCGATGTATAAAGGGGTAGGGAGGAAAGGGGATAGAGTAGCGACAGTGCACGCAAAACTGTTTTTAAGCGAAAGTCTTATTGGCCGCAAGCTCGCAATTTCGCCGTGTCGGTACTCCATCGAGGCACGTGACGTCACAAAGCGCGCCTCGACGCGGAAGGTTACTGTGGTTGGCGCGCTCGCCGCGCCATCTGACGACGTCACACCGCGCCGCTCGCCGCCGCCGTTTGGTAGGACGTGACACCGCGTTCGTCGTCGTTGCGCTCGCTTCCGCTCGCTTCGACAGCTGCGTCGCATGCGTGAAAAGATGTCACAGGATTGAAAAGGAGAGCTGGTGTGCGCCGCAACCACAGTTGAGGTGACAGTATGGACGGCGACAATTCTGATAAGCTGGAGGAGGCCTGGAATAGACAGCGGAACGAGATGATGAGGAAACGAATCGTCCAGAAAACAGACGAACAGCGCGCCGAACGACTGGTTAAACGCCGCCGTGAATATGCCGCTGCGAGACAGGTACGTCTAACGTCCGGTGTCTCGACCGCTAGGAGCAGCGACTGCAGCCGGAGGAGAGACATGATTCCTGCTTCACTGAAGACGGCCCATGTTGAACGATGGAATGCGACCAAGAGACTTCAGCGGCGGGCTCAAGAAACCGAAGAACAACGTGCCGTTAGCCTAGAGAATAGGCGTAAGAGTGACGCGACACCTTCAATGCTTGGATAGCCTCGGTGCTGAAATCAAACATGGACTTACAGGTCATACTGGACGTTTATGCCTGTGCTTCATACGTTGAGGAATATGTGAACAAGGCCAACCGGGCATTTTCACACTTACTTTCGCTACATATGTCCTGGCATAGCCGAGCTAAGCCACTGCCATTTTTGTCCAAGTTCCGTACCTGAAAGGTGTGCGCACTAATTGTACCATACTAAATGTCCGTTTAACGTTTACAGCATCTCCGTCGGCTTTAACGAAATCCAGTGGTCCCCTTGGGATTACGGCCAGCACATAACCTGATGCACAAGCGTTGTACCTCTTACGGATGAATACCTGTGGTAGGTGTAGTGTTGCGCTGGCTTCTATGGCACATAGGCAAATACTTGTTTTCGCTACATATATCCTGGCATAGCCGAGCTAAGCCACTGCCATTTTTTACACTAGCTGCTGCAGCTGCATTGATATACGTGATTTAAGATGCCGGAGCATTGATATAACCCGTAAATGAGTATTTCCGATAATGACCTCTCAACGTTTCCTGCTCTACACTGATAACGTCGGCACACGCTGGGTCATAAGCTATAAAGTTGCAGTGGTTGAAGCACCGAGGCCAAATTGTACAACTAAAGATTAGCATCACCCTAGGCATCGTGAATGCCAGGTTGTATGAGATGGTGCAAGTATCTCCCAACTACAGCTCTTCATTGCTGATCCTTTTGAACTAACTTCATACGGTTGCTGATTATGAGGGATGTATGGCTCCCTCAATGCTTCCTTGATTTGCGACGAAATAAAAAAAGTAGAGGTGAGCCGCGCTTGAAGTTTACAAAATGACCACTGAAAAAATCGTTCCCCGACACACCCACCTCCGCATTTTGCCGGTTGTCGGCCGCTGTCCTTGGTTGGGACGCCAAGTTCATGTGGTCTCCCCTCCTCTTGCACAATGAGGGAACCGAAAGCGTCCCGACGTCTTCTTTATCCACAGCCGTCACCGGCGCTGTGTTTGCGGCGGCGCCCCCGTCGATGGTTGTTCCAGCTTCAAGACCATAATTCGCTTGCTGTGTGGTCGCGGCTCCGGATGGCTGCGGGTCGACCTTGGGTTCCTGCTTCTGCTCAGCCGAGGGCATCGACGGCGCAGGCTCCGCAGCTACTTTCGCTGGGGTCGCTTGGGTGCGAGGCGTTTCGGCGGTCGACTCCACTTGTAGTCCTTTCGCTTTCGTGGGCGTCGGCGCGGACGATGGCGTCAAAACCTCCGACGCGTCCCCAACCGAATCGGGAGCGACGCGCTTCTTTCTCTTCCGACGCCGAGAGTGACTTGGAGGGGAGACGGCTCCATCTTGTCCCTCCACGTTCGTCGCTGGGAGCGAAGCCTTAGGCACAGACTTCGAGGGCTTTTTCCGTCTCTTCCGGGAAACCGATTCCAAGCCGGAAGCGATGGCATCGGGTGTCTCTTCCCCTGGAGTCGGAGCCGGTGTATTGCGCGCTGGAGCCGAAGTTGTTGGCTCGTTTTGTTCTGCGGCGTTCTCCATCGACACTCGGGATAAGTGGTCTCCAGAAAAAAAGCGTCTGACCGGCAATGCGCGAGCAACTTCTTCCTCTCTTTAAGATGATGTCGTGCGCTGTGGCATTTTTTTCTTTACCTC
Organism: Amblyomma americanum; assembly: GCF_052857255.1. Classification (NCBI taxonomy): domain Eukaryota; kingdom Metazoa; phylum Arthropoda; class Arachnida; order Ixodida; family Ixodidae; genus Amblyomma; species Amblyomma americanum. The sequence goes on from NC_135503.1 coordinate 94,076,180, forward strand.
GTGAGAACCTTTGTATTATACCTAATCTTGTCCACATCAAAAATGAGTCCAAAACATGAGATTTAAAATATTGAGGGTCGTTTAGAGTATTTTGGCCAAATGGGAATTAGGTGCGTTAGCACTTCGCTTTTCCTTCGGTTCTGGTGTTTAGATGCGGTGTTCGCGGATGGCAGTTGTTCGGGAGGCATTCATAGATTCCTAGGAGTCTTCCTACCATTCCTGGTGCAGTGGTGCAGCGGTTAAGATGCGCTATTGCCCTTCTATGGCAAGCGCTGCCATCGGTGGGACTTGAGTTGTTGAGTTGCTTGAGTTAGGGCGCGAACTAGTATATATATATATAATATATATATATATATATATATATATATATATATATATATATATATATATATATATATATATATATCATGGCAGGTTGCTCAGCACACCAGTGAGCAGGCGAGCAGCCTGCTAAGAAGCCGGCTTCATACGAACAGACGAACAAACACAAAACGGCTAAATGCGAGGAATGGCCACAATAGGTGATAGCACACTAAAAATTGCGAATAGGTGTACCTACTAAGATATGCTGAAGACCAAAAGCAAGAAAAAAAAATGGATTGCAGGTACAACAGCTTTAGTAGAGAAAGCATAGTTTCCTCTGGCTGCAAATTATGCCGACAATGTTTTTATTCAATACTTTTTATATTAGTGGTACTTTACGCCGAATGCCTATCGATACGCGGACTGTTACATAATCCATGCCTGACACCAGATGAATGCAGTGGCTTTAATGGCTGCGAGCGTGAGACTAACGGGCACGCACCGCGTTTGAGAGACCACTCGAGCCCCCCCCCCCCCCCCACCACCCGCAACAACTAAAAAGCAAACAAGTAAAAAGTTGGGTAATAAAAGGCAAAAGCTCCTCGCTTGCAAATAAAAATATAGGCGACGATAAAAGCACGAATAAATTACAAGTCACGTGGGGTCACACTGTCGGTGCGTGCTTTCATTGTTCCATCGTTCCACCGAGTGCATTACCTTTGCAAGTAAGTTATGAAAACGCTGTTTGGGCGTATCTTTATTACGCACTTTACGGCGCTTCATAAGCATTTTCCATTGCGCAAAATGCGGACTGAATGTGGTCTAAAATAACTTGTAATTCATTACTTTTTCTCTTTAACCGCGAGCTAACGCTAAGGTCACGTCGTCAGCTGTCGTGGCATTGATTTCACGTGAAAATATAACGGAGGTCGAAGCTTCTTGTGGTCACGTGAATGGCAGGCGGCGCGCGTGACTTTATATGATGGAAAAAGGTGCTTTCACGCAAGATCGAGTCGCAAGCATTGAGTAGAACACGATTTAGTGTGACTTTGAATGTTTTGTGAGAAGCCGCCCGGAATTTGCGCCCGCCTCGAGTGATGTCAAGGTGAACCATTTTGACGTCACCTAACCCAGGGGCTGTTAGCAGGAACAACGAGGTCTTACCGGCGGCGCCCGACGTCATCAGAAATGTGGGGCTACAGGCTACTCGGGCTCGGAACAGCAGCTGAAGATTGTACCATCGGGGCAAAAGTGACAGCCCTCCCTCCAAGCTCTGGCCTTTGCCACTCTGCGTAGGGGCGTCACCTGAGAAAGCAGTTCTAGTGGCGAAACGGGTATACTGCGCCGGTCTGTACACTAGGGGCGCCACATTTGTCAAGTGGCGCCCCCGCACAGAGTGGCACGGGCCGGAAGTTTTGGGGTTGGGTGTCACTTTTGCCCCCGATGGTACGTGGTGATGAAATAGTAATGGTGAGGTGAGTAGAGCAGTAATTTTTTTAGGGCTGAGATCCTGCGAGCTCGTATTTAACCCACCCAGTTTAAATTGATTCCGAAACCGGAGCTACAGAAGGTGTCCGTTCTTGCGGAGGCAGGGAGTATACGACTTACGCGGCAAAGTACGCGAATGGCTTCAACGGCGTGGATGGAAACTGCTGTGCACGCTATACAGAGTAAAGCTCACAAAGATACAAATACAGCTAGAGAAGACAGAGCTTGAGGCGTAGCCACAGTTTGGCTAAAAAGGAGGCAGCAGATTTCATTGTCATAAGTTTAGCTGAACGATTAAGATCAGGCTTCGTCAGAGCACGCGCCTCTGCGATTTTGTGGTCAGCAGGAGCGTAGTCATCCGATAAAGCATCTGTCCGGCTATGCATCAACGGAGTGTTGCCACAAATGGGCGTGCGTTTCATCCCGTGTGTTGTCGAGCTTCATCTATCGTTCCTGGGTCCATGCAGCAACAGAAGTAGAGCACCGCTCGCGGCACAGAGTGCATCAGATAGCGTTCGCTTCGCAAGCTGTATTATGAGAGATCAATAAGGCTGTGTGCACACGCTCCAACAGCATACTCCAGCAGTATTCCTTGCTATCAGACCATGTTTTATGCGTTCACACTCGAGCCCACTTATAACGGCCGCTGATGTAAAGAACGCTCGCTTATTACTAGCGGGTGTGGTGCTACAGTAAAATATGCATAACGGTGATGGCAATTCGTCGCAGATACAACGATCAATTATGTCCGCATGCACCACTCGGTTATAGATTACAAGCAGGCGCCATAAACGTCCGTCGATGTTGCAGAGGTCGTGCTTCCAGCAAATGCGGAGATCAGAGAGCGACTCACAAGGTTCACGACACCGCCCCGGAAAGAGCATCTCGGCCCAAAAATGCAATAAAATGCGACACTGAAACAGTGAGTACCTACCAGCCAAGTCCGCGCCGATGGCCTACTAGGGCAGTCATTGCCTTAGTTTTCGCCGGCTGGGCAAAGCATTTTATGTGGAAGAACTGCGGTGTGCGCGAGACAAGGGAACCGTCGAAGCGAAACCACTGACGATGGCCGTGGGTGAACTAACAGCTGCGATGTGGGAATTTTCAAAGGTTTACTGGTCATGCTGGTGACGTGATATGCATCGCCAGCCCTTTGCGCTCCATCTTTTGAGCTGCTACAATGCGCAGACAGACAGTACTAGTGATGCACTCTGTGCCACGAGCGGTGCTCTACTCCTGTTGCCGCATGGGCCCAGGAAGGATAGATGAAGCTCGACAACACACGGGATGAGACGCATGCCCGTTTGTGGCAACACTTGGTTGGTGCATATATAGCTATCCAGATGTTCTGCGATGACTACGCTTCCGCGGTCCACAAAATCGCGGAGGTGCGTTCTCTGATGAAGACGTTAAACACCAAGCACGAGCACCCCCCCCCCCCGCTACTGCAAGGATGTCGCCTACCTGCCACCAGCTGCCGTGGACGCTTCAACCACAATTATTTATATCCCGTCCCTAAATTTGGTAGTTGGGTGCTAGGGTCTAGGCGAGGATTAAATGACCGCCTGGAAAGAGCCGCGGCAGGCTCTGCTTTGCACAGGTAGACGCGCATAACGCAGTTTTCTTTAGAAATCAACGCCACTTTTGGCGGCTTATTATTTTTCGACGTTATGCGGAGAGCTCATATACTACGAACATCGAACATAACGAAATGAATCCGCGTGACCGTCAGGAGTGTTAAAAGTTGGCTCGAATTTATTACCCATTTATAAAAAGTCATCGGTGGCCTCCATTTTTTGTCGTCCTATGTCCAACATTCTCGAATCAAAATTTTCAAAATTAGAACATTGTAACACACTGTTACGAAAACATTCAAAGTAATGGTACATTCTTCTGATATATGGGCAAAACATTCTTTTTAAAGACCTTCCAATGGTCGCACCGTAGAGTTAAGGCTGCCATAGACACCCACCGTGGACAGCTTTTGACGAGAGCCAAAACGTTTATCGAAAAAAAAAATTCAAGACAGCCGTCGGGTGACCTGCGGATATATTGTTAAAATAAATCTTACATGATATTAAAAATTGCGTTAATCTACGGTTTGCTGAACAAAAATGCTTTTGTCCAGAATTGTTGCGTATTTCTCATTTGCGGCCGCATATGCAATTGAGATGGTCGGCAAACATAGAGCTTCTAAATGTTGTTTTCTTTCACAACTTAGCGTCGCCTATGGCTGAAAAAGCAGCGTAGCAAGCGAGAACCAGCATTTCTCAGATCCGAACGTCGAGGGGCCAAGTAAAGCGGAGTTTCCGGTACAGACAGTTTTCGGTTTGCGGCGATTCTCAGTACAGTACTGGGCGCATCGCAGTATTTTTCATTTTGCAATTGTCACTAAGCCGGTTATACTTAGTGAGATGGGAGGGGACGCTATTTTAATTCTTTTTACAGTCCACAATATTTTTTGCACAATTAGCACGTTGTGCCTAAGGCGTTGCGGGCTGGGCAACATTTCTCTGCCCGCACTAGAATATGCCCAGTGGCTTTGCACGGGCAGGGACAATATTTCTAATTATTTTTGTCCAGTGGCTTTCAATCAGCCGTGACGTTCTCCGGAGAACCACCGCGGGGCCGTCACGCTGTCCGAACAGTATTGAACAGGCGTGACACTCTGCCAATAACTTCGCCACCTCGTGTTAAGTGCGTGCATCTGCGTCAGGTGTGCATGATTGGATACGGTTAAACTTCACCATCGAAGGGCCCCTAATTGATATTAAGCTTAAAAGGTGAGATAACAAGGCCGATTGAGCAAAAGAGAATGGACGACGACAAGAAAAAGGTAACGGTAACTGTTGAAACAAAAGGCGGCCGATGTGATTTGCCCATGATGTCTTCTACGGCGGGGCACACATTCCTGGTGGTACTCAAGCATCGCTGCTGAGAAATAGAAAGCAATAAGACCACTTTAGTTTGCAGGAGACAGAGTGTTGAATAAAATGCAAACAACTTTCTACAAAGCTCCTAACGAAATCGATTTATTCCTTCGGCACACTTTAATACGCTACTGTGGATCTGCCACCGCCGTTTCACGATAATGCCGCTTCCTTCCGCACGCGCTGTTGCATGCGGAGACAGAGTCGAACCGGTTCGACCCGACCAGACACCGTCGCGTTAGCAGCGTGCCTTTCGACGCCCTGACGCATCGGGCGCTTCCCTTGGCGGTCATGTCGGCGAAGTACGGAAAGCGCATCTGGCGCAAGCTGCACGTGGCCCTAATGGGTGCATGGCAGTGGGACTGCTGATCAACACTGGAGGCGAAGACATCCGCGGCGTGGTGGCGCCGGAGAGTCGCGCAGTTCCTGGTGCAGTCCTCGCGAGACCTGAACGTCGCGCTGCCGTGCGAAGGACAGCTACCCCGCGGGAAGTGCCACTGAACGCAGCCGGTGCCGTCAAAGAACCACCACTCCTCGAAAACGTCCTGCCTGCAAGTGTAAACATCAACAGTCAGAATTCGCTGGGTTTTCTCTCCAATGTCGAGGCTCACCAGGGAGCGCCTTCTCTCGTTCTTTCTGATCAAAAGAAAAGAAAAAGGAGAGAACTTCTATGCAAGCTCCTTCGAACCTCCTGTCGAGCTTCTGTTTAATTTTCGTGTCAATCCCAGCGACCCCAGTTATCACTCACAAATGCGTCCAATTACAAATTGTAGCCATCCAGCACAGAATAACGCTCCCAGTGCTCTGGAGAAATATGTCACTAAAAGGCTATTTTTTGATATTCCTCCAATGTGTTTCTGTAAAATCAGTTTTTACTGGTAAAGAATACGATCAACTGAAATTATTAATCTGCTGAATGTTCGCGTTTTCGCGGCGAACTCACAGCCAGTTTTTATTTATTCTGGGCAGCTCGACGAAGGCATCGACTTGATCATTATCTTCCTCGTACCTTTGTTAACCGACCTGCGCATACCTGTCATGCAACACAAAACGTATGGCATCAAGGTTATATAGGTGCTGCACTTCGTCTGAACATTTAGCAGCGACACCTACATGGAAGCCCTCAGCACTGAAATATTTGTTTTTAGTTAACCTCCCTGCCTTTGGTTTCTTTCTTCTCCCACTCCTCCAACAGAGAGAATATAAGGAGTAGCGCCTTTGTATCTGCGGGATGAAAGGTGCCATCGAGCCGGTAAACTAAAATCGTAATGAGTATTCTTCCCACACAGCGTGGAAATTTTCCACTCTCCCAAGCTTAACTTACCCGATTCATGAAACTGTTTACGCTATTTCGATTTCCTAAAAGTTGATTGCACAACAGCTGATTCTACATGTCAAAGGAACTCGTACATCTACTGTGGCGACAAGTTGTACGATTGGGTCGTTGGGCCGTACTCTGAGAAAATGCCCAATAGAGCTTCCATACTGCGGCAGCAAGTATTATCAATGGTGCCGAATTGTAGCGGTAGTAATGTTTCATTCCCTGACATTTTCCCGTACGCTCCAAAATTGAACCTTTTTCGCATAGCATTAAACAAGATTCGTTTTATCTTTAGTTTCATATTTAGCTCGGAAGAATGTTTAGCAAGTAGCTTAAGTCATTTCGTCATGATTATTTTCTGAGCTTCCTAGTTTCCGCTTCACAAATACGCTACAGTTATTTCCTTCCCGTTAACATCTTTATTGTCAGCCATGCAGTTTTAATGTGCAATACAGTATCGTGACTGCACATATTGTGCGACACCGCTTCGATGTCCGTCTTTATTCCAGGACAGCCTGACCCTAAGCGCGCGAGCCTCCGAACATATGCGAGCGATGAAGTAAAAGTTCGCGCAATGCGCTCGCACAAATTCCTCCGGCAGGAAGCGGCCATCCTGGCCGCAGTTCCGGTGGTAGAGGGGCGACGGGCCTATGACTTCATGCATGACACGTGAACGTCGGCGACGATCGGCATTGGTGCGGGAAGGGGCAATAGGGTATTTTAAGGGAGTTTTTTGTTGTAATACCGTCTATGGCCGAATGAAGCGATGTAGAAAATTTTCGCACAAGCCAGGGTTGCGGCCATGTGTCCAAAGGAGAACTTCATCAACGGGTTGAAAGGAGAAATTACCGTGGTGCAGGTCGTAATGGCGTGTCCGTTCTCAGTGGGCGACTTCAGTGTTGACGCTCGCAAGTTGACGACAGTGAGTCATACGAGGAGCAAACTGTTCGCCCAGTGATGCGGGTGGAGAAGAAGCTGGTGTCGAATACAAAGGAAGATTGGCGGCCATAAACCATGAAGAAAGGGCGCTAGTCCGTGGTACGCTGAACTGCGGAATTATATGCAAGGGTGACGAAGGGCAAAATGTTGCCCCTGTTCCTGTGGTAAGGGCTGGTGTACATGGATAGCATATCGAACAACGTGCGGCGAAAACGCTCGATGAGGCCACTTTTCTGAGGTTGATATCAAGAAGATGCCTTGTGGATAGTGTTGGCTGCGTGAAATACCTCCTCAAGTACTTGGGGAAAAAACGACTTCCAAGGGGGACCGACTAGGATACGGGGAGCACCATGGCGCAAAATTATCGCGGGCAGGAAGCCGTCGCCGACTCTAGAGGCGGCACTGCATCGTAGAGCGGCTGTTTCAGCGTGCCGTGTCAGATGGTAAATGGCGGTGACAACTCAACGGTGGCCGGCTAGAGTGGTGGGTAGAGTGCCAAACAAGTCGAAGGCGACAGAGTCAGCAGGCGCAGATGGGCAAGGAAGAGGTTGCAAGAGGGACAGGATATGAACTTGGCGATAAGTCTAGTGGCTCTTGATACAGTCTTAGGTTTTGCGGTGACCTAAATGACCGGCTGTGGCGTAGCTGTGGTATGCCTTCAATATTCGATGACGAGGAGACCGAGGAACAACGGGTATATGCCGGTGACCCGTACGGTGGTGAGAGTAGTGGTAAAGTATTCCATGCTGAAATCTCAACTGGGCGAGCTGACGTCACAATTTTAACAACCAACAAACTTCAGCCACCCAACGCCTTTCAGCCACTTCCCTAGACTATCTTGAAACAAACGTCGTTGTCAACGTCTATGCAGACTCGAATTTCTTCGAGTAGATGCGCCTCACACAATTTCTGAGAGATCCCAGGCACAAACCAGCAATCGCAAATGCCGAGCCTCACACCGAATTCATGCACCAGACCGAATCATGCGGAAAGGTTGGCTTATCCTTCACTGCAAGAGAACAACGACTACAATTTTCTTCTTTTTTCACCATCGCGTGGCGCCAGCGCCTGGTACAATACAAAGAGACACAATACTTCGCAAACACTCTAGATCGTGCGTATTAGGAGCGTAGAAACGCTTGAAAGAACCACTAAGCTAGTGGCAGCACACAGGTAGTAAACAACCCGGGCGCGATACTTAAACGTACTTCAAGATTTTCGTGAACATTTTCGTCTAGCCACGATTACTTTTAAGAGCTCCAAGACAGTAGCTCACCATACTGTTCAATATTCTGTAGACCGTATTTTTTGCCCTCTTTCCCACCTTTTAAAAATCTGCAGACACCATTTTAAGCGCCCTCCTTAATCGGGTCGCGTCAAATGCACTTAACTTTGCTGATGAATTTAAAATTAAGTCTTGGCACGCCCTCAGTCCTGTAATGTGGTATAGCGTGCGGTTTGCCCCGCACCACGGGCATGTGTCCCTGAATTGTGTAGGGTACATTTTGTGTAGAATGTATGGGTTGAGGAATGTTACTGTTTGCAGTCTCCGCCAGTTCACTGCTTCTTCTTGTGTTAATGAGTTGTGTGGCGGAGGGTACTTGAGCCTCTGTCCTCTGTAGCAATTTAGCAGCTTCGCATATACTGGCTCCACTATGCTAGGGTTCTCTTGGGTCTCCAACACAGGGAAAAAAATTGGCGGTGGTTTAGCTCTGGTTAAACCTGGAGAGTCGCGACAGTTACAGCTGGCCGAGTGAAACTTGCTCACGTGCTATATATATATATATATATATATATATATATATATATATATATATAAATATATATATATATATATATATATATATATATATATATATATGTGTGTAAAGGAAGTGAGGGGCTCGTTTGACAAACTTATTAAGGAAGCCAACAATCACCGAAAGCAAGGTGCATAGGGGAATGTTTTTAATTTTTTTTAATTTGTAGTGCCAATCAATCGGTTTAAAGAAAATTACTTATAAAGCAGCAGAAAAAACAACCATTCCGCCGGTGGGATCCGAACCCACGACCTCCGAATATCGCGTCCGGTGCTCTTACCAACTGAGCTACGGCGACGGCTGTCCAATCTGCTGCTTTCGTGGGTATTTATGTTTACTGGGTGTAAGCGAACCTTGAGAGTGTTCAGCAGCGCCACCCTCGACCATAGCGGTGGACGTATCACGTCCTGTAAAACCGCGAATGGAACGTAGAACGTCATCTAACGGCGAGGGCGGAAACTGTGCGAGAGCCCTCTTATGCTACCTATGGCAACAAGACTGCCAGAACAGAGACCCCCGTTAAGCTATTACCAGACTAGGTAAAAGAACTATATATATATATATATATATATATATATATATATATATATATATATATATATATATATATATATATATATATATATATTATAGAACAAAATCTATGAAATTGAGATAATACTACTTAAACTTACATTCTTCAGCGGCCAGTTCTCACCTCGAGCAGTCGGTGAACACGGCACTCTCAAAGCAGCGGTGTCGGGGTACACCCCGGGCGCAGCTGTCCAAGCAGCTTCCCAGGTTAGGGAAGCGGTTGGTGCCCCGGTTGCACAAGCTCGCCTTATCACTGGCTGTCCAGACACAGGCGCGGGACCGGCCGCTGTAGTAGACCTCGCGCCTCGAGCGGACGCAGTACGTGTAGAAGCGAGGTCCACACCGCTTGTGCACACGGCGCTGTGCAGGCGAAATTTTAAATGTATGCGTTAGAAGACGCAATTTCTGCTGGATTGCCCTGAATACCACAAGTGGAGCTGCTATGATTTAAGCGCTCCAATGCCCCGAACACAGCACATGTGCTTTGTGGGTTTACGCTCCGAAAACCATTTCATAGGCTACAAAAGCTTCGGTAAATATGTCATTGACATTAGAGGTCTATATCCTCCCACTGCAGAATGAGGGCAGCTACAGATCATTGTAATCAGCCCTGACTTGTGGTGCCTCGTATGCACTTTGCCGGGTTCGTAGAGGGCAAAAGATAGACGGCTCTCTTCGACGTAATCATTATTCCATATGTGAGAAGCTGCTGTCACACGTAATCTGTTGACTTCAATGTTGCCAAAGCGCATTCCATGCTAACGGGGACTAGTATTTTATTCAAAACACATTTATCATTGCACCATTCACAGCTGCATCGCTGAATTTCGGCGCGACTGCAGGCCTAGGATTTGTTTTTTTGGGGCTGTTTCTCATTCATTTACCTCTCAAGCGCAGAGCACCGTTCTGACCCGTCACCCATCAGGGTTATGGCTTCCCTATCTTATATTCTTGGGTATATTTCAAGGCTTAAGCAAACTTTCGGCGCCGACAAATGTGCTCATCTCTGGCGCGCTTGGGGTAGTCAAGAACACCTTATCGCAAGGCATTAGTGCAGTAACTTTGTTATCGCGAGACGTTGAGCCTGTCTCCAGCATACGACAAATATGAACTACTTCTCATCGCGAATACCCAATCACCACCAACAAAACCAGTTCCTCTCTTTCATTATGGTGGGTCACTTCATCTCTGTTGTGCAGTCCTGTGAGACTCACAGGCTCCATCTTAATCAAGCGATTGTTACTACCGCCTTAGACTTTTGACATCAGCCAATGCAACTCGTCCTCCACATCGCATTCGTATACCATCCCCGCCACTTCCACTTGGCGCCGTGCTATCCTCTCTCCTATTCAGCAGAGACATGGCCCCTCTCGCCCACAACCTCTCCACACTCACCGACATAAGATGTCGGAGATGTCATCCATGCGTATGACATTACCGTGTGGTCCGGCCGAGGATCCCTCACCGCCAAAGAGTAAGACCTACGAAAAACCATTGCTATGGTCAAATATTGTTTTAGGCCAGCGGTTTGCAGTACGTGCCGTTCCCGCTATAATTTCAGCTGCCCAGTTGTGCTCTATATTCAGGAGCACTCGATTGATGAAAGATCACTCATCCGAATGCATCGCCTCTCGGGCCAGTATGATGGCAACCCCACCACGCAACACTTTCCTTATACGCCCGCCCGTGCTCGACATCGCTGGTATGGTAACACGTGTCGCTCGACATCGCAAAGGCATGCGTGTAGACGACACTATCCGCTTTGTTCCGTCTATTGCCATCAGCCGCGTTCAGTATGATATCCCCTATTACAATGTTCATCGCATCGTCCAGAACACTATCGATATCCTTATTCGTGCCCTCTTTAAAGCGATTCTGGGCCTCCACAAGTGCAAATCTACCACTATATTCCTTACTCTCGAGGTTCACAACACGTTTCCAGAAGTCCATGATGCTGTTTTGAACTTCCAAAGCATAGATCTCCTCACCACCTCAGAAGGTAGGGTTATCCACTCAAGAACAGGCAACCCGCAAGCCACTGGGGTTCTCCCCAGTACCACCTGATCCCGCCTTCAAAAAACCCTCTCGCTCGTCGCATGCACGAGTGCCAGCTCCCCGCAGTCAGGCCGTCTTCGCCACTTCCATAGGCGATACGGCCATGACACTGTGGCCATGTATAAGAATGTGACTTCATTTGCAATGCCCCATAGATACGGCTGCAGTCCAGTCAATTACGCCAACAATCCCAATCTTCGAGTGTCCTTCGCAGCCTCGGGCCCGCGGCCGCAAAAGCCATTGCTATAGCCATCACCATCGAGATGAACGGCACCCAACACCACAGCTCCCACACTTTTAAATGCTTCAAAGCACCCTGCAAATCTTACACGAGTGGCCGCGTCCAGCGCACAGCTATATATGTTGTGGGTAGCACTGTACAACATAACCATGTCATAAATTTGGTCACAGGACATGCAGGTTTTAGTGGCAACACTGGGGCCGACGCTCGATAATTTACCTACCGAGCAGGGCACACCCGCTAAACTTACTACTTCCTCTCAAACCATTTTTCCACCCGCTTGGAAAAGCTCCGCCTGAATTGGTGCCTTTCCAGCCGCCAAACAAGCAACTTTCACCGGCGATCTACAAACCATCAAACAACATCCAAGGACTTACTTTCCCCAGTCTCCACTACCTCAAAATCTTTCGCCCAGCGCTATACGCAGATACCTGTCGCTGGTGTGGGGATATTCCTACAATCACACTGATTACCTAAACCTAAACACTTAAAGCCGCCCACGCGGCCTTGCAGCAGTGGGATGTGACGCTGGCCAGGGGCAACGTTGCAGGCCAGGAGGCCCCAGTCGCCATCGCCGAGTGCTGGCGGAAGCTAGTGGAGTCCTGGACTGAGGACCCTACCCTCAACTCGTCCGGTCTGCTTTCTTGCAATAAAAGCTTATTCTCTCTCTACATGATCAATAAGCATGCTGGGCTTCGCAAGAGTAAATTCACGCAGCTAGTTGGCCAAAGTGACCTTAGACATTCCCTTAAAAAGTTAATTGTAAGAATTGGTTAACAGGAAATGAGAGTCGCAATAACTGTTTTACTTTGAAGGACTCCTAGCAATTTGGAGCAGCGAAGCAGAAAGGAGTGTAAAGATGGTGTGGGGGAGAGGCACCTGAGGGTTCTGGGTTAATTGCGAACTCCTGAAGTTCTTTAAAGGGACAATGAAGACAAATATAAGTTCGCTGTATATATCGTGTTGCATGTTTATTTACAAAAAGGCAATTGTCACAGAAAGCAGACTTTTTATAATCTAGAAGACAAAAAGACAAACCTATACGGCAGCTATTATATGCGCTGATACTATGAACAACTCTCTTGATGCATTCATCTCAAAAAATTTGCCAACCCGTCTTTTCAGTGAGTATGTCACAATTTCGTAATGACTGACGTGAATATTTTTAAAATTTCTCTCCAAGAAACTGATGTTTGCTAGCGCACAAGCGTCAACACTGCCAGAAAGTGTCAGAGAAAGTCTTTAATGAACGTATTTTCGGGTGCACCTGTTGTCAGTGTCCCTTCAACGTGCGCTGACATTGAGACTCTTCTTGCGTTTCATCCCCATCTACACGCGTCCCTCGGTGCCGGCATTAGTCTTCCGTCCTCGGGTTTAGCAGCCGAACGCGCTACTCTATACATTTTCATATCTTACCTTAACCCCACACTGATAACATCAGATTTGCACTTTATACTTTTAACAAGACCACCCTGAAAGTTCCCATACGCAATTTTATGCCCGGACAACACGGCCGGATTCCAATTTTACAGGATGCAAAATTTCTCCTGCGAACGCCCTTTTGACACACCCCGTGCAGCGCCGCAAGGCAACCGCGCCTTAACGCTCCCTTAACAAACCAAGATGCTGCGCCGTTGTACATGGGGGACTTATGGAGAAGCATTGGCGAGCGACATGCCCAAACGTGCAGCAATTTGCTAGACAGCGAGGTGCCGTTTTCCCTTTCGCCCTGGAAGTCACCGTGCGCGACAAAATTGAAGCGGGTGTCCAGCGCGGTCGCTGTTTGGACTTCTCGGACGGCCGGCAAGTGCCGGCTATGCATTGGGCCGTTCCAGGGGCAATCGTTTCTCTGGTTTTATAAGCCCCAGCGCTGCCACTTGGAGGGAGAGACCGATCCACCGAGAGACCGGCCCACCGTGAGCCGAGTGCTGCTCACGAGTGGAGTGAGATGGTGTGATGCGTTGGAGTCTCCCCGGACGTCGCTGTGCGAGAACAGTCGCGTTTTTTGTTAGCTCCCGGCCCCCGTACCGATCTTGTCCTGCATAATGCCCTGTACATAGTGTATAAAATCTCTTTTCTTATTATCATCGACGCCTGACTCGGAGTCGTCGCTACCGCCAAGAGAGCTTGCCGCGCTCTGTCACAAAACGGGTGGCGAGCGCAACGGGACCACCTCAATAGCACAACAGCATGTCCATTCAACGTGTGTACTCTACAAGACTTTTCATACTACTGGGAGAGATCCTTGAGCAGCATCGACACCTGCCGATGGCCCGTGTTTCCTGCATCAATGAAGAACACTGGATACTCCAACAAGCTGCTCTCAATTCCTAAGCGACAAATTGGTACACTGAGAAATGATTGTTGATGTTATAAGAAAACACCATTTACATTGTTGACTGCTGGCTCTATGAGAGGCGCCATATCAGATCAAGTAACATCAGTACTCACAGATCACACGAATAAGTAGTCCTCATTCCGCTGCTGTATTCCCTGCACATAAGGCTTACCACGTTCCTGCAGCGACCAGTGCAGTCCGAGACCCCTGCTAACTGCTAGATTGGCTTACTATATCTTTGACACACCTTGCCGCTTTTGTCACCATTTTAGTGCACAGTTCTTACGCTCAAGCTCCTCATGTGCTAGGTTGTGAATTTGAAATGCATAAAGAGAATGCAAAGAAATGCTGCCCCTACCACGATAGCGTCCCCATTTTCTATCAGTTTTTTTTTATTTCTTATAATCTTGAAAAGAATAGCAAGAAGGACCCTCAATAGTATTCTCTGTTCATGCAGCAGAAATCACATAAATATACATACTATTTTTGTGGAATTTCAAATTCTAAGTGAACAGAATGACAAAACGTTTTTCAAAACTCGTCGGAATAAAATTGAAAATAGTGAATGATTTCTGAAGTCCAAAATACTAAAATATGCCATGAATTGTCAGCCGAACTGCGTTCAGTGCAGGACAAAGGCTTCTCCCCATATCAATCTATAAAACATTGCATTAATAAATTAAACAAATGGGTCAAATGATGCAGCGTTAGAGTCCCTCTCTTACCGCTTTGTTTCTGGTGCGGTGCTGGAAACGAGGATGCGTCATTTTCATCGCCTCCGGAGGACCTGGGGTTGTGACATTCACCCAGGGTAAAGAACGTGTAGCGACCTTGTGTCGAATCATGGCCTGAATATCCACCGGTTCCATAGGGGCTGCTATCTTGCTGCCGCTTCCAGCCATTTTCCCAGCCTGGACAGACAATGGCGAAGCGCCACTGTCGATCGCCTCCGTCGGTCGGTCAGCAGTAAGCGCCAGAGTGAGCACAGCCGCAATCAAGGTCGCCACCAGCACCCCGATGCCAAAGTTTTGCAGCCACGGCACACCAGAGCCAACGTGTCGATCTTCATCTCCTTCCCGCATAAGGTGCATCTTCGACCCGGCATTGAAACCACCTACAGTAGGTCTGGGAGGTGGCACGAAGCCTGGAAAACGGGGGGGCATCGGGGGGCCTGCCCTGATGAAACTCGGCCGCAGTAGCGTTGGCGTCGCGAACAGGGCCCGCGTCGACGACGCCTTGAGTTTGGCGCCGGCGTCAACATCGGTCTCACCGCGGATGCGGGTGCCGTGCATGACGCCGCATGGACACGGCTCGGCAGAGGGCTTCTTAACGTCTGGCCGACCGAAAACCTCTGAACGATGCCGTTTGGTCTCTGTCTTCTCCCTAGGACGTGGCTCGGAAAAGGAGACCTGCCGAACCAACCAAGAACGCGTGGGTTCTTGAGGTTTCCGGCTGTTGGTAGTCGACAGCATTGTTCACGGCGATGATTCCCGGCTCTAGGACGTAGGCCTAACTCTCTTTCTTTGCACGTGCCTTCTTCTTCTCTACTACACATTGGAACAAATCCTGTGAAACTTCTAATCAGAATTTCTAAGCCTGAAAGCCTTCAAAACGAAACGTAAGAGCACAACCTCGACAAAAAGTCTTCCATTACTTTAGAAACTAGAATTAGCCCAACAACTTTTTGCAAAAGAACTCAACCTTACGCCCAAAACAAACAAAATAACCACTTAAATCAAGCGTTGCAAGGCGCATTTTCGCTTAACAGCTCAAAGACAGTGACTAATATCGCTTATGATTCACGACGGAAGCTACTTTCGCGAAACTAAAATCCTGACACAAAGAATACAACTCATGAACACCATGCAACGCTTCGCAGGAGCACGCAATACGACGGCCGAAAATTGTGAAGACGAAGACCATAGAACGAAATTCGAAGAAACCCCATTCTAGGCCGATCCTTCAGTGTGGGCATGTGCCATCTTTTGATAGGCTAACAACAACAACGAAGAAATGCTACGACTTCGGAACCGAAACCAGTTACCGAAAGAGACTCCTGATGGAATCTTGGCGTATTCAAACCGCTCCAAATAATCTCAACCGCAGAAGGGAAACCTCGCCCCTGTGTCTGCGTAGGGACTTCCCTCCGCAGCTAGCAAAAGAGAAAAGATGCCAACAGACATCTGCGCACATCCCGGCACCGTGGCTGACAGCCGTAGACTTCAAGTCGGCGCCCCAACCCCTCTCACATCCTTCACAACGCCCCACTCCTACTTCTTCACCACAATGTACTTTAAGAAGCAAGCCAACAGATCTTCAAATCCCTCATGAAGGAGTCGAGGTGGCTCCGAAACGTCAGGATTATTAAACGAATATGTTTTAGTTTGCGCTGTCTCGCAGTTTACAGTTATTAATCCCAACTAGGCAGGATATTCTGTCGTAATATTTAGTTTTCTAAATATATGCTACTCTATCGTCTCTAGTGTTAGAACGTACATGGTTGTGGTTGGGCTCTGATTATGGCAGGAAAGCGGAGAATATTTACGCAATAATATTGTTATCTACGGCTAGTAAGTCGATAGGAGGCAAAAACCTGCAAGGCGTTTCAGATTAACGACATTGCGGTAGGTCTGGTATTGGCGTGGGCGACCTTCGAGGACAGGGCTGTGAAGTACCAAGACGCCAAAAAACTGACAATCAGAGGGAAGACGGTGGAAGTAAACAACCATGCACCGATGCCGGATGGCGCGGGCAAGGGAGTCATACACGGAATTCCTGTGAGCATGAGTATGGAGCTAATCAGGGAAACATTGGACTGTGACGCGAACCCGCCGATATTGGGAGTACAGAGACTCGGGGACTCCGGCTCCCTGCTGATTCTCTTCGAGGGAAGCGAGGTGCCTTGGCGGGTGAAGCGTCTGGGATCTTTCAAGAAATGCTGGTTGTACAAGAAGAAGCTAGAAGTGTGCGTGACGTGCGGCCTACTGGGACACAGAGCTGATGTATGCCCAGACCCGAAAAAACTGAAGTGCCGAGGCTGCGGCAAGGAGAATCCGGAGCAGGGACACACGTGCATCCCCGTATGCCAGCTGTGCGGGGGAGCCCACATGCTGGGCGACAGCAAGTGTAGGAAGATGTATAGGAAGCCGTTCGTGGCGACGAAAGACGCAACTAGACGAGAAGATGGGTAAGACGGAGCAGCGCAGGCTAAGGACGGGCCCAAGGGAAGGTCCAGATCCGGGACGCCCTCGATATCCGAGTCCGGGGCGAGACTCACGGACAAGAAGGAGTTCCCAAGCCTGCCGTCCAGGGAGGACCCGAGACTACCCAAGACGGGGCCCGAGAAAGCGTTAAGCTTCGCGAGCAAGGTCACCCAGGCTAACCCAGAAACAGTAGCGCTGAGGAAGGAAAATGCAGAGTTGAAAGCGAAGATAGGGAAACAAGAGGCAGAATTAATGAGGCAAGGAACGGAAATTGCGGAGCTGAGGAAAATGATAGCAGAATTAGTAAACAATAATCCGACGTCGGTGGCGCCTCCCACGCAAGCGGCAGCGCAAAAATTGCCGGAGGCGAAACCGGAGATAGATGAAGCAGACGAGAAAATTGATACGGAGGTGTTTAGACCCACTTCGATAAAGCGAAAGGCAGCCGAGACCGACCCCCTTGTGACGCTGGAGAGAAAGCTAACGAGTAAATTTGGAAGCAAAATTGATAGGCTGGAAACGCAGATGCAGGAAGTGAATGTAAGGTTAAACGCTCTAGGGGACATTAAGGGTTCAATGGACAAGATCCTAGCGGCATTAAACGGCCTCACTGAGAGGATGGCGAATATGGAGAGTGTAGTTTTTGCCAACAATGGACAGGAATCAAAGTAAGAAAGAGAACGCCACCATTTGGCAATGGAATTGCCGAGGGTACCGACGGAAGCGAGCGCTATTACAGCAGCACGTGCAACAAGTAGAAGACAAACCAGTTGCTATAGCGCTGCAGGAAACTGGGGGAAATCAGGTAAAACTGGCCGGATACCAAAGTTTCTATAGCGATAGGGGTGAAAAATGCAGAGTGGCCACGCTGGTGAAAAGGAATATAGCAACCCTAGAGCACGAAGTGAGAACGGGGGACATAGAAGCGGTAATGCTAGAAGTGATTACGGGACGCAAGAGAGCGAAAATCATATTTCTGCTTAACATCTACAGTAACCCGAAGCAGAAGAAAATTAAATTCGGAACGATATTTAGAAAAACCATCAAACTGGCTGGCCAGAGCCCGTTGGTGATCGTGGGGGACTTTAACGCGGCACACAAGGAATGGGGGTACGCGAGGCAAGATCCGAAGGGCAGACATCTCCTTGAGGAGTCCCAAAATCTCGGACTTACCTTGCATACCGACCCATGTGCGCCCACTAGAATAGGTAGCAGTGTAAGTAGAGACACCGCGCCGGACCTCACCTTCAGTAAAAATGCAGGCAGGGTAGAATGGGCAAACACCAGAGAAAATCTGGGTAGTGACCACTTCATCGTAGCTACGAAGCTGGGAGAAGGAGTCAAGCTACGGAAACTCAAACAGGCGAGAATAGTGGAGTGGGACAAATTCCGGGAGATTCGCAGAAGCCACAAAGCTAAGGAAATTGGAGACATAGGAGACTGGGCAAAACAGCTGAGGGAAGATGCCAGGGACGCGGAAGCAGTAGCCGAAGGGGAGGATGCACCGGAGATAATGGATAGCAAGCTAATGAGCATGTGGAAGGCGAAGGAAAGGCTCGAGAAGAGACTTAAGTCTCAAAAATGGAACAGAAATTTAAGGCGTTCGTTAGCCAGACACACCAAGGAAATGGAAACGTATGCTATTAAACTAAACGAGCAAAATTGGTACGGCATGTGCGACGAAATGGAAAGGGGCATGAGCCTAGCAAAGACGTGGAATATATTGAGGCATCTCCTCGACCCGGGAAAATCTAAACAGGCAGCGAGCGCTAACCAAGTGAAAGCGAGACACGCTTTCCAGGGGACGGACAAACAGCTGATGGACAGGCTCAGGGACATTTACATGGGCGACGCGACAGAAGTACGACAGGCAGAATATGGAGGAGCGGAAAATGAAGATCTAGACGCGGACATTACGGCAGCGGAGATCAGAGCAGCTATCGCTGAGCTAAAAACTCGCTCGGCCCCTGGCCCGGATAAAATATCCTATGTCATGCTCAGGAATCCGGACGGCGACTCGATAGATGCAATTGCGCGGTACATGAACAAAGTATGGACGGAAGGTAAATTGCCAGAGGAATGGAAGCAGGCAGAGGTTGTTCTCATCCCCAAGCCGGGAAAAGAACCAAAATTGGAAACCCTAAGACCGATCTCGCTAACGTCGTGCGTGGGGAAACTCATGGAGCACGTAGTGCAAACGAGGTTAACGAGATACATGGAAGATGAAAACCTATGGCCGCACGAGATGGTGGGCTTTAGACCTAAGCTCAGCACGCAGGATGTAATGCTCAGACTCAAACATGACATTGTAGACAAGAAAGGATTAGATGCCAAGGTGATCCTAGGTCTTGACCTCACGAAGGCCTTCGACAACGTCCGACACGAGGTGGTGCTCAGAGGTCTGGAGGAGGTAAACGTGGGCAAGAGAACATACGAGTACATCAAGGACTTTCTCCAAGGGAGAAAGGCGGTGATTAAATTCCACGACGCAGAGTCCCCCAGCATAAGGGTGGGCAGCAAAGGTACCCCGCAAGGCGCCGTACTGTCCCCCTTCTTATTCAACATAGCGATGAGAGGTCTCCCGGCCATGCTGAACAAATTCCCTGATCTAAAATTCAGCATGTACGCGGACGACATAAGCATGTGGATGAATAACGGAAGCGACGCGGAAATTGAGTGGAGTCTGCAAAGGGCAGCCGACGTAGTGGTGAAGTACGCGGCCGAAAGAGGCCTGGCTTGCTCACCGCAGAAGTCGGAGCTCTTCGTGTACAATAGCGACAGCAGGAACAAGAGAGACGTAGAAATTGAAGTGGTGGTGGGAGGCCTGGAGGTGCCCAGGGTCGAGGAAATGAGGATCCTAGGCATGTTTATCAACAAGAAAAGCAACAACACCAATACCATAAAGAAATTAGCCACATATGCAGACCAAGCGGTAGGCATATTCAGGAGGGTAGCGGTAAAAGGGCGAGGACTAAAAGAAAGGAATCTCCTGAGAATGTCGCAGGCGTGCGTAATAAGTCGGATCTGCTACGCGACGCCGTACCTAAACATGAACAAGGCAGAAATAGAGAAGGTAGACAGAATATTGAGGAAATTCGCCAAGCGAGCTCTGGGACTCCCGACACCTACGTCGACGGAGCGGCTTGAAAAAATGGGGGTGAGAATATCCCAATTAGAACGGCTCGGCCAGTCTGAAACGGGCAGGACAATACTCGAATGGGTAGGAATCCGGCCAGAAAGTAGCACGCACAAGATGGTAAACATCCCGGCAGGAATCAGGGCCAAGATATGCGTCCCACCTATGCCGCGGAACATGCACCCCGTGTATAACAAGGAAAGGCGAGAACATAGGGCTAAGGCCTACGAGAGGAAGCTGAAGGAGCGACCGGCAGACCAGGTGGCGTACGTAGACGCGGCGTGCGGACAGCACGGGGCGGCTGTATCCGCTGTGGTCGACGGGGCAGGAGTACCAACGGTAGCGGCTTCGAGCCGCACAAGAGATGCCAATGCGGCGGAAGAGTTGGCGATAGCGATCGCTTGCGTCGGTACCAAGGCCACGACGATTTTAAGTGACAGCAAAACTGCAGTAAGAAACTTCGCGAAAGGAAGAATCTCGGAAGAGGCCAAACACGTCCTCGAGGCGAGGCCGATAGAACGTAACATAGAGATAATATGGATCCCAGCGCATGAGTCTATTGCAGGAAATGAGGCTGCACACGAGCTTGCCCGAGCTCTCTATCACCGGGCGGCGGTAGAGCAGCCCTCTCGCATAGACATGAAAGATGGCCTAATTTCATACCACGAGATCACGGAACATTATAAGCTGAGCAGGAGGGTCTATCCGCCGCCCGACCGTTCCCTCGCAACAGAGGAGGCAATTGCGTGGAGAAGATTGCAAGGGGGGAATCATATAAGCCCCTTCTGCGTATACATCACAATCTCCAAAGAGGAAAAAGACCAACATTGTATAACGTGCGGGGAGAGGGGCACTCTCGACCATGTCATATGGGAATGTGCTGGAAGCCCGGGCGCCGAGCAAATGATAGAAGATAGAGAAGCCTGGGAGACCTTGCTGCGGAGCGAGGACCCCGCTAAGCAGCGACAAGCCATCCGCCTGGCGGCTGAGGCCGTGAAGCGACAATGTGTCTTCACCAGATCTTAGTTTGCGAGGCTCCTAAGTAGGGCTCCCTTAGGCCTGCGTGCCGGGGGGTCCAAAAAGGAGTTTCATTTCGGTGGAAATAAACGTTTTGATGATGATGATGACGGCACCCACTGCAGGGCAAGCCCTCTCCCATGTCACTCCATTTAACCCTGTCCTTTGCCAGCTGCGGCTGCCGTGTCCTCACAAACTTCTCGATCTCCGCCGCCCACCTAACTTTCTGCCGTCTCCTGCTACACTTGCCTTCTCTTGAAATCCACTCCCTTACCCTTAAGGACCAGCGTTTATCTTGCCTTCGCATTACATGCCCTGCCCCAGCCCCTTTCTTCCTCTGATTTCCACTAGGATGCCATGAACCCGCGTTTGTTCTATGGCCCACTCCGCCCGCTTCCAGTCTCATAACGTTACTTCTAGCATCTTCTTTCCATAGCTCGCTGTGTTGTTCTTAACTTAAGCTGAACCATTTTCGTGAGCCTCCACGTTTCCGCCCCTTAGATGAGCACCGGTGCTTACTACTCATGTAAGTAACCGACTGCATCAAGGTAACTGTTTCGTGACACTATGTGCTATGCATACATGGCAACGAACACGGCAAAGTAGGAATGAATTCCAGGAGTGGCATAGTTTCTTACTAATCACTAGAGGGCAAAGCTGGCTTCTCGGCACTTCATCTAACATGGACGCCCGAGGCATGCCGGGAAGACAGTGGTTTCGGATTGACATCTGGTGGCTTGTTGAGTGTGCTAGGAATTAGATTTTAAGAGAGTGAGCTCTTAACTATCACGTTTCGAGATTTCGTGGGGTCAGCTACCACCCTCGAATCAAAGTGCTCTCTGTGGCAGCAACTAGAAAACTGCCCATCTGGCATTGAGACTTGTAGCGGTATCTACAATAGCATTGTAGAAACAACCACCTGCCGCGTGCCAATGACGACGCCCTGGTCCAATATGATAGGTGGAGGTGGAACTATGTGAGTAGGGCGTCATGGGTCGAAATGGCCATATATTTTCGGTTTCTCGAATCTAAGACGGCGGCCATTAAAATTGGTTGTGCCCCTCCAACCCTTTCCCCCTCCCCCCAAAAATATCCTATAACGAGAGGAAGACTGTCCCGTTGCGGCACAGCTATACGTGTATACATTCGCTACTGCAGCTGCTGCTGCTGAATGGAAGAAAAGGAAAGTGCACGGGCCTGCCCACTGGCTCAAGCCGAGCCACGCTCGCTGCCGCGTGCTGAAAGTAGGAAAGTTAAAGGATAAGAGACCAAAGATAGAAAGAAAAGGCGCGTTGATATGCCCCGGGCAGATCCCGGAGGCAGTGCAATACCGGCCCGACCCGTGCCACAGTGTTTGAAGCCGAGGAGTCCAAGGACCCGCAACATATATTAAATGAGGCATCAGGTATAATGATGGCGATGGTGGTGGTGTTGGTGGTGTATACATTCGATCCGATATATATATATATATATATATATATATATATATATATATATATATATATATATATATATATATATATGTGCTCCTACAACAAGGGGCCCCCATCCGGGGACAGTTGTGTACCGAATTCGGTAGGCACGTAAAACCTTATGGGTTGTGATATAGAAATAAAACCACAATTAAATAATAGGTAAATATTGTATACATGCAATTACTAATTGAAGCGTTGCCATATCGCGCCGCAAGCCGAAAGCTAGGCCCACCTTGACCCCCAAACGAAGCAACTTCCGTTTGGAACGCATCTTGAGGGCATGTAACTCGACAACGGACGCGTTCTTCCTCGCTTTCTTCGTCTAGTAAACCAAACAGCTAACGCTCATTACTCCGACGTCTTCCTGACGGTGGCGTCCTTTTTCTTGGTTGTTCAGTTTCGTTTTGATCACTGCAGTTTTTACTTACGTTCTGCGCACTTTGTGGTGGAGTAGTTATTCAGCTTCGCACGCAGTTCAGTTCAGATCCGCGCTCTAAGTGAGCTGAGAAAAGTGCCTGGTGCCTGCAAGGCCTCAAGCCCGTTTGCACCATCGCTTGGAGCCATTTACGCAGCACTGCGTTTTGTTCAGCAGAATTAATCCTGTGCTAACTGTACACAGAAAGGTGAATGAAGGGAACAAAGATTTTTGTGAATTGAAAGATGAGCAGTCTGCTCCTGGGACCACTCTGCACATTTCTCGTATGAGTCTCGGATCCACTTATCTTTTAAAAGCGAAGAATACTTCGACAAGCGCAACTTCTGTTAATTGTGTACTCGCACAAGATTTCGTTTGATTCATTTCGAAGACTCGCGGTGGCCACGCATTGCATGCTGGACCGACTCCCACTTGATTAATTAATTCACGCAAGTACGCGCATGTTGAACTTTTTAACATGAACACAGAGGCATCACTTACGGGTAGAACAGGTTTATGTTTCCTAATTTATGTTTTTTCTTGTCAAAATCGGTAAGTGCAACGCCATAACCTGCATTTATTGCTTTTTAACTAGTTTATAATGGAAAAGCGAGGGCTCGGGCGATTTCTCATGGCACGAATCATAGACGGTGCACGCACATTCGGCGTGAACCCACAATAGCAGAAAAAACCAATGAAACGTTTCGTTTTTTCACAATACGAAAACGAAAGCTTCTAGATTTAAGCGGAAACAGTTTTTTTTGACAGAATATCTTCTCAGCAAATTGTGTCTTTTAAAGGCAACAAACTGCATTTGGATCCGGAGTACCTCGGTCAGAACCCGACCACGGCGGAGGCGTTTCGATTGAGGTGAAACGCCAGAACATTCGCGTGCTGTGCGATGTGTGTGCCCATTACAGATCCCCAGGTGGTCGAAATTATTCCCGAGCCCTCCACTACCGCACCTCACTCTCCCTTTCTTTTTTCACTCCCTCTTTTATCCCTTCCCTTACAGCGCGGTTCAGGTGTCTGCCGATATGTGAGACAGATTCTTAGGGTGTAGCGCGTTATTCAAACCAAGTGAGACAGATACTGCGCCATTTTCCCCCAAAGCCAATTTTCAATTTTCAATTCATGAAGAGAAAGCCTTCTCGTCAATAGCAAATCCGCTGCTCGTTTACGCCATAGCTCTTCTGCTCATTTATAGCAACGTACACTAAGCATATCTTATCACAGGAGATATTGATTGTAAAACAACGTTTCCATGCAACATGTACTTTGCAAAAATTAGTATTTCAGCATTCGTAATCATGCTTCAGGGTAAAGCCATGTACGATACGCTGCCTTCCCGGTATTCCCACGGTGGACGAGGTTCCCTTTATGAAACTCTCATATACGGTGGCGCCAGCTCTATGTGCAGTGGCAGAGACTAAATGCAGCAACTGCAGTACAGTGTGGTAATCTGGGCGTACCACACATCAACGTTTTTAGATCCCACACATTACACGGCAACTTTCTCTTTTTTTACCTCGTTGAAGATGCACTGCAGCCTTTACATTTAAATCACAGGCATTTTTATAAATATGGTTGGCATAGACAGGAGTGCTAAGGGATCGATCGCATTAAGAGCAGGAAAGGCTCCATAAATACTCGAACATGTTCACATTTTGGGATTTTTCCAATGACTTACGACTGAAATAGCTATTTTGAACTGATCGTAGATTATCTTTTCTTTTTTCCTGGGCGCTGTTCTCTGAGGCCATTTCTTTGCACGTAATAGGGTGCACACGCTATCAGTGTTCTCAGCTCAAAGCTAATAACATAAGTCCATACAATGCTATAGGAAGCCTTCATCGATTATGCCAGTAGCTGAACTTCGCTTCCAAATATCCACATCTGTGCGACCATATTTTAATATCTAGCGCATCTATACGCCATCAGTGAAGAGGGAAATGCTGGGTAAATCCGAGCTCAATAAAAATTAGAACAGCTTCTGAGCTTTCTTCTTTGCTCACAGGTGACGCGACGATCGGCAAACACCTATGATTGGCGTTTTAGCGTTTCTTTTTAACACGTTGGTTTTGAGGGCAAACTAGGATTTGTTAGAGCTGAAGAGCTATTTCCTATCAACACGGCTGTGGATGGACAATCGCTTTTCGTAATCGGGGTGGTGCGGTGCCGAAATGTCCTTAAACACCGCCCACGCACCGGGAGGAGTCCTGGTCTTCACAGGCGAGCTCTAAGTTATCTTTCGACTTATGCTTACAAAACTCATGTCGCATATTTGAAAATTAAAATGCTCGGAGACAGGTATAGTGTGCTGCGTAACAATGGCTCCAGCTAAAGTGACCAATCTGAAGCTTAGCCCTTTTGGAAAGTAAGAAATACCCGCCGCAGTGGCTCAGCGGTTAGAGCGCTCGACTAATGATCCGTAGTTCGCGGGTTCGAACCCGACCACGGCGGCTGCGTTTTTGTCGAGAAAAAACGCTAAGGCGCGCATGTGCTGTGCGAAGTCAGTGCATGTTAAAGATCCCCAGCTGGTCGAAATTATTACGGAGCCCTCCACTAATGCACCTCTTTCTTCCTTTCTTCTGTCACTCCCTCCTTATCCCTTCCCTTACGACGCGGCTCAGGTGTCCAACGATATATGAGACAGGTACTGCGCCATTTCCTTTTCCCCAAAACCAATTATTATTGTTATTATTATTATTATTATTATTTTTAAATTAGGAAACGATCTGTGCCAGTGCCACAAACTCGCTCATGCTCCGTATAATCTAGGCTCTATCTACCGAACAACGCTGTAGCACCGGAGAACAGGGGAAGGGAGTGTCTAGCGTTCCGTCCAGACGGAACATTTGCTCCTGCTGCAGTTCCGTCCAGACGGAAATATGTACTGCAGCTAGAGTTCCTTTATGTTACGTTCAAGCCCACGTCCCGATGTGCCGGTGTCCTTTATGTTGCGTTCAAGCCGATGTCCCGATGTGCCGGTGTCCTTCATGTTCCTTTATGTTGCGTTCAAGCCGACGTCCCGATGTGCCGGTGTCCTTTAGGTTCCTTCATGTTGCGTTCAAGCCGACGTCCCGATGTGCCGGTGTCTTTATGTTCCTTTATGTTGCGTTCAAGCCGACGTCCCGATGTGCAGGTGTCCTTCATGTTCCTTTATGTTGCGTTCAAGCCGACGTCCCGATGTGCCGGTGTCCTTCATGTTCCTTTATGTTGCGTTCAAGCCGACGTCCCGATGTGCCGGTGTCCTTCATGTTCCTTTATTTTGCATTCAAGCCGACGTCCCGATGTGCCGGTGTCCTTCATGTTCCTTTATGTTGCGTTCAAGCCGACGTCCCGATGTGCCGGTGTCCTTCATGTTCCTTTATGTTGCGTTCAAGCCGACGTCCCGATGTGCCGGTGTCCTTTATGTTGCGTTCAAGCCGACGTCCTGATGTGCCGGTGTCCTTCATGTTCCTTTATGTTGCGTTCAAGCCGACGTCCCGATGTGCCGGTGTCCTTCATGTTCCTTTATGTTGCGTTCAAGCCGAAGTCCCGATTGCCGGTATTGAAGCCGTTGTCAGCGAAGCCAGCAAACAATCCAGCGAAGCCGGCTGAGAGGAATTATTAAGACACCGTTACGTAGTTGAAACTATTAAAAACAGTTCAAAAAGCAGCAATAAGCAAAGTCAGTTGTAAAATTGTAAACTATAGCTCAACCACTCAAGACTAGTGAAAGTTATTGCTTGTTTTTTACACATACTAACGATTCCAAACATAAAGTAACTCTCGCGCAAATTGGAGTTTCGTCTGGACGGAACTCAAGCCACAGCCAAAGGGGAAACCGGGCGTGGAACTACGTTCTCCGAATGATGTTATTGTGCATGCTGCCTGGCCGGCCTTCCTAACGATAAGTTAATTAAAGGACCTGGTACAAAAACTCCCAATCACTAAATTTCTTCGCTTCGCAAAAAAGCAAGGTCCGTAATCTTATTACCGCAGACACATCCAGAAGAATAAAAATTAAAGCACACCTGTGATTAATAAATTTTCCAACGGTGTTAAGAACAGCAAAATGAACTATAGAAGAAGCAGATGATGTGCAGAGCTTAAAAGAACCGTCTTAAACAAACGAAAACAGTATTTTTCTTCTCATGCCGGAGCCGTTGTGCACGAAGAAAAAAATGTAAAGTTATCGGAAGGAGTTATGATGGCAGATTCTTGAACTGGAAGCGGATGAACACATCATGCATTCATAAATGTAGACCCAGATGCGTTTTTGCACAAATGTAAAAATGAACCTAATGAATACATAAGCCGACTCATTGCGAGCGACGTGAAGGTACGTACGTTTCACCGCTATGTTACACACAGGGATGTTGTCAGTTCTTCGGTATATCTGACACTGTGGTGCTTTTGGATGATTGTTACTTAAAATTCTGTAAGCGAGCTCTTTCAGGAGCTGCTTAGGCAATATGAATTAAGAGTGGTTGAAGTAAGCTCTTCTAGTGACCAACAGGTATTAACCGCTGGTTGCACAACTTGTTACCATGGCGTGGCGTGTCATCCGCCCGACGAACATCCCGAGCAATTCAGAAATCATTCCACACTTGAACGCCCTGGTAGACACCTGCGAGACTTCACTTCTGAGCGACTGGTCGCCCTCTGTTCTTGCAAGATAGGGTAGCAGGGGGCGACACTAGAGCTATTTAGAGTTTCACTGACAAGATTTCGCTTTCTCTTGGCACAGGTCGTGGCAGCAGGGTTGTCATTGCAATAAGCAACGACAGGCTAAAACAAGGTGCGATTGACCTATATGCATGTCGTGTTATATACTAGGGTCAAAATTTCCTCTACAAGTATCACTCCTTCGTCTGCATGCAGATGGCTGTGCAAAACGCGGAAGTGCATCGGCTACCTTGCTCTGGTATCTTTGCTTTTCGTTTTACTTACGGTGCTGGGCAAGGAAGGCTCGCTTCAATCGACGTGCCGAAAGGGTGCGGTCGGGGAAGGGTATGCGCAAGCATTTCTTCCCTGGCGAATTTGCTGCCAGTAGCCGATGATGGGATGCCGGTGTGAACGTATAATACGCATTTTTTCACAACATTGCGCACGCAGAAAGAAGCAAGTGTTCTTTTTTTCTCCGCCTTGAACACTTTGCCCAATGTTAAGCACAGGAGTTTGCTGATAACTAGATAATAGTCGGAATATCACCGGAAGGATATGGAATTATTGCAACAAGGTCCCGCATTTACCAGAACAATTGGTTTCATCGAATATCCCATGAAAGCTGAGAAATGGACTGAAACAGCTGTTTTTGTGCTCAAAGCATGGCGGGAATTTCAAGTGTGGCCTTTCCAGTATTTCTTAGCCTTTGCTGAGAGGAGCCCATTTTCCTTGCCTCTTACCCTTCATAATGGAACTCTGAGTCGTGCGGCGTTTATCGGTCTTTCCAGCGATTCTATTTGGCGCGCTACGTGGGATTTCTTTCGGAACTACAAGTCCTATAATGATGGACTCCTAGTTAAATTCCTCGACCCGGGGTTTTTTAATGTACACTTCCATCATACAGCACACGGGCGTACGTTCAATTTCGCCTATACCCAAATGCGACTCCCGCAGCCGGCATTAGACCCTGTGACCTTGGGCGCAGCAGCCACATACCACGGCCACTGGGCACCGTTACGGGGCGAGCCCAAAATTCCTGTGAAGCCTTTCTGCATAGGGTGCAGGATTTCGAAAAAAAAATTGGCTGTGGTCACGGAGCAAGACTATACAGGAGGTGAAACTCCCGTCTGCGCGAGCGAGCCCAGGCGACCAGATGAAGTCACAACTGTATGCGCCGACGGGGGCGCATGCAGTGGCGGTGCCTTGCCGTGCCTCGTAGAAGCAGCAGGAAAAAAAAAATGCAGCGCCCGGGCAGGCGCCTTTGGCGCACTCTCCGGCGGCGTGCGCTCAAAGCAGACGACAAGCAGACGAAACGGGTGTTTGCTTCAGCGGGCACGCCGGGAAGTTGTATTTCTGCGCCCTCAAAAGTCAAACAGCAACAATTCTTGTCGGTGTCAGTTCGAGGGCTGTAATACTAACAGCGCTGCTGTGCCTAGTGCGGCCTCCTTCGGAATTTGCTAGTTAAGATGGGACGCAGGTGTTTTGTTCGAAATTGCAAAAGAGGTTACAAGTGTTCCAGGGAGAATGTGAGCAAGGTGAGAAGTTGATGCCGCTTGTTGCCTTCTCGGCTGACGTGTAGTCATAAAAGCTCCGCCCTAAGACACCCGCGTTCTCCTCCAGCAGATGAAACTCAGCGTGGTCTCATACTCGACAAACGTGAAGGCATGTTTGCCTTCGACGAATGCCAGCAGCGCTTACACCCATCCAATCAAAGTCATCGCGCGGGTGTCAAACAAAAGCCCTGCGTACAACCAGAAGCTACAGATCATCTTATAGCGGTCATGGAAAAGAACGCGTTTTATTTTTTCCTGTGGTCAAATGGTTGAAGCGTAGCACCAGTTGCTCTTCGGGCTACCGGCTACCGCGCGAGAGTGCCCTCAATAGAGGTCAGGCGCGCGCGGCCGAACGGGATCTACTCGCTCGACCGGTTGCCTTGGCAACAGAAATGCAGTAGTTTCTTTTCAGGGCGCCAGGCGCCGCCAGCAGAATAGTGGTGCCGCGGGCTTGTGACCTTTTATGGTCGTCGCAGACGCCGGAGTTTAAACTCCTTGTAGTCTTCCTCCGTGGCCGAGTAGAACTCGCTGAGTGGAATTCCAAAGTCAGTCTTTCGCCGCTGCGTTTCGCTGCGCGTTCCTTCTTCATCTTCGTCCCTGAACATGGATTCACTCTATCCCCCCTCTCTCTTCTCCCCCCCCTCGGTTTAGCCGGTGCGCCGCGCCGATGGCACCTGCTCCGCACCACGTGACGAACCATGTAACCAGCGACGGCGCCGCCAGGCTGACGGCTCGTTATGCTAGCGTAATGCAGGCGCGCGGCGCGCACACCAGCTGCGTGCTCTGACGTCACTCCGCGCATGCGCACAACTGACGAGGCGTGTGGTGTCTGCTCCGCCGTCGGCGCAGGCGAGGCGTGCGCCGGGCTATGACGTCACTCCCCGCATGCGCACAGCTGGCGGAGCGGTGGTGACACGGCTCAGCGCGCAGCCACGCTGACCACGCGAAGCGACTGGGCTAATGGAGCTCTCGCTACAAAACGCCAAAACAAGCCTGAAGTGAAATAGTGTACAGTTGAACATGCATGCGCAGCACATGCAAAAAAAAATTCCGGATGAAAATTCCATTTGCTGATACGCAAGGATAGTGTTCCCGTGTGTGCTACAAAACACTACGCAGGAGTGAAAACAGTCGATAGTGCAGCTTAGATAGGTCTTACAATAGTGCCCTTCATTGTAACGTCGCAGAGTGCTTTTCTCACTACGCCGATGGTTGATAAGCAGTGTGTGGCGCCTTATGTTTTTGATTGATTTTAGAGTCGCATTTGAACTTTAAATACGGATACTTGTTTATCCCGTGTAGGTTAAGCGTATATTACGCCTCAATAAATATTTGCTTCCATGCCAATCAAAGAGTTGTTCTAAGAAACTTAGGGATGCTCAACTGGAGTGAATCGGAGAAAATGCGATGGCATTCATCTTTCACTCGCCAATTTATTCCCATTCTGATTATAATCCATTACTAATTCTCTTTCACTCTTTATTCTAATCCATTAATGACGCTTTGAATTAAGCTTTTATGAGCCTAAACTGCCGCATAATTTGTGGCATAATCACAACGACAAGCTCCCGCATACAATATTTCCGCAAATCTTTGTTGTATTTGTTCTTTCTTCAAAGCTGCCGGCACGCCGCTTTATCGCTTTGTTTGCGATGAAAGACGCGACCAGACTTATATCGATTGATCGCATCCAGGCAGAGCCGATTCTACGTTGTTCCAGAATGTTGTAGTAACTTTGCACGCTTTATCTCAAAAGTTCGCTAGCAGCTTTAAATTTAGCAGGGCCGAGAACGGCGGGCATTCTGTTCGACGACCGCCGAGCACGGTTGTTGCTACGCCGCCACCGAGTGATTCAGTCCATTGGGAGCGCATGTCAGCCCAAATAAAGAGTTTTCTTCAGTGCGATGTCAGTGCACGTTAAAGATCCCCAGGTGGTCGAAATTATTCCGGAGCCTTCCACTACGGCACCTCTCTCTTCCTTTCTTCTTTCACTCCCTCCTTTACCCTTCCCTTACGGCGCTTTTCAGGTGTCCAGCGATATATGAGACAGATACTGCGCCATTTCCTTTCCCCCCAAAACCAATTATTATTATTCAGACGCCATTCTCTCTGCCTTTCTGCTATCCGAACTGCAGTCACCACTTTGTGAAAATATATAAGGAAGCGATGTGAATGATCACTCTGTCAACGATCTTCCAATGTGCACTGTCAAGCGGTAAGAACTCTTTTATAATTTTGGATTTTAGGACCAGCATGCACATACACCCCAAAAAGTGCACTTTGATGTCCAAGAACTGAATGATGCTGTCTTTTGGTAATTTATGCGCAAAGACACGTCATTTTCCTTCCCATGTCAAGATCGTAAGTACGCTGCTGGCTACATCAGGCTTTGATGTGCATTTCTATTTTCACGCCTCCGCGCAGTTTAGTTAAATAACGGCTCATAGTTGCCATATCTCTCATCTATTGAAGAGTGACGCTTGTTTGTTTCGCGTCATCATCAGTAACAAACTTTCCTGTGTAGGTCATTTGATTGTGAAGTTTTTTAATACACAGACTTCGTGCTGCGTATGCGCCCTATTGGAGATCACTGTTCCGTCCCTTGAGAGGTATAATACCATGTGCTATAGGCGCCCTGCCACAGCACCGCTGGTAGCGCTTAGCTGTCTTGCACGAATATTCTATTCGTGTCCGAATCGATGGTACTATTATTCGATCCATATTCGATTCGGCTTTTAGCTACACTAATCGTATTCAATTTATTTTGAAAAAGTACTGTTCGCACACACCTGCTACGCGTGGTTCCTCGCAAAAAGATGTGCTTACCTGCTACACCTGTCAGATCTGGCTACAGCACGAAGATAAAAAGAACTGGAGGGGGCACCTAAGCTCCGCCTTAAGGGCATGGCGTAAAAGCGTATTGGGTCAATTCTCATAAATGCCGAAAGTTATCTTAGGTCCCTGGAAGTCCTCATATGCCTCCTGGCGTAGTAGCACAGCGGTGAAGCGATGTGCCACTGCCCTCGAAGGCAGGTGCTCCAATTCGTTTGCCTTGTGCGGCTCAAATTTCTCTTCCCAACCGACCAATTATTGATTTAACTGAGTTCTGTCACTGTGGGAGATTGCTCACTTTCCGGTGGGAAGGTTGTTATGACGCCGAAGGGTCACGTGACCTAGGTGGCCCATCTGCCTCCTACGTTGCTCTCTGGGCACCGCCTTCCAGAGTCATGCTCATGATTTTTCGCTCGCAACGCCGATGCCGACAATGCCGACACAGGATTTTCTCGACAACGGGGCATTTAACACTACATTATTAAAGTAACACAAACTGGCTGCGAAATAAAATTTATTTGAGGTCATCATATCGAAAGCAATTTTTACAGCACAATGCGTCCGGCTATTTACGAGAACTCACGCCTCAGAAAGTGTAGCTTGAGCTACAAAAGCACTTTTATTGCCTATTTTTTTGGAGGCTTGAAGGTCCGAGTTCTAGGCATTGCGGTACAGTACACTCAAAACAAGAATACCCCTATTTTCAGCAAAAAGGAAGTAAAGGAAGTCAGCTTGAGAACAGGTTACGTTTTTCCTCCTTTCTGTTTACAATGTATGGAACAAAATTAAAACATAGCTTTTAAGCTGTAGAATTGTGAACGTCCTTATTTAGTATATTCAATTGCTCAACTGAAATGTCCTAAATGAAATGGTAAAGAGTTTCGGGCCAGTACCGGTATTTATCTGAAATCAACTTTTTTTTTCTGCTGCTCGGCTGTCACTATTTTGGTAGGTCTTACGCGCAGCAGAAATGAATGTTGCTAAACAAAGAACAAATTTTCTCCTCTGCTAATTGTTCAATTCAAACAAATTTACTTCAAAACAATTTAACTTTGAAATTTTGAATGGTGCCTACAAACCCTTATTTCGTTCAGTAGTTTGTATCAAATTATTTCAAGAAAGCTCTTTGTTTCTTTCGAGTTTTTTACCGATTTAGCAGCTGAAAAATGAGAATGTCCACCGCGATGCCAGCATGTGCTTTCGCCTAATCCGGCGGGTCTGGTACTTGAAAACCTCTTAAGCAAAACATATTGCTAAAGCAGTTACTGCCTGCTTAGTTCACTCAAAGTCTATTAAACAATAATTACAGGTTCATAGCAGAAAGCGTAGAGGCTTGTAACTAATTGCCATAATGGCATTCACGGTTATTAGCATTTAAGCTTGAGTAGAAACGGAGGAACGCTAAATTTTATCAGAATTCGTTTATACCTGAGTACTGAGGGCAGTGCGTGAGTTCGTCTTTTGTGAATGAGGCTGACTGGTGTTTCCTCTCTCAAACCCAGAATCCTGCTCTACTGCGATGGCGTGCAGGTGACCTTTGAAGGAGCGGATGCGAGGAAGTTCCAGGGAACCACGAAAGGGCGCATATACCTCAACACGCATAGGGTGACGTACTTCGCTGCACATCTCGCTTCTGTTGGCAGGACAAACGCCAGTGGCTTCTGTTTTACTGTTTGTTCTTTGCAGAATGCAGCCATGATCCTCATGGATTATAGAGTAGCGACATTTTTTTCGTACTCTCACAATGACAGGAGAGAATTTTCCTGGTGTAGACGGGCATGATAAAGGCTTGCCTTTTATTCACAGAATTCCGCAAAATGGCGAGATACACTTTCTAGGCCTGAGGCGGAGGCTAGGTGAGGAAAACACCTGTTGGACTTCTCGCGTGCGAGCAAAGTACTGCCCTGTGACTTCTCCCAATTCAAGACTATGAAAAGAGATATTGCATCGATATGCATGGGATGAGCGCTTCGTATGTCGAGGCCGAACCAAATACCCGACATTTTGACGTTACATGAGGTAACGTCGCGTTTTGGACGCAGGCTCCCTTAATAAATTTGGACGCCGGATGAACGATTTCTGCAGCTGAATTTGCAAGGGTGGAACCTTAGGTTTTACCTTATACACAGTTGGGGTCGGAAGCCTCTCACCCTCCTCTATAGAATCAAGCCGCACTACCTGCAGGCGCCACTTGAAGATGCACTCCTGGTGTCTAGACCGAAGCAGTATGCTGGTCTTAAGGCCATAAGTGAATGTTCAGGTGGCACCTGCATGCAGTTCGGCACGGTTTGGAACAGTGCACGCGAATTGGTAGCGCGTCCCCGACTTTCCGAAGGGGAATGCTACCACGTGCAGGTTCGAACAAGAGAACAAGAGAACAAAATATCAGACAATACAAAACGACGCCGTATTTATAATTTATAATTTAAAGGAAAAGGGCCAATAAGAAACAGAAACGAAAACAGGAAAAACACACACTCAACACACGTACAACAGTACATAATAAAGGAAACAGTTCCCCCAGTACTGAGCGTCCCACGTGAAGCGGGGATGTCTTGTAGACAGGACGGAATGCGGATTAATGAACTGCGACGTGTCGCTGGCGTTGAGTCGACGGAATCGGCGAAAGAGAGCCAGGCGGTATTAGCAGCGGAGAAAACCGCAGGAAGACGCCGGAGGTGTCCAGCCATGAGCCCGAAGAACTTGGCAGCGGCAGGAAAAACGTAGCCAGGTCTCGTCGATGGCGTCATGAAACGCCGGAGGCTTAAAGCAGGCTACTCAAAAGTGCCTTTCGGCAGCACGGATCTTCAGTCCATCGGCTGCCACCTTCACGCTTGCAAGGAGTGCAGTAGGCTTGCGTCGGTGATCCAAGGGAGGTCACGGCAGCACGGACCCAACGTCCGACGGCTGCCAATTCCACGCTTGAATGACCCGTGCTCCGCTGCGCTGTCTTCCTTTACGCCTCGTTTTTCTGACACGTCAGCTCTCCGCTCCTCGTGCTGGCCACGTTCTTTGTCGCCGTCGCCTTGCTCACACCCTTCGCACGCGCACACGCGCAACGCTGGGCTGGAACGCGCAGCCCTCTGCTTTCCGACGCGCCACTGTGACGCACCGCGTTCATAACTCCTCCGAAGATCTTTTGTGGACCTCACATATGACCCCCCCCCTCCCCCCCTTCGGGAAAGTTTTTTCGACATAGAAAAAACTGCTGGTGGTGCACACACCACTAATGTTCACGTGGTAAACGGACAAGTTAGGCGCCGTTGAAGTCACCGAAGGCACTTTACACCGTGGCACACGGAGGTACATAGTGACGCACCTAGAGAGAACATGGGGCCCAACATTGTACATCTGGCACAAGAGAAAATACAGAAACCTTACACATCATAGGACACACTCTTTGCACACGTCTGTACTATAAGGGTTAAAATTCACACACTGAACAGCTCATAACCTCAGAGACTTTTAACCTCGTTATCTATGACAGGAGTGCATCGTCAGGCGGTGCCTGCTTGTAGTGGTGCACGATTCATAACTTGAAGTGGGTGGTCAGAGATATTTAACACCGTTATCTGCACCAGAAGGGCATCGTAAGGTGGTAGCTGCATGTAGTGGTGCACGATTCAGTACATGGAGGGGGGTCAGAGACTTTTAACTCTGTTATCTACGACACGAGTGCATCGTCAGGTGGCACCTGCATGTAGTGGTGCACGATTCATAACTTGGAGGTGGTGGTCAGAGATATTTAACACGGTTTTCTACCCCATACGTGCATCGTAAGGTTGCGCCTGCATGTAGTGGTGCACGATCCAGAACTTGGAGTGGGGGGGGGGGGGGTCAGAGACTTTTATCCCCGTTATCTACACCAGAAGGGCATCGTCAGGTTGCAGCTGCATGTAGCGGGGCACGATTCAGAACATGGAGTCGGGTCTGAGACTTTTAACCCCGTTATCTACACCACAACTTCATCCTCAGGTGGCACCGGCATGTAGTGATGCGTGATTCAGAACTTGGAGGGGGAGCGGGGGGAGGGGGGTGATAGATACATTTAACCCCGTTATCTACGACAGGAGTGCGTCGTCAGGTGTCGCTTGCTGTAGTGGTGCACGACTGAGAACTTGGAGTTGGTTGAGTTAGATAGATAGATAAAGAGGAGGGAAAGGCAGGAATGTTAACCAGAAAGAAGTTCCGGTTGGCTACCCTGCACTGGTGAAGAGGAATTAGGGGACTAATAGGAGGAAGGGAGAAGGATAAAAAGGCATAACACACACACGCACAACGCTGTCACAGTTTGTCACTCAATCCAGTCGCTCTCAAATAGGCAAAGAGTGCCTTGTATGCCTTGAGGGCAGTCGGTTGCTGTGGCCACGAACCGAGGATCCTTTGCTCTGTTAATGGGCAAGGATCGAGACGGTCTAGGGCACAACACAGTGTATGTCTTGCACTCGCAAATGCAGAGCACTCACAGAGAAGATGAGCGACGGTCTCCTCACAACCACAGCTTTCACAGGCAGTACTGTCGGCCATCCCCATCCGGAAAGCATAGTTGTTGGTAAAAGCAACGCCGATCCATAACCAGCATAACAATGTTGTTTCGCGTCGTGCTAAGTTATGTGGAAGACAAAGGTGCAGTCCAGGGTCCAGTACCTTGAGGCGGAGGTTGCAAAACTCTCCCCTGTTCCACGCTGAAAGTGTGAGCTCTGGCGCCAAAGGGCGAAGCCCACACGCTGTGTCTGGTGTTGATATTGGGATCCTCACTGGAAGTCCGTCGTTGTGAGCAGAACACGCAGCCGCGTCAGCCTGATTACTGTTAATACCACAGTGTGCTTGCAGCCATTGAAAAATGATGCCCTGACCATTGGATACGGCACCGTGGTACGGTAGACGGATCTCAGCAACAAGTTGTTCCTGCGACCGGCGGCGTAGCGCAGCTTGAAGGGCTGCTTTATATTCGGTGAAAACCGTCCAGTCATGTGGAGGTTCTTTGCTGATGAACTCTACCGCCGCCCGTAAGGCTGCGAGTTCCGCACCAGTTGAAGGTGTTGGATAGGTCGTCTTCACTTTCATGAAGATGAATCTGACCGGTATCAGCACCAACCCCGCAGAACTAGTCGAGTGAACTGATCCATCTGTGTAAACATGTATGTGGTGACTGTGGTAAGAATGCAGGTGATTCAATGTCAGTTGTTTGAGAGCGGGCAGTGATACACCAGCTTTCTTAGTAATGCCAGTAATATGGAGGTGAACCCGAGGTTCGTGAAGACTCTATAAGGGTGAGCACGGTCTTGACGCAGGGGTGAACTCCGATCGAAGATATGCGCGATGGGCTTCAATGACTTTGGCGAATACAGTACGTAGCCTAATTATTGGGAGTGTTCCCCCTTAAAGGCATATCCTGCATCGAAGGGGCTTAGGCACAAAAGGTCGAACTGGATGGCGTAATTGTCCGACCTTCAATACGATTGTATGCAGTCACCCTTGAAGGTCAGCCTGATGCATGTAGATCTTCCTAACCGCTGAACTTGAATGATGGAAATGCCGTTGGTTGCCGGCTTGATCAACATGGGTAAATCTGCGTCATTGATGGCGATGTCAGAGATTTTTATTGGGGTCAGAAATTTTTAATGCTGTTATCTACACCAGAAGTGCATCGTCAGGTGGCGCCTGCGTGTGGTGCGGCATAGTAACGACCATTCTCGGCGTTCGTCTAGGGCCAGAATCATCGCTGCTCTCAGCCGCCCTTAATTTTATGCTGATAAAGAACGTTCGGGATAAACATACCACCCCAGAAATCTCGAACAACAAAGCGGTTGCGCGTGGCTGAGATCATTCTGATGATCCTGGTCGCATCTCGCTTTACAAACTGATAAAGGCGCAGGCTGGCGGCTCCAAGCATAAGCAAACACTTATAGTTTGACGGCAATATTAACAAAAACAAGTTATAGGGTTTTATCGTAGTTAATCCTAGCAGACATGCGAAAGTATGTGTTTAGCCTGGTTGGCTCATGGTTCTGTTTTTCTGGGTCATCGGCACGTCTGGCGCAGATAATATTAGTTCAATATTAGTACTGGTTCAAGAAGGCGATGACGAGCAATGCCCAACGCGAGAGTATGCTGCAGTTGAACAAGAGGCGTGATTGGCTGTGGCGATAGCATAACCAAGCAATGCTTAACTAAGCGATTTAAATCGAAAGACTTTTATCATGCTCTACAATTCACTAATTTTGCCAAAATGGGAATTCACAAACGTTGTATAAAATTCTTTGAGAGCGCAATGATCGAACGCGTTTAAAAGCGGTTGGTCCGTATCCTATATGATCGATATATGGGGAGGCGATACTACGTACTTCGATTATGATCGATTACGGTCTAAACTGAATCTCCTTCCAAAGTCAACAAGGCGTGAGCTCCGTGATGATTCATTCTTACAGAAATTCTTGCATGGATCAACAAATTGCCCTGAACTGACCTCTGCACTTAAACTCACAGTGCCTAGGCACAATGCACGAAGCCATCGGGTGCTTCATGCTGAGAATCGCTCTAGCCTCTCTACATCATGGCGCATTCAAATACATGTTTAAAACATCTACATTGTTCAAAATGCAATTGGAGGCATTTTTACCTTTAACAGTTTTAATACGCATGATCTAGTTTCCTTCTGCTCATAATACTACTTATTTCCCTACTTATCAGGCATGTTTGAAATATTGTAACATGATTGAATGTACACTGGTGCACCACACCCCAGGCAGGAATGCTGTTTGTGGGCACCTGAAGTAGGCAAATATATAAATAAAAATAAATAAATATATAATTAGTGTTCTCGTGCACAAGCCAGCCAAGCTGATCTATTCGCAGCGCCGCGTGTTCCGAGCCCATTAGAGGCAATATTTATTTTATTGCTATAGCGTTAAGGAGCTGGTGTCGCAGAAAATCTGGCATCTTTGACAGTGAGCGAAGCACCCACGACAAATTCCCAGAGAAGCAACCTAGGAGGCAGTCGGGCCATCTAGGTATAGTAACCTTAAGCCATGATTACAACCTCCCCTCCGGAGAGTGATAAACCTGCTTAACGTGTAAGATATGGCACTAGAATTAATGACTGGTCGCTAGGGAAGGAAAACCTGGGTCGCATAAGGCCCACCTGTGGGAACAACTGCCATCCCATGTATGTGCCCGCATCGTTTAACCTCTGCAACACTGCGCCCAGAGTTGTGCGAGATCTATGAATGTAAACTGAAGAGTTACCAATTCTGCATATATGGGAATAAACTCATTACGCTATCACGACATACCCTTGAGGCGATGCTTAAGGGTCACCTGCAATTTTTATTTGTTGAAGATCAGGCTTCAGATATGAAATTTCTTTTGTAGCTTTGGTCGTGAAGTAGACCTTTCACTTTAAAAACTGAAAGCAACAAACACACTACGGCTTCTGCAAGCCATGTTCGACATGAGAAAGCTCGAACCAACGTCTTGCTACAGCAATAACAATGTCAACTGGTAATCTCTGTATTCCAGCAACGACTATGAGTTGAAAGAACGAATCAGTTATCAGATTTATGCGACAGGTGACCGTACAAGTTATCCGTCCATGATCAGTTCCATACTTCTCGAGAAATTATTTCACGCGATTTTTTTTAATAAATGGCGGCTATACCGTTTATAAATGAAGACGCACTCTACTAGAAAGTTTGTGGGATATCGCACAGCTGCTTGCAATAATCCCAATGGATTCATGGGCAGCAAAACCATGGCGGAAAAAATGGAAACTCTCTTTTCGTGCTTGTGCTGCACCCTGGAGTCTATTTAGTTTGTTTTGGAAGAATCTCCCTCTGTTAGCATTGTTAATCGTAGTCACAACACTTTTAAATGCGTAAACATTACTTGGGTCATGCGTGGCGTGAGCGGAAAGCGTGTACAGAAAGGTTTAGCAGAAAGTGTGGATGCTTACACGGCATTACCCGAGTTTCTCGGTAACTCGATTCGTAGTAACTGGGGTAAGCTCGAATAAGCTGCCAGGAGTTCTGCGCAAGCTGCCGCCAATAGATGACAGCTCAGGTGAGTTCGGAGGAGCTTCACGCCAATCCCTGTGACAGAAACAGCCACCGGCCAGTGCAGTGGCGCATTACTTAACCGCTGCGCCACTGCGCTGGTAATGGTATGAGGACTCGCCGCCACCTATGAGCGTAAACTACAGAATGACAAATTCAGCACATATGGGCTTTAACCCACGCAGCTCCGACTGGTGTGCAGTTTGGTGACGACACGACCCCCCCCTCCCCCCAATTTGCACAAACGCACTAACCCCAAACGCAAGAACGGAAACAGCAGTAGTGCACAATGCTTTCATATTCATAGCACGTAACCAGACTTCAGTGCCCCCGGTATTGTTGTAGCCGGTATTGGCTAGTAGAATTCAAGCCATGTTCTTTAAATAGGCGAAAGATCTCAAAGAGAAATGATTTTAGCTTTCCCATCCTGTACTGAATGCAATACAAGGCTGTTACCTTTCTTACTATTTCATCTACTTTATTACAAGAAACCCACCCAAGAGGCGTACACCCGCTTCCGTTAAGGCTGGGCGCTTAACCTGTGTTGGACAATATTTATCACTCGCTCAAAACTTTTACTCAGTTTTCTATCGTAGCTAAACCAAAGGCCGTGGCTGGGACCTTATTTAGGCACGCTGGGTTGTCGGCAAACCTGGTGTAGCTTTTTACAGCATGGTTCGACTCAGTGAAGGCATCTGTGAAATGAAGTTTTAGGTTCTCAGTATTAGCTTGGTGTACGGCGATTTGAAACTGCCTTGTAATTGCTCTCCACGTACAACTGCCGAGCCAATAAACCGCCATGCAAAGTTCTCTCTTTTCCCTCATGACCTAGCACTAGACACAGCTGCGTCTATTGCTAGAAGCAGCGGCATTTGTGCGGATGACTGAAGGCAGGAAATAGCCAGTCGGCCTTCCCTTTAACGCACGTGCTAAAACTTTTTCTCAGTATAGCTTTCTTTTTATTTATCTTTTGCGCGCAGGTGGTGTTTGTCCACAAATACGGCAAGGACTTCCTGCAGTCCTTCAGTTTCCCTTTCTTGAACATCAGTGACCTGAAACTGGAACAGCCATTCTTTGGTGCAAACTACATACAGGGAAAAGTGACATCGGAGAAAAATGGTTTGGAGACCTTTTCCATGCTCCGGTTGCGGCTCCTCATTAGCGCTTGATCTCTACATATTAGAATGTCATGTCTACGCTGAGGAATTGCATTATTACTAGCATACGAGAAACAAAAAGAACTAAAAAAAGTACACTGCAGGTATGCATGCATATGTCACATTTCAATGATAGCTTTTGTTTTCTCGTGCTTCCTCTGTCCGTGTGCAAGGCCACCATGTTTGAGACACTCAAGGCCATCGACTAGCCAACCTTCATGATGCACATAGTTAAGGGTGGCTATGCTCGTAGTGCACCGAATAAATATCCACGTACAGGCATGGACAAAACTTCGTGGTATGTGTAGTTGAGAAAAAAAAATTAATTTTGTGCTGCTTCCCTAGACAGGCAGATTGTATTTTTGAAGCAGTTGGATCATGCACGTCTGGTTATGTTGCTATGCATTTCAGTGATTTGCTGTGCCTTACCTCGCCGCAACATTTTTTTTTCGCCAATCTGCCTACTGCGAACTTTTGTCCATGACTGTACACTAGCTTAGCTATAACTGTGGCTTTGCGTTAATGTATTTGAGTGATCAATATTTTCTGGAACTTTACTAACCTCGCACGAACAAGCTTTGGTGTCAGCAAAGCGTGTTAGTACCTGCATAATCAACAGAACATCTCAGGATAGGGGATATAGTGTATTTCTGTTCAGAGTTCAAATTTTATCACCCAGTGGAATCTTTCCGATTAGAGCCTAATGTACTATTATCTGCCAAACGGTTTAATGGACAGCAGACATGGCTTTTGCCGACTTATATATCATATTTAGCTATTTCATCAATTGGAACGGCCCTTGGTTTCAATATCTTGCAAAATACTGCATTCATTTGGCACTCAACTGCAGAACAAATGGTTCTGCAGATTTCGGGGTAACGCACTGGTGGGATATTATTATTTATATTTATGATGCAAACTTGGAAGCTGTAGGAACCTAATTTTGTTTATGATGTCTGCGTTTAATTTTTTTTAATAACTGCTTGATTTGCCTAACCGCTAACCGCATTATCACAGTTTACTTCTATAGATTTTTCTTTTGTTTTCCAACCTTCTCTACTGTTGTTTTATTGCCTTCCTTTCCTGTTTATATACAAATATGCTGTACAGTAAAGACAACTAAATGGATAGCAGTGCTAGACGGCTGGAGTAAGTGTGCGCTTTCCTTCGTGCATCTGCAAGAAGATGTGACCCATCTTGGCGGAAATCTCGCCCAATGTTGTTCACGCGTGATTTCTTAGCTTTTCGACAAACGACGATGGCTTTGACCAACAGCTCAAGAAGGCCATATCTTCCCTCTCTTGGCAGGCAACTGGACTGGCAAGTGCACTTTCAAGCTGAAATTCATGAAGGGTGGTGCCATCGAGTTTGGCCAGGCCATGATGGCCGCCATCAAATGTGGTCAGTGGCGTTGCACTTTCCTCCTTTCTAATCCGGTGTCATGAGCACATACATATAAGGCAGCGGTCAGTGAATGACTAACCGT
The DNA here is from genome assembly GCF_052857255.1 of Amblyomma americanum. Taxonomy (NCBI): domain Eukaryota; kingdom Metazoa; phylum Arthropoda; class Arachnida; order Ixodida; family Ixodidae; genus Amblyomma; species Amblyomma americanum. The sequence goes on from NC_135503.1 coordinate 94,119,148, forward strand.
ACTGCTTGTAACTTCCTTTTTTTGGGAATTTAAGACGATTTTCTACAAACTAAGGAATAGTGATACACGGCGCAGAGTTTGCTCATAGTTTGCTCTGCTGCTTCGTGTGCTGTTTGTGTTTTATATATTTCAAGTCTACAGCCACAAACAGAAACTGAGTGATACTCTTGTTGTATTTAGAGGAGTTCCAGGAGTGAAGGTCTTCTTTGTGGCTAATTGGCTTTGTTTTATTCTTTTCCATAGACAAGACCTGCTTAGATTAGAAATGTCGCGTTGCGATTTGGCGTGGTTTCAATGCTTTAACAATGTTCGCGAATTTGACCCTTTGCGCTTCAAGAGAAACAAGTCATCATGCTAGTCCACAAAGATAGGTGTGTTGGATTTCTGAACTGAATATAGTTCTCCTTCCCCCCACGTGCGACTGTTTTCAACCCTGCCGCACCCGATAACGTAATTGCGTGCGCAACTGCATCTTCTGTAAGCTGTGTCTCTCACTGAAAAGTTCACATGATTCCTCGGACAGCACGAGTTCATTTAAAAGCCAAGTTGCTTATATAATTTTTCAGCTTTATGTAAATGATTTTGTTAATGTGGTTACCCCAGGAACATAGATACGAGTTCATTTAAAAGCCAAGTTACTTATATATTTTTTCAACTTTATGTAAATGATTTTGTTAATGCGGTTACCCCCGGAACATAGATACGCTTGTTTGCTGAAGACATGTGGTATTTTGTCCAATGGCGTGTACTGGGCTTCAAAATAAACTTGATCGGAGTCTAAAAAATGTGCTCAACTGGCGCAGAGAATTTGCTATGAATTTTAACACTGAAAAAACAGTTTCGCTGCAAATAGCACATAAAAATAATCCACTAAGCCACGTCTACACTCTTGGATCGCCACTAAAGCAAATTAATAGCTACAGATATCTAGGTTTAACAATAACTACCAGTCTTTCCTGGAATTCGCACATAGATAGCACATGTTCTTCCGAGCTTTGAAAGCTATGTTTCCTGAGGTACAAACTTAGAAATTCTTCTTCCAACGTGCAACTATTCACATTACGCGCATACATCAGGCCAAAGCTCGAGTATGCTTCGATAGCATAGGATCCATTTACTAAACATAACACTAACGAAACAGATGGGGTTCAGAGAAAAGCTGTTCGGTCTATTTAATAAAGTTTAAAATCCCCGGCCCCCCCCCCCACCCACCCACCCATTCAACTTATGGCGGCTAATAATATTGAATCACTTGAAACGGGAAGAAAACACAGTCTGGACTTTCTTCCTTCCTTAACCAGAACTTACCTTTGGACCTAGCTCAGTACTTATCCTCTTTATCCTCCCGACATATGCGGCAATACCAGATTCACTCATTAACACCGTATCTTTGTTTTAATTTAGTAACACTTGTCACTTTTCTGTTATGCATAGTTCTCTTGATTTTGTTTTGCATCCTTCTGAATAACTCTTTTCAATACATGCCCGTCCTCCTTGAACCCTGACAAAGGTCTGCAGTATGTACTAAATAAATAAAATAAAATAATGACTGCGTCCCTAAATTCCTGTGATATATGTTACAATCTGCATAGGGCGTTCATTTTAGCAGCAGTCCGACGTCTTCTCGCTAAGGGTATTATTAGGTAGCACTGAATGTTATCGTGTCACCGCGTGATTTCCTGTCTTCTCCTCCGAGAATGAACAATGGAAGGGAGAACAATAAACTCTCCGTTCATGTTTCAGTCACTACACAGAAACTAATTTTGTAGATTTTGCACTTTGCCCGCTTCATACAGTAGCATTTGTTAGTGCAAGAAGCCAAATCTTAGGCTTGTATCGCACCTGCAGATTAAATTATAGTTATGACACCCGGTTCTCCTCAATGACTCCGACGAAGTGTTCACTCCAAGGACGTCTCCTTCTTCTCATCTTTTGCCTGCAGCTTCCCTGCTGGGAGGCGGTGCCGCACCTGGTTCGTACCAGCCACCTTCAGAACCGTACATGCCGCTTCGCCCTGATGACCACATGCCGGGCCAAGGCGTCAATTACGGCTTCCCTCTCCCGTATGCCGCGTTCCCAGACCAGCCGCCAGGTAAGAACCTACATCTTCTTCCTGAGGACAGCTTTTTATTTGCGATTATTAGCTCGAAATTATTTAAAACAGCGTAGAGACGCAATCAGTCGCTTTCTGCCTCCTTTTTCAATTCTGACGTCATAAACAACCTTTCCTTAACGACAATAAACGTGCTTTGTGCAGGTGTGCCCACTGCTTCTGGCTAAGCAAAATTTATATTACCTTTTGCGGCCGGCTGCATTGCGGTACTACAGGCGATCGTCAAGTTTTTCAGGAACAGCAACACGGGATGAGCTAAGTTGCAGCATGACTATAAGGACCACACGATACCAAAGCTTTACGATCGGAAAAATTTGCTTCCTGAAGAAGCAGCCTGAAGCCCGTCCCAGCAAAGTTGCAGTTCCTGGGGGCATTAAGGCTAAAGTATTCAAGAACGTTTGCGTAAGCATCATACATACAAGCTCTTTCATTGAGCAGTATGGCTAATCTGCTTCTCCCTCAACAGTATATTAGCCATACTGCTCAATGCTTCTCCCTCAACAGTAGATGAAGAAGAAGACGGCGATTAGTGGGCCGGCTGTCTGACACCGGTCCGTAATTTTCGGCTTTATTTTCTCACTTCAGAGGTTTTCCAGTCTTTTTGGCGTGTGTCCTCGACGTGCGACGACCTGGGGGTCCCTGGCCGCCGGCAAAAGCACGTCAAGCGACCTCCTCGGCGCTGTGCGCCGTATCAACGCCGACACGGAACATCACCGCCAGCTGAACTCCATGCTGCACTGATGGCAGCAGCGCCAGCGGCGGGTCCAGCGGCCCCTGTTGTTGCGGCTACAGACCAGGCCCCGCCAAACAAGAGACTGCGCGACGACCAAGCCAGCAACGAGCCTCTGACCGACCATCCAGAGGACATGGACCAAGCATCATTTGCAGTTGTGTCGTACAAGAAAAAGAGAGCTACCGGTGTTCCTGTAGTTTTCAGGCCCACTGAGGAAGGAGGAAGCCTATGGAAAGCCAACCCCAACATTGTGGCTTCGGCGGTTGTAGCATCGGCTCAAGAAAAAGTCCTCAGCCATCGCATTTACAAGGATGGGAGCCTGATGGTTACAGTATCGACGCTGCACGCCGCCAAACGTCTGCTCACGGTAACTAAGCTGGCTGGAGTGGCTGTAGAGGCCAGAGTCCCATACTCTTACATGGCAAGCTATGGCAAAATACAAGATGTACCTGTCACCTGCACAGACGAAGATCTGCAGGAATATCTACGCGACCAAGGTGTCCTCTCAGCAAGGAGGCTAATCGCCTACACTCCTGAGGATGGTGGGAAGATAAAAGCGGTACGCCGTCACACAGTTATATTGGAATTCGCAAAAGATGCGCCGCTACCAAAACGAGTAACGCTGGGGTTCTGTAGTTACCCTGTAACTGAATACGTCGGAGCAGCAACTCAGTGCTATAAATGTCAGAGGCATGGCCACATATCAAGGCACTGTAACGGCCCCGTGCGCTGCAAAGTGTGTGCTGGCCCCTACTCGCACAAAGAATGCACTTCGAGAGCGCAACCTAAATGCGCTAAATGCGGTAGCCCACACCCTGCTTCCTATGGAGGGCGTTATAAAAAGAAAGCAGCCACAGTTGCACGCACGGCAGAGCAAACACAAGGGAAACCCCCTAAGCGCCATGAACCACCACCTAACCCCGATGTGGTTTTCACGACTACGGCAGCTCTTTCCGAGAATCAGTCAACACAGCGTGGCAGAGCAGCTGACAAGACCTACGCAGATGCGGTAAAAAAGAAGCGTGGGAAGTCCGTTGGTTCTTCTCCTTCATCAAAGCTACTGCAACGCACTACACAAGACCCGACAAACAGTGTCACTTGCTCTGACCCTAGGGCGCCACATGACAAGAAGATCAGCGGCAGGCAGCAAACCGGAAGCTCTGAACAAGACGTCACATGCCTACTGATTCCGATGCTGTTTGCAGCCATCAAGGCTCTTATCCGTGCAAACCTCTCGTCAGGAAGACTCCCAGAAGTAGAAGCTGTCCTTGCAATGGAGCCGTTGGTGTCGGTCTCCTACTCTCCGCAGGGGCGTAATACCACACTTCAGTAACCATGGCTTCCACAGCGAGAACTTCACCGCAGCTGACAATCCACAACATCTTTCGTACATGCACCATTTTCCAGTGGAACGCTCGCGGGCTACGCTCTAAACTTTCAGATTTCCGACAGCTCGAGCGAGCGTACCGCTTCCCCTTCATAGTCATCTGTGAATCACGCGTCGAAAAAACTTTCCGACTCAATGGATACTATTTCCATCATTCACAACGACCAGATAACGTCAGCAGATTGCTGATAGTCTTTTGCAAGGATATCCCGGCCTCACCGATTGATGTCCCGCCTCACAGCGACAATGAATACGTATGCGCTGTCACAGTTATTGCCGGACAACAGTACACTCTGATTGGAGTATATCTTGAGCCAGGCACGCAGGCACGCCATTTGATGCTTTGAGACTTGAAGACTTGATAACAAGGACGCCCTCTCTGCATATTATTTGCGGAGACTTCAATGCTCATAATGAAATTTGGGGCAGCTCCCATACATGTGGCCGGGGTGCCAAGCTTGCAAAACTTCTCTCCAAGCATTCAGTTCAGCCATTAAATGACGGCAGCATCACCTACCTCCGAGGCCCGACGACTACCAGCAGCATCGACGTGACATTAGTCACAAGTTCATTCGCCCACAACATTGGCTGGTGCACTGATTTGGAGACACGTGGAAGCGACCATTACCCAATCCTCATATCGGCTTTCCATGCGCAGAGGAACCCAAAGAAATTCCTTATAAAATCTACAGACTGGGATGCATACAAAAGCGCTGTAAGCAGAGGAGTTACTGCGGCAACTCGCAATGAGGAATTAGCATCGACAATTGCGTATTGCCTGAGGGCGAGTACACAACTTACAGCTAAAAATGATAACCTACCTTCAAATGATGACACATTCCAAAGGCTTTGCGCTATACGCAGGCGAGCTGAAAGGAAAGCTCTGCGCACAAAAAGCCTCGATGACCTACGTGCATGCCGACGGGCACAACGTCACATTCGACGCTACATAGATAAACTCAGTCGGGAAAATTGGCGTGACTTTAGTTCTACGCTGGATGTGCGCAAACCAGTAACCAATATTTGGCGGATAGTTAGAGGTATGCGCACGCCACTTCAACAACTCCACCCCTTCGCAGCACTCTCCCTTCACGAACAAAAATCTATAAAAGAAGTCTCAGAAGAATACTGCAATTTCTGTCGGCAGGATCAGGGCATTCGACACTCTCCGCAGATGGTCAAACAGGCATCCCAAAGGCGGCAGTGCCAGCGTTAGACCTGCCTTTCATAATGGAAGAACTATCCACAGCTATCGCGGATACAAACAGGCACACGTCTCCGGGTCATGATGAGGTGACCTATGACGCCATTGCAAAGCTACCCCACACCTCCCGTCTTCGACTCCTGGAGTATTACAATTCTTCCTGGATGGCTGGTGAGGTCCCCACGGAATGGAAGCTGGCGAAAATCGTGCCCGTTTTGAAACCCTGTAAGCAGCCAACAAGCTACGCATCATTCCGGCCCATTGCCCTACTGAGCTGCGTAGGTAAGCTCATGGAGCACATAATCTGCAAGCGCATAACTTGGTTCCTAGAAAGCCGAAATGAGTTCCCCCAAGAAATGAACGGGTTCCGTCAAAACAGGTCTGCGACGGACAATATCATCGCCCTCGTCTCATCAATTGAGGAGTGCCTTCATGCTGGGTACATCCCAACAGCCGTTTTCCTAGACATCAAGGCGGCTTTTGAGTCCGTCTTTCACCATGCAATTCTCGCAGCCTTTGGCAGTCTTGGCCTTGGAGAAAGGCTATACAAGTGGATTGGGCATTATTTAAAAGAACGACAAATTTTTATTACCACTCCAAACGGTCCAACACGCTTTCACGCAGTGGAGAGGGGCGTACCACAGGGAGCGGTGTTCAGCCCTCTCCTGTTCAATATTGTCCTTATTCACATAAGAAGACACCTTCCGCGAGGGGTCCAGATAACAATTTATGCTGATGATATCTGCATCTGGACCGCGTCACGTTCGCGCTATATTACCCAGCAACGTCTTCAGAGAGCACTATTGCACATTTCTATGTACCTGGCTTCCAGAGGTCTTCGTCTCTCGCCAGAAAAGAGTGTTGCAATGGCGTTTACAAGAAAAACGATGACCCGATATCCGCTGCTCCTAGGCGGACGATCGCTGCCATATGTACGATCTCAGCGATTCCTGGGTGTTGTAATCGACTATAATCTGTCATGTTCACCTCAGATCAAAAAACTCCGTGCGAGGATTACTGCAGCATCGCAAGTGTTCAGGTTCATGGCGGGAACAAGGTGGGGTAGCAACTGCCGATCAATGCTTCTGCTTGAAAAAGCCTACGTTGAAGGAACCTTGCGCTACTGTCTACCAGTGCTTCAAAGATTATCTACATCATGCAATAAGACTCTCAATGCCGCACGGAACAACTGCCTGCGAATATGTCTTGGCCTCCCAAAGGGTTCCTCTGCATCAGGAACAGTAGCGGAGGCAGGATATGTCTCCCACTAGAGGTAATTGCCGCCCAGGAAACTATGCGTACCGATCTCCGCCATGTTCTGCAAGGGAAGAAGCACTTCCTACACCGTGTCCACCTAACTCACAGCAACTCTAGCTTTGGCCAGGCAGTGCAGCTTCTGCCCCTTCCTACTAATAATCAGCCTCAGAAACTACTACCTCTGGCCTTTCCTCCATGGACACTCTCTCCTCTAAAGGTGAAGAAGTCTGTTCCAGGTGTGAATGCAAAGAGCCGCATGCCACAGGCAGCACTTCTGCAAGCTACTCTCGCCTACTTAATCGAAGAATATACGCAGCACACCCATATCTTCACCGATGGTTCAACTACTAAACAAACTTCTTCTTGTGGCCTTTATGTGCCCTCAACAGGCCATGCCCTTTCTTTCCGGCTGCAGCGGAGAACCTCCTCTACAACAGCTGAGCTTCACGGCATTAAGGAAGCTGTTTCTTACATCCTGCGCCGAACCGCCGGCCGTTGGGTTATCTTCACCAATTCAAAAGCATCTCTGCAGATCCTGGCCAACCTGCTGAAGAAAACGAATCACCAGCCAGTTTCCCTGGACATTGGGTATACCCATCATTTAGCTATTGCCGCAGGCCACTGCATAACATTTCAGTGGGTACCTGCTCACTGTGGCATTATGGCTAATGAGAAAGCAGATGAAGCGGCCCGTAAGGGCCATCAACATCAGAGATACATTTGAAGTTTTCTCACGAAATCTGATGCGTCCCAAATGGCTAAAAGTTTTGCGTACGAAGAAACGTATCGGCTTTGGAGTTTGCCCACACATCAGTACCAATTTCTTCACTCAATCGACCCACATCTTAGATCAAGACTCTCACCCAGAATTCCTCGACAACTCGAAACACTTTATCACCGACTTCGTCTGAATGCTGCATATTCAAATGGTCTGCGATACCGTTTTGGACAAATGAACAGTCCGCATTGTGACAACTGTGCTTCGATAGAAACGGTGGAACATATCCTGCTTGAGTGCCCTGCGTATGCTAACGAGCGTGCGTACTATGAACATTGCATGCAGAAGCTCTGCCCAGTGCCCCTAACAATGGACAAAGTTTTAGGCCCCTTAGCCTAATTCAGGCAACAGAGGCTTGCAATGAACTTTCTTTTTAGATATTTAAAAGACATTGGACATCTCGATAAGCTCTAAATTCACTTGCAGGTTACCTTCATGCATTCTTCTTGCAGTGAACTTCGTCAGCCCATTCGTCGGACTATGCACTCCATCATTCCATAGGTTACATCAATACTCGCCACTGCATCCTTAGTACTCATTTCATGGCTGCATTTTATCTTCGTTTTTTTTATCTTCGTTTTTTTCCACCTCTTCCACGCTGCTCTCCTTCAGCCTTTATCTCCCAAATTCCCCTCCCTACGCAGAGTAGCATGCCAGCGATATTGAAATGCCGGCTAAATTCTCTGTTTCTTCATTAAAGAGTCTCTCTCTCTCCTCAACAGTAGTTCCCAGTATGCCTTACGTGGACTGCGGTGTTAGTTTGGAACCCAATACTTACCCAAGGATCATTTGACATGCGGCTTTTAGCACAGAGCTTGCTGGGTAAGAGTGCCCGCGCTCGTAAACAGCAGGACGTGTTGGCAGGTTTCCCTGCCTTAGCGTGTAATTTTTTCATAATAATGAAGCTACATGATATACTTAACATGCGCCATCGATGCATCCAAGATAGCCTTTTGCAATAAAAATGCAAACGAATATATTCACAGGACTGTTGCACTCGTGTAAAGAAAAACTCAGCGACAGCTGTTTGCGTCTCTGAACATTGTCTCATCCGTAAATATTTATCTTCTTCTGTGATATAGTTCACGTGAAGCCATTGTGCTGTCACTAGTGACGTCATTGCTTTTAGACTACTGAGACTGGTACGTTACAGTGACGCCATGCGTGACGATTACTACCAGGACGCCAACACCGACGCCTAAGTGCTAGAGAATGTGTCCTAATCAGCTGTCGCTGTAATAGTGTAATAGCAAGCACACGAAACCAAATAAAGAGTGTAGTAACAGATATCAGCTAGTCGATCGAAGGCATAAGCAAAACCGGGGTTCGCGGTGTTTTGTATACATCCCTAAGCGCGTAGGATGCACGGTGGTGGGGCTTATAGGCATCGTGCTTGCACGAAAGGGCGGCAGAGTCGCAGCACTGTATTTTGGCAGTCTATGTAGGCTGAGCACGTGTTCCAGCCTTATTCTTCTCTACTTGCCTAATGCAGAGAAACAAGGCATTCTGCTAGTCAAAAATTCATGCAAACAAATGTTTGCGAATTATTCTCAGGCGTAATTGTGCTGCTGATGACACATAGAAACGATTCGCCGAGGAGCACTTGTAGAAGCCAGTGGCATTTGCAGATGAATGGCAAACAGAGGATCGCATTTAATCCTAATTCAGAAATTTGTATTCACTGGGAAAGCTTTAAATCTGAGATGTCATCTGAAGGTTCCTATCGCTTCAACTAAAGGTTTTCTGTCTCGCGGGATCTCTTCTGCTCGTGGCTTTGATAGATACGTGCTTGCATTTGAAGGATTTGCTTCCCTAACGTTACGATTAGTGTGGTTTGGCGGGCCGGCCGTTGCATTCTATGTGAGCAATGTGAGCACAATAAGAGGACCATTTTTTTCCACCCGAAGCTGCGGCTCGGACGCTATGATGTTGCGTGGCTGCGCCAAAGGTTGCGGGATTTAATTTCGGCCGTGGCTTCATTTTGATGCAGGCAAGATGCAAAAAATCTTACACGCTCTGTGATGTTAGTGGGCACTGAGGTCGTCAAAATTAAACTGGAACCCTCCATAATGATGTCCTTCATTGCCCATGTGCAGAATTTGGAATTTAAACTCTCCACAGACCCTCACAGTGCACATACGATAACACACCACCGCACTGTTCGCCACTGCATGTCTACGCACACACTTTATCGGCGCCACATTCTTCATCTTTTGGCTTCGAAATGCTAGTTTAGCCGTTATACCCAATTAAACGTTACTAGCTCAGTACCCACCGCAGTATATAAAGTGCGTTCACTGCGTTTAATATTCAGTTTCCCCACTTGCGTATTCATTACTGTAGTGGGACGGGACTTGTTTGCTTCAACCGTGCGTGGATGGACGAAGCGTGATGGTCGAACAAAGGGTTCTTGTTCTAACCGGTCTAGGATTCAAAGAGATTGCGACAGAGCATGCCACAAGAAATGCGGTGGAGCTTCTCTGATTGGTATAGAAGCGCCGCTGCATTTCCGTACTTCAGGAGTATTTTTGGCTACATGCAGCAAGCTTGGACTGGATTTCACAAGTATTCAGTGATGAACTAAACCGCCAAGGACTCCAATAGTCAGCCATTTGCGACTGCATCCAACTAGTCAGCCACATTGATTCTGTGAAATTAATGAGGCAGCAGAGGAGCACCCTCTCTCCGCCGACCAGATGCTACGACCCTTGCTATCGACAACGCTCGCACGCCTTACAAGTCCCACAAAGATTTGGAAGGGCAGATTAGCAGTCCGTAACCTCAAGATAGTCTCTAAACGAGGGATCGCATTTTCCACAGTGAAACCCAAACAATATGGCAAACGAGAACAAACCTGCTGCAGGTATATATATATATATATATATATATATATATATATATATATATATATATATATATATATATATATATATATATATGTGTGTGTGTGTGTGTTACGAACGTAGGTTGCGTTGGCTCCGCAGAATAAAGATTTAAGACAAGTGGGCACTTCTACAAAGACACCTATTTATCAATGTTTCGACCGCGGTGCGGTCTTCTTCAGGACTGTAGTGGTCTCGCGTCAGATGGACGTTTTAAGTTTGTAAGCTCAAGAGGAGGGAGAAAGGAGTGTAACACGCAAACAGCAACAACAGTTCAAAAAATTGAAAAAAATAAATAAAGATGGCTGTGCGGGGAACAGACAGGGACAATATTGGGGGAGGAAGCAAAAAAAAATAGAAATAAAAGAAAAATAGGGGAAAACTAGTATAGTAAGGAAGGGTGGGGTACAAAAGGAGATGGCGAAACGAGAGAAAGGGAGAGGAAGATGGTGCGGGGGACATGGGCAGCACGGCAACCACAGGCGTACGAAAGCAAAACGTGCAAACAAAACACAAACACAAAGGGCGCCGCTGCAGATGCGTGGCCAAAGAGGAGCCGCTGCGCAAATGACACTGGCAGTGACGAACAGGCCAAACCAGGCGCCTTTTGGGGGTCTCACTAATTTCCGGAGAGCCGAGGGCTAGAACTTTAAGGAAGGAGTGGGCTACGTTAACGAGCACATGTGTAAGAACTTACTCACGGGGGTCTGTGTTTCACTGAACGGTGCACCCCTCTCCCTGGGCGGGTCGTTGAACCGACCTCGCCGGGGATACTTGTTTGTAGGGGAGGAGGGCTGGGCTAGCTGTGTGCAAAGATTTCAAATTGTCCGAAAATGTAAGGAAAGAACGTCAAAGGTTATCAATACTGCACGAGGCAGGATAGTGTAAGTAAGGAGGGGTATGATTGCCTGGGATATACACTAGGAGTTATAAAAGGTATATCTGAGTTAGCCAATTAACAACAAGTGTAGTATTATTTTGTTTGGAGGTCGTGAATAAAAGAAAGAGCACCAGGCTTTTCGTTAAGACCTTCTTGAATAGTATTAAACTGGTGGATAAAATAGGATTCACGCTGTTCACGTTCTCGCCTGTTTTTGAAGCCCCCTTGAATAATTGTTACTTTTAGTTGGTCAAATGGGTGTCCTTCTGCGTTTACATGCTTGGATAGGGGAAGGATTTGGAGAGACTTGGCGTGTGCGCGGTGATTGTTAAATCGAATGCGGAATGCAGTGTTTGTCTGTCCTATGTATTGCTGGTTACACAAAGTGCATTCAAGAAGGTAAATAATGTTTGATGAGTCCCAGTCAAAGTTACCGTTGATTGAATGCTGGAAAACTGACCTGGTACTAGTTTCGGAACACGTAGTCTGCATGTGCTTGCAAACTTTGCAGCGACCCTTACCACAGGGCTGGCATCCATATTTTGGGGTTTTGTGTTCCTTGGAGTGGACTTGGTGGTTCTGAATGTTTTGGCACGCCTGTAAATCACGCGGGGTGCGCATGTAAATATTTTCGATAGTCGTTGACTTTGCTGGAGAATGTTAAAGCGCTTATTAAGAATTCGTTTTATGTTCGGTGCGTTACAGTTAAATGTGAGGATATGGTTTGTAGTGTAATCATTTCGGTTATCTATTTGGTGCCCCTGGAGTATTTGACTACGGTTAAGATTTGAAGCTCTGCTTATGGTGTCATCAAAAGGGAACGTGGACAGCGCTATGTTAAGAGCACGTTGCGCATGTGCTCGGAGATTTCATGAAAATCTAGGTCGTTAGAGCAGATTCTTTGAAAACGATGTGCCTGCGAATAAGGGATGCTGGTTTTGCAGTGACGGGGATGGGCGCTTTGAAAATGTAGATATTTTTGTGAGTCGGTTGGTTTTCTATAAACGGTTGTACGAACTGCTCCCTTGTCCACCAGAATGTCAACATCAAGAAAATTGGTTTGACTGGCTGAGTAGGTGTGCGTAAACTTTATGTTTGGGTGCACGGAGTTGAAACTGTCAATGAAATGGATAAGTTGTTGTTCTGTGTTTGTCCATATTATAAAAATATCATCCAAATGGCGCTTGTAAAAGTACGGCTGAATTGGACAAGAAGAAAGAAATTTTGACTCTATATGATGCATGAAGATATTGGCATAATTTGGGGTCATTCTTGTTCCCAGAGCGGTGCCACTTACTTGCAGATAATATTGAAGATCAAATTCGAAGCTATTATATTTTAACACAATTTTGGCTAGTGTTCCTAACACGTTTGGGCATGGAGATTCATGAGGTCTCTGCTGTTCATAAGATTCTAAAAGGGCTGCAATGCCGTCGGCATAGGGAATGTTTGTGTATAAAGATGCTACATCCATGGTCACAAGAAAGGCTCCTTCTGGTAATGTTATATTGTCTATCTGGCGGAGAAAGTGGTTTGTATCTTTGGTGTAGGATGGATGTGTGGCTGGAATGGTGCTAATTAGAGTGTCAATGTACTTTGATATTGGTTCTGTGAGAGTGGCGATTCCAGAAATTATTGGCCGTCCAGGAATACCAGCTTTATATAATTTAGGGAGCATGTAGAAACGCCCAGGAGAAGGATGGGTAGCCGTGAGTGCCTTGCATAGTTTCGGAGAGATTTCATTGTGTTTTGTGAGGTCGAGGAGAATGTCAGATATAGCTTTTGAGTGCTCGTCGGTGGGGTCGCCACGCAGTTGTTTATAAAAATGGTTGTCAGAAAGCTGTCGGATGCCTTCTGTTATAGTCATCCCTGTTCAAGATAACAATGCCTCCGCCCTTATCAGCTGACTTTATGACGATGTCGGTACGGTTCCTGAGCGCCATAAGCAGAGCTTCAAATCTTAACCGTAGTCAAATACTCCAGGGGCACCAAATTGATAACCGAGACGATTACACTGCAAACCTTATCCTCACAATTCACGGTAACGAACCGAACATAAACAGAATTCTTAATAAGCACTTTAACATTCTCCAGCAAAGTCAACGACTATCGAAAATATTTACATGCGCACCCCGCGTGATTTACAGGCGTGCCAAAAACATTCAGAACCACATAGTCCACTCCAAGGAACACAAAACCCCAAAATATGGATGCCAGCCCTGTGGTAAGGGTCGCTGCAAAGTTTGCAAGCACATGCAGACTACGTGTTCCGCAACTAGTACGAGGTCAGTTTTCCAGAATTCAATCAACGGTAACTTTGACTGCGACTCATCAAACATTATTTACCTTCTTGAATGCACTTTGTGTAACCAGCAATACATAGGACAGACAAACACTGCATTCCGCATTCGATTTAACAATCACCGCGCACACGCCAAGTCTCTCCCAAACCTTCCCCTTTCCAAGCATGTAAACGCAGAAGGACACCGATTTGACCAACTAAAAGTAACAATTATTCAAGGGGGCTTCAAAAACAGGCGAGAACGTGAGCAGCGTGAATCCTATTTTATCCACAAGTTTAATACTATTCAAGAAGGTCTTAACGAAAAGCGTGGTACCTTTTCTTTTATTCACGACCTCCAAACAAAATAATACTACACTTGTCGTTAAGTGGCTAACTCAGATATACCTTTTATAACTTCTAGTGTATATCCCAAGCAATCATACCCATCCTTACTTACACTATCCTGCCTCGATCCTGCAGTATTGATAAGCTTTTGAAGTTCTTTCCTTACATTTTCGGACAATTTGAAATCTTTGCACACAGCTAGCCCAGCCCTCCTCCCCTTCAAACAAGTATTCCCGGCGAGGTCGGTACAACGACCCGCCCAGGGAGAGGGGTGCACCATTCAGTGAAACACAGACCCCGTGAGTAAGTTCTTACACATGTGCTCGTTAACGTAGCCCACTCCTTCCTTAAAGTTCTAGCCCTCGGCTCACCGGAAATTAGTGAGACCCCCAAAAGGCGCCTGGTTTGGCCTGTTCGTCACTGCCAGTGTCATTTGCGCAGCGGCTCCTCTTTGGCCACGCATCTGCAGCGGCGCCCTTTGTGTTTGTGTGTTTTGTTTGCACGTTTTGCTTTCGTACGCCTGTGGTTGCCGTGCTGCCCATGTCCCCCGCACCGTCTTCCTCTCCCTTTCTCTCGTTTCGCCATCTCCTTTTGTACCCCACCCTTCCTTACTATACTAGTTATCCCCCCTTTTTCTTTTTTTTCTATTTTTTGCTTCCTCGCCCAATATTGTCCCTGTCTGCTCCCCGCACCGCCATCTTTATTTTTTATTCAATTTTTTGAACTGTTGTTGCTATTTGCGTGTTACACTCCTTTCTCCCTCCTCTTGAGCTCACAAACTTAAAACGTCCATCTGACGCGAGACCACTACAGTCCTGAAGAAGACCGCACCGCGGTCGAAACGTTGATAAATAAAAGTGTCTTTGTAGAAGTGCCCACTTCTCTTAAATCGTTATTCTGCGGAGCCAACGCAACCTACGTTGGTAACATTCTCTACAATGGCTCCTGCTCGCACTTCATCAAGACACGTCCTTTGGAAATTCCCCGTCGAGAGCCCAACTACCGCCATCATCGGGGACTCTCAAGTGAAATACTTACATCAGCACTTTGATCCTGCAATCCTGCACACCCCAGCATTTATCTGCCAACCTGGTGCCGAAATTGAAGACATCGCTAACCTCCTGGATTGGGTACCACGAGGTGTGTCGGACATCGTCCTTCACGTCGGAAGCAACGACGTCGCAATCATGGATGCCGCCACCGCCGCAGACCGGTACGTGCAACTAATACATCAAATCAGAATAGAAAGACCGGATATTATTAACATTTTTGCAACGCTCGTGCTTCCTCTGGCTCCAAACTTGCGAAGGAATACAACCAACAGGCCTCAAGTGGTAAAGATCAACCAGAAGGCCCAGACCTTTAATGCTCTTCTCGTCGACATCTGCCGACGAGAGCAGAACACCTTCTTCGCAGAGCACCAAATGGAAATGTTCCACCCTAGCACAGTTCTGTCTACAGATGGCGTGCACCCCAGCGTCGGTGGAGTCTCGCTCCTGTCATGCAATATCAATAACTTACTCCTCCGAATTCGCCATCTCACATTGGGGCAATGGAGGGACTACGCGCCACAACATCCACAGCCTTGGCAGCAACAAAATTCAATGAGTACTCCAGAGCCTCGAACATTTGCACAAGTCGTAGGCCAAAATGCTATGTCTACTAGACAAGCAGCAGCCAGCCGTCCAGACATCAACACCAGGCCACCACTCACCTCCCGGACATCGAGGGGACACTGCAGCGCAGCACTAAAACAGCCACCCCAGATCACTAGTGGCACAGCAGTAGCACATTCCCCTACAGCAAGCACCTCAGCCCAGGCGAGCACATCAAACAAGCCATTTATGTCGAGAGGCAAGCCCGGAGAGAGGTATGCAACCGAGGCGGAAATCTGCCGTGTATTCTGCACCAGAACAGCAACCCATCACCAGGAGCCCGTCATATAACTGTGGACTGATCCCCAGCACCCTTGTTTTATCATATGACCTCCGGAAGCGTTGTGGTTCCGCCCAGCGAGTGCGCCGGGACTGATACACAGGCCACGTGAGTACTCCGCCTCCCTTGTTCTCATATCACCGGCAGCCCTGTTTCAAATCTTCAGCTTTTCCTAAATTACGAAAAATAATTGATAAGCGGCTTAGACATGACCTTCATGTTAAAACCTTAACAACGTACCTTCGGGCTAATATCGTACCGAAAGGTCTACAAGTGAAGCTGATACCAGCAATGAATAATCTATCAGAAGGAGACAAAAAGAAATGGAACGACATATTAAAATCAGCTTCCCTAGAGTTACTCAACATCCCAATTCGGCACTCTGAGAAAGCTTCGGTGATAACGGGAAAGGAGGAGCGTCGGGCTCGGAATAATCTTCTTGATTCCGCGCTGGAGGCCGAGGAACTAGAACGTTTCAAAACAAAATAACTTCAGAAATTGGCATAATCAAAATTAGAAAATTTACACGGGACAAAGTTCCCCATGACGAATGGATGAAAGAAGTACTAAGTGCGGTTGAATCAAATTCTCCCAACCCCGATATCGCTCAGTCAAAGGTCAGCCAAGGGCAAACACTGTCAAAACAGGGCCATCACAGTGTAGACAACATCACCAATCTATCTCTAACACCGCTCACAGATTATGAGCGAGCCGTCCTACCTATAGTGCTGACTTTTTGCCCCCGCACAGGCAAATTCAATGAATTCCAACTCCTGAAAGATCTTGACGACTTCGCCAGAAAACTTCGCCTGAGAGAATACTTCTTTGATAAGCCCGAAAACCCCCACCAAAACACGGACTTCCACCCAGCAAACCAAAATTGGACTCCCAAAATCGGGCGAAAAAAACACTTGGATATCTATATTAACGCAGTTCAAAATGACATTGTTGAAAATTTTAAGAACCGCAGGTTAGGACCAGACAATCTTCCTAAAAGAGAACGTACTGCTCTCGTGGCGCTCAGCAACCCAACCGACATCGTCATAAAGCCAGCTGATAAGGGCGGAGGCATTGTTATCTTGAACAGGGTTGACTATATAGCAGAAGGCATCCGACAGCTTTCTGACAACCATTTTTATAAACAACTGCATGGCGACCCCACCGACGAGCACTCAAAAGCTATATCTGACATTCTCCTCGACCTCACAAAACACAATGAAATCTCCCCGAAACTATGCAAGGCACTCACGGCTACCTATTCTTCTCCTGGGCGTTTCTACATGCTCCCTAAATTACATAAAGCTGGTATTCCTGGACGGCCAATAATTTCAGGAATCGGCACTCTCACAGAACCAATATAAAAGTACATTGACACTCTAATTAGCCACATTTCAGCCACACATTCATCCTACATCAAAGATACAAACCACTTTCTCCGCCAGATAGACAATATAACATTACCAGAAGGAGCCTTTCTTGTGACCATGGATGTAACATCTTTATACACAAACATTCCCCATGCCGACGGCATTGCAGCCCTTTTAGAATCTTATGAACAGCAGAGACCTCATGAATCTCCAAGCCCAAACGTGTTAGGAACACTAGCCAAAATTGTGTTAAAATATAATAGCTTCGAATTTGATCTTCAATATTATCTGCAAGTAAGTGGCACCGCTCTGGGAACAAGAATGGCCCCAAATTATGCCAATATCTTCAAGCATCATATAGAGTCAAAATTTCTTTCTACTTGTCCAATTCAGCCGTACTTTTACAAGCGCTATTTGGATGATATTTTTATAATATGGACAAACACAGAACAACAACTTATCCATTTCATTGACTGTTTCAACTCCGTGCACCAAAACATAAAGTTTACGCACACCTACTCAGCAAGTCAAATAAATTTTCTTGATGTTGACATTCTGGTGGACAAGGGGTCAGTTCGTACAACCGTTTATAGAAAACCAACCGACTCACAAAAATATCTACATTTTCAAAGCGCCCATCCCCGTCACTGCAAAACCAGCATCCTTTATTCGCAGGCCCATTGTTTTCAAAGAATCTGCTCTAACGACCTAGACTTTCATGAAAACTCCGAACACATGCGCAACGTGCTCTTAACACAGCGCTATCCACGTTCCCTTATTGATGACGCCATAAGCAGAGCTTCAAATTTTAACCGTAGTCAAATACTCCAGGGGCACCAAACAGATAACCGAAATGATTACACTACAAACCTTATCCTCACATTTAACTGTAACGCACCGAACATAAAATGAATTCTTAATAAGCACTTTAACATTCTCCAGCCAAGTCAACGACTATCGAAAATATTTACATGCGCACCCCGCGTGATTTACAGGCGTGCCAAAAACATTGAGAACCATCTAGTCCACTCCAAGGAACACAAAACCCCAAAATATAGATGCCAGCCCTGTGGTAACGGTCGCTGCAAAGTTTGCAAACACATGCAGACTACGTGCTCCGCAACTAGTACGAGGTCAGTTTTCCAGCATTCAATCAACGGTAACTTTGACTGCGACTCATCAAACATTATTTACCTTCTTGAATGCACTGTGTGTAACCAGCAATACATAGGACAAACACTGCATTCCGCATTCGATTTAACAATCACCGCGCATACGCCAAGTCTCTCCCAAGCCTTCACCTATCCAAGCATGAAAACGCAGGACACCCATTTGACCAACTAAAAGTAACAATTATTCAAAGGGGCTTCAAAAACAGGCGAGAACGTGAACAGCGTGAATCCTATTTTATCCACAAGTTTAATATAACTATTCAAGAAGGTCCTACCGAAAAGCCTGGAGCTCTTTCTTTTATTCACGACCTCCAAACAAAATAATACTACACTTGTCGTTAATTGGCTAACTCAGATATAGCTTTAATAACTCCTAGTGTATATCCTAGGCAATCATACCCCTCCTTACTTACATTATCCTGCCTCGTGAAGTATTGATAACCTTTGACGTTCTTTCCTTACATTTTCGGACAATTTGAAATCTTTGCACACAGCTAGCCCAGCCCTCCTCCCCTACAAACAAGTATCCCCGGCGAGGTCGGTTCAACGACCCGCCCAGGGAGAGGGGTGCACCGTTCAGTGAAACACAGACCCCGTGAGTAAGTTCTTACACATGTGCTCGTTAACGTAGCCCACTCCTTCCTTAAAGTTCTAGCCCTCGGCTCACCGGAAATCAGTGAGACCCCCAAAAGACGCCTGGTTTGGCCTGTTCGTCACTGCCAGTGTCATTTGCGCAGCGGCTCCTCTTTGGCCACGCATCTGCAGCGGCGCCCTTTGTGTTTGTGTGTTTTGTTTGCACGTTTTGCTTTCGTACGCCTGTGGTTGCCGTGCTGCCCATGTCCCCCGCAGCTCACAAACTTAAAACGTCTATCTGACGCGAGGCCACTGCAGTCCTGAAGAAGACCGCACCGCCGTCGAAACGTTGATAAATAAAAGTGTCTTTGTAGAAGTGCCCACTTCTCTTAAATCTTTCTCTCTCTCTCTCTCTCTCTCTCTCTCTCTCTATATATATATATATATATATATATATATATATATATATATATATATATATATATATATATATATATATATATATACTGTAGGGGTTCCAATGCGCCAGTTTACAAGTGTAAGTACAGTATTACGACAAACGCGACTGTTCGTTTTAAAGGTTTATTTTGCCAACAGTTTCGGGAATGGTATTCCCTTCGTCAGGGCAGGCTTACAATTGTAAGCCTGCCCTGACGAAGGGAATACCATTCCCGAAACTGTTGGCAAAATAAACCTTTAAAACGAACAGTCGCGTTTGTCGTAATACTGTACTTACATATATATATATATATATATATATATATATATATATATATATATATATATATATATATATATATATATATATATATAGCACACAAGGTAAAGTAAATGAGGGGCCTGTTTGACAAACTTATGTAGGAAGCCAACAGTCACCGAAACCAATGTGCATAAAAAAAAATAACGTTCCCCTACGCACCTTGGTTGGTTTCGGTGACTATTGGCTCCCTTCATAAGTATATATATATATATATATATATATATATATATATATATATATATATATATATATATATATATATATATATATATATATATATATATATAATCTTTTTTATGATAGATTTCGTGTGTCTGCCCTAGAGAAATGTACAGAGAGAAGAGGAGAGAGTAAGATGAGTCAACTCCTTCACTTTGGCTGATACAGTAAAAAGGTAATGGGGAATCACAAAAGGACAGTGGAAAGAAAATGCTGAAGTCGAGCATAATTGTCGAGTTAATCGGTGTACGGCAAAGCCGAAATATGCATCGGGGTGAATAAACAGTTGCGGAGCCGTTGGAAAGCAAAGAGAGGGAGGCTAGCCCGTAAAAAAGACCGGTTTGCTATCGTGCATCGAGGGAAAGGATAGCAGATTAATAGGGAATGACCTCACGTAAAAATCAGTAACGGAAGAGAAGTGAAGACGTTGCGTGCCGCAAACTCATCGCCTATAGCACAGGCACAAGTCCGGCAACAGAGTGAACAGTGCCTCACTTGCATTCAGGGCCGGTGAACGCTCCAAGGGCTTTCCGAGAATCTTGATCTGCATCAGCGGGTGAGCATCAAGACGATACAGTGATATTTTGTTGCAGCACAAGGGGCATGGCATGTGCTGTCGGGAACAACTCTAACCGACCACCCTTCCAATTTCCGAACCGTGCCGCACTGGATGGGGGCAACACCGAACGATACACTCCTTGTGTCGATGACAACGCAGTGTAATACTCCCCATTTGTACATAGAAAATGCTTTATTATCTCGTTACACTTGCAACTAGCCCAGGTGTACCAGTGACGACACTCCCCGGCAATACATATAAAGTGCTTATTATCTGGTTACACTTGCAACCAGCCCAGGTGTACCAGTGACGATACTCCCCGGCAATACATATAAAGTGCTTTATTATCTGGTTACACTTGCAACTAGCCCAGGTGTACCAGTGACGACACTCCTCGGCAATACATATAAAGTGCTTTATTATCTGGTTACACTTGCAACTAGCCCAGGCAGGGCTATCGGCCATGCCGAATAGAAATCAGTATTGGATCGTGAACGCAAATCCAAGCTGCAGGAGACGCAATAGGATTTATTCACGTCGCGGTAGGCACGGTTGAACTCGAAGCTGCAGGTCAGGATCCAGGGAATGTGATATGTACACAAACATCGTAACCGTGATCAGATCGGGCGGGTTCTTCTACGCGGAGATTTTCTGCAATGCAACAGTGTTGTGGTGGCCATTGGTATAATATCGTGTCCTTTATTGACAGCACAATGATGTTCCTCCGGGATATCCGTTACCAGATGTTCATTGTGTCAGCGGCGATGAACAGCTTGCAAGTCTTTGAGGGCCTCTTTTAAGTTGGAGATTATAAACCATCACTAAGATATCTTTCTTATGAATTGACCGAACTGATTAATACAATTTGTCTGTTATTTGCTAAGCGATCTCCAGCGGATCAACGAATGACGAGAGGCTTGTCAGAAACCAAGAAAGTAGGATCCGCAATGTTCTCATTCTGGAAAACTTCTTTTATAAACAATATACCCTCTCTCTGTTGTGGAACAAGTCACGGCTTCAATTATAAGTTTCAGTGTCTCGTAACCTGCAAATGCGCCAAGAGAGTGATGACATTCAAGCCGAGCAGCGGTGAAAATGTGGACAAAACTTCGTTATTGTCATCCGGTTGGTGCATGATCATGTAGTGAAAACCAGCGCAGAGACCTGGAGCAGATCGAATACTTTTTCTCGCCATGTCCCGCATTACTGTGCTGATCACTACCTCAGGGGCTTCTGCCTATCACCTAGAGAGCTTTTATTGCTATTGCGACTGCTTGGCATCCTTTACGCCGCCGCAGTCGTGAAATTGCTCAAGCTGGCACTATATTCTAAAACGCTGCCCAATCTATTGCCAACCGCGTGCGATGTGTTGCTTTCAGGCGATGACTATGGGATTTTTTTCCTGGCCTTCGAATTCGGTGCCCCCATTGCGACCTGTACCTCGGTCAGGGGCAAGACTGCTGCGCTATCT
Source organism: Amblyomma americanum (assembly GCF_052857255.1). Lineage (NCBI taxonomy): Eukaryota > Metazoa > Arthropoda > Arachnida > Ixodida > Ixodidae > Amblyomma > Amblyomma americanum. The sequence goes on from NC_135503.1 coordinate 94,141,067, forward strand.
CGGACCACTACTGCGGTCGCTAAGGATGCATTCAATATGGAGGGACAGCCAGTAGGCAAAGCTGTTCATTGGGGTACTCCCGAAACCAATAGCCTCCTAGGCTGCAATCGGCGGCGCGCAGGCGAGCAACGCAAATGAAGCAGCGTCACCTAGAGTGATGTGGCTCCTAGCTTGGTTCCGGCTAGTCCGTCGGCATCCCTGTAGTTTGGTTAAACCAAGGCCTTCCTTGCTACACGCGCTCCGCTGCCGCTGTGAGGCGGGACCGAGGGAAAAGGTGTTGTGTGCTAGCCGTAGACCATAGGAGCGGGCCGGAGAGGAGGTCTGGTGCCTCTGGCGGGCCAAGGCGAAAACCGAGTCATCACACCATGTGGTTCGATCAAACTTGTCGGTATGGCGGCGGGAAAAGTACACCGTAGACGCACATCAGCTCACAAATCCATTCAAAACTTTGTGCAGCGAGAATACACCTCGAGAAGCTATAGTGTCCTACCCGCGGATATGTTATATTGGTTTTAGCCTAACCAATTAGACTGTTCCCGTTCCGTGGAACCTAAACTACCGGCTGCAGTTCAGGCGATGCGGCGAGTGCAAAATAGTGCTCCGTGGCTCACTAATTCGCGATCACTTTTCCTGACAGCTGAACAGAAATGAGAAATGCGGTTTGAAAAAAAGGGGGAGAGGGGTAGTTGCGCATAGAAAAGAGATGCATACTCCGATAGGAAAAGAATGTTATGTCGCATTTCTTCCAGACGTTGTTCCTGTTCTCGTTGTCATCACGGCTGCCGGCCCTCTCAATTACTCAAGTGTTTTTTTTTCACTGTGGCACTCTCCTCGAACAAAACTGGATTCGAGAAACTCTAGAGAACTAGGACTACGAAAGAGTACATTCAAACGCACATGGCAACGAATTGAGTGTTTTATTTCATTGAAACTTGATGGTTATATTTACCTTGTTAGCCGTTCTGTTTTCCTCTTTCTGTTTTTACAACGCCTCCTATCGGCCAATTGCTTGCAGCCAAAACGGTGTTCGCAACCAGTGCACCTCCCCCTTACCCGGGCGTCTACGTTCCACCGCAGCAGAGCCAGGCTGGAATGCCATCCGCGCCTATGGCATCCAGCTCCAGCGGTTCTAACTCTTCAGCTGCTGGTTCTTCGGCACCGCCAGCGGGCTTCAAGCAAGAGTAGCAAAACGACTGCAAGAAATCGCCAATGCAATGCAAGAAATCGCTTAACTGTTATTTTGGCGCCATTTGGAGAAAATGTTTCTACAGTACGGTTGTTGCAAGTCATTCGCTAACTGAAAATCGCCAATGGCTCAAAGGTCTTCAGGCGGGCCTGCATTATGTTGTTGCGCTTAATAAATCTTGAATTTGTTTGCTACTCTAGGGAAGTTTGCCAACAAGCTTCCGACTGCACAGCTAAAAAGTTAGCTATCATTCGTACTCACTAACGCTGTAAAATAAAATACCAGATTATGAAACGCTCTAAATATACCGCGGGCTAAAAATGGGCTAAAGTACAATTTAAGAAGCACCCCTGTTAGGCCGATGCAATCCCCCAAACAAGCAGATCAACAGTGTGCGTATGAATATACAATTGCAATAGTTGAATCTCACACATTGTTGCCTTCGCAATCAGTCCAAGATGCCTTCAACTTCTCCGTCGTTTACTCAAATCTTGCGGTATAATACTTTTGTTTGTCATGGCTGGAGTGCAAAGACACTGTTGGTAAATGGTTAATGTTGCGTAATTCTTGAACGTTGTACGTACCTGATCACTACACATTGCTGAGTGACTCCTTCAGTGTCACTGACTGGCCTGACCTGCCTTCCGCATCTGGTGTGGTCTTAGGCATGCGCGATGTGTTGTCGTTCGCACAGGCTCTCTAGCAGCCTTTCCGCTTGATAAAGAACAAAGACATACACGCACGCAGTCAATGATCTCATGCTGAGCCTTCCGCAATTGGCATTATGGGGTAGCACGACAAGTCATGTGTTTATGATAAAAACTCTCCCCTACCCAGCTGATGGTCGCCGCTTTCCGCATAAATTTCACCATCACTTGGGATTATTTTCTGCATGACGAAAATAGCGGTTTTAGGTAATGAAACACATCTTCTCACGCGTTACAGAGCCTTTACTCAATTATATTCGGATGGCGGCCGCCATCTGCAACGCACCGCTTCTTATTACTTATCTACAGGAGCATTAATTTTATTTAAAACTGAATTTTCTGCCTACGACGAACATACCCGACACAGGCAACATCACTCGGGAGTAATGGTGCTTGGTCATTCTATCTTACCGATAAGTAGGAGTCAGGTTTGAATGTATAAGAGTGTTGATGCGGCTCCCAGCACCATATGTCGATTATGTTCACTCTCGGAACGCTCCAGCTACAAAGCCTCTTGCTACTATATTGTTACAGCTTTGAAAAAGAACTGTGCGTGATCTGGATTGTTAAAGATACTTTGCAATGCAAACAGTATCGGTCACACTTTCAAGATTTCGCTTTCGCGGCGTACACGCAAAACCGCAATGCATAGGAACTCCTGCCGGGAACTACACGGCGAACAACTAGTAAGTGTGCGAAAGAAAAAAAAAACGAAGCTTCCCATTTTTTTCTGCCGCCCGCAGCGACCGCTTCGCCAAAGACCTGGCCAGTGTTACGTTTCGCCTAACACGCGCGGTATAGCCGGCGCGGATACAACGGACGCCGGGGCTTCGTTCAAAGTGGCGGTCATTTGGACCCGTTCATCGCTGCCGCAACGCCTCCCGCCAAGCGCGTCCAGGCAGGTTTCAATGCTACGTGTCGTCGTGTGTGCGTGTGTGTGTGTGTGCATGTTAGTGCCCACGCTTGTCAAAGCGCGGCAGCGGGGAGAGGAGCTCCCCAACTGGGAGGCGAGGAGGTCTGACCGGCGCCGGCCCGGCGGACGCGCACGTCACGTCTGAACATGTCCGAGCGTCGCCCTATCGGGCGCCTCATCCCGAGCCGTTCCTTTTTGCCCTTGACTCCGTGGGTATAAAAGCAGCTGCCCCGGACGCCAAAGAGAGACTTCGATTTCTTCCTTCGAGTAACGTGGTCGGCCTGACCAGCTGCTCTTTTGCGATGCCAGAATAAACAAGTTGTTCTGTTGGCAGTCGACTCATCCTTTGCCGGGACCTTCGGATGTTTCCAGCTGTGCCCCAGGCCGTCAGGCCAACGCTACCCTTGGGGCTTGCAACCCATTTGCAACAACTGGTTGCCAGCGGTGAGATCCCGACAACGGAGGCCAGCAGCGAAGATATGCGGTCAACTGTATGCTGAGCAGCACAACGACCATCCGGGAGCAGTGCAACGAGCCCTGTGTGATGATTGGTTGCCTGCAGCGGAACGACTGCGCTGAATTCTTGGCTGCGAGGTTTGGTGAGTGCGGGACTTTCTTCTTCTGAGTTTTGCCGGGCTTTTGTTAGTGTCAGAAACAGAGCTGGTAATTGTGGTTGTCGTTGCTGCCGGGTTAGTTTGCGGCAAGACAATAGTAGGCAGTAGAGAAAGCAGCATTCGGAGCAGCCATGGATTTGAAGTCGTTGCGCAAACCGAAATTGCTGGAGCTTGCAAGAGAGTTGGGTCTGGATGTCTCAGACAAACTCAGAAAACCAGAACTGCTAAGGGCTATTCTTGAGTTGGAGGCTGAGGATGACGAGCTGTCGGAATGCCTTGAGACCATTGAGGAGAGGGAGCAAAAAGAGAAAGACGAGCGCGAACGTAAAGAACAAAAAGAAAAAGAGAAAGACGAGCGCGAACGTAAAGAACAAAAAGAAAAAGAGAAAGACGAGCGCGAACGTAAAGAGCAAAAAGAGGAGCGCGAACGTAAAGAGCAAAAAGAGAAAGAAGAGCGCGACCGTCAACACGCTTTGGAAATGAAGCGTCTCGAGGTAGAGATGGAACGCGCTCGTAATGGAAGTCAGGCACACGGTGCAGGAGATTGGGTATCGTTCAAAATGACTGACCTGATGCGGCCGTTTAAGCTTGGAGAGGACATTGTTTTGTTCCTGGTTACCTTTGAGCGAACGTGCGAGAAGCAGGGGTTCTCTCGGGAAACGTGGCCACAGCGCTTGCTCACTTCGTTACCCGGCGAGGCGGCCGACGTAGTCGCTCGCTTGAAGAGAGAGGAGGCAGAGGATTTCGACCAAGTGAAATCGAGTCTGCTAAAAAAGTACAGGCTGTCAGCGGAGGCGTTCCGTCGGAAGTTTCGGGAAAATGAAAAAGGCAGAAGCGAGTCATATACAGAGTTTGCCTACAGGCTTATGTCAAACATGCAGGAGTGGCTCAAAGAAGAGAAAGCGTTTGGTGACCACGAGAAAATTCTGCAGTGTTTTGGGCTAGAACAGTTTTATAGTCGGTTACCTGAGAACGTGCGGTACTGGGTCTTGGATAGGCCAGACGTTAGTACAGTGGCTAAAGCCGCCGAGCTTACCGAGGAGTTTGTGACGCGTCGGGCTCGCGGAGCTAAGGACGGTCAAAAGGGTGAATTTGGCTCCAAGTCTGAGAGGCCGAAGTTCACACCCATGAGAACAAGGGGGGACACACGTAGTGCGGATGCGAGTGAAAGCAGTCCGACCGAACGTAAGGAGACGGCGGCAGCCGAAGCCGAACGCAGAAAGCGGTTCGAGAGGAGGCAAGCGCGCGTGTGTTATACGTTCCAGAAGCCGGGTCACTTTTCGGCGCAGTGTCCAGAAACAAAAAGAGAAGTCGTGTGTTTGTCATTATGTAGCACTGACGAGAACATGAAGCTTCTCGAGCCTTACATGCGAGACTTCCTCGTGAACGGGAAAGAGTGCAGAGTGCTTCGTGATTCCGCAGCTACAATGGATGTAGTTCACCCCTCTTACGTAGAACCCGATATGTTCACGGGCGAGTGCGCATGGATCAAGCAAGCCGTGGAAGCTCATAGCGTGTGTCTGCCTGTAGCGAAAGTGCTTATTGAAGGACCTTTCGGAGCACTTGAGATGGAGGCCGTAGTGTCATCTATGCTGCCCCCCCCCCCCCAGTACCCGTACCTATTTTCGAACAGGTCCGATCACCTCCTGCGCGAGAAGGGGCTTTTGTTTGGTGAGGCTAGCGTTCAGGCCTTAACCAGATCGAGAGTTCGGGAGCTCGCTGCAAAGGCGGTAGTTGCGGGGCCGACGTTGTCGAACAATGAGAAAGGGTCGGAGGCGCAGCAAGCTGATATTCCGAGCACGTCCGAACTGGATAAAATTGAGCCTGTAGCGTTGAAGGCACCAGGTACTGGAGAGGAAATGCCCGACACGGGAAAGTTAGAAGAGCTTCCGGTCGAGCTTCCGGGACTGAGCTCAGTGACGAACAGGGAAGACACTGATCAGGTCATTAGTGACTTAATCAGTAAAGCACCGCTGTCGCCTGAGCAGAAAGCCGAACTACACCAACTCTTACAAGAGTTTCAAGGTCAGTTCTCTGAGAGGCCTGGTAGGACTTCTGTCCTTACTCATGATATAGAACTTACCTCCCCGGAGCCAGTACGATCCAAGGCGTACCGGGTGTCACCCCGCCAGCGCGATATTATGGAGGCTGAGGTAAAGAAAATGCTACAGCTCGGTGTCATTGAGGCGGGTGAGAGTGATTATACCTCCCCTTTGATTTTAGTTGAGGTACCGGGCAAGGAACCTCGTCCTTGCGTCGACTACCGCAGGCTTAATTCCGTCACTAAGGATCAAATTTATCCGATCCCTAACATCGAGGAGCGCCTTGAGAAAGTTAGTAGCGCTCAGTTTATTTCCACCCTAGATCTTGTCAGGGGTTATTGGCAGGTTCCGCTTACAGAAGAGGCTAGTAGGTATGCGGCGTTCATTTCACCAATGGGAACATTCCGTCCTAAAGTTTTGAGTTTTGGTTTGAAGAACGCGCCATACTGCTTTTCAAGCCTCATGGACAAAGTGTTGCGGGGACAGGAAGAATTCGCTTTACCGTATTTAGACGACTTAGCGATATTCTCCGCATCCTGGTCTGAGCATATGGCACACTTGCGGGCAGTGCTAACCCGCCTGCGCGAAGCGGGCTGGACAGTCAAGGCTCCCAAGTGCCAATTAGCACACGCCGAGGTTGGCTACCTCGGTCACGTGATTGGACAGGGTCGTCGCCGCCCCACTGAAATAAAGGTGGCCGCTGTGCGAGACTTCCCGCAACCGCGCACGAAGACCGATATTCAGTCGTTCTTAGGTGTCGCCGGCTACTATCAGAGGTACATCCCCAGGTACTCCGATATCGCGGCTCCCCTGACGGATGCTCTAAGAAAAACGGAGCCCCAAACAGTCGTCTGGGGCGAGACAAAGGAAAGAGCTTTTAGCGCCCTAAAGAGTGCCATAACAAGCCAGCCTGTGCTACGATCGCCAGACTACACAAAAGGGTTCGTTGTTCAGTGCGAGGCTAGTGAGCGAGGCATGGGCGTTGTACTGTGCCAAAGGGACAATGGAGAAGTGGAACACCCCGTCCTGTATGCTAGTCGTAAGCTGACCTGTCGTGAGCAGGTGTACAGCGCCACCGAGAAAGAGTGTGCGTGTCTCGTGTGGGCCATTCAGAAATTGTCATGCTACTTAGCCGGCTCGAGGTTTATCATTGAGACGGATCACTGCCCTCTCCAATGGCTGCAGACCATCTCTCCCAAAAATGGCCGCCTCCTGCGCTGGAGCCTCGCTTTGCAACAATATTCCTTTGAGGTGCGTTACAAAAAGGGGAGTCTCAACGGTAACGCCGATGGCTTAAGTCGAAGCCCCTAACGTAGGAATCCGCCTCAAAGAGGCAGGATTTTTAACATATTGCTTTTGTTTAGTGTTTCAAAGCGATTATGTGCTTTCTAGTGCAATTTTCCAATTTGTGGACGCGTTCTGGGTGCTGCTTGACTACTGTAAGGAACTAGGCAGTAGTATAAAAGGGGAAAGAGCCTGGCAGAGCATAGTGAGGGTTGTCTCGTGCTTGCTGGCTGAGCGGTTGCGTTTCGGCGTAGTTATACCGCTTGCTGGGAACCAGAACAAAAGTGGCAACTCTCCCGAAGTCACTTTGCAGTGTCCTGTGTGAACCTGAACCTGAGAACGAGGCCTTCTCTGTGCGCTGCGTTCATGCAACGCCGAGGGACGACCGATTTCGACTACGAGCATCATCGAGCGACATCCGTCTGGACAGCGGATGCAGTCCCCTGACCATCGGGATCTCCTTCTCCCGGCGGGGCGGTCTGTTACGTTTCGCCTACGACGCGCGGTATAGCCGGCGCGGATGCAACGGACGCCGGGGCTTCGTTCAAAGTGGCGGTCATTTGGACCCGTTCATCGCTGCCGCAACGCCTCCCGCCAAGCGCGTCCAGGCAGGTTTCAATGCCACGTGTCGTCGTGTGTGCGTGTGTGTGTGTGTGCATGTTGGTGCCCACGCTTGTCAAAGCGCGGCAGCCGGGGAGAGGAGCTCCCCAACTGGGAGGCGAGGAGGTCTGACCGGCGCCGGGCCGGCGGACGCGTCACTTCACGTCTCAACATGTCCGTGCGTCGCCGTCTAGTGCGACTCATCCCGAGCCGTTCCTTCTTGCCCTCGACTCCGTGGGTATAAAAGCAGCTGCCCCGGACGCCAAAGAGACTTCGATTTCTTTCTTCGAGTAACGTGGTCGCCCTGACCGGCTGCTCTTTTGCGATGCCAGAATAAACAATTTGTTCTGTTGGCAGTCGACTCATCCTTTGCCGGGACCTTCGGATGTTTCCAGCTGTGCCCCAGGCCGCCAGGCCAACGCTACCCTTGGGGCTTGCAACCCATTTGCAACACCAGGAAAAGCGGAAGGCTTCCCGCGACAGTTACTGCATCTTTGGTTTAATAACATCGACCTGCTCACAACACTAAGCTCATAAAACTCATAAAATAAAAACTTGCCCCCCATCTCGGTCGATGAGAGGGGCAAACCGCTACATATGAGTCACGGCGTCCGAAGACGGCTTGAAGACATGGTGTGCATAAACTTTAAGGAACACTCCCACGTAATGAAATTCAGGAGGGTATATGTGAGCATTATGAATGCTGCCACATGAAATGCACGGCTGAACACTCCGTCCCACCGCGACCGATTACGGCAGCGTGCTGTGGTTCAACGGGCTGACCACCATTGCTTAAGCTCTCGTAGGAGAAACTGCAGCGTGCCTTATTTGAAATTTGTGCTAAATATTCGAAAGGAAACTTAGAGAATGTTCAATTCATTCCCAGTAATTTTGTACTGTGTGACATATATTAAGGACCCTAAAATAAATTTTAAAGGAAAAAGGTGTAAAGAAGACGACGCGAATTAACCGATGAATAAAGAAGAGAAAGAAGAAGCATTCGTTGATGTGGAGAGCGATGATTGGTGGAGAAGCATTCGGTGCGGTAGAGAGAGATGATTGGTGGAGAAGAGAAGAAGGCGACGACAAGGCTTACGTGGACTAACACCGAGGCTATAAAAGGGTGAGTGAGAGCGAGGCACAGGGGGGAACAGCAGAGAAGCGGAGGCTCCTGCGGGTCAGGGACACTTTGGCTGGAAGAGAGCGACGCCGGCTACTGCTCCGGTGAGCTCGTGTTCTACGACATCGCATCGTGGACTTTCTGCCGTGTCCGAGCCCGTTCCGGGGAGTAAACAGAGGACGCTACCACCTACTACGGCCAGGGGTGTCTCCAGCGCTGTTTCCACCCACGCCAACCACGCCGGCATCACTTCCACGGGCGCTTGGACCTGGAGCTTGTACGACGCAGCCAGCGACGCCAGCCCGAGCACGTCGAACACCGCCAGCGACGCCAGCCCAAGCACGGCGAACGCCGCCTCGACGCCGCCTACTGGATCCATACAGCGCCGCAGCCACACCGAACCAACCGTGAGCACGAACGCCGACCGCTAATAGTAGAACACTAGTAGTAGACGCTAGTAGCAGTGTGCCCGGGTCGTGTGTATTTATATCCTTTGTGTTTTGTGTTATTTTTGTTAGTTTCGTGTTCTAGTGTGTGTGCCACGTAGGGTGTATTAAATGTGCGTTTGTGTGGGTACACCCGTCGCCTAGTCAATTCTTTCAGTCCGAGTGTGCTCCTGAGAGATCCGTGACAAAGATAAGTGGCGAGCCTGTGCCAGGATACATTTCCTTTTCCTCTTTTTTTTGCTTTGTCCCGGATTTTTACGATCTCTCGGCGGCAGAAAGTATGGATTTGGAAAAAACGTTTGAACTGGCGCTCAAGCTCGGGTTAAGCAAAGAAGAGGCGATGCGTCTCTATGAGGAGGAGGCAAAGAGGAAGAGAGAGGAGGCAGATAGGCAGAGAGAGGAAAGGGCGCAAGCACGCGCAGACGCTCGCGAGGCAGGAGAACAGGAGAAAAGAAGGATAGAACGGGAGAAGGAGTTTATTTTGTGGAAACAGGCGCATGTCGCGGGAGGATATGAGGAGATCACGGACAATTATCAGCGTTCCTTAGCGGGTACAGAATCTCCTAGACCAGCCAGAGTTTGCCCAAGGAAGCTGATGGCTCCTTTTGATGCCAAGAGAGATGATTTGGACGCATATCTTCAACGATTCGAGCGGATAGCTTTGGGGCAAGGCTGGGAGCGCTGTGAATGGGCCACGGCATTGAGCATGTGTTTAGTCGGATAGGCGCTGAATGTTTTTGGAAGGATGCCCGCTGCTGATTCCACGGACTACGAGAAAGTCAAGAAGGCACTCCTCCAAAGATTCAGGCTTACGGCAGAGGATTTTCGTGAGAGATTTCGCACCGCGAAACCTGAGGATTCGGAAACCGCGAAGCAGTTTTCCTGCAGGCTGACCAACTATTTTGACAGGTGGCTTGATATGTCAAACACAGAAAAGAGTTTTGAAGGGGTATGTGACAAGCTGGTCACAGAGCAATTTTTTGCGTGCTGCAGCTCAAAGCTAACGCTATTCCTGAAAGAAAGTTGTCTCCATTGGAAGAGTTCGCAGACACTGCAGACCAATTCCTCGAGGCTCAAGGGCTAAGAAATTTGAGTAAGGCAAAGGAGAAAACCCAAAAGACCCGAGAAACAGATGCGGCAAAACCAAGAGCATATGGCAGTGCATCTAAGGCGCCAGTAAGGTGTTTTCTGTGCGGCAAGGTGGGACACCGTGCAGCTGACTGTCGGACTAGTAGCGCTGCCCAAAAAACGCAGATTGTGTGTCAAGGTTGTAAGAGGAGGGGTCATACTCTGGATGAGTGCCGATATAGAACGCAGGACCGAGCTGCATGCGTTGTGGACTCAAGGGTAGAACTTGTCACGCCACCCGAAGTTCCACAGCTGAAAGGAGAGCAAACGCCGCTGGAAAATGAGGCAGTGAGTGGAACACCCAAGTCGAAAGCAGCAGTGCCAGTGGTGGTTGGGCAAATAGGAGACCGTCCTATATTGGTGCTTAGAGACAGCGGAGCTAACACAGTCTTGGTTCGTAAAAGCCTGGTGAAGGACGAGGATCTTACAGGGGAAGCGACGGTCGTCACTCTGGTAGACAGCACAGCAAGGTACCTTCCTGAAGCTAGGATTCTAGTGTCCACGCCGTATTATACTGGGCAGGTAGTGGCAAATTTCGTAGACCAACCCATCTACGATCTCATCCTGGGAAACATTACGGGTGCAAGAGGTGTCGAAGACCCCGATCCCGAGTGGAGGATGTTCGACGTTGATGAACATCCAAAGGGGGAAAGGCCTGCGACAGCTCAGACGGGTGCAGTCAGTTTCTCGTCGGCAGTGGAGACAAGAGTTCAAGCGACAGCCCGAGCAACGCAGCGTCCGCTCTCTGCTCCTGTTACGGTGTGCCTGAGCGTAACACCTGGTGAAATTGCTATTAGGCAAAAGGAAGACCCGAGCTTGAAGGCTTGCTTCGAAAAGTCGGGGAAAAGGTGAAAAGAAAGAAGAGTCGGACGTCATTCGAGGATCAATTGGTAAATGGTCTTTTGCACAGGTAACGCGTTTTTAGTTCAGGAAGGCGGGTCCAACAGCTGGTGTTATCAAGAGATATGCGAGAGACCGTACTACGCTTAAGACATGACGCCATTATTGCCGGACACCTGGGTGTTCAAAAAACGGTGTCTAGGATCACCGAGGAGTTCTTTTGGCCGGGTGTCCAGAGTGACGTTAAGCGCTTTGTTCGCTCATGTGATGTGTGCCAGCGCACAGTTCCGAAGGGAAGAGTTGGTTCCGTACCTCTGGGAAAGATGCCAGCCATCGTCCTACCGTTTCAACGAGTGGCTATTGACATTGCAGGCCAATCTCTCCAGTATCCGCCAAAGGGAATAGATATGTGCTTACTCTAGTTGACGTGGCCACTCGTTATCCTGACGCGATTCCACTGAGAACTATTGACAGTATCCAAGTGGCGGAGGGTCTTTTGGAAATGTTTTCGCGTTATGGGTTCCCGAAGGAAATTTTGAGTGACCGGGGCTCGAACTTCATAACGGAACTAATGAAGGAGGTTAACCGCTTTTTGTCAATGAGGCAGTTACTCACGACGCCTTACCATCCCATGTGTAATGGGCTTAGAGCGTTTCAACGGCACCCTCAAAAACATGATCAAGAAAATGTGCCAGGAGAGACCTACTGATTGGGATAGATATCTCCCAGCTCTTTTGTTCGCTTACCGCGAAGTACCACAAACTAGTCTTGGTTCCTCGCCCTTCGAGATATTGTATGGGAGAACCGTTAGAAGTCCACTTGCAATACTCAAGGAGCTTTGGGCTATTAAAGAGATTGCGTCAGATCTCAAGACAACTTACACATACGTGTTTTAGTTTCGGGATAGATTGAAGGAAACATGCAGGATTGCACATCAAAGCCTGGAAAAGGCGCGTGAACGCCACAAGGGATGTTATGAAAAGAAAGCCATTCACAGAAATCTGAATCCGGGCGACACGGTTCTTCTGTTGCTACCCATGGATCATGATAAGTTAATGATGCAATGGAAGAACCCGTACCTTGTGGCGCGGAAGAAAAAGGATATCGATTATGAGGTATTGATAGATGGCATTAAGAGGGTTTTCCATGTAAATATGTTAAAGAAATATGAAGAAAGAGGTCTTGTGCGGCGGTGCGCCCCCAGAACAGCGTGTTCGGTAGTGGTCGAGGAGACAGGTCATGCTGCCGAGGTGTCCACGTTCAGTGGGAAGAAAAACGCAGGAGGGGATGAGGTACTTAAGAGGCCCAATTTGAATGCAGACAGAGGATTACAGATCTACTCCAAATCAAGGGTTAGACGTTTTGGGATGTGCCAAGCCAAATTGAGATCATATGTCACAAATTAGACTTGTATAGAGATAGAGCTAACTGGTCAGCTCTGGGTGTCTCGGATATATCATGTTGTTGCTGTGTTAATGTGTCTCTGGGATTTACCTTGTTGTTGTTGCTATTATGTGATCATACAAGAGAGCGTGTTGTGGACATGAACATGTCTATTAAGGACTCTGTACGGACAACGGCAGTGGTGTGTAAGTGTTAAGAAAACGCAATTTGGTGTGCTGCGTTAGTGGTGCGCGTTTGGTGTGTGCTGGGTCCAGAATCGTCACAGAAGATAGCCGGTTTGCTGTATGGCTTGAAGATGAGGATGACGGGAGCAGTTTTTCATGTAAAAACTCTTGAGAGAGGGGCCCTTGTCACATATATTAAGGAGCCTAAAATAAATCTTAAAGGAAAAAGGTGTGAAGACGACGACGCGAATTAACCGACGAATAAAGAAGAGGAAGAAGAAGCATTCGTTGATGTGGAAAGCGATGATTGGTGGAGAAGCATTCGGTGCGGTGGAGAGAGATGATTGTCGGAGAAGAGAAGACGACGACGACAAGGCTTACGTGGACTAACGCCGAGGCTATAAAAGGGCGATTGAGAGCGAGGCACAGGGAGGAACAGCAGAGAAGCGGAGGCTCCGGCGGGTCAGGGACACTTTGGCTGGAAGAGAGCGACGCCGGCTACTGCTCCGGTGAGCTTGCGTTCTACGACATCGCATCGTGGACTTCCTGCCGTGCCTGAGCCCGTTCCGGGGAGTCAACAGAGGACGCTACGACCTGCTACGGCCAGGGGTGTCTCCAGCGCGGTTTCCACCCACGCCAACAACACCGGCATCACCTCCACGGGCGCTTGGACCTGGAGCTTATACGACGCAGCCAGCGACGCCGCCACCAAAGCCAACAACGCCGGCATCATCTCCACGGGCGCTTGGACCTGGAGCTTGTACGACGCAGCCAGCGACGCCAGCCCGAGCACGTCGAACCCCGCCAGCGACGCCAGCCCAAGCACGGCGAACGCCGCCTCGACGCCGCCTACTGGGTCCATACAACACCGTAGCCACACCGAACCAACCGTGAGCACGAACGCCGACCGCTAATAGTAGAACACTAGTAGTAGACGCTAGTAGCAGTGTGCCCGGGTCGTGTGTATGTATAGCCTTTGTGTTTTGTGTTATTTTTGTTAGTTTTGTGTTCTAGTGTGAGCCACGTAGGGGGTATTAAATGTGCGTTTGTTGCACGCGTCGACTAGTCCATTCTTTCAGTCCGAGTGTGCTCCGGAGAGATCCGTGACATACTGGCACTCTTTAATATTTATCCTCCTACTTGATCAGTCGTTGAGTGGCTCAATACAAGGATATTCGTTTCGGTATTCGAAGCTTTCGAACTTTCACACACCCCCGGCAGTGATTCTCTTGAAATTTACCACACGTAACTCTCTTTCTCTCATAGCCTTCTCTCCACAGCACTCAATGCGCTCTATCACGAGTGTCCAGTCCACAACTGATAAAGGGAGACTAAAATCGCGCAGTTACTGGTCACTTTTTTATGATAAATTCACAGGAATAACGAAGCTCCTCGATATAGTGGGCTTTCTGGGGGATTGCCACAGTTACCGTTCTGAGATTCCTGTGCTTCGCTTCAGACGGAAATATTAATGCGAAAGCATTTCTTGGCTCATGAGGGGCGTCTCCGGAAGCTGTGGACGGGTGCTGTGCGCAGAGCGTGTCTGCACGAACTGAATGAAAATAATGAAAAGGAAACGGTGGCGTAGGAGAGAATCCAACCCGGACCTGTGCGAAACAAGAACGCTCGCCACGACTCTTTTTTAAACATGGTAGTTATTACAGTGACGATTCAGCGTTTAAGGTTGAATAAAGACGAGTCTAGTGAATGCACAGATGTCTAAGAAACGTATCTTCGAGATATGTACTGAGCGTACATGAGTAATTATTAGCATATAAATTGCACATGCGCATTTCCGCTAAATTTCCTCCATGCATGGAGTGCAGTCGTAGCGCTGCCATCTGACACCGACAGGACCCTTCCCCCCCCCCCCCCACACACACCCCTCCTTCGCAATGTACGACGCTGGTCCAGCAGATTGCGCGCGCGTGGGTGTGTAGGCGCGATGACGGTGGCGATATAGCGGACGCGCATCAAAAGAAAGGACTGACTCGCGTTTAAAGAAACGCGTTCGTTTTACTGCACCTAAGCAGACGTAAGCGCGCCCCTGAAATTTTTGTTTGCTCTTTATCAATTCTCTTTCTGCTATTTGCCTATTTGTGGATATTTTATACCTCCTTTATTCGCAATTTGGAACGGTATACAAAGCTCGCTAGACGGAAAACCGCGCTTGTCAGTTATTCATCTTTTAGTGAAGAATGGTCCTTGTATTTTTTAACTTAAATCAAAGAAGGTGGTTCTCTAGTCTTGTCTAAAGATGCATATCAGTCCAAGGCCTTGGAGGCAATGAATTCTATATTCGAGAATTGCAGCTCGGCCGATTTGTTAAAAGTAATGTCAAGCGCCAACATACTATGATGTAATCTGAAGTTGCACCATCCGTCTCGTGTCATTTACTCAAGAATTAAAAATTGTCTGGATATTTTTTATCACAAAAAACATAAAGACTACTTCCTGTTGAGGGTAACACTTTATGAAGTCGAGAGTTCGACGGAAATGTTCCTGGTCGGGGGTGTACGTGAAGAAGGTTGAACACCGGCGAAAACACAAATGAACACTTAACTGACGTTTTGCCTCCCGCACGGGAGCCTTAATTGTTCGCAAACAGGTACAGACGCGAAAGGCTCGCTATTTACGCTTGAAAATGTGTCCTAGGCAACTGGCGTATGCACTAGGAAGTTCCCCGTGAGTGCGATTAGGAGTGTTTTCGGTTGTCAATGATTAAGGATGCTAAATATAAACGGCTTTGGAGATTCTTTTCTGTTTTTAAAATGCGCGCGTTGCTCGAATCTATGTCATGCTTCCTGCTTTCAGAATGTTCGTCGAGTGCATTTGACGAAACCTTCTTGTTTGCAACATGATACTGGTGTTGTTTGAACCTTTTAACAATGTTTCCACTTTCACCCACATACACACGGTTACAGTCTCTCCACGGTATAGTGTACAGTACGCCCGGAATTTTTTTTTTTTCCCAGCCAGTCTTTTACGTTGACGAGGGCTTGCCGCAACTTTTTCGCCGACACGTGTGACACCTGAACGTCGTAAGATCATAAGATGCACGCCAAGGTTTCGCTGATCCCGGGCACATATAGCACAGATGCGCGTTTCATGACGCCTGAACACTGTCAGATCGTGGGGGTCGCAAGAGTTTCCGTTTCACAGCGTTGACGAAAGGCAACGGGTACCCACATTCGGAGAGGTCCTTGCGAACTCTTTGACGGTCCGCCTTCACTTCCTCTGGCTCTCTGCAGATGCGGTCTGCTCAACGAAAAAGCGAGGCAACCACTGATATCTTGTGAGAGGCTGGGTGAAGGGAGTTAAATTGAAGATGGCGGCCAGGATGAGATCTCTTCCTGTACACTTTGAATGAAAGTGCGGATTGGCTTGGTTTCACTAAGACGTCCAAAAACGGACGCTGTCCATTCTCGTCTTTTTCGACTGTGAACTAGATGGCTCTTTCGATGCTGTTAAGATGCGCTGTGAAATAAAAAATATCATCCTTCTTGATAAGATAAAAGTAGGCATCGACGTACCGCACAAAAATCTTTGGTTGTGGGCTGAATGAATCTAGTGCGGGGCTTTCCAGCCATTCCATTGTTAGGTATGCAGCGGTGACAGAAACTGGATCACCCATGGCTGTGCCGTGAACTTGTTTGTAAAACACCTGGTAGAAAGTAAAATATTTGTTACTCACGCAGAAATGCAGGAGCCGCATGAGATCTGGCACATTGATTTGCGACCTGCCAGGCAAAGTGGAATCGAATTCTAGGGCTGCCGCGCGAACCTCAACTGCTAAGCCAATTGGAATGCTCGTGAAGAGCGACTTGGCGTCAAAAGAGACCATCATGTCACAGTCGACAAGACGCTCGTTTTGAACTTTTTCTATAAAGTCAGCAGAATGACGAACATTAGTGGTGGTTCTTCCGACGAGCGGAGCTAGTATGCGGTGCAGGAAGCCGGAGAGCTTGTAGAGGGGTGAACGGGTGAAATCTACGATAGGCCTCATTGAAACATCGGTTTTGTGTATCTTAGTAAGGCCATACAACGCCGGTGCTGAGCTATTGTGACATAGTAGCGCGAAGTAGAGGGTGACGGGGCAATTCCTAGTGCATGCGCCCGCTGCCTAAAGCACATTTTGAAGCTTAAATAGCGAGCCTTTCATGTCTGTACCTGTTTGTGAACAAGGCTCCTGTGTGGGAGCCGAGACATCATTTTTATTTTGGTCGGCGTCCTGCCTTCTTCATTCAGGGTAACATTTCCAGAAAAAAGGAACCCTGCAGAAATAAATTGCTTTCTTTTTGGAAGGCCGCTGAGATGGCTGAGTGGTTATGGCGCTCGGCTGCTGGCCCCAAAAGACGCGGGTTCGATCCCGGCCGTAGCGGTCGAATTTCGATAGAGGCGGAATTCTAGAAGCCCGTGCCCGTGTACTGTGCGATGTCAGTGCACATTAAAAAACCCTAGGTGGTCGAAATTTCCGGAGCCCTTCACTACGACGTCCCTCATAGCCTGAGCCGCTTTGGGAGGTTAAACCCCCATAAACCATAAACCAATCTTTTTGGAAGAGGAACTGAGAGTGGTAAAAATTGACGATAGTCTTCTCGTCGTCTTCCGCGGAAGTAACGCGGTTCGTAAACGATAACTCTACCACTTGTTTCACGGCATGCTCTGTCGATGCTAAGGACTTTTACAGCTTTATTCCTCAAATTGAACTAATAACATGTATCGAACAGTCTATTGACCCTCATAGAAAAGTGGCGTCCTGAAGCGCGTCTTTTTGTTGTGTTGCTGACTGGATACATGAAGTCCACATTTTTGTACATGGGACAGTAGCTTGTATCTTCAAGACACTGGTATTTGTATTGGGTCCTGTTTAGCACCTGTACTAAGAGACTTGTTTTTGGCACGAACAAATTGAATTTTACATTATTAACTAGCGGGAACCTCTGTGTGTAAACAATTTACAATTGTGGAGGACTATTTAATTCTCTCTGATGGTTTGTTCTCCCTTCGTGACGAAGCAGTGCCTATATTTGTTCGGCATTTCAGGCAGAACCTCCGGCCGCTTTTGATTACCAGTGAGATTTCCAACAGTGCAGTGCGTCATTAAGATTTTTGGATACTAGAATTTCATTCTTGGGTGACCATACTTGCTGTGCATACGAGCCGAGGAAAAATAAGTCGCTTTTGCAGTATTCATTTGAGCACTAAATTCTTGTAAAAAGAGCTATCGCTAGCTTCTTTATTACTAAAAACCCTGATGAAATCATGCCTATAGGCCACGGCATCCAGGTTTGCGCAGCAATGGGCTGTTTGTCCAGCGCACGATATGCTGTTCCTTTGTGTCTGTTGCCGAGGGCCTCAAGCACAAGATGAAACATGGCAGTACTGATTCCACTGTCGAGACCGCAAACGTCAGAAGAAAGTGGTTGCTGTTCCATACATTGACAATTTTTCACATTGTTTAAAAACAATTGGCAGTCGAGTTGGCATTTATGTTGTTTTGTCGGCATCTGAAAAGCTTCAGTATCTGTGGAAGTGTGTCAACAATGTTCGGGAAGGAAACACAAGTTGCACATTCAACCATCGAATTCGCTTTGTGTAATGCGCTGAGGTCGTCGTGTAATCGATCCCTTTGACATGTGGCTATGTTTACATTGGTGAAAATGGGAGGTGTCCTAGTGAGAGGCTGAAGGAACACCATTACGATGTGAACAGTGCTAACAGGGACATTTTGATGCTTCACTGCCGAAAGTGCGAACGCCTGCAATAACTTTTTTTTATTAGTAGACAGGGTTCACGCGTTGCACTTTCCTATGTTTTGTGGCGTAAACCTACTTATACCTTTCTTTTCGGCACTATTTCTATGCAATAAGCAAAAAAAAGGATGTAGAGTAGTCATTAGCACGCTCGGCTGCGGAGCGGAAAGATGGCGGTTTGAATCCCTTCGTGCACAACGGTTTTTTTTCTTATCGAGTTAGTTTAGCCATCAGCGTGACATGACTTGAGAGCGGACATGACCAGACCGGACAAGATGATGGCCGCAAGTATGAGCCATTAAATGCTTTCGCCTTCAGATATATTGGGCAGGGTCCCTTTCGGGGTCCTTCTTTCCTAGTGCTGTGAGGTCACACTGAGGCCTGCAGGCCGCTGCCTTCCGATTCCTGGGACAATATTCTACAAGATGATTTCCCTCCACTTGTGAAGCTATCAGCTGGGGAACACGCTGCTTATTTAGCTGAACGAAAGCCTTCTTTACTTAATGACTAGTCTGCTCTTTTTGTCTGAAAGCGGTAAATGTCATACGTTGCAGGTACCCAAGCAGGACATCCTATGCGCCAGCAGAAACCGAATTATTTAGCTTAGTTTACAAACCTTTGCCCTCACGTGCGCGTCAAAACTCTTTCAAGTTGTGCAACAGTGTAGATACGGTCATAGACGGCAATACGGCTGCCGCAGCATTGAAAATCTTCGTGGCCTAAATTTTGAGCAGAAGCAAACTAAGCGGAAGACACCGAACTTTCGGGGCAGGGCTCCTAATGCACCCACAGCCATTTGGAACAGCATATAAACTGCCGCCAGTGATCGTAATTGTTACAGAACCATCTCGTCGCATCCACCGCAGCAACCAAATTCTTGACCGCCGGCAGTAAAGAATAATAGCAAAGAAGATGAAAGCACACAGTGTTTCCTGGCTATACGCCATGAATCAAGAGATAGGCTAATTCCTGCGACCCTGTGCGACGATTATTGACTACTTTCATTGCCACCTCAGCCTCAGGTACCGCAACACTTATTGACATTATGTGATGATAATGCATATTCAAAGAGTACAGCCGATGCAAGTGTCACAAGAGCCGCTAAGACCAGCACCCGCATGCGAAAGCATTCTCATGTGTCTCTTTCGGGAAAAAATGAACAGAGTGCCTTGGCTGTAGGTTGACCAAAAGGCTGACAAAGTCCCACGTGGTGCGGACCTTGGCTGATTTTCAGTTCAATGCAGAGAGCTCGCATGATACTGAATTTGATCTTATCCGTTATTTTTGTGGTTTGACAGGTTCAACTCATATTGACCGAGCATGTTTTTTTGCTTTGATGGTTGCATTACCTTACCGCAAACCCCGTACAATAAATGTAGGTAGAATTAGGAATGGCCTTTTCAGTCCTGATAACACTATTTGCAAATAAGTCGGTGAAAAGGAACAAGAAATTCTTTGCGACGGATGGCCTCGTCGAGTTGGAGAAAAAAACGCAATTTGAATGGAACCATAAGGCTAAAACAAAATGACCAAGGGGCGTTTTTTTTTAATTCGAAATATGTTTCAGCTTCAGCTGTATGTGTAAGGGGGATGTGGAAGCGTGTATATGAGAAGACACCGTGTTCAGGAGTTCAGCCCATTCAAAGAAAATGCGTCTACTTTTAATGGACATGCAGTCATTATTGTTTGGTACGAAGATCGATGTGTTCTTCCGCCGACGCAGCTGCTTCACTGCTCAAGTTACGATGGCATCACTTCATGCTAAAGACGCACTTTCCTTCAAAAAAGCTTCTTTTAGCGGACGGCGCAAAACATTCTCCTCAAAGAATGAAATATCAAGCACCACATCTCTTAAGCGCAATACATTATCTTCTAGCTTTGCACTGTGAACAATAACGCGACACTTCGTTACCGGGTGTGAACACGCCCACTAGACGGTGTACGCGCAAATTCGCATCGCATTCATATTTAGGATGGCGGCTACTTTTTACTCAACTTTATCTCCTCCCTCTAGGCCCTAAATGGAAGTAGCAAGTCAAAGTGCTGCCTTCTCAACCCTATCGTATATTTATTTCTCCCTTTCTCACTTTATATCCCTAAAACTAGGTAAAACTGCTCTGTGACACTGCTGGTTACATTGGCATCTTGCTAGGTCATGGTGTAAATATCTCAGTATTCCTGTACGAAGCACTTCTTTCTCTTGGGAGAACCAGAACTAGCACTGGCGGAACACATGGTCACAGATATGCGCTCAAAAATGTCAGCAATTTTGAAAAAGTCCTTCGAAGCTTCATCCTATCAGGCTGTTATTAAGATTTTGTCGCTTTAATAATGAAGGCTTTTATTTATTGACAAACTGTGTTATTGGTCGGAAGTTTGCGCTCTAGGTCTTGGTTCTTTGGGGCAATTTTACTTATCTTGTTACAGTGCCGATCATGAGCAATATCTAAACCACAGCTTCAAGCTCCTATTTCTATATACTGATTATCATACACTCAATGACCACTGATTTCTGGCCCAGCAAGCAGTGCCACACTGGATATCATATCTAAGAATCATTTGTAATGTCTGGCCTCTACTCAAGAATTCTACCCAGGGGATCCGAGAAGTGATACCATTTGCACTGAGGTTTCTTTATTTCTAAGCAGTTGCAACTAGAAAATCAAGCATCAGACTAGCCTCCTGTCAAGTTTTAGCAGAAGCACTCCCCGAAGCAGTGTAATGCCTAAGAGAACACTAAGGACCAGTGAAAGCTAGCTAGTGAATGCGTTGCGACAAAAGCAGCTTTATTTTTGTTTTTCTTCCATGGAGTGCAGAGCCCTCTGAGCAGTACCCAGTAAACTATGGTTGCAAGTTTTTTAAGCCGCAATTGACAGGCTTTGGCTCTTCTCAGATACTTAGGACACCTGAGTTCTGCTATTCAATACCAGGCTATACATTGATCGCCTTCGATTGCAAACCTTTTACAATCATTAAACTCCGCTTCACATGCAGTCGTGTTCAGTAACTCCAGTGGACACTTTCTTGACGCTGGTTCCAATGCTAAGTAAGGATCCTGCTTCCAGAGGTAGCAACCTGCAAGAATTTTTATTCAGAGTCACACATTTCATTAGCAACAGCTCATAAGCCTTCAGTAAGTTTTCTGAAGTCATGCACCTCAATTGCTCTAACCATTTACCTCTGCTCCCGTAAAAGGCTTAATCAGTTGCCATTCAAAAGACAACCTCATTCGAAACGAGTATGTTGATACGAACCAGTAGCATGATTCCGCGGAAGATCTGCAAGCAGACCGGTGGAACTGGACCATGTGTTTCAGCTGTGATGAGCACAGCTTACCAAAAAAGTGACTGTCCGCTGGCTACTCCTTTCAGTGCTACCAAACTGCAATCAATGGTGCTGCAAGTGCTTCCTAACGTGTTTCTTTCCGACAGTTAGCGAAAGTGCACTCACGTAACCTCGTATTCTTTAGAACGCAATCTTCGCTTACATGCCCAGCTTTCCTGGACATGAACGACAAGCGTCATCATTTGGAGGCAAGCAGCGAGCACGCGTGACTCGATGGGGACGTTTTGTACTAGTAATGTTGAGAAGGCTTCAGAGTCTCGACATATTTTGACCGATCATGGTGATTATTGTAGCCGAGTCTTCGACCTCGCTGAAAATTTTGTTCTAAAAACAAATTCCTAAAATAACGCCTACTGCCTCCAACGGCCAGAGAACATCAATGGCATGTACGAAACCCTCGAAATTCCCCGCTGTGATTACGAGTTCTCAGTAGCGCATGGACGTGGTTTCAGCAGTAGAAAGAAGTGTTTCTCCAGATTAACAGAGCTTGAGAGCAGAATGTGAAGAACTATATTTTAATGCTTTTTAATCCCCTATTAGAGGCAGCATATAGGCGACAACACATAGGCTTAGCCTTTTGGTTTTGACGCTGTGTGCTCAGTTCTGTACATCGCAAACACGCAGCCTTTTCTAGACATGCTGCAAATGGCACAGATATTTCTGTTTCTTTGTTTCAGACCAAACACGGCTTTGAATATTGGGACTCGTAGGCTTTTTCAGGTCTGCAAGCGAAGGCAGCAACTATTTATAATACCGAGTTGGTCGAATCAGTGCTGATTGCTTATAAAATCAAAGACCTAATTCAACCATTACAACTCGAATTTTTAAATGAGGCTCTGCCAACTCCGTCGCTCGCCCGTATTTCAGTGCAGCACTGCTGCTATACGAAACGTCAGTTGTCCCGAGGAGCGATGGCTACTACTAGAACATCCCAATGCACTGACCTTCTAGGGTCAAACATTTTATCAGCGGATAATTAATCAGATCTCTGAGCTAAGCGACGACAAGAGGATACGTTATGAAGGCAACACCGAGAACGACTCTTCAATCTTTTTTGCGACCAGAATATTTCCAGTACAACGAAGACGTCATTATCATGTTGTTGAAGCTAATCTGGTGAGCTTCGATGGCGCCGAGTAATTGTGCGGTGAGAAAACTTATAATTATCCACTGACGACGGCGAAAGAACATACAGCCTTTTTTGATGACGAGTATTCGCCCTGTCCCAACAAACACACTCGCTCTGTTTTCACCGGTGTTTTTCTTTTGGCCTGCCTTTCGAAACACACAAATCTCTCATTTTCTGGCTGTGAAAACTTCTAGCATCATGTCCCAGGTGAAGAATGCATGCACAAAGCGACAGCCTCCGTTCAGAACTAGCGTTCTCAAAAAGTGAGCGTGCTCCAAGAGTATCTGACGCTAAGCCGCTGCTTAAGCTGGAGTTTTAAACGTTATTTTCAGAGCTTCTAGACGGTGGGTCGTACGTATATAGCGACTAAAGGTTGCTAACATGGTGAAGCTATTTGAAGCAGGCCTTTTTCGCTTCGAAGTCAATCTGACGCTGTTATTTGGTGATTTGATATTTTAGCTTCCTCTAAAGGACGCACCATGCTTGCGTTCTTTCTCATCACAACTGTGAACAATTGAAGGAACGATAAATTTGCAGTGTCTTTACAGCGACAGATGTTAGTGCCTAAACTCCCGAGAGCGGGGTCTCGTCGTTGGTACTTGCTTCAATATCTATAGATGTGCGTACATCTGGGAGCAAGAAAACGAAACAAAAACATAGTGCCCTGTCGGATCGATAACATCTGCAGGCGGGAGAGCGCCAGGCAAACTGAAGATAGAGCGATGGACGTGCTGACCATTCCTTGCCACCTGCCACTCTTCTGAAACTCTTCTGCAACTCTTCAGTGTGTGACTCTGAAACCTTCAGAGTCACACACTGCAGCAAGCAATGCGTCCACATGGCTCTTTCAATTTGCAACGCTAACACAGCGCGTGATGGTCCCAGCCAAGTTCGAATACAGTGTTGCATGGCAGGGGCACAACTTTGGTGCATCTCATATTATGCCAAGGGTCTTTTTCTGGTGTCGAATAGCTCACCACAGCCTTTGAAAGGGAGCAGCTTGCACAGGTCATGGCCCGTTTAAGCCAGTTCTTTTTTAATTCGTACTGCGCTAAAGCTGCTGGCATCAACGTCGATCTATGTTTCACAATCTTTATTGACGTGAGCGAGGAACTGTCGGGCTTTCAAGCTGCGTTTAAGGCTCTTGAACGCTTCGAACTGCAGAGCTTCCCACTAGTACTAGACGTCGGCTTTCCTCGGATGCGTCAAGAGCTCGGCTGTGGCATGATGCAGACATAATATGAGGTGCGTGAGGCAGCCCTGACAAGCAATGGTTTGGAGGACCAACGTCAGAGGATCTGATAGGTCCAGACATCGGCAAAAGTCATCGGAGTCCTGAACTAAGGAGTTCGCCCGCCTGACTCGTCCAACCTTTTAAAAACTATTATGGTTTTGTCTCATTATGCCCCTCTCGGCATTGCGGAAAATGTCCTTCACAAAGTGCCGATAGCAGGTACAGTCTCTTAATGAAAAGGCTTCTGGCCGGAAGATTTTAGTTTGAGCAGCATAACGGAGTCATCACGGCACCAAAAGACTAAACGGGTTTGAAATACTAAAATAAAGTTTCTTACCTCGTTGTAGACGCTTGCTGCTTGACGCGCGTTTTGAATGCCCTGCTACTCGGAGCGCTCAAGGGATAATTATTTGACTAGAAGTGAAAGCTGCGGCCTGAAGAATTTTGATGGGGGATGTCCATAGTCAATGAAATATCTTTCTTTTCGGTCGATTTTGGCCACTGTGGGACAAAGGCGGTCTCTCTGCAATGTCTGTGTGCTTCTGCTCAGCTGGCAACGCGGCTGAGGGGCTACACCTCCTCGTAAGAAAAGCGGCGCTTTTATGACTTCAGGGCACGTATGTAAGACCCTATTGAGTTAAGTACTGACTGCAGTTTTATAGGTACTCGCCGAAGCCAGTCGAAAAGAAAAAAAATATTGTCTACCTATATCGGAGAGGTTCTCCGTCTCAAGTCTCTTAACAGCCTGTTACTGACTCGCTGCAAAGCTACAGTTGCGGAGCAAAGGCGATATGGTGTCACCTTGATCTCAATCAGCCTGTCGCTCGTAATCAAGATGGCCTTCTCTCGATCTTCTCAGTAGAATTCGATGTGCCACTAGCCGCTCTTGAGATCCATCGACAAGAATTACTTATTTCTTGTATCCACCCCCAATATCGTATACTCATGTATTTTATGTAATATTTTGATTTTTTTTGCCCCGTTAAAGATCCCCAGGTGGTCGAAATTATTCCGGAGCCCTCCACTACGGCACCTCCTTCTTCCTTTCCTCTTTCACTCCCTCCCTTATCCCTTCCCTTACGGCGCGGTTCAGGTGTCCAATGATATATGAGACAGGTAATGCGCCATTTCCTTTCCCCAAAAAACCAATTATATATTGCCCCCTTTAGTTTTGTTGTATTGTTTACTTTTACGCAAAAAAAATGCTGTGAACCTTTTCTGTGTATTTTTGTTTCCTAAAATCCTCCTTTTTCATCAGTACCCCCCTCCACCCCCCGTGTATCGCCCTGCTGGACCAATAGGGTACAATAAATAATAAACGGTTCAGAGCCGTTACCGGTTTTCGTCATGTCTGGGAGGTGAAACAAATTCGTCTCTGTTTTCTTGTTCAGGAAGTGCTAATCGCCACGTTACAGAAGCCTACAGTCATTCTTTTCTCTCACGACAGTAGACGCTCACTGACTATTGGAATGCTGCAACATGTCGTACCCCAACACCTCTTACACTTTGTTCCTGATATCTCCTTGTCGCGGAAAAAACACGATAGGAGCTTCATTGTACAGGCAATGAGTATTTGTCGCTCGTTATTTCGTGACTGCAGTCTGCCGAAGATATAGCGATGAAGAGAAGCATTCACCGCAACTGAAAGCAGGCTCTTCAGCTGACCCTGTCTGTACCGGCGCAGCGCTGAGTAGAGTTCGAAGGTGCGTTGAGGTGCTTAGGCTAGTGGCATTATTAAAGATGGGTGTGACAGAACAAACACAGTGATCATGTCGGTAATTTCATGTTTCTTTGTGCTAGTATCAGTACTCCTGGCTGAAGTTTGTCTCTATCAACTTGCCGTACGTATTTCTGAACTGAGCACTGCCTGGTGCAACACCGAAGCATACTTACGGCAGCGCTACGTACCACTGTAACACTTGCTTGAAGTGCGCCATCATGGCTACTTCGCGGGGAGTCCAGAAGTCTATTCTTAAAATCAACTAGCGCGAGCGCTGTTGAGGCACTAAGAAGGTCGCAGGATATGTGTTCGTGTATCGTTACTCTTGCCGTGCAGCGTCCCGTCGGTTTAATAAGATGGCCACGGCTGCGCTGACCTGTGGGCCATGAGAGTGGTCATCACTTTTAACGCAATAACGTTTAATATAACGTTCGGCGGAAAACCCGGCGTTGGCATGACTGGAAAATCCTGATTGGTCGAGAGGGTAGTGATGTAGAAAAGCATTTTTACTTTTAGAAAAAGTATTCAAGCGGAAGTGAACAGCGGTTATTTGAATTGGAATCCCGGCAGGCAACCTGTACACCACTGAAGAAAGTTCGTTCGGTGGGATAACCGAGGCCTTGTTCAAGCACCTCACACAACACAGGACACGATATAAATTACAGGAGCGATTAGTTATTTCGGGTTACTAATTAGTGTCGCCGAATAATATGGACGTTTATGTATAATAAAGCAGTATATGATGGCAACAAGCATGTTGCTGTCTACGAAAGGGTGCGGCAGGGGACCCCAAAGAGACAGTAGGGACCCTTTGACACTACAGCGTCCTACTCTTAAGGTGAAGGAAAGTGTTCCCAACTTTTTTTTACCTGCGACGCGATAACTAACAGGTCACAAAGCTTTTCACGCCTGACTCTACCCAAGCAGTAACCTTGCGGTCGTCGACGGCAACTTCCAGGTCAGCGATTCTTCCGTAGCGTTGCACGTGTTCTTTTAGTTCTGCCGCGGCTTCGTCTGGTGTTTGTGTCGTGACTGAACGGCAACTTAGTGGAGTTACTTGAATCTGTCATCGTGGCTTTGATGGGTCGCACCGTTGAATTCTTCGTCTGCGAGCGTTGCTTTGTCCTCGCTGGAGGATATTGATCTCTCTCCCGAAACCAACCTCAGCTCGGAAAGTTGCGGTCTTCAGTTGCCTCTACAGGGGCTAGCAGGCGTTCTCGGGCGGCCGGTGCGTAGCTGCGGGGGACGGTGGAAATTGTTCTTCTTATGGCGATGGTGACCTCGATGGGTAGCTCAATGGGTATGTGGCGTGACGCAAGTACTCTTCTTGTTCTTGAGGTCGGTGACCGGGCCGTGGTCGTGGTGTATAACCTCGAATACCCAGCCATACGTTTTAACGTGCAGTGTCTCGGAACATGTGCGGACTCTCCGCAATGGAAGCATATAGGGCGGATGCAATCGCTTCTCCGCTTATGGCAATTTCTGTGACTCGCACGCCCCTAGCAAAAAGGCCTGGAGGATAATTGAAGGCGGTGCTCTAGCAAAACAGGTTGGTATAGGCGACAGCTTGGCGTCGCTTGCTCGGAGCCCGAGCAATGTTTTGCTGTGGCACAGATCAGGCCAGCGACTGTTGCGCGGCGATCGACATCGTCGGAATGGCAACTGCTTGCTTCACCTTTTCGCCCCCACATTCCCAAGTGTTGATATTTGGGGTAGCTGTTACGACATCATTCGACGGAGCTGTTCACGTATTATCTCTCGGATGAACTCACGTATGTTAACTTCAAAGGTTGTCATGTAGTGCCGAGCTCATTCTGCCGATAATGAAGCGTAGCTCAACATCTCCACATTGTGCTTAGCCAGTGTTCGAAAAGGCAGAATTAAACAGGCTAGAGTAGGCGTCTGAGCTGGATTCGGCAAACAGACTAACATAGTAACGCGAAAGGTAGCCGGCACTTTTGTGGATGCTACCATATTTGTAGACCTCCATTCATACATAGCCTTGTATGCGTATCGCCAAGTGGATTAAATTGCCCGTTAGATCCTTTAAAAGAGAGCCAACAGAGCGCATGATCATCGCTTACAACCATAAAATGCTGGCTATTTAAATACTGGCAAAATGTTCCTACAGCCCAATCTATGGCTAAGCACACGCACTCAGTTATTTTGTAAAAACGCTCTGGTGTATAGAGGAGGCGCCAGAGTTCAGCCATTAAGGTCGGGCCTGGATTTCTGCTGAGCAAAGGCAGCGTCTGTTCCATGAACGCTGGCGTCAGAACTAACCTCAGTGGGGCGGCCACATAGCAGTGTGCCAAGATAGCCATGCTGTTAGCTTCGACATCAGTGCAACAACGGCGTGAACTTGCATGGGTTCTCAAAACAAACTGATGTCATCTTTAGGAGATCGATGAGGGGGCATACAATGTCGGCGAAGCCTTCAATGAATTGAAGAAGCGTAGTTTGTTGGGCCAGTTGGTGTATGGTACGTGGAAAAACCAGCGAAAAGGACGCATTCACAAGGAGGAGAAGTACACAGGACAACTGGCGGACAACTGGCGTCCTGTGTACTTCTCCTCCTTGTGAATGCGTCCTTTTCGCTGGTTTTTCCACATACCTTCAATGAAGGGTTGGAAGTATGAGCACATCCCCAGAAACGCCACAAGTCGTTTGAGGAACATGGCACCGATCTTATTCCTGGATGGGCGCCTGCAGCGCCAAAGACACCGCCCAAGTTGGTAACCTCACGCCGTTAGAAACGATATCTTGAAGTGCTCAGCTCCAGACCCGCATCATGGACGAGTTAAATAATCTGTAAGAAATTATCACTGTGGGACGAGAAGCTCACACACTAATACTTCTTTGCTGCTCTTAACACTCTCACGCTCTGAATTTCAGCATATAAAGCGTATATTTCTGTCAATACGGTATGTAAGCTCATTATAGAGCGCAACTGTTTTCATGAAAAGAATGCAACCTGCCGAAAGACAGTGTAATCACCTAGAAAACGCTGAAGGCCCTTTATCTCGCGACGTAGCTTTCTATTGTAGTCTGCTGCACAGCACAAAATTCCAGCCGGCTTCCCGAAAGCAACCGGTGCAGCTGTACCTGTTTCTACCAAGTACTGAGCTCACAAACATTCAAGGTTGCTAACAGCAGCTACTTGACGTTCGCCATTCTGACCAATTACCAGTTGAGCCAGGCATCCATGATTCCCGGTAGATATTACATGGGTGAGGCATTCTTTGAGGTAGTAGCCTTTCTCGTTCATCTAAATCGCCTAGAACATTTTTTTTTTGCTCTTGGATCTCCTTCGTCGAGTCTTCTGCCTGGAGGGGACGGTATAGTTAAACTCCTCACACGAGGCCGACGTGGACGACACACCACGTTTCACGGCCGCACTTCCATTGTTATGCAGTATTTCTGCATTCTCAAGGATATGCAAGCCACAAAGATCTTGATTGGATTTGGCCTCGCGAAGTACCGCTATCCCACAAAAATGAAGGGGCTAGAGGTGATGACGAGGGGTTCGTGGCGCGTATTCGCCACGCGCCATGAAAGCCACGACGAAGCAACAACGCCCCGCGGCATCTGCCACGGCGAAGCGACTGCCGGATAACCATCGCAGTAAGTGGGGGAATGCATAGGACGGATGAGACCGTTAATTTTTAGCCATATTGATCGACTTTGCGAGAGCCACAACTGGCTGCAGGAAGCCGACACCGCTGACGTGAATGTGTTATTGTGTGATTGCGCGCCCATGCGCAGTGTGATAAGGGTACTGGTTAAAGAATCCTGGGTAGTCAGAATTCGGCCGGAGCCCTTCGCTCCGGTGTCCATTATAGCCATAACGCAGCTCGGTAGACCCCATACGATTCAAACTAACATCACTGTTCTCGAGCGCACGTGTGGCGAGAATTGCGAGATTACATTCTGAACTGTGACAGACACAGTGCAGATTTGCAGTTGATTCTGGCTCGCCAGGCATGCCTTGTGAGGCGGACGCACGCTGTTTGTGCTTCGGTAGGCAAGGAACGCTCTTACCCTGAGGTTTCCTTGGGTGGTGCAATCGGGAACGATCCGAGCATACTGACCAAAATTTTTACATTCCCTCAGCGCACACTGCTTTGGCCCTCCAATTAACGTAAGAACTTGCAGCGCCATGGCACAAGGTAGTTTTCCTTGCACAAAGTGGGGTCAGAGATGCTTTTCCCAAGCATTTCGTCCTAACGAAGCCGAGCACCAGACAAGGCAAAGCTTGTGCCGTTGTATCACCGGTGGGTACACGGCGGCTCTGGGGATCGAGCCCCGCACCTCCCGCATACGAGGCGGATTGTCAAACCACTAGGCCACCGCTGCACGCCGATTAGAGTTCTATACCCTGGTACACCGTCATGATTGTGATGCGTGATGAATGTTTCCTAGTGGCGCCAGGTGTTTTACACTGCCACCGTTAACCTGAAATGAGGTACATATCAGCTTACAGCCAGAAGAGGCAACTGTAGCGTGCAACTGCACCAAATGATGTTTTCCTCACAGACCTAAAGTTGTCTTGTTTTCTCTCATTGCAGAACCTATGGCGCGTATAATCTTTCAAGAAGGCTCACCTTCGCCACTCGGCGACGACAGAACGAAGCAGGTTTCGTAATCAGTGTAGTAAACATCATACACGTGTTCATAATCTGTAAACGAAAAAAAAAACAAGCAAGCAAGTTCAAGCTTTTGTACGAGGCCACTGTTGTTTGGCTTCGGCAGTAATCATGCAGGCCTGGCAAAATAATTTTAATGCAATTTGCAGTGTTGCCTTACCAGAATTATTTCTTGTGAAATATCAGCGCACGCTAAAGAGCCGCAGATGCCCCTTAACTACGGCGTCCGTCATAGGCCTTGTGTCGCTTCAGAACGTCAAATCTCACAATTTGCAACTTACCCACATAGAATTCGTCGTATCTAGCTATGAAGGTTATTCTATTTTTCACACTCCCACCATCAGAGCTTGAAGTAGTTGGCCTATAAAATAATGTGCGCTCCTCCCTGCAGAAGAAAACGAACGTCAAATTATCACTACATCTTCTACTTAATAAATCTTGCTGGGCTTAAAAAATTCGCAGCCATCTTTGTCTATCCGGCTAACAGTCATCAGCAGCCTCCCACGACAGCAGACGTATCTGCGCCAAATCCTTACTGACACCATAAATGCAAGGCAAGTTCCTGCTGTGCATCTCATTAAACCCTGTTACAGGCTTCAAACAGGGTCGGTAGGAGCGCTCTTTACTGCAGCACTACCAGGCGGTCTTCAAACGATATGTTCGATACAGCCAACCAGTTCTCTCAAGTACGCGCGTCTACTTAGTGCAGGTTTCTCAACGTGTGCAGAACTTATCCTCGAGACATGCTTAAGACTGAGTTATTATATCGTTAGTGGCCAGCCTTGATACGGACGCCAGAACTGTCACCGGCATGATCTAAACTGGGGCACAGAAAGAGGATCCCTCAAATGAACAGCGCACATTTACTGCGGGAGAGAGACTGGCTGTTCACTCCGCTAAAAGGCAAGGGAGCTTTTATGGCTTTTCCGCCTTCTGGAATGTTCCCCGCTAAGCACGATGATTTTAAAAGGCGCTCGCGGTGTCCATCGCATCCTTTGGTTTGTGCAGTTGTCAAAGGCTTCTGACAAAAACGCCAAAATTGAGAAAGCTCGCGCCCTCCCCCTATGTGTGGGGTGTAAGACTGTCAGTAATTTTTAAAAATAGGCTTTTTGAGTTACAAGACCGCTTTTTACAGCATATCATTCTCAGAATGTAGTGCATCTGAATACAGCTGGGACAAGATAACTAGCAAGCTGGTTAAGCCTGAAGGAGGTCTCGAAGTCAGAGACTGAGGGCGGGGAGGAGAGGAGATGGGGTCGTGTAGATAGTAGCGCAATGCAGTAAAGATCTAAATCAAGCAGCAGCAGTCACACAAAATGCACTGAGTTATCAACAAATGAAAGAGAAAATTGTTGAACATAATATTTACTACGTTATATTTTGTTATCCAAAGAAGCAAATAAGAAACAAAACCAAAGCCACAAAACACCATTCGAATACATGGCCAGGTAATATGCTCAATACTGTGCTTCAGGCTGAAATCAGAATCAGAATGATTGAGAATTAGACATACAAACAAGAAAAAAATTTCGATTTCTGAGAAGAAACATTTAAACTTAAGATTAAATCGACAAATTGATTACGCCTCCTTTCTTGCAACAGTAATGAGTTCCAAACTAATGAAGCATGAAAGTTGGCTATGAATTTTTTGTTTTAGTTTTAAAATTGAAAGGTAAATTTGAATAGTTCCCAAGTTGCTGAATAAATAACTTCTGAACTATTACTGCTAGACTCTTTATTTAAGAAAGAGGCGTGTAGCCCCCAGTAATTAATATCTATAACCATTTTTTACAACTTGGAATTTCATAGTCACTGCGACGCAAGTAATTTCGGGGCCACACATTGGCGAAAGCCAGTCCGCCGCAGCCAGAAAGAGTGCTGACTACGGCAACGACCGCTCGTCAAACAACAGGGCGGGTGTCTCAAGAATTTCGACGTTCGGATTCTATTTATTTCCAAACGAAGTTGCTTATGACGTTTTTTGTACGATTACAACCCCGCAACATACAGATACCAAGAATAGATAAAATCATGCCATGTGAGAGATACCTAGTTTCTACACACTTCACAAATACGCCGCGCTTAGGCAGAACTTTGCAATAATATTTAACAAATTTACGCTCACAGCAGCCTCCTGTCGTTGAGCAGGCCGTGGTGAGTCAGTGGCTTTGACGTTCGTCTACTGATCCAAGGTCGTGGGATCGATCCCATGCACAGCGACCGTATTCCGAAAGTAGTTTAATGCAAAAGAAAACGCCTTTGCGCTGAGAGATGTGACCGCCTGTTAAATGACCCTAGTACCCTGGTGGTATACACGGTGTTTCGCCAAGACCTTACACATTTAAATAAAGAAGGTTTATTGAGTTGCAAGCGTGCTTCTTTCGACAAATTATTGTCAGCGGTGTAGTATATCAGAATACAGCCAAGATGTGCAAACTAGCGGGCTGATTAACTAATATTGGATAGTTAACTTTGATCTATTGCTATTAGGCTCCTTAATCATTCAGAGGCGCGGAGCATACCATAAGTAATCTCCAAATCAAATTTTAGAATTTCAAAAACGCGGTAACCCTCGGCACTATGGCCCAACAAATTTGTGCCACATCGCGCCAAAATACATGCGCTTCCGAGAACCTGTCGCGCCAGTCAGTATGATGTCGGCGCGATGAAGGTAATGGTTGATTCATTGACTGAAGTGCTAGAGCATACGGTGCCTTGGCCCAGAAGGAACCGAATAGCGCGTGACACCTGCACGAGAAGGGAGCGTCATCACCTTCGGCGGCTGGTGCCGCTCGTGCAGCGTAAGGCTGCTGCTGTGGCTACGGTAGCCACTACCCCGCTAGCGAAGGAGTCCAGTGAAGCTTGGAGCCGCAACGATACGCGCCGCACCTGAGGAGTGGCAGGGAAAAATGGCGGAGGAGGGCAGCCGGACGGTTGGGGCAGAGAAACCGCATATGAAGGTGCATTGGGCGGGGCGTCCTCTGCGAAGGCTGGCTTCAAGCGGTCGATTGAAATGATGTCAGAGCGCCCATGTATGCCGACGAGGAAGAACTTAGATGTTCTTTCGAGCACACGGAACGGACCGTCGTAGGGGCGCTGAAGCGGCTTGCGGACAGAGTCTCGGCGAAGAAAGACGTGTGTGCAAGTTGCTAGCTCGGATGTAACGTGCGAAGATGGCCGAGACTGGCGTCGGAGGTGTGGTGCTCGGAGATGACAGAAAAAATGGCAGAGCTGCGTCACGTAATCGCAAGAGTCGGGACTTGTAGACGTATCGGTGGATTCGAGAAATTCACCAGGAAGACGCAGGGGCGAGCCGAAGGCATGTTCTGCAGGAGTGCTACGAAGGTCTTGTGTCACAGTAGCACGGAGGCTGAGCAGAACCAGTGGTAGGGAGGCAGTCCATTGTGTAGTGTCGAGTTGGGCTTTGAGGGATGTCTGTAGCGAACGATGGCAGCGTTCGATCATGCCGTTGACGATGGATGGTAAGCAGTAAGAAGTTGGAGGGGCGGAGCAGAGAAGGGTATTCATTCAAGAATATCTCTTAGGTCGACTGGTGTTGACTAGGTATACTGGCAAGCGGTCCTCGACACTTGCCGTGCATGTAGACCAACACGCTTTAGTGGCGCAGCAAATCAGCTCCGAGGATTGGGTAGCGTACCTCCGCGACGAGGAAAAGCCATCGAAACACACGTCGGAGACCCAAATTAAGTGTGAGAGGAGGTTCTCTGTACGTAGGGACGAGGGGAGGTTAGCGGCTTGCAGGGATGGGCCAGTGCGGAGAGAATGTGATGACGTAATGCAGCAGGGAAGGACGCTCTCCTCTGCTCCGGTGTCGACGAGAAAACGGAGGCCCGAGATGTGGTCGCGAATGAAGAATGAGAGGCTGGTCTCCGGGGTGACACGACTTGCCGCTTCCAATGGTGTCATGGGAACGTTCCCTTGAAGCAACGGGGGAGGGGGGGGGGGGGGGTGTACAACGACGCGCTGCGCCGCCGAAGGTACGGTGATACCAGCACTCGCTGGCCTGAACAGGCGGCGTAGCACTACGTCGGAGAAGTAAGGTTTGGCGAAGGGAAGGTGAAAGAGATCGGGAAGTCGACAGTGCGGCAATCTGGCCTGAGAGATGTCTAGTCTCGCGTAGAATTCGTCACGGAAGCTATGAATGTCCACGCCGGACAGAAGAGATGATGGCGAGGTAGGAGCACGCGAGACTGCGCCAAGAGAAATTGCGAGGTAGGAAACGTCCATGACGAAGTCCGCCTGCTTAGAGAGCTTCTCCAAATACAACCCCTGGGCTGACCGAGCACCATGCGTACCGGCGACGACAAGCGCTGGTGGAAAAATTTACGCAGGAAGTATTGGTTGAAGTAGAAGCCTTGTCGTTCTGGATCTAGCCGCCGCAGCAGCTATGTAGGTTTGCGGTCCCCCAATTCTTCGGAGGAGATGAGCTGCTGCAGACGGGGAT
The DNA here is from genome assembly GCF_052857255.1 of Amblyomma americanum. NCBI lineage: Eukaryota > Metazoa > Arthropoda > Arachnida > Ixodida > Ixodidae > Amblyomma > Amblyomma americanum. Next base: position 94,175,810 of record NC_135503.1, read on the forward strand.
GTTCCGAGACTGCTTTTCGCTTTATGAGCCCAGCAACCAACGTGTCAAACGGGGTCGAGGCGGGCGGAGTTATGAGAAGGTCGTGAACTTCGGCGGCAATCTCAGGTGGTAGCAACGCAGTGACGTGATACGGCCAATATTGTACTGGCTGTTGATCTGAGCGAGCCAGAGCTGAGGATCGGCCGTCGAAAACTGGGGAAGGCGAAGGGACAGCGCACAGACGGCGCTGGAGGGTCCGTCACCTGGCATGGCGGAGGCGTTGTCGTCGGCGTTGGCCATGGTGGGAGCGGCTGTTCCAGCTGACGTCGGGGTCGCCACTTGGTCGCACCAATCATTATGAGGCCGCCATGATAGAGGACATAATTGATTTATTGGCTGAGGTGCTACAGCATATGACGCCTTGACCAAGAAAGAACCGAATGCGCGTGCCGGTGTCACGCGTCGTTCGGTGGCTGGTGCCGCTCGTGCTGTGTAGGCCACTGCTGCTGCTACAACCTCTGCAGTCTTGGCAACTCGTCGAATTAGTTAAAATCGGTTGGGCCACAGCGCCGCGGTTAACCGCATTTTGAAATTCTAACAGCTGATTTGAATATTAAATACCATAGGTCGTACACCTCTCTCGAGAATTAATGAGAATAAAACAAATCGTTAAAAAGTTAGCTTTTCAATATTAGTTAATCGACCTCCTAGTTACCGCATGTTGGCTGTATTCTGATGTACTACACCGTTTCAACGCTGTGCCGAAAAAGCGCCCTTCTAACTCAGAAAGCCTATTTTGAAAACTTGTGTAAAATATTAGGTGAAACCCCCTGTATATCAACCCGGGGGTCTCCACTAGGGCGTCCTTCATAGTCCATCTGTCCCTTTGGGACGTAGAACCCCACAAACAACCATTCTAATCGAGATGTGCAGGCTTGAGTTTTTGGAAAATTGTGATTCAAATTACTTTGCCCCTTTATGTGATTGGTTTGCGATAGGTATTTTGTGTAATTATAAGGAATATACGTGCTATTCTGACCTCTTTTCTGGCGGTTTTCCTTGCTATCTGCCATCAGCACCGTGAGCGGTAGAGTCACCAACCCTCTGAAAATTACGTGCTCACCTCGAAGTTAACCGGTTTAAGCTTTGACATAGTTTCTTAGGGTTCTGCAAGTAGGAACAGCCTTCCATCCATATAGTATAAGGGTACGAGTTGCACCCATATACTCAGCATTCCGATCTCCTTACACTCACCATTTGGTTTTGTTGGTATGATCAACCACAACCAAAATGTCAACTGTGTATAGGATTTCCATGGTGATGCAGAGCGCGTTCACAGCCAAGAACTCCGCAGTAGTTTTTGTGTCCAGACCATACGCGGCTCTCTTTGACATTTTTAACAGCTGAAATGAGAAAACAAGACAGCTGAATGCGCATCATGACGCTCGTTTGTTCAGAACTGCGTAATATTATTTTCCACGCAAATTCTGCGCTGGCACCCCACCAATACATGATTGAAAACAAAATTTGCAGATTAAAAAATTTGGGGAAAACTTATGCTCCGCCCTTAACGGTATGTCGCCATAGCCTTAATGGGTCCCGTCAGCGGCTCCTTCTCCGCACGCAGACGCCGACACTGTTTCCATAACATGTGAAAGATAACACGGCATACACATAATTACCCAAATTTTCTGTTCTGCGAAGTTCAATTACTTCATATACCTGCATGTCCTAATGACTTTTGCACCATATTGCAACTTTTTAATGGGCAGTTTTGCAACATTTTGACCACAATGCTTTCCACAGATCCACATATGTCGTCGCGATACTCTCGACCAATCCGGCTTTTCCGCACACACCTGAGAAAAAGCCTAATATGCCGGGCTCTATGCTGAACGGGACCCTTAACGTTGCTGCGTTAAAAAAGTGAATATAGGAATTGCCTTCACAATACACCTTAAATTTTCAGCCAACAAACTATCAAGCAAAGCAGCGAAGGGGGGCTAGCTTGTTGTACATTTTTGGCGTAAATAACGCACTACACTAGAAATTATGCTAGGAATTCCTAATTTAGCGCGTTATTTTCGTCAAAAAAACTCGGATCAAGGGGATCTTTGTACTGTAACAGGCAAAAATAAATTTTTTTTCACTTCCTGTTCTCAGACTCTGAATACAATGCTACAATGCGTGGCTAATGCTCTTTCGAACATCTAGGCTACAATTTTAGGTTTATAGCAGTATTGGAGCTTTATATGCTATGATGAGTAAAGGCAACACAGGCGAAAAGTTAGGTATAGGGAAGTGTTTGAGGATTTTTTCTGTTCAAATTTGTCCGTGCAATCTTTTTGCCTCATTGTTTTTGTGATTGTATGCATGCGCGAATACAAGTGGCACCGGAAGTAAAAAGCCATAGTGTGGTGTCGAACTGAGCTGACATTTGAATGTCTGAGCTTCAGCAGAAGTATACAGAGATAGCATTCATCGGACTTCACCCGCTTCGCTTGGACAGCATACTGCGCACAGGACGGCACGAACAGTGCCGTCGCTCCAACCACCACCACGCAGTTCGGGTAGCCATGTGCGCTCCTTTAAGCACACTTTATATTTCCAAGACGTCTGCGCATTCAATCGTTTCATTCTTTCTCTGAGAACAGTTAGTGTTTTGAAGGATAGGATGTTAACGAGAACAGCGCGAAAACCATCAAGAGCGGCGTTTCCTTGACGCCAATTCACCCCGGCAACGTGGCCGCTTCTCCTGTACCCTTTTCTTTCAGCTCACTTTGTCTCTCCCTCTATATTCCTCTTTCTCTTTCATATTTCCACGTGGTAGGCATTGAGGCAGGTTGGTGCCAGTTGACAGACCTCTTCTTTTAGTGCGATAAAACACATAATGGCCGTTCCTTGTTTTTAGACATTGGTTGGTTCGTTTGTGTTTTCCTGCGAAGCCTGCTTTGTGGAAGGTTGCCCATCTGCCCTCTGGGTTGTGTTCAATCTGCTAGGTGCATGTATACAAGATGTTTCACCGAAGACTTTACACAATTTTTAAAAATACGCTTTTTGAGGTAAAAGAGCGTTTTTGGGCATAGCATTATCACTGGTTTAGTACATCAGAATACAGCTAAGACATGCTGTATATAGCGGTCTGGTTTACTGATATTGACTTGTTAACTATTTCGCTATTACGGTTAGGTTCCTTAAATGTCTAGAGGCATGTAGCCCACTAATTAATATCCATATCTGTGTTTAGAATTTCGAAAACCTGATTACCCTTGGCGCTGTGTTTTGGCTATTTCGACAGCTACGTGCTGTTACATCTCGCCTACGACGCGCGGTATAGCCGGCGCGGATGCAACGGACGCCGCGGCTTCGTTCATCGCGGCCGCAACGCCTCCCGCCAAGCGCGTCCAGGCAGGTTTCAGTGCCACGTGTCGTCGTGCGTGCGTGTGTGTGTGTGTGCATGTTGGTGCCCACGCTTGTCAAAGCGCGGCAGCCGGGGAGAGGAGCTCCCCAACTGGGAGGCGAGGAGGTCTGACCGGCGCCGGCCTGGCGGACGCGCCCGTCACGTCTGGACATGTTCAAGCGTCGCCGTATCGGACGCCTCTTCCCAAGCCGTTCCTTCTTGCCCTCGACTCCGTGGGTATAAAGGGGGCTGCCCCGGACGCCAACGGGAGACTTCGATTCCTTCCTTCGAGTAACGTGGTCGCCCTGACCGGCTGCTCTTTTGAGATGCCAGAATAAACAAGTTGTTCTGTTGCCAGTCGACTCATCCTTTGCCGGGACCTTCGGATGTTTCCAGCTTTGCCCCAGGCCGCCAGGCCAACGCTACCCTTGGGGCTTGCAACCCATTTGCAACAACTGGTTGCCAGCGGTGAGATCGCGACAACGGAGGCCAGCAGCGAAGATATGCGGTCAACTGTATGCTGAGCAGCACAACGACCATCCGGGAGCAGTGCAACGAGCCCTGTGTGATGACTGGTTGCCTGCAGCGGAACGACTGCGCTGAATTCTTGGCTGCGAGGTTTGGTGAGTGCGGGACTTTCTTCTTCTGAGTTTTGCCAGGCTTTTGTTAGTGTCAGAAACAGAGCTGGTAATTGTGTTGTCGTTGCTGCCGGGTTAGTTTGCGGCAAGACAATAGTAGGCAGTAGAGAAAGCAGCATTCGGAGCAGCCATGGATTTGAAGTCGTTGCGCAAACCGAAATTGCTGGAGCTTGCAAGAGAGTTGGGTCTGGATGTCTCAGACAAACTCAGAAAACCAGAACTGCTAAGGGCTATTCTTGAGTTGGAGGCTGAGGATGACGAGCTGTCGGAATGCCTTGAGACCATTGAGGAGAGGGAGCAAAAAGAGGAGCGCGAACGTAAAGAGCAGAAAAACGAGCGCGAACGTAAAGAGCAAAAAGAGAAAGACGAGCGCGAACGTAAAGAACAAAAAGAGAAAGAGGAGCGAGAACGTAAAGAACAAAAAGAGAAAGACGAGCGCGAACGTAAAGAACAAAAAGAGAAAGAGGAGCGCGAACGTAAAGAGCAAAAAGAGAAAGAAGAGCGCGACCGTCAACACGCTTTGGAAATGAAGCGTCTCGAGGTAGAGATGGAACGCGCTCGTAATGGAAGTCAGGCACACGGTGCAGGAGAACAGGTATCGTTCAAAATGACTGACCTGATGCGGCCGTTTAAGCTTGGAGAGGACATTGGTTTGTTCCTGGTTAACTTTGAGCGAACGTGCGAGAAGCAGGGGTTCTCTCGGGAAACGTGGCCACAGCGCTTGCTCACTTTGTTACCCGGCGAGGCGGCCGACGTAGTCGCTCGCTTGAAGAGAGAGGAGGCAGAGGATTTCGACCAAGTGAAATCGAGTCTGCTAAAAAAGTACAGGCTGTCAGCGGAGGCGTTCCGTCGGAAGTTTCGGGAAAATGAAAAAGGCAGAAATGAGTCATATACAGAGTTTGCCTACAGGCTTATGTCAAACATGCAGGAGTGGCTCAAAGAAGAGAAAGCGTTTGGTGACCACGAGAAAATTCTGCAGTGTTTCGGGCTGGAACAGTTTTATAGTCGGTTACCTGAGAACGTGCGGTATTGGGTCTTGGATAGGCCAGACGTTAGTACAGTGGCTAAAGCCGCCGAGCTAGCCGAGGAGTTTGTGACGCGTCGGGCTCGCGGAGCTAAGGACGGTCAAAAGGGTGAATTTGGCTCCAAGTCTGAGAGGCCGAAGTTCACACCCTTGAGAGCAAGGGGGGACACGCGTAGTGCGGATGCGAGTGAAAGCAGTCCGACCGAACGTAAGGAGACGGCGGCAGCCGAAGCCGAACGCAGAAAGCGGTTCGAGGCGAGGCAAGCGCGCGTGTGTTATACGTGCCAGAAGCCGGGTCACTTTTCGGCGCAGTGTCCAGAAACAAAAACAAAAGTCGTGTTTTTGTCATTATGCAGCACTGACGAGAACATGAAGCTTCTCGAGCCTTACATGCGAGACTTCCTCGTGAACGGGAAAGAGTGCCGAGTGCTTCGTGATTCCGCAGCTACAATGGATGTAGTTCACCCCTCTTACGTAGAACCCGATATGTTTACGGGCGAGTGCGCATGGATCAAGCAAGCCGTGGAAGCTCACAGCGTGTGTCTGCCCGTAGCAAAAGTGCTTATTGAAGGACCTTTCGGAGCAATTGAGACGGAGGCCGCAGTGTCATCTATGCTGCCCCCCCAGTACCCGTACCTATTTTCGAACAGGTCCGATCACCTCCTGCGCGAGAAGGGGCTTTTGTTTGGTGAGGCTAGCGTTCAGGCCTTAACCAGATCGAGAGTTCGGGAGCTCGCTGCAAAGGCGGTAGTTGCGGGGCCGACGTTGTCGAGCAATGAGAAAGGGTCGGAGGCGCAGCAAGCTGATATTCAGAGCACGTACGAACTGAATAAAATTGAGCCTGTAGCGCTGAAGGCACCAAGTACTGAAGAGGAAACGCCCGACACGGGAAAGTTAGAAGAGCTATCTGCAGATTTGCTCATCGCGCCTACGTCCGATGGACTTAATAGGTTGCTAAAAGTCAGCCGGTCGGCTTTGATAGCCGAGCAAAAAAAGGATGGCAGCCTAGAAAACATGCGCTGCAATGTCAAGGAAGGTATCGCCAAGAAAAATGTTCGTTTTGTGGAAAGAGGTGGGGTCTTGTACCGGAAGTATCTAGACCGCAGGGGAGTCGAATTCGATCAGCTGATCGTGCCTCAGTGCTACCGTCAGGATCTGTTGCGCTTGTCGCATGGCGGTTCGTGGTCCGGACACCTAGGAGTTAAGAAGACTAAGGACCGTCTCTTGCAAGAGTACTATTGGCCAGGGTGTTTTCGTGACGTAGAAACCTTTGTGAGGACATGTGACACCTGTCAGCGGGTTGGCAAACCAGGAGACAAATCGAGGGCGCCGTTGAAGTTGGTGCCTATCATTACGGAGCCTTTTAGACGGCTCGTTATTGATACAGTGGGACCTCTGCCGGTAACAGCCACGGGGTACAGACACATTTTGACTGTGATCTGCCCAGCGACAAAGTTCCCTGAAGCAGTGCCGCTTAAAGAACTCAGCTCAGTTGAGATAGTCAATGCACTACTGTCCATATTTGCGCGAGTTGGTTTTCCTGCGGAAATCCAGTCAGATCAGGGTACAGTGTTTACTAGCGCTTTGACGACAGCCTTTCTCGAAAGGTGTGGGGTAAAGCTGTTACACAGCTCAGTGTACCACCCACAGTCGAATTCCGTTGAGAAGCTCCACTCCGTCATGAAGCCCGTGTTGAGAGCATTGTGTTTTGAGCAACAAAGTGATTGGGAGCTGTGTCTGCCTGGGGTGATGTTTGCATTAAGGACCGCGCCGCATGCGGCTACGGGGTTTTCGCCAGCTGAGCTGGTGTACGGTCGCTCGCTGCGGTCTCCGCTTCGCATGCTTCGAGACTCGTGGGAAGGCAGGGGCGACGACCCAGTCGTGGTCGAGTACGTGCTTAGTCTCCTCGAACGCTTAAGAAGGGCACAGGAGTTGTCAGGTGAAGCAATGGCAAAGGCCCAGCAGAGGGCCAAGGTTTATTATGATCGGACAGCCAGGGCCCGTCGTTTTGAGGTGGGCGATGAGGTAATGGTATTGCGCACATCGCTAAAAAACAAACTCGACGTGCAGTGGGAGGGCCCAGCACGGATTGTTCAAAAACTGTCGGATGTTAACTACGTGGTGAGTCTGCCAGGAAAGCGGAAAGCACAGCAAGTTTACCACTGTAATCTGCTCAAACCCTATAGACAACGGGAAGCAGTGGTGTGTATGATGGTAAACGTTCCCGAAGAGCTTCCGGTCGAGCTTCCGGGACTAGGCTCAGTGACGAACAGGGAAGACACTGATCAGGTCATTAGTGACTTACTCAGTAAAGCACCGCTGTCGCCTGAGCAGAAAACCGAACTACACCAACTCTTACAAGAGTTTCAAGGTCAGTTCTCTGAGAGGCCTGGTAGGACTTCTGTCCTTACTCATGATATAGAACTTACCTCCCCAGAGCCAGTACGATCCAAGGCGTACCGGGTGTCACCCCGCCAGCGCGATATTATGGAGGCTGAGGTAAAGAAAATGCTACAGCTCGGTGTTATTGAGGCGGGTGAGAGTGATTATACCTCCCCTTTGATTTTAGTTGAGGTACCGGGCAAGGAACCTCGTCCTTGCGTCGACTACCGCAGGCTTAATTCCATTACTAAGGATCAAATTTATCCGATCCCTAACATCGAGGAGCGCCTTGAGAAAGTTAGTAGCGCTCAGTTTATTTCCACCCTAGATCTTGTCAGGGGTTATTGGCAGGTTCCACTTACAGAAGAGGCTAGTAGGTATGCGGCGTTCATTTCACCAATGGGAACATTCCGTCCTAAAGTTTTGAGTTTTGGTTTGAAGAACGCGCCATACTGCTTTTCAAGCCTCATGGACAAAGTGTTGCGAGGACAGGAAGAATTCGCTTTACCGTATTTAGACGACGTAGCGATATTCTCCGCATCCTGGTCTGAGCATATGGCACACTTGCGGGCAGTGCTAACCCGCCTGCGCGAAGCGGGCTTGACAGTCAAAGCTCCCAAGTGCCAATTAGCACAGGCCGAGGTTGTATACCTCGGTCACGTGATTGGACAGGGTCGTCGCCGCCCCTCTGAAATAAAGGTGGCCGCTGTGCGAGACTTCCCGCAACCGCGCACGAAGACCGATATTCGGTCGTTCTTAGGTGTCGCCGGCTACTATCCGAGGTACATCCCCAGGTACTCCGATATCGCGGCTCCCCTGACGGATGCTCTAAGAAAAACAGAGCCCCAAACAGTCGTCTGGAGCGAGACAAAGGAAAGAGCTTTTAGCGCCCTAAAGAGCGCCCTAACAAGCCAGCCTGTGCTACGATCGCCAGACTACACAAAAGGGTTCGTTGTTCAGTGCGATGCTAGTGAGCGAGGCATGGGCGTTGTACTGTGCCAAAGGGACAATGGAGAAGTGGAACACCCCGTCCTGTATGCTAGTCGTAAGCTGACCTGTCGTGAGCAGGCGTACAGCGCCACCGAGAAAGAGTGTGCGTGTCTCGTGTGGGCCGTTCAGAAATTGTCATGCTACCTAGCCGGCTCGAGGTTTATCATTGAGACGGATCACTGCCCTCTCCAATGGCTGCAGAACATCTCTCCCAAAAATGGCCGCCTCCTGCGCTGGAGCCTCGCTTTGCAACAATATTCCTTTGAGGTGCGTTACAAAAAGGGGAGTCTCAACGGTAACGCCGATGGCTTAAGTCGAAGCCCCTAACGTAGGAATCCGCCTCAAAGTTGTTGGTTACTGATGTTTTCTTCCTGAGGCAGGATTTTTAACATATTGCTTTTGTTTAGTGTTTCAAAGTGATTATGTGCTTTCTAGTGCAATTTTCCAATTTGTGGACGCGTTCTGAGTGCTGCTTGACTACTGTAAGGAACTAGGCAGTAGTATAAAAGGGGAAAGAGCCTGGCAGAGCTTAGTGAGGGTTGTCTCGTGCTTGCTGACTGAGCGGTTGCGTTTCGGCGTAGTTCTAACGCTTGCTGGGAACGAGCACAAAAATGGCAACTCTCCCGAAGTGACTTTGCAGTGTCCTATGTGATCCTGAACCCGAGAACGAGGCCTTCTCTGTGCGCTGCGCTCAAGCAACGCCGAGGGACGACCGGTTTCGATTACGAGCATCATCGAGCGACATCCCTCTGGACAGCGGATGCAGTCGCCTGACCATCGGGATATCCTTCTCCCGGCGGGGCGGTCTGTTACATCTCGCCTACGACGCGCGGTATAGCCGGCGCGGATGCAACGGACGCCGCGGCTTCGTTCATCGCGGCCGCAACGCCTCCCGCCAAGCGCGTCCAGGCAGGTTTCAGTGCCACGTGTCGTCGTGCGTGCGTGTGTGTGTGTGTGCATGTTGGTGCCCACGCTTGTCAAAGCGCGGCAGCCGGGGAGAGGAGCTCCCCAACTGGGAGGCGAGGAGGTCTGACCGGCGCCGGCCTGGCGGACGCGCCCGTCACGTCTGGACATGTTCAAGCGTCGCCGTATCGGACGCCTCTTCCCAAGCCGTTCCTTCTTGCCCTCGACTCCGTGGGTATAAAGGGGGCTGCCCCGGACGCCAACGGGAGACTTCGATTCCTTCCTTCGAGTAACGTGGTCGCCCTGACCGGCTGCTCTTTTGAGATGCCAGAATAAACAAGTTGTTCTGTTGCCAGTCGACTCATCCTTTGCCGGGACCTTCGGATGTTTCCAGCTTTGCCCCAGGCCGCCAGGCCAACGCTACCCTTGGGGCTTGCAACCCATTTGCAACAGTACTCTGCAGAGGTTGCTTTGCCTCCAAACTTTTTGAAAGCGGATGTATTTTATCGCGATGTAGGCAGAATTTGTTTGGCCACAGCGCCGAGGGTGACCTCGTTTTCCAAATTCTAAAACAGATATGTATATTACTTAAGGTGGGCTACACGCCCCTCAATGATTAGAGAGCCTAACAGTAAATGTTCGTAAGTTATCTATTCAATACTAATAAGTCAACGTTTGTTTCATTTGTCATCCAAGGGAAAGGGGCCCGGGAGGAAAAGCTGCAACTCAGAAGCTTGAGTGTGTCTGAGGCCCCACACACAGGCATGGCATGCAGCACGCGATCAGGCACTACTCAAATTAACGCGTACACAGGACGAAACATGTAATAACAGTACACACTGCTACAAAATATTACATGCTGCAAAATTATTCTTACTGTTGCAAAAAAGAGCAAAGAAAAGCATTTCCTGCTCTAGACTTCTAAGTATTTGTCTTTATTTAAGTATTTTATACTCTGTAGCACATAAGGTATTTACGTTAAAATCGTATGGGTTGTCTCGGTTTAAATGGTTGTCATAAGGAAGAGTAGTGTTTGATAACCATAGAAAGTCCTGCTACTGGAGAGCGCCCATTGTTCTCAGACTTTGCATAAACAACTTTCTCCTTCAGCATAACTTTTCTTATTCTGTGTGATTAGTTGATCAGCCTTTAGGTATCCCGTCTCGGTTGTATTCTGATGCACTACGCCGTCATGTATGCTATTATACCGAAAAAGTTCTCTTCGAAAAAAGCGCTCTTCTGATTCAAAAAGCCTATTTTGAAAAATTGCAGAAACTCTTAGGCGAAGTAGCCTGCATATTTTTAGCGCTGTTTGGCAAAGACGTTTTGGTTTTAGTATATTCTGGCAAATTCTTTCACTCTAGCTGTAAAACAGTTGTTAACAAAGAGGATATTTTTTACTTTAAGTTATAAAGTTAAGGAAAGCTTGAGTTATAGCATGCCCACTAGGGTGAGCAACGGAGTGCAAATTGGCGCAACTATACAAGTAAAACCTAAGTTCTGAGTGTGCGCTCGTGGTATCCGCTTTTTTTTTGTGTGGCATGGCCAGCTTTTCACTTCAAGAATAAGCTTACCCTGTCTGCGTCGTAGACGGCAAAATCGCCCGCGCAAGTTGAAACACTGCCGCATAGTAATATAAACCAGCAGGGAACGTAAGGTTGTGGCATCTCGTTTCTGCTTCCGAGAGCGGACAACTTGCGGAGAGTGGTCGAGGTGTACTGAAGAAATAAAAGTCGAAAGTTATACACACCACGATATTACACTAAGTTTTTAAATATGCATACACTTACTTCGCACGTGCCGTCCGTAAGTGCTCCTCTTGTTGTTACAAGTGAGCTTAGCAGTAGGTGCTGCGCCACGCTTCCTAAATATAAATGATTAATAAATGAACATTACAACCTGTTTCAAAAAGCTCCTCATCGGTCTATCAGCGGCATAGTGAGCGTTGAACTTTTGTCTCCTATAGCGTTAAGCTCGGCAAAGAGCATTAATTTGCATATTATCAAGCACAAGCACTTTTGCGAGCATGTTACGTTAGAGAATAATAAAGACGCCTTTCTGCCTTGTGTGAAGTCTGGAACATTTCAACGCACTCAGTAGTTTGAATGCCAAAATACGCGCTGCGATTTTTTCTGGAACTAACATCGTCCTGACTGCCCACCCACACGTATTACCTCAAGTGGCTGTGCAGTAAAAACAGAAGCCTGAATTTCTTTAAAAAATTAATCTTGCTTTCACTTAGCTGAAGCCACGATGCAGAAATGCCGTGTGGAAGTATAACGCACGCGGGAATACATAAAGCAGAAAGGAAGGAATAACTGTGTTACTTCCACGCGCGTTTTAGTTGAATCTGCCTTAGCTTCAACATTCAGTTTGCGAAAGAGTGACATGTGAAAGCTGAAACAGAAAATGCAAAACATCATCTAGATAACGTTAGTGACGTAATCTATAGATGTTCTCGTAGCAAATATGTGAGGCTTATGAACTCTGGCTGCATTGAACCCCAGTGGCACGTATTCGACAAGCCAACTTCCCGCTCCATCTCTCTTTTCCCGGTCAGCGACTCTTGCCATAAATATGAAGTCTTGGTTGCTAACAGAGTATCTTTATGAAGCTTATTTGTGAATGCCGGGTTCAAAACAGACCTTTCGCCTTAGAGTTCATGTAAACATGCTATTCACTGCGTAGATGAGCATAATCATGAGAGCTGGTGAGCCTTTTCCGAGCGATAAATGGCCACGTGTGTGTACTGCTGACGAGTGACACAAATATTTCCCACGAAAAACACCAGCCTAGGTTTGCAAGCTCAGAAAATGCCATGTGCAGGCCAAGAGTACACTTCTGCTCAATACGGCAAGACTTCTAAAAATAAGACCAGCGCTAGTTGAAAACCTTTTTTTTTCCATACACGAGAAAGTCAGTTTTCATCAAATACTGCTGCCATACATGAGCAGGTCACGATTGTGCTTACGTTTATAGGACGGCGAAGACGACTTCTTTATTGTGTCAGAAATGTGTTGTCACGGACGTGATCATCTGGTTCCGCAGCCCCTAGAACACCTGCGTACATGCAGCGTTCAGAACAGGGCACTCCGTCTCAGCTACGTCTATGGCCCTACAGTAACAAGACTGATGTGCCACGTGGCTGCTACCGAATTTAACTAACTGCTATGGCTGCCAGGGCGGAGACCAGCAGGATGTCGCGCGATGCAATCCTTTCAGGATGTAATCTTCAGCTTCGTACCAAGACGTTTGGCGCCATCTTGTTTCGACCATGCGGCCAACCTGATAACAACGGCGTCAGCGCGGGGCGCGGGGCATCGGATGTGTGCAAGGAGGAGTGATATGGTCGCTTTTTCACGGCGAATGCGACAAACACTTCTACGCGCTTGCCGTGACCTTTAGCCATAACACCTGCAGCCTTAAAGGTCTCAGATGTGAATATTGTAACGAAGACAGGACCGGCACAGATCACGGTCACAGCGAAGTCCAGCGCACAGCAGGGAACTCACAAGAAGGCTGTCCGACCCACACACACACTTCGTCTTTGTCCACCGGCACACGCACACTTCGTCTTCATCGTCGGCGCGCTCCCATGAGCACGCGCCATTACCCCCTCCATCAAGGCGGCGGCCCGACGCCGAAAACGAACGCGGACAGCAAAGGTAATGTTCGGTATAGACGGCGGACGGCAGAGAATACAGAGAGCTGTTAAGCTGGTAAAGCGGCGGGTTGCAGCCTGTCATGGTAGGGCTTCATGCGCACCACGTGGACAGTCTCGGTCGGATGGCGCCGACGTGGTGAGGAGGTCGTGTCCCGCGGAAAAACTTCGTATGTGACATCACTTATACGACGAACCACCTCGTACGGACCGAAGTAGCGTCGGAGGAGCTTTTCGGAGAGTCCGCGGCGGCGCACAGGTGTCCATACCCATACAGAGTCGCCGGGTTCGTACCGAACGCATCGGTGGCGGAGGTTGTAGCGACCAGCGTCGAGTTGTTGTTGATGTCGAATCCGGCACCTTGCGAGTTGGCGGGCTTCTTCAGCCCGCTGGACGAATGTGTCAACGTCAGCGTAGGGGCCGATGTCTCCGTCGTTGTGAGCAGCGGGTAGCATAGCATCCAGCATGGTAGTGACACACCGTCCGTAGACCAGCTGGAAAGGTGTAAGACGGGTAGTCTCCTGTTCTGCCGTATTGTAGGCGAAGGTTGCATAAGGAAGAACTTCGTCCCACGTACGATGCTCAACGTCGACATACATAGCAAGCATATCTGCAAGCGTCCGGTTGAGGCGTTCAGTCAAGCCGTTTGTTTGGGGATGATAGGCTGTTGTCTTCCGGTGACTGGTGTGGGTGAGTTCGAAGAGAGATTGCATTAATGCCGCCGTAAAGGCGGTTCCACGGTCCGTGATGACGACTGATGGCGCACCGTGACGCAAGACGATTGATGTCATAAAAAACTGAGCCACTTCTGCAGCACTAGCGTGGGGGAGCGCCTGTGTCTTGGCGTACCGCGTTAAGTAGTCCGTCACCACAACAATCCATTTGTTCCCAGAGGAAGACAATGGGAATGGGCCCAGCAAGTCCATGCCCACTTGTTGGAAAGGTGTTGTAGGCGGTGAGATGGGCTGGAGAAGCCCTGCGGGTTTAACTGGTGGTGTCTTTCGTCGCTGGCAGTCACGGCAGGTCCTCACATATTGCTGGACTGATGAGAGCAACTTTGGCCAGTAATACTTCGCACGAATGCGGGCATACGTCCGCGTAACATCCAAATGGCCAGCCGATGGCTCGTCGTGGCAGGCGTGCAAGATTTCTGGACGGAGTTCGGATGGCACAATCAGAAGAAAGGTTTCCGTGTTATGGGCGAAGTTCCTCTTGTAAAGGACGCCATCTCGGAGACTGTAGGAACCCAAACCTCGAACGAAAAGCCGCGGAACAGCGACGTTAAGGCCCTCCAGATGCTCGATGAGCGGACGCAACTCTGAGTCAGCCCGTTGACGCCGGGCCATATCGGACGACGTGACGAGAGCAAAAAACGGGAAGTCGTCCTCCGTTTCGGCCGGAGCAACGTCGGCAGGTGCACGTGACAAACAATCGGCGTCATTGTGCTTACGGCCGGACTTGTACACTACCGTGATGTCGTATTCCTGGAGGCGAAGGCTCCATCTCGCAAGCCGTCCCGAAGGGTCTTTGAGATTGGCTAGCCAGCATAACGAATGACGGTCACTGACAGCTCGAAACGGGCGACCCTAGAGATATGGTCGGAACTTGCTAATCGCCCACACTACCGCAAGGCATTCCTTCTCTGTGGTAGAGTAGTTTGCCTCTGCTTTCGAGAGGGAGCGGCTGGCGTACGCTATGACTTTCTCGTTGCCATCCTGCCACTGAACGAGGATAGCGCCGAGACCAACATTGCTGGCGTCAGTATGAATTTCAGTGGCAGCTCGTTCATCAAAATGGGCGAGTATTGGGACAGTTTGTAGGCGGCTGCGTAGCTCGTTGAAGGCAGATTCCTGATCATCATGCCACACAAAAGATACATTGTCTCTAGTAAGCATTCTAAGGGGCTCGGCAATTGTGGAAAAGTTTTCAACGAAACGTCTGTAATAGGCACAGAGGCCCAGAAACCTACGAACGGACTTTTTGTCGGTTGGGCGCGGGAACTCTGCCACAGCGGCAGTCTTCTCCGGGTCAGGACGGACTCCGTCAGCGCTTATCACGTGACCAAGAAAACTGAGCTCTTCGAAACCAAAGTGACACTTTTGTGGCTTTATCGTCAACTGTGCCGAACGGAGCGCCTGTAACACCATTCGCAGCCGGTTGAGGTGTTCCTCGAAGCTAGGAGCAAAAATGACAACATCATCAAGGTACACTAGGCATGTCTGCCATTTCAGCCCAGAAAGAACGGTGTCCATCATGCGTTGGAAGGTTGCTGGCGCAGAACAGAGTCCAAAGGGTAGCACTTTGAATTCATAAAGGCCGTCAGGTGTCACGAACGCTGTCTTCTCTCTGTCCCTTTCGTCCACTTCGATCTGCCAGTAGCCATTCTTAAGGTCGAGTGAAGAAAAATATTTAGCGTCACGCAGTCGATCCAAGGCGTCGTCGATACGTGGATGGGGGTAAACGTCACGTTTCGTGACACGATTCAACTTCCGATAATCGACGCAGAATCGCCAGGTGTTATCTTTTTTCTTCACCAATACCACAGGCGAAGCCCAGGGGCTCGTGGACGGCTGGACTACGTCGTCTGCAAGCATTTCTTGCACTTGGGATCGTATAGCCTCCCGTTCCACCGGCGACACTCTGTACGGGTGTTGGGATATGGGGCTAGTCTCCTCGTTGACGATGATGCGGTGTTTGGCTACCGGGGTGCGCCCTACCTTTGATGTCGTGGCGAAGCACTCTGCGAAATCGTGAAGGAGCTCTAACAAGCGCTGCTTCTGACCCACCGACAAGCCGGGATTAATGTCCACGGTAGACAGAACGGCTGCTGCATCGCGTCCGTCCGGCGACGGTAGCTCCAGAGCACATCTTTTTGCGGGCTCAACGAAGTCGGTAACGTATGCGACGGCCGTTCCTTTCGCAATAGGCTGGAACTCTGTTCCGAAGTTGGTGATCAAGAGGGTCGCAGAGCGATCCCGTAAGCGAACAAGCCCTCTTGCAGCGCAGATTCCTTTCTCGAGTAGAAGGCTGACGTTTCTCTCTGCCATAACGTCTCGATCACCGGGCGAGTCACTTTGCACGGGGACCATCATGCTGCACCGCGGAGGCACCGTCACGTCATCAGCAGCAATACGCAGGGCGGGTATCCTGGAGTCGTCTGGGTCGGCTATTTCAATTGCTTGCGTCAGCGAAAACGTCACGCGCGGCTCTTGTAAATTGATAACGGCGCCGTTAGCTTGTCAAAAGTCCAGGCCGAGAATGACATCGCGCGAACAGTGAGGTAGGACAACAAAGTCACAAACGTAAACAAATCCGTCGATTGTAACTCTCCCCGTACACCGGTCAACAGGGGTAATTAGGTGCCCACCAGCTGTGCGAATCTGAGGCCCAGTCCACGCGGTTAAAACTTTCCTCCGTTCTTTTGCTAGCTCGTTGCTCATAACCGAATAGTCCGCTCCCGTATCAACCAATGCCGTAACTGCTAAATCGTCGATATCGACTGGTAAGTCCGAAGCTGCCCATCCTTTGTGATCGTCACGTGTCCTCGTTTGACAGCCGTCGTCTGGTCGGGAACGCGATGGAGGATGTTCGGCTGTTCGCTCGTCAGCGGCCTTACCTCCGCAGGCCGCTGGGTCTAGTTTCCCCGGCGAGGACTCGGTGAGTGGCTGAAACGGCTTGTCGAAGGACGGGGACTCGGCGAACGATAGCGGGTAGAGGTTGGTGGGCGGTAGTCAGGGCGAGGGAAATCAGTGTGAGTGTGATCCCGGCGCGTTGACAGGTGCTCCTAAATTTCGCGGGGCCGTTCGCCATTGGGCGGACAGGGGACTCGCGGATGAAATCCGCGAATTCCAGCTCGACGATAAGGGCACCACCGCAAGATATGGCCAGCCTCACCGCAGTGGTAGCAAAGGGGCCGCTGGTCAGGTGCCCGCCACACGTCCGTCTTCCGCAGTCTGGCCTCGGGCAACACAGGGACAAGCGGGGGCGGCGGCTGGAATGCAGATGCAGATGGGCTTGTGCTCCAAGGGGCGAGGTCGCAGTTCTGTCGGAGTACCGACGCGTACGTCTGGCGCGGGGGCGTCGGTGTAAGGGCAGCAGGGGCAACAGGTTCAGGGACCACCTGCTGCACTTCCTCTCGAATAATTTGTGCTAACGATGGACACTGCGGCTGCGACTGGGCAGAGAGGCGCATTTTGTGCAGCTCTTCTTTGACGATAGATCGAACCAGCTCCCGAAGGGTGTCAGCGGAGTCGCTGGAGGCTGGCGCAAAGTCGGCAGTTGATACGGTGTTCACGGCGCGATTGTAATAGCGGGCGCGTTGTTGCAGGGTCTTTTCGACGGTAGTGGCCTCCGATAGAAACTCCGAAGTGGTGTTAGGTGGGTTTCGCACAAGCCCAGCAAACAGTTCTTCTTTTATCCCGCGCATCAGGTGGCGCACTTTCTTGTCCTCGGCCATGTTTGGATCCGCCCTTCTGAACAGTCGTGTCATGTCCTCATAATACATTGCGACGCTCTCATTGGGTCGCTGGTTCCTTGACTGCAGCGACGACTCAGCTCGTTCCCGACGGTCGGTGTTGACGTAGGTCGCCAGCAACTGGCTACGGAACCGTTCCCAAGAAGGAAACGTTGTCTCGTGGTTCTCGTACCACGTCCGCGCCGAGTCGTCAAGAGCGAAGTAAACATTGTGCAGCTTCCGCTCCGCATCCCAGCCGTTGTACCTGACAACGCGCTCGAACTGGTCAAGCCAGTCCTCCGCGTCCTCAAACACTTCGCCATAAAAGGTCGGCGGCGTTCGCGGCTGGAGGACCAGGAAATGAGCAGCTGAGTTCCCGTTGTCAGCCATAGGTGCCGCGTCAGTCCTGCGCGTCGCAGCTGGAGCCCTGGTCCTAGGGGATAACAGACCGTACTCTGGTGACTGACCTTGGATTCGGCGGCTCGTACTGCGATGAATCGGAGTCAAATCCGTGTTCATAGAGAGCCTTCGGGGCACGTAGATGTTGGAAAGATACCCAGCACCTCCACCAAAAATGTAACGAAGACAGGACAGGCACAGATCATGGTCACAGCGAAGTCCAGCGCACAGCAGGGAACTCGCAAGATGGCTGTCCGAACCACACACACACTTCGTCTTTGTCCACCGGCACACGCACACTTCGTCTTCATCGTCGGCGCGCTCCCATGCGCACGCGCCAATATTCTATTCTTACAGTTGCTCACAGCGAGAAAAAAAAAGATTGGTGTCAAATTTCGTGCGAATAATTTTCAAAAATAACCACGTTTTAAAAGGTGAATTTTTACCGATATGAGACAGCGAAAGTTGTTCTTTCAAGAAGAAAAACTGGCTCTGAACATAACAAGAAAAATGTAATCGGGACTTGCACAATGTCTCTTCACTTGATCCCTTGAATTCATAATTTCTCACTTGTTATAAGTTCGCACTACATCGCAGCGAGCTTTCAGCTGCTACAAAACGATCGAAGATGTCATGCAGGCAAATGTCAATGTAGTCTGACATTTTGTCTGTGGACGCTTTTTTGCTCGCTTCGCTTCATTTTCCTTCGTTCGCTTTATTTTTCTTTCTTCTAATGGGTCGTGTTGAATTTCACATTGCCATCTGCCTCGAGCCTACGTCTGCTGGGCGCTGCGCGCAGCGTAGTGCGTATCGGCAGCCCACCAGTCTGTGGTGAGCGTCTGCATGAAATGCGGCTTTCGATTACATCGTGGATCGTTCCTGCGCTCAGAAAAGCGCGTTTTTGTTCTTTTTCCGTATCATTACTTGACCATTTACGGTTTTGTTTATGGGGTTTCAGGTTACAAAGCGAGTGAGGCTACGCGGGACGGCGTAGTGGAAGGCTCCGGCAATTTCGACCACCTGGGGTTCTTTAAAATGCACTGGCATCGCATAAAACACGGGTCTCCGTCAAAATGGGACCGCGCGGCCGGGATTAAACAGCGTCTGTCGGCTCAACAGCCGAATACCATAACTACTCAGTTATCGCGGCAGCTGAATAATTAATTGAATCACGTCGTAGGCCACAGGTGATTCCCATCGGACTAATCGAAAACACACAAGGCTGGCAGCAAGCCGAAATCAAAGAACCAGGCCACCCCAGATTTGTCGTAAGTTAAAAGCACGAGCTATGCTGATATTTTTTAAATAAACCTTATTTTGTTTTTCTGCAACTCTGAATTGCCGTAGCCCCATGTAACATTATTTAGTGACGCGCAAAGTTTTCCACCCTACAGTATAGCGAGAAGAACCCAGTTTTAGAAAAAAAAGGAGAGATCTCGCACAATCGCTTCCTGCCATTTCGGCTGTAAAAAATGGTATGCAAAACAGAACTGGAAAGCAGAACTGGGAACAGAACATGAAACCAGAAATGGTATAAAACAGAACTGGGATATTGGGATCAGCGGTCACTACGCGCCCTAAGTAGAGGTATTCCCTTACCACTTCCAGCTTCTCCGTTCCAGTCGTGAACTGCTGTTTCCTCGCGAGACAGTTGAGCGTTACTTTGGTTTTCTATATGTTAATTTTACCTTGCACCTCACTCCTTGAGTGACTTAGCAAGGCAATGTCTTGAGCGAGACGGAAATAATTACGTATTCTCCATTAACTACTATCCCAAACTGTTCCCAATCCCGGATTTGAAATACCTTCTCGGAACAGGCGGCGATAGCCCTGGCGAGATCGAGTCTTCCTGCCTTACGCCCTTAATTATTGGAACTTTATTGGTGAAGATATGTATGACTATTGTATCTGTTCAGTCGGTACAGACATATTCCAGATTTTTTAGAAGAGTCCCTTAGACACCCTGATTCCCCAATGCCTGCGTGACTGCAGAGGTTTCCACTCAGTTCAATGCTTTTTTCGAAATCAATGAAGGCTATTTATAGGGTTTGGTTATCTGCACATTTCTCTGTCACCTGACTGACACTGGGAATATGGTCTATTTTTCAGTATCCTTAATGAAAGCCTGCCTGATATTTTCGTTCACTGAAGTCAAATATCGTCCACACTCTATTATCGATTACCTTAGTAAATACTTTGTAGGAAACGGACAGCAAGCTGATCGGCCTTATAATTTTTCAAGCCCTTGACGTGTCTTTTCTTAGGGATTAAGATGATGTTAACGTTCTTCCAACCTTCTGGTACGCTTGTGGTCACAAGGCGCATACAGGGTGGCTATGTTTTCTTGCACAATTTGCCGTACACCATTAGCCACATCTGCTGCTACATGATCCCGCTTTGAGAAGCTCCTAAGGCTTTCTTTGCTTCCCCTTTCTTTACTGGCGGGATATCTCACTGCTGGGCGTTAGTGCCTTTCTCACTTACGTGCTGATTACATTGGAAACTGTATGGATTTGTACAAAATTCCTCGGCTACTATAACTATCTTGTACGTAATTCTGATGACATTTCTATCTTGGTGTCTTATTGCATCCATCAGACTTTTTCCTATGTCTGGTTCTCTCTTCACCGCTTTTATTCTACCTATATCCTGTAGAGCATGCTTGAATCTCTCCATATTAAACTTCCTGATATCAGTTACCTTGCGCTTATTCATCGAATTTAATAGCTCTGACTGTTCTATTTATTCTGTGGGACTAGGTGTTTTCATGCTTTGGTGTTCCTTAATCATATCTTTTATCTCCTGGGATAGCTTGGCGGTACTCTGTCGAACCACACTACCTCCTACTTCTACTGCTCAATCCGTAATGATAGGTGTGTTATAACAGTTCATTGTTAGAACTAATGTTAAGGTCGACGTCCTCAGTTAAAACCTAATATCTATAGTGCAGTGATATCCTGAATTCCTCTACCTTCCGTCCTACCGCTAACTTTAATGGGCTTCAGCTAAACTAGTTTCACTAACACGGCCTCATCCAACCCACGGATGTGCATTCGGCTCCTGAAATTACATTGCTTTAATACCTTGAGTGACTTCACATATCAAAAGCATCTGCGACTTCATAAAAAACATTAAAATTCTTTGCACGCTGCCCCGAGTTCTTTCCTTCATCATAATCATCATCATCATCATCATCATCATCATCATCATCACCTTTAGCCTGACTGCATCCACAGCACGAGGAGGATTCTAGGATATCCTACCAATTAACCCTGCCATGTGCCAACTGGGGCAGCACCAATTCGCCAAGCAGTCAGCTACAAGCTAAAGCTTCCTAGTATCTTCCTCCCATTCCTGCCGCTGCCTAGTAGGTTTTTCTTCTCTAGGCTGGAGCAGCATGCCATGCCAACAATCAGGCAGACCTCTCCTGTTTCATAAAAGTCTATCTCCTCCTCTCTCCCTCTCTAGGAATCTACTCCCTCACCCTTAACGATCACCGGTTATCTTGTCTTCCTAACGCATACCCTGCCAACGGTCATTCCTAATAATAATAATAATTGGTTTTTGCTGAAAAGAAATGGCGCAGTGTCTGTCTCATATATCGTTGGACACCTGAACCGCGCCGTAAGGGAAGGGATAAAGGAGGGAGTGAAAGAAGAAAGGAAGAAGAGGGTCCGTAGTGGAGGGCTCCAGAATAATTTCGACCACCTGGGGATCTTTAACGTGCACTGACATCGCACAGCACACGGGCTCTTTAGCGTTTCGCCTTCATAAAAACGCAGCCGCCGCGGGTGGGTTCGAACCCGGGAACTCCGGATCAGTAGCGGAGTGCCCTAACCACTGAGCCACCGCGGCGGGGTCATATCTTCGTCTTGATTCTGACAAGGACGGAGCGACATAGCGTGTGCTAACTTTCACCAATGCTGACATATTGCTTGCGCTCCGAGACACCCGCCGATCAAATGGGCGTAGCTGTGTTGGCCTCTCTGGCGATTCCTCTCGCCGCGCCTACTTTCCAAATGTGCGCCGATTTCTATGACACAACCTCACCCAATATGCTGCAATAGCATCTCTTTATTTTAAGTTGCCTTTCCATAGCTCACTGCGTTGTGCTTCATAGCTGGCGTCAAGGTTTCTGCTACATTGTTGAGTACCGATAACTTATACCTGTTAATCAGTCTCTTTTTCAGCAATATTGGTAAACTTCATCTTCTAAATGAGGTGGTCAACTGTAGACCAACCCACTCTTATTCTATGAGTCATTTCACTCTCGTGAGCCGGAACTGCAGTCAGTATACCTTACCCACGTAGACGTATCCCACTAATCTTCCTACGCTTCACTGTTTATTGTGTGCTGCTGTTCTCTTCAGAGACTGCTAAAATTATTTTCGTTTTCTGCATATATACATATGTACTCCCGCCATCCAGCTTTGTCTTTCAAGGCTATGGACCATATCTTGCAAATCTCGCCGTAGTTACGTGGCAAAGAAATCTTTTCAGCTAGAAGCCTATCAAAAGCCATTCACTATTATCATTTATCCCAAACTCTTCCGAATCCAGTTGTTTGAATACCTACAGTATTCCAAGAACACGCTGCCTAACACACTTCCTTATCGGGATTTTATTAGGTTGTCTAAAGATGAATATGACGCGTGTGCAGCCGCTATAGATATTTTCATTCGCTTGCATATGCGGCTTCTACACCCAGGTTACAAAGTTCCTGTATGGCTCCAACGGTTTCGCCTTAATCAAATGCTTTATTGTGATCCGTGAATGCTACATAGGGAGGTTCGTTATACACTGCGCTTATTTTTTTACTTCATTGATAGTGTGAATATGGTCTATTGTCGAGTAGCGTTTGCAAAAGCGAGGCCGGTACTTTGATTCATCGGTCTAAATTTTCTTTGAGTCTATTACTTATTGCCATAATAAATTTGTAGCCCATGGACTCTAACCTAATCGTACTGTAATTTTTCAACTCTTTGACGCCCCTTTTCTCAGTGATTAAGGCAATGTTACCTATCTTCCGAGATTTCGGAACGCTTGAAGTAGCCAGGCATTGTGCATTAATGAAGGTGGGAATTTTCTAGAACCATCTCCCCACCCCCCTACTAGAGATCTGCAGTTACCATATCTTCACTAGCTGTTTTCTCCCTTAGCAACAGTTTTAAGCCTCTCTTCGGTTTGTCGATCTTTCGTTAGCTACTGGATGCACAATTCTTCTGCCTCTCTATCTCCGTCATTTTCGTGCTGTATATTTCTGCTATTGTACAGATCTGTATAGAACAACTCGGCCGCCTTAACGATGTTATGGAAATAGGCAGACATTGTCCTCCTTGTCTCTTAGCGCGTTTTTTTTTTGCTTCCGCATGTTTTTTCTTGCAAGATTTCAGACTACATTGTTCTTTAGAGCATGTTTAGCTCTCTGCCTATTTTACTTTCTTAAGCCGCGGACCTCACGCTTATGCACCTGTGTCTGCTTTGCTATTACTGTTGTAACTGTGGGCTTACAGACCTAAACACCTTAGCACTTCTTATTCAGACGTTTCACCACCCGAGAATGCTTAGAACTATCCTGTCTAGCTACCTTGCCCCCTGCCCTTTCTAAAGCGCACTCCGTGATGATATCTGTGATATTAAATTTCATGACTTAACAACTAAAGTCACTCTCCTCGTTCAAAGCGGAATTTTTCTTCTGCAGAGAGATCGTAAATTCTTCTACTTTCCCTGTTACTGCTAACACAGTGATGGGTTTATTTCTTAGTAGTTTCTCCTGTTGTGTCCTCAAGCATAGGCTAATTATAGACCTTACTAACCTATAGTCGCTCCATCGCACCTTGGCGCGCATCTCCGCATTCCGCACGACACCAGAGAAGCGCACAATATGAGGCCTATTTCATATTTAGTTTATTCAGTCGGGCTCTTTCACGCCCACTAGAGGTTCTCCTGTTCGAGGAAGAAGCTATTCGTGACGCATAAATTATTCATCATAAGAACATTCGCATATGGCCATCATGACTATACACAGACGCGCAGATATGAACCTTCTTCAATTTGTACATCTTCTCAAGCTTGATTACTATAGCTCCGATACTGTAGAGGATGCTATTGAATTAATTCTCTTTGTTGCCTGCTATATCCTTAAGTCAGTCCCATTCTTCCTAAAAGCACCGAAAATAAAACCAGATGGAAGGAGGATGTCGCATCCACACGCGTCAGTCAAGTGGCGCTGATAACACCACGGCTACAAAACAAACGCTCGCTGCGGACACGCTCGACACTTATAAGGCACAGCGACGGCCAAGCAGTGGTGAAATCAACTACATAGTAGTTCCTGCCCAGAAACCAAGCCTGCTCCTGTCTCACCCATATTTCCTTCGGAAAACTGAGGTATGATGGGCTGCGATGTTTTTAGTTCTCACAATTCTCTTCTCTAAAGAAAATTAATAAATGAGGTGATCCTTAGAATTCTCTAAACAATCAAAAAGGTAACACTCTTTCAAAGGAAAACAAAATACGCCAAGAAACCTGTTTCTTTTTTAAAGGTGGAAGTCAATAGCGCCCACTTATTTGCCGCAGTAATTGAGAGAAGGTAACCGCACAGCAAGTGAAAGCAATGACAACCCTTCTACCAGCGCAATCCGAACACACCACAAATGCATGCCGCGTGCCGTGTTCTACCAACTGCGCAATAACGGGGGCTGCCAGCCCGTTTTCTTCTGGTGTGTGCCTTTTAACTGACGAAATTATTATTGTGAGAATCGAAGCCCTTGCTGTGCTGGCGAGCAGTGAAATGTGATTGGCGGATTGCCTGATTTGGATATACTGTGTGATATGTAGCTTAGAAGAACTCAAAGGAAAATCAAATCGCTGGCTTTTTCTCTCTAAGCGTCTTCATATAATTGGCGTCAGATTCTATTTTTTTTTTACATTGAATGTGAAACTGACACTTGACTCAAGTGATGCCTTGTCTGAGGAAATGCCGGACCAAGAATGAAGGTTTCTCTAAAGCTGCACTGGCAGCGCGAAGCGCACTCGAACGAGAAACAAGGAACGTCAAGCGGTGGCGCTGTGGGTACGGCTGTTCTGAAGCCGTCTTTTTCTGTTTGTTTTCCTTTAATGCTTGCCCGTTTACGTAAGTACCCGCGCAAAACGAAACATAAATCTACCCTTACGTCGAAGCTCCACATCGGTGCAAAATTACAGCCCGTTAAAAAAAGCGGTTAAAACGAGGGCAGCTTTTTTTATTTCTTCTGAATGTCATAGTATTCCGAAACAAAAACAAAAAAACAAGCACTCGTTCAGCCAGATTGACTTTTAACCTTTTTCATTTTTGTTTACAACACTGGAGTTGTTTTTTGTTTCCTACACGGCAGAATTGAAAGCAATTCATACGCGGTGGTCTCCCGCTGTCGGGAATAAAATGCAGCCACGTGCGTGATTTTCCTAATTTACATAGTCGAGAAAGTCAATATTTGTGTGCAAGGAGAACAAGGCTGGCCTAAGTATGAAAACAATCGATACAGATTCTATTAAATTTGGTTTTATGGGGAAAGGAAATGGCGCAGTATATGTCTCAGATCTGGGCGGACACCTCAAACCGCGCCGTAAGAAGAGGAATAAAGGAGGGAGCGAAAGAAGAAAGGAAGAAAGGGGTGCCGTATTGGATGGCTCAGGAATAATTTCGACCACCTGGGGATCTTTAACGTGCACTGACATTGCGCAGATTCTACTGCCTTATTTTAATTAAGGGGGCAGCCTATGCTGGCGGCGGACATCACGTGTGCTCTTAGTATCAAAAAGCGCCACATGCATTCGATGTCCCAGAGAGACAGGCTGCAGCTCTCAAGCGCAACTTAAGCTGCTTTCGCAAACGCTGCGGCGTGTTGATTTTCTCTGCAAGCGGTTGTGGCGGCCACTGTAGCCCTTCATAGAAAAACTGAGTCGTCATAAAACGTGCACTGAATTCCACGGCAACGCTTATGTTATTGCATTCTGGGGATATCCGAACGGACTGCAAACAGGCATCTCAACTCGCACACTTTATTTAATTGGCGCTTGGTTAGTAACAGAATGCTCTAAACGCGTTCTAAAAGGCATTTTTATAGAAACTGGACGAAAAAGAAAACATCGCCAAAACGCCTCCACACTTCCCCCCTCCCCGCAATGTTGCGTAATACAGTTGTTGAAGACAGTTGCACCTAACGTGCACACAAGTTCATCGCATAAGTTTTGGAATTCCCTCGCTTCGCCATTGCTAGCTACATACGCGGATAACACGAGCGCTCACGTTGTCAGTCTTAGTTGTGCCGTTTTTCGCGCTCGCTTTCAGATGAACTTACAAAAACAAATCTAACTTTTGACGCTTGTGTCTTAAAATTCTCCTGTACAGGTCCCTTTTTAATCACTCAGTTTATACTGGAATCAACCCGTGTAACATAAATGTATGGAAACATTTTATACCTCTTATTAACGAATCATCCAGACTGTTCAGCCGAGTGCCAGAGATTAGCGGCATCGAGGTCAATCACATAAACCGTTCTCACACCAATCCAGTGCCGAAAATACAATACAGCGTACGTCTGTACGAGAAATACGATTGTGGCATGACGTGTAATAAACTTAATACGCGTTTTCACGTTTTCGCGACAGGGTTTAATCGGCCCGATAATTTAAAAAAAAATTATCTTTGAAAATAAGCTTCGAATATTATCAATATGTTTATTAATACAAAAATTGGTTTTGGGGGAAAGGAAACGGCGCAGTATCTGTCTCATATATAGTTGGACACCTGAACCGCGCCGTAAGGGAAGTAAAAAAGGAGGGAGTGAAAGATGAAAGGAAGTGAGGGGTACCGTAGTGGAGGGCTCCGGAGTAATTTCGGCCACCTGGGGATCTTTAACGTGCACTGACATCGCACAGCACACGGGAGCCTTAGCGTTTTTCCTCTATAAAAACGCAGCCGCCGCGGTCGGGTTCGAACCCGGGAACTCCGGATCAGTAGCCGAGCGCCTAAC
The DNA here is from genome assembly GCF_052857255.1 of Amblyomma americanum. NCBI lineage: Eukaryota > Metazoa > Arthropoda > Arachnida > Ixodida > Ixodidae > Amblyomma > Amblyomma americanum. Next base: position 94,202,656 of record NC_135503.1, read on the forward strand.
CACTGAGCCACCGCGGCGGGTATATGTTTATTCCCCAAACTCGTTTTCGCGGTTTAAAACACTTGCAAGTTAGAGGAACAAAAAAATGGAGGGGACTCTTAAGCTCTGCCTTGAGGGTACGACGCAATAGTTTTCATGCAGTAGCTTCCATCGCAATGGATTAATTTTCATATATGCAGAACTTGTCTTTCTATACTTAACGTTCATAGATCCCTGGGAGATTTCATACCACTATTGGCGCAGTTATGCAGCGAGCGGTTTATCGAGCGCCACTGCTGTGGATGGAAGGCGCTGCCCCAGGTCGGACTTTTGAGATCCATTTTGCTATTCCCCAGCAAGCTCGCGCTAACAATCACTAACTTGTCGGCCACCTGCCCTGCTGCCCAGTTTTCTCATGGACAGGTTGTGATGACGCCACAAAGTAACGGGGCCAAGTTATCCCACCTGCCTCCTAGATTGCTTCTGGGGGATTTTTCATGGATTTTTCGCTCAGTGTGAATGACACCAACGAAATTTCTGCGACACGATCTCCTTAACGGTGCCGCGTTAAAATGAAGCATATTTGCCGTTCAGGAAGTTGGAGAATGGGTTGCTCGTCGCGCAGTTATTAACTACCATTATTCATTGCCATCTTGCCGCTATTGATAATGTCAACCACTCTGACCTGCCCACGGAGGGAGATAGCACAAAGCACCGACTCTCCTGAAATCCCCTTTCATCTCTTACACACTGCAATGTCACGCTAGCCGTTCTAAGAGAGAATCTAAGAGAGTCTAGGAGTGAGAGTTCTAAGACAGTCATGAGAATCGCTCAACGCCATTGAGTGGAAGGCTTCCTTTGGAGGGGCATCAGCCGCTTCATTCTTGAGTTGCATGCGAATGTCCCCTTCGGCTGGTTACGGTGGCAACCACCCATCGGTTCCACCATCCTACGTACACGCGATATGCTTCTTTTTCCATCCTCTGGATGGTCACCGTGGTAACCACCGTCCGTGTACACCATTGTCCACTATATGCATACCCTCCTGCTTTCAAGGTAACCCTTCACCTCCTTCCAGGATGACTACCTACCGGCTGATTCTCGCTGCAATCACCAACGGTTGCGACGTCTCGAACTCTAGCCATACCCTCGTAATCAGACGGCAACCGCTAATTGTTTGGGGATTCCTCCCCTGTCGCGATGCGTGCCTCTTTCCAAGGTAACCATCTTCCGGGCGGTTCGCATGGTAACCACCGATTGGTCGCGTATTCCTCCGCCTTTGTCATACCTTCCTCCTTCCATGGTAACCAGCCTCCGAGAGGTTACCATTTAAACGCAACCACCGGTAACGCCGACTACGAAATTCTAATACAACTCTTACTACGATGACGACAGTGCTAAACCCAGTACCGGACGGTTAATGGCTGTCGCTGTAAATGTGATAGAAACAATGGGCAGAAGACACCACGAAGAGCGCCGACTCAGCTGATAATAGTGCATCAATTTAGTTATACCCAGAGAACTGTTGGAGGGACATGTTAAAGGAGACAGTCGGGTTGAGTTTTGGCGCTGGTATAACGGCTCCGCCGTGCCGCCGCTCCGGTTGTTCTGGGGCCTGTTGTGCAGGACGCTTTCCACCCCTTACTCTCCAAGCGCGCGCATTCGTCGTGGTGTATATGCCCCGCCATTGTTCGCTGCGTATTGCCGCTGCACTGGAGTGTCGACTGCGCCTAGTGCGCTGCTAGTCGCCACAACTTGTCGTTTCGAGGCCGTGAAAGCAGGTGGTGCATTCATGTGACTATTTTTAGAAGAATGATAACGAAAGAGCGAAAGCGAGCAAGAAGTTTGTCGCCTAGAGAAGGTAAGCGAAGGGAGAGAGTAATGCTCAAAGCAGTGTGTCGGACAAGCGCTGGCCGTTCGCGTAGCAAAATTGCTACCGCCGATGGCATCGCTGTGCAGCGCTAGAGTCGGCGCTCTTGTCCGCATTATTCCGTGGGCGTACTCTATTTTCTCAGCACAAACCGAAGAAAATTCTGGACAGTCATAAACCCGCATCATAAGCCCCGGATAACCCTGACGGATGTATCACGCAGTCATCACCAAGGCTGAGTGTGCTACCGTGTTAAATGCCATCTTCTCAATCCTCCTTACAGCCAAAATTCAAACGTTATTAAGACGTAAGCCTTACTATCTTATTTGTCCCACTGAGCGAAAAACCGGCCTTTGTGTGTGTGTTAATGTTCGATGGTACTGATAAAAACGGCATCCTCATGCAACCTGGCGGGTGGCCGTTCAATTAGTGACTAGTCGAGCAAGGCTGCTCGGGGCCACCTGGATCGCACAACCCCCAGTGTGGCAGCACTGCATCCCAGGGCAGGAAAGCACCGCTTTACCGCTGCACCACTGCGCTAGAAGTGGTATGAGCACTCCCAGGGAACTATGAATGTTGTGTAGAGAAACACCAATTCTTCATATATTGACATTAAAGCATCAGATATCCCATTAGAATCAGAACAGCTTCAAGTGGACCGAAAAGGCTGCACTGTGGTTCATTTCTTGTAATCAGAAGAAAAAGATGCTCGACCTAATTCTCGTCCTTAATCTCTTACTACCGTTACCCACAAAATCATAGGATAGGTCACCTACCGAAACATCATGACCGTCCTTGATTCACACTGCCTTTTTCATCCTTCAGAACACGGTTTACCGGCGCGTTTCTGATGTGAAATGGGGCAGAACACTTTTGTTCATTATGTACATGGTGATCTTGATTGCAACGCACATACGGACGCCTTTTTTCTAGATTATGTGAAAGTTTTGGTCAAGGTACCATATAAACGTGTGCCACTGAAACCTCTGGTTCTTTACTAATCCTTCAAAGTTTAACGCTGCTAACAAGCGCTAATTACGGTCTCGCAGTGGTAACTTACGGCGTCCCTCAAGGGTGTGTACTCGATCCTCGCCGGTCCTCTGATTGTAATGACGTACCTACCAATGCTTGTTGCAGTATCCTCATGCTCACTGACGAATGAGTTGTTCACGCGCCGTTACCATCAACTCGGGCGAGAGATGCCTTCAAGGCTCTTTTAATCGCATTCAGGAATGGTGCACCGACTGGTTCATGAAACTTAACTCTTGTAAATATAAGGTCCTGCCTACACCGGCGCCCCAAAACCTCTTGGTTTGTCATGCTTACTAGCTTACATTCCTGTGCAGTCTGTTCTATCAAAGAAGTAAATAGGCATCACCGTGTATGAGAACTAGCCCTGACACACACAGGTTGCTACCCTAATTTCGTCGGGTGATATGCTTGGATTTTTACAACCTCATCGTGCGCCATGCTCTGAAAAATAATATCATTAGCCTAGAACTCTCTTGCAAAACCAAAAATATAAAGTGCATCACCCGTTTGCAACCCACATCACGTTTACCTTACCAATGTACTTGAATTTGTTCGCAACATCGCGGACAGATTCATGTATATTTTATAATTTTACATTTCTCCGCACAAGTTTAAACTCACTCCGCTTTATCACACCTCTCACTTCGTCGCTGTAATGTAATCTTTTGCTTATCTCATAAATTTTTTCTTAGTTCATCTGGCGGCGCACCGTAAGTTGTCCTGCTGCCCATATATCTCACTGAACTCGTTGCCCTTGTTGGATTTTCCTATTATGTCGTTTTTGTCGACTAATTTTTTTCGCGTGCGGCAGCAGACGTACGACCTACGCAACGACATAGCAGTCCATCATGAGCTCAAGCTACTTCTTCGAAAATCTCTCGTTATAACGCTTGCTCACCACAATATTTGCACACACCTTTTCTTTTATAACACCCGCACCGGTTGGTAAGAAAATTAAATGAAACGAAATGAAAAGCGCCCATTTGTAACGATATAATTATACGCCCGAATCCAGCATCCCTTCTCTCTCCAGTCTAAAGTAAGTGTTATTCATGTGCTAGCAATTCGCCGCACACAAGTATACAGTTAAGCAGAAAACACATTAAGACGATCTCACATCATCAAGATGGTAACTCCGAAATTTTCCCGGGCCATTTCCAAAATTTGGCCCGCACTATCCCCAAAGTTTGACCTTTGCCGATTTGCACAAAAATTTATCTCTAACTATAACTGACCGTGCCATCACTATGGTGGCCTCTATATTAGTCCCAGTTTCCAAATACTGGCTCTGGCCACCCTTCAAATTTCACCAAGCCTGGTCGTTGTGTACAAAACAAAAACAGTTCTTGCTCACTATAATCGGTTTAACTACGTTAAAACTCTGACAATTTTTTCCCAATTTCTATCAGTGAAATTAGTACTGCCTCTTGTTTCGCATAGTGCATCATCAGCCTGAAGGTTTTTCGGGCAGCACTAGCCAGTGTGTTTGTAATATTCGTGCGGAAAACGTTTTTGAAACCCAAGAGCTATAAAGGGACCTCCGTGAAAGACTTTAATATGGTGCTGTACGTGCACCTAACAAGTAACACCTGATACCACCTTGATCACTTTGCACAAAACCGCTTATGTGCTCACCCTTCCAGATTTCACAGTAAAAACATCCTTTATGGAAAAGTGAAGAGGAACGCCAAGACACTTGCTAGCACTGATTTCAATACTTTCTGGAGTCGCACCAAAGACAGGCTGCAGGGCAGCGACCTTGCCATACGTGGGTGTAGGACGAACATCAAGGGAGGTCTGGTGTCACAGAGCATGTCATCGGGGCCATCTCTTCTTTGATGATGCTTCGGAGGCCAGCACCAGCAGATGACGGAGCAGGAGTCGCAGGCTCGTTGAGGCACGAAGAAACGCGGGCGAGAAGCTTCTCACGAATGAGCGCACAAATTAACTCTCGCAAGTCGGATCCGGTGGTCAAAAGGGAGGCATCCGAATCAGGCTGGAAACGGATGGATTGCAGTTGATCAAGGCGTTGGCAGGTTGTGATGATAGCAGCGACTGGCGTAGGGGTAGATAACACGGTCAGCCTCGGTCATGGTGGCGTGACACGCCGACAAAGTGCAAGTAGATCCTCAATGTAGGAAGTGTATGACTCAGTAGGGCACTGAATGCGGTCATCAAGCTGCTTCTTGGCTACTTCAGACCGAACAGGCTGAGTTCCAAAAGTGCGTCTTAACTGCTGCTTGAAACAAGGCCGGTCTGGAATATCCGTCTCATAAATATAGAGTCATGTGCGTGTGACGCCAGTCGAATAGAAGGACACATTCAGCGTTTGAGGGAGTCGTCCTATCGGTTGAATGAACTCACACACTCGTAGTTGTCAAACCAGTCGTCGACGTCTTCGCCGCGGAGGCCAGCAAACATCTGAGGATCACGTTGACGGCTGCTCATGGTCCATGTTGTGGAGCAGCAGAGTCGAGTGGGAGGAACCCGGGCCGTCTGCGTTCTCCTCCTGAGACAAGGCGGTTAGGGAACACAAGCGGTGACCGGAACGCAGCTCGAGGGAGACGCAGAGGAAGGGGATATGGTTGGACCAAGGTGCACCTCCACCACGTGCCAGGCAAATACTTTATGGACCAGGTTTATTCCAACACGCTGCCAGAGACACGCCAAGAGCGAACAACCCAAGCGATGACGAAGAGTGTGACAAAGCGATGACGATGGAGGATGAAGTCGCAGCCAAATACGTGAAAACGGCGAAGGTTCATAAAGTGCTCACAATATTTTGTATTCATTAATGAACGGAAATTATGCAAAAATTAGGTTCCTAAAATGTTATGCTTGGTAATCGAAATATATTCTGAAATTTTGTCTAAAATACCTTAACTAAGGCATGCTTCAAGCATGTTTCAGATACGTGCAAAAATGTATTTTCGGTTTTAGACTATTGTCAATGTAGTGAAAGCGTACATTCCTAAATATAAAATTAATCAATATAAAACATATTTAAGATCTCATCAATGGCAAAATCTAGCTTGTGCTCAAAATCACGTTTCGAGGAGCTCTCAAAACTCTTCCTTTTCTGTCATCCTTTCGTTCATCGTAACTTCTAGCATGGCGACAACCACCACTCAGTTACATAACGCGTGGAGAACGTGATAGCATTAAATAGTCAAGTGCATCTTGTGTATCTCTGGGCCCGAACCTGCCAGCGAAAAGTCCCCCCAATAGCAAGGCCCACTGGCTCAGATTGGCGCAGATTTTTGGTTGACAGTTCAACTCCTGACCGATGCCGAACGCAAGTTGCGACTAGCAGTTCAGTTATTGATCGCCCCCAGATTCGAACGGGACCAGTCCCGCACATGTGGGAAAATTTGAGGGCTCACAGTTTTGTGCCAGAAACGCCTTGCCGGGCAAGATAATGTGTCGTATCTCGGGGAGTATATATAAAGCAAACAAAGTATTACGTTTGTAGGAACCCTTCCAGCTTGCTGACGTCACTTTCTGTCGCGATTTGCGTTGTGGCGACGGCTTTCCTGTTTTTCACGTGACATTACAACGTCATCGACCTCTTGATTGATGACAACGCTGCTTTTCACATGAATGGGGCTCCTTATACTTATCGCATTAAAACGGTCACCGACCAAAGCGTTGTGTCGGCGGGTCTGATTAGTTCTGCAGTTGACGAACTTTAATCCGTCTGGTCTGTATTTTCCGTACATACTATATATATTTTAACATAAAATAGTGTATTTAAGTATCTTTTGGCTCAGCGGGATACGGTTGTACCTTGGACATATTTGCAAGAATGCTCATCATACTCTTATCATACTTAGAAAGCAATCATTTTGGAATTTAGGTAAAAGGACAAACTAACACAAAATTAATATGAAATTCATAGAATATGTTTGAATTCCTTTTTTAGCACAGACTTTTTTCATTAAGGGTCCACTAGGCTTGAAACGCATGTGCTTTCGCGCAAGCCGACAGCGCGAGCGGAGCGTCGGAGAAAACTAAATAAGTAAAAGTGAAAAGCACACCTGGACAAGACCGCGCCAAGCTCGATTCCGGGTTCACAAAATGTGACGTCTGGGCTTCTCTCCAATTTTCTTCCTCCATTGACACCACGGACAACGGAACCACCCGTGCCGCGGTGCGGCGGGGCTACTCTGGCTGCGCAAAAAACTTAATTCCACCGCCCCGCTTTGAGCTGTCCCATCAACCAAGTTCTCTCCTTTGAGGTAAATGATTCACTCTTATCAGTTTAGTTGGCGCTCCTGTCTTTATCTTACTCCACGGCTTCTGCCTTTGGTTGTTGTGGTTTTTTATGCGCATTTTTCTGCATTCATGCCCTCTCCCTGTACAGTGTTTGTTGCCCCGAGGATAAAATAAAGAAATAAAAATTTACTATGTCAAGAACAACACAGAGAATAAAAATTAAGAAACAATTTGTCATTGTAATATTTGCGTGACCCGGATGACCAGCTACGGACACGTGCTGAAGGAGAAGTACGGAATAAAGCATTTACTGTGACAAAAACGTCATAGGAAGAAAATAAAAATTGTCGTCATTGCAATATTTGCGTCACCCGAGTGACCACGGCAAGCCCCGTGGCGAATGATAGAAGTTAAGGCTGGCACACGATACATGTTGCACTCGACTGCAGGAGCGCTACCACAATTTTTGGAGTATAAATGCGCTGTGCTTTCCTTGCAACCCATTTACGAATGCATTCGCTCTTGACGCTGAGATAGACCTACATTTCTTTTTCTGAAACCTGTATAGCACCAATACAAGCAAGGAGAATTGTTATGTCATCTGCGGGCTCTATATTTTTATTTTTTTTGGCTCAAATTTACAACGATTAACTGAACTTTCTCTACTCACTTATCTAAAACGACACGCTGCTTAATTTGAAAAGGTCAGACTATCTGGTCCTTGCTTGTGCGGGGCACACGTGCGCGTATAGATTAGCTCAGGCAATGTTGTCCTCTCCTGCGTATGTCAGAAAAGGGTACAAGTTGCACTATCTGGAGCCTGTTGGAGCCATGGTTATGCTTGGAGCCATGCTGTATATTTTTTTTGGCAACTGGACAAACGGGGAGGGGCCTACATAACCTGCAGCGTGATGTTAATGATATGGCAGTGGCATGTTATGAACGTTGCCTCCTATTTAGCACGCTGAATTAAGTATCCGAAAACAAACTATGTGCTGCGCATTTCCTGCACATATGTTTATGCTTGCATCAAGTCTCCTGCACCAGATGTATTATCTTTCTGAGATAAATGCAGCACGAATGCAAACACACAGAAAGTTGAGTCAATGTGCACGGTTATTTCTGACACGTAATATGCTCTACCCAACCAAACGACTGCTCCTTATTGAAATGCCACACTATCAGTACCTCTTTCTCCGCGGCGCATGTGCGGGTATTAATAGGCACAGAGAAAGCTTTCCCTTGCTGCCTACTTCAAACAAGGGTGCAGGATGCACACCCTGAGAGCTATAGATGTGGTTAGGTCGATGCTGTGCGTGACCCTTGTGGCTGCAGAAAGGAGGAAAGGCCCGCAGAATCTGCAGCGTGATGTTGCTGATATGGCAGAGGTGGGTTACGGCTTCGTATTTAGAATATTTAAGCAAGCGCGCGGAAACAAATTGTGAACCCAGACTGCTGCGGCCAAACCAACCTATCATTTTAATGTCGTCCCAACAAGGCCACATCTTTAAAGTTATTTAGTCATCCTTGATTATATTTTTACAATATATATCGTTGTATTACAGCAGTGATGCCATTCCTATAAATACGCAATGAAACCCTTCGCATTTGCTTCCAAAGGAGCCTTTTTCATTGTTATATACCTACTTCAACCATCAGGAGTGAATCCGTGCGTGATGTACTAGCCACGACGATATCGTTGAGGCATCTGCAGGGCCTGTGAAGGTGCGCCTAATATGCCAGCCCGGCCAAAATATAATTTGCTTTCCCGGAAAATAAAACCCGCCGACAGAATGCATTTCTACATTCTGTATACAAATAGAGTGAAATTTTGTTATGTTGGCCACAATAGACAGGGAAGGAAACAAGAACTTTTGCTAACTAAGAAAACGAAGCCTGGGTGTAGAGAATACAACCAGCGCTTCCGGTTGTCTTCGGGATAAAACAGCCATCGGTTTTCGCCTCCTCTCTGTAAAGACGAGCCATGATCACCCTCCCTCCCCCCTTCCAATTCAAACGAAGCGAGCACAGTCTGTGTAAAGATCACTGCAGATTTCCAAGGGGCGCGGCTTCAATATCGCGATAAGGCGTCAACATGACTGCAGCATTTGCGTGTCATCACAAGCACAGAGATCTGATTGCGTACAATGACTGCGAAAATGGGAGCGCGTCAGTCAAAGTAAATACAAGCAAGTAAAGCAGCATGATGGCTAAAATAAATGAAAGAACTCAAGAGAAGCAAATGTGGGAGCTCTTCGTGGCTATATAACATGCTTCTCTAAGAGTGGGCGAACAGGTTCAGCGTGGGATTATTTATGCAAATATGGAGTAAAATACATATTCTGCGCTTTTCTTCGCGCCACAAAAACGATGCATATACTCGCCATCATGGAGAAGTGTGTTTCATCAGTAACATATTCAAGAATTGTGGACAACCTCAGGTTTTCAAAGTCATGTTTTTATTAGCGCAAAATTTTTCGCATATCGCAAGAATGCACAATAGAAAGCAATAAATCCGCAGATCCTTCCTTTGGTCACTTACAATTTTTTTGTTTGTTGTTATAAACGCGCTTCAATATTTCACGAAGGCAGTCTTAAGTTCTTGATGCTGGCTGGGGACAAACTTTAAAAGCAAAATTTTGCTACGCATCGGAAAATTAGGCCATACATATCAATGTGTTCATAACGACATCTTAAAAATTTCACCAGTTGTCTCACAATTATCTTAAAAAACACTCCCGATTTGTTCTCTATGAAAGTCGTAACTGCTCCGTGCCAACGCGGGACAAACTTTAAGAGCACGATTTTGCTGCCTATCTGATGGTTAAATTTTTAGCAACAATATGTTTAGAACATTAACTGAAAACGTTCCACAGATTCCCGATAATGATGAGTGATCCGCAAGAAAGCTGTTCTGTAATCTTGGCAATTTGAATTCGTTTAAGCTCAGTAAGTCCTAAGCCTAGGACTTACGGAGGATGCACATTGCACATTGCGACTTCGGTATAATAGCCGCATGCCGTATTATTTCCTTCCATATAATAATAATAATAATAATAATAATAATAATAATAATAATAATTGGTATTGGGGGGGAAAGGAAATGGCGCAGTATCTGTCTCATATATATCGTTGGACACCTGAACCGCGCCGTAAGGGAATGGTAAAGGAGGGAGTGAAAGAAGAAAAGAAGAGAGAGGTGCCGTAGTGGAGGGCTCCGGAATAATTTCGACCACCTGGGAATCTTTAACGTGCACTGACATCGCACAGCACACGGGCGCCTTGGCGTTTTTCCTCCATAAAAACGCAGCCGCCGCGGTCGGGTTCGAACCCAGGAACTCCGGATCAGTAGTCGAGCGCCCTAACCACTAAAATAAAATAAGGAATTACTGCACTTTGAAGGTCGCCTACATGTTGTGATTGAATTTTCCAACATAAACAGCGCTGGAAGGCATGCATGAGTAATATACACGAGGACTAAATTGTTCCATTGACGCCCTCGAACGTTCGGATGTTCTGTTTTTTTGTTAGTTTTAGGAGGTATTTTTTGAAACACAACCCCTGTCGCAATCGGCGAGCTGTCGCCGTTTTAAAAATGCTTCGCAAAGGCCACGATGGTGCTCTTTCATTTTTCCACTGCAGTGGGAATTAGTAACAGCTCTCCAGAAGCGGCTTTACACGGAAATTTTTAGCGCGTCGAACGCGTGGCTGACACCAAAATAAAAGTAGAGGAGTACAATTTGTTCCTGCAAAGGTAACCTTGATGAACATTCATGACAAATGATTTTGCTAGTTATTGTTGAGGGGCGATGAAATGGGCGATAGAGGCGGAAAATTGTGGACCTACCTCTCGTAGACCAAAATTAAAGCAGATGTCGTGGCATGTAAGCATAAGAATTCTCCTCCACGCTCCCAAATAAAGAAACCTCCTGCAGTATTACAGCATGACTCTTTGTATATTTTTCTCCTTGAAGCCAAAATAATGACTACGGCTGCTTAAAACTCACTGTGGCGCTATGGCTGCACGAAGCTGCAAGACAACAACGGCGAGAGAAATTGAACGCTGCTATTTGGCGCGCAGTGAAAATGAACCAGACCAAACGAATAACTTAACGCACAGCGCAGTACGACATGTTGAGCTGCATGTCGGGAGCTACTAATCCTATTTTTAGAACCTTGCCCGTCGTGATTTCCTTCAGTCGCCACCGTTTAAACGGGTTCGTGGTAACTAAGTCGCCGATTATTGGTTCAGTGAGGTCAGGGAGTCCTATGGTTAATCAACGCAATAAAAGTTTTATTTCAGAAAACAGTGATCTAAGAACAATATATTACCTGCAATTACGCTCAGGCCAACGTGGGTAAAAAAATTAGTTCAATCCTGCACCTACAATCCTGTGACATTTGTCAATCTCATAATTTATTGAACGCGACTTCATAAAAAAGGGGAGATTTGGGCGATTATAACAAGACAGCAGTCCTTGTAGAATGTTAAGGTTGTTGTTGCTCGCTTACCCATTCCGTCTTGCGTTTTAAAGAACGCTATGGCTATAGATGTTTAAAAAGAATATATACCATGTAGTCTACAGAACAGTCAATACAATGATTCTAAGTAACCTAACCTAACCTAACCTAACCTAACCTAACCTAACCTAACCTAACCTAACCCATCACGCATAGAATGACTAAATCGCATTTCTAACGTACAGGACATCACCAGTCCACTACAGATACTTCCTGCCCTGCCGTCCAAAATACGTTTAGCACACCATCATTATCATCAGCAGCCTGACTACGCCCTCTGCAGGGTAAAGGCTTTCCTCCTGTTCCAAAAGAGGCCACCTTGTTGCCATACATTTTTTAGTCTCATCCACCAAACTAACTTTAGGACACCCATGCTACGCTTGCCTTCTATTGTAATCCAGTGTGTTGCCCTTACCCGCCACCATTTATCTTGCATTCGCTTTACATGCTCGCAGCGATGGCCTAGTGGTATGAGCATTCACCTCGCATACCGGAGGCGCGGGGTTCCATTCCCAGTGCCGCCGGGTACCCACCGGTGATACATGGATACAAGCTTTCAGTTGGGCTTCTGCTCGGTATATTTAGGATGAAATACTTGTGAAAAGGGTCTTTAACCACAGCTTGAGAAGAATGGCCAAGCCCATTTCTTCTTGATTTCGACTAGGGTGTCATTATTCGTGTTTGTTCTTGCATGTCCCACTCGGTTGTCTTGCTGTCTCCTAATGTTATACTTATAATTTTGCTTTGCATGGCTGGCTGCGGTGTCCTCAATTTAAGTTGAACCTTTTTCTTTAGGCTTCACGTTTCTGCCCCATAGTGCCTGTAGGGTACAACGTTTAAATTCTATTCTCTTCATGGATAATGGCAAAAGACCTTTCATTAACATAGAGCACCTAATAAATGCGCCCCATGACATTCTTGTTCTCCTAATTATTTCACTCACGTGGTCCGGATCTGGTTTCAAAATTCACCTTAAATAGACGTATTCCCTTACTACTTCCATCGCCTCGATACCAACCCCAAACTGCTCTTCTCTCCAATGACTGTTGTATATTACTTTAGTTTTGTGCACATTAGCATTTACACCCACCTACCTTTGTGCTTGGTTTGTCTACGTCATTCATCAATCTTTGCATTTCGCCCCCTCAATGAGTTAGCAAGGATATATGATCAGCGAATCGAAGATTACTAAGGAGTTCTCCACTAAATCTTATCCTCAGTGCTTTCCAATTTTCTTCTCTGAATGAAGATAAACTAGCGGTGAATAGAATTGTGCACTAATGTCTCCTTTTATGACACCCTTCATTGTTGAAATTATACTGTAATCTTTATACAGGAGTAGGATGGCTCTGCAGACGTCATAGATGTTCTCCAGTAATTTTGCGTAAGGATTTCTTGTGCTCTCCTTCCGAAATGTATGGATGACTGATGAGGTTTCGACTGAGTAAAATGCTTTCTCTTAATCTCATGAACGCTACGTATGCCGGTCGGCTTATTTTGGGGCATATCTCTATCACTGCATTGATAGTGTGAATATTTATTGCCGAGTAGCCTTTAGGAAAGCCTACCTCGTTACTTGGTTGATTGCAGTCTGAGGTTTCCCTGACTTTATCAGCGGTCCCTTTTGTTAATACCCTGTAGGCAACCAACATTAATCTGATCGGTCTGTAATTTCTGAATTCATTCACAACTTCTTTCCTGCTCATTAAGATAATGCTAGCGCTCTTCCAAGGTTCCTGTACGTTCGCGGGCGTGATGCACTGCGTATACATGGTGGCTAGTTTTTTTCTACCACACTCTCCCCGCCATTTTTCAAGGGATTTTCGTTACCTGATCCTGACCAGCTGCTTTACCAATTTGCACTGCTGTTGAGTGTTTCTTTTCTTTCTCTTTCTTTACTGGTGGGATGTCCAGACTGCTGTACATTACGCTATCGCGCATTAACGTTCTGGTTACATTGCCTGCTGTATAGTTTCGTGTAGAACTCTTCGTTTACTTAAACGATTTTATGCATATTTGTAATGGCATTGGCCTCTGTCTCTCAGTGCTTACACCTGATTTCTGCCTACTCCTAGCTTTTTCATCACAGATTTTAAGCTACCTGCGTTTTTACACCATGCTGGATGCTCTCCATATACATATTTATGTCGGTTATCTTGCGCTTAATGGATAGTTTTCATAGCTAGGCTTAATTCATTCTGTCTATAGGGCTAGACAGTGTGATGCTGTGGTGTTTCTTAATCAAATCTTCTGTCTCCTGAAACAGCTTGCCGGTATCTTGTCTAACGATCCTATCGCCTACCTCTAAACCACAATCCGTAATGGCTGCTCTGAGATTATTGTTCACTGGTTGAACAATCAGGACGTCGTCCTCGCTTAAGACGAATATCTGTGCTACAGCGAGATCCTAATTTCATCTCCTTACCCTCTTGCCGCTACCTTGTTAGTAGGCTTCTTTCTCACTAGATCCTTCTCTTTCATCCTTCAGTCTAGTCTTAATCTAGACCTGACCATTCTATGGCTGCTACAGCGCACCTCTCTGAGTACGTTCATATCCTGCACGATAGCCGGGTGAGCACATAGTATGAAGTCTATTTCATGTTTAGTCTCGCCTTTGGGGCTCTTCCAACTTCACTTCTTGTTGTCCCGTTTTTGCAAGGAGGTATTCTTGATCCGCAAATTATTCCCTTGTACAAACTCTACTAAAAAATACGACACATTTTGGCAACTAAAGCGTTGCGCGGCGAAAGCTGACCATTCTGTGACAATTTTCACTATGCCGTGACGACTTCCGGTGGATGTGACGGCACATGTTCCCATAGCTATATTGACGTCCGCGCTATTTCAACGCAATTTCGGTATTTATGACTACAATTAATTAACTAATTATTCTATAGTCATCAAACGTGACTTCTAGGTTCATGTTTTCCTCCTGTATCTGAAGTGCCTATGATTTTCTCCTATCTTTTTTTAGTTCCTAAGTTAACATTTGTGACACCCTCTGTTAACGGACGGACAATATGAGCCATTAAAAGTTTTCTCCGCTGTTATTCCTAGAGCCTGCCATGGTAGCCCACTACCTCGTTTGCTGCCTGCTTCTTGCCTACCTTCGCACTGAAGTCGCCCGTGAGTAGAGTGTCTATGTTGGTACTTGGCTCATCGCAGACTCCACATCTTCATAGACGCTTACAACGACCTGTCCATTATGGTTGTGCGAGCGCATAGGGCACTGCCACCTTCAGTTTCTACGTGGGCGTAATTACAATAACCGCCACCATCTCCTTACTACTATAGAATATGTCTATCTCGCCAGTTCTATCCTGATTGATGAAGAATCTCACACCTAGTTGCTTTCTGTCCGGTAATTAAAACAAGCGCAGCACGTGCCAAACCTGTAACAATTAAACGCCTCATCTGTCCTGCTAACGTCACTATGCCCTATGACATCCCATTTAATACCCTCTAGTTCTGCTAATACCATTGCTAGACTAGCCTCATTATATAATATTCTAGTATAAAACGTTCGGCAGGTTCAGTACTCAACGCCGGCCTACCCTGAGCAATAGGTTCTTAGCACCCTCCGCTGCGTCAAAGATCTGACCACCGCCGGGGTCTGAGGTACGAGGGTGAATTGTGATTTGGTGCATTCTTATAGCAGGTTTGGGCCTTGTACTACACTAAAGTGGCCAAATTCTGTTCTGGTGAGGAAGTGTGTTGTCGGCTCTGGCCACCGAGGTCAGGCCGTAAGCCAAACCTGGTTGCGCAATTCCGTCACGCGATATTTTTCATATGGTACGAATTACATGGAGTAAAGCTGCGTACAGTAATAGAGCGTAAAAAACTCATAGTGATATTAACTTTAATTTTCCCTTTGTTATTGCAAAGTCGCTAAGAACTGAGGACCCTCAGTACTGCGCTTCACTGTAGTGTAAATTATAATTCTCATATTGCAAGCTGTTCATTTGGCAAGTACTTTGCAAAGCTCAGATGGACACAATGCGGCTACGGGGCACACCATGGTACAAATTTTCAATTTATGAAAGCTAACAAAAAAGGCCCCATGTGTAATGAGGAGTGCTACACTGATTCCATAGAGGACCTCTAAGTCGCCGCGGTGAATCCAGCGGTTTAGGCGCTCGGTTCCACACCCGAAAGACAAGGGTTTGATTCCGGCCGTGGCGGTTGAATTGCGGTGGAGGCGAAATTCTAGAGGCCCTTGTACTGTGCGATGCCAGTGCACGTTAAAGAACCCCAGGTGGTCAAAATTTCCGAAGCCCTTCACTATGCCGTCCCTCATAGCCCGAGTCTCTTTGGGATATTGAACTCTCATAAACCAAACTATAGTGGTGCTCTTTCTTAGTGCTAAGATTTACTTCAGTTATGAGCATTTTCTTTCTAAAATGAAAGGCAGGTTCAGTGGTCACATCATAATGAGGTTCTCGATGCGCAGTTTGTAGCCCTCTTCGGGGACTCCGTCGCAGTGATAGGCATTGACAATGACAATATTCTCGACTGCTTGGCAGCAAGAAAGACAGATTACGACCCTGAAGGCTGGAGTTCGAAGTACTGTCGTGAACAAAAGTGGACAGACCACAGTTCCGGGTACGAAAGCCGCTGCGGGGCCGCACCGCGGCGCTCCTATCTGGCGCCTAACGCTCGCTGCGAGAGTGCCCCGAGTGACGACAAACTTCACCCTCGCTCTCGCGCTGGTGCTTATCAGGCTTGACAAATTTCTAGTGCTGCGTTCGGCTATTCTCTAGCTGACGATCGTGACGCCGAGAAGCGCGCATCGCAAAGCGCCCAAAGTCCTGACGGTTACGCGTCGAAGCCGTGCCTGTATTGGCATGCTGTTGGAAGGCACGCGCGGCTTCTACTCGACTCCTGAACTACTAGGGAGAGACGAATACATCGAAGCGTAAAATACAAGGCACTGTGGATCCTCGTTTAGAACAACCCCTTCAAATAAGTATTAAAAATGTTTGGCAATGAAAGGCCCTTCATTGCTGTGGGAACAATCTGAACGTAACAATCAGCTAATACTTAGCAGGAATTACACAAGCAGCTTGGCGTGACATCGCATCAAACAGTGATGACACAACGTCGGGGCGAGCACGAAGAGTCTGCCATTCTTGTCTTGTGGCAGTCCACAGTTGATCAGCTGTAGGTGTAGAAATTTCTGATAGTGTACTTGCTGTTCTCTTTTTAAAGACCAGCCCTTGCCCAGTGCACATCGACTTGTGAAAAAAAATTTGATATAGTGTTTGATGTTGAACCTGTGAAATATCAGAAATTTCTTTATCCAAGACAGTTTTAACCTATCCTAATGCTTTCATTGGACTAGAGAGATCGTGTCTTACCTGGTTTGCTTTCTCTCTTTACGTCTCTCTCAGCCCTCGTTTTTTAGATGTCTGCCCGAGAACACGACGGGAATCCGGTCAAGTAAATGGCAGGTGCGCTGTGAATCTCAGGGGTATCATAAGAAAGGATGGCCTCGGCCCCCTTGTGCGCATAGAAGGCTTCCTTCCTTCCTGCAGCTTTCTTTTCCAGCAGGATCATAGCCCTGTTCACACAGCCAGCATTGTGGGCACACTGCTGGAAGAGCGGACATCCGCACGCTGGAGTGGCCACCAGTAGGTGCAGTTCTAAACCCCCAATCAAAAATGAGGGGGGGGGGGGGGGGGGGTCTGGTCAAGAAGCAACTTGCGGCCCGGGATTTCCGTACGGCTACAGCTGATAAACTGCAGACTGCTGGAAAGCAAGAATGGCAGACTCTTCAAGCTCGCTCCGAGGTTGTGTCAGCACTGTGTGATTCGATGCCTTGCCGAGCTGCTAGCGTGATTGCCGTTAATGGCAACTTCAATAAGTATTAGTTGAATGTTACGATCAGGTTATTCCTCACGGCACAAAGCATTTCAGTGCCAAACATTTCTAATAATTATTTGAAGCGGTGTCCCAAGCAGTGATCCACAGTGCCTGGGATTTTACGCCTCGAAGTATTCCACTCTACCTAGTGATTCGGGAGTTGAGTGGGAGCTAAATCCACCTTGCCACTGTGGCCGGGTTAGCCGGGTATCGAAACAAGGCCTGCAAAGACGCGCTGTAATGCACCGCACACTCATGAATAGGGGGCAGGTCAAGAGTGTTGCAAAAATACAAAATTTGCCAGGTTTTAATAAAATCACTTACCTCTTTCATAAAACAAGGTGCTAATATATTTTTTCTTTTCTATTGGCAGATTACATTCCAATTTTGTAGCTTTATCATTTCTTTATATGAGTGTTTTGCCCCCATCCTCTGGTTGTGCTGCAGTCGCGCTAAACCACTTTTCGGCCCAGCCTTCGCCACCACTTTAAATCCGCCTTGGGTAGCCGAACGCTGCACTACGAATTTGTCAAGCTTGATAAGCACCAGCGCGAGAGCGAGGGTGAATTTTGTCGTCACCCGGGGCACTATTGCAGCGAGCGCGCGGCCCGAGACAGCAGCGCCGCGGTGCGGCCCCGCAGCGGCTTTCATGCCTGGAGCCGTGGTCTGTCCACCTTTGTTCACGACTGCACATCTCGTCTGTGCAAGGTTCCACCGGAGAAAAGTAAAGTTTTGGCTACATCGTCTACGCTTCTCAAATAGCAAAGCTTGAAGCTTGGGGCTCCTCCATGTGTTATCACTGGTGGAAGAAGCGTTCAGGAGGCTGGAGGTGGACGGAGTTTCTGAAGCGGGAATGTCGGCGACGGAAAATTTGGTGAATGCTCCTAGGTGACAGATAAAATGTCTCCTCGATTTGGCTGCACTTTCTGCACTAGTTCACAAGAGTGCCGTGCTAGTCTAGCGCCAGTTCTTGCGGCGCGAGTGTAGCCTGACACTAGTGCTCTCGGTGAAACGACCAAATCGAGTGCAAAGGGCCAGAAACGTTCGTCTGCTGCGGCTGTGGGTTGGTGTTCGTTGCCTGGTTTTACATATGCGCGCGATTGTGCTAGTTGTATGGAACGTTTCTTCGAAGCGACGCATCTCATGGAGCGGCTAGGAAATTTGTTAATTTCGAAAGTGATGAAGAATTTGGCACCATCCTTTGCGTTCCCTTGTGCGAACGGCGCAGGCCGGTCGACCGTCGCTGATTGAACCGGTATACTTTGAAGAGGCAACAAACTTTTGAATTCAAGAGCTTAATCAGACTTTCGCTCGAGGCAACCTTTAACAGCTTAAACGAATGAATCATGCTGCTGCGGTTCTATCCGAAAAGTGATCTTGGTTGTCCGCCAATCGCAAAATGAAAGAGTTGCTTGATAACGAGCGCTATAGTTGAACTCAACAACTCGCGTGTACTGTCGGCGGACGGTGATGACGGAGTGACTCTGTGAATAATTCGCAGGCGAAGGCGTGGGTTGACGGTGACCTTAAATACAGTCACTGCTGTAGGTACTGATGTCGCAGCGAGAGATCCCAAGCGCTTCGATCACCCACGTATTAAAAAATGTCACCATCTGTCTCTTATGGAAACGCTCCGTCGGGCTGCGCGCAATAATAATATTTGCACACAAAGGAGAATTGATGTAAAGCTACGTGCCATGCTGGACAGAAACAAGAGAATTCATACTCAATGCGCCCTATACGCAGTCGATTACGCACGTACATAGACGCGCGTGCGCACGCCAGCCCACGCACACGTACGCGCACTGTCATTTCAGCTGTCTGGTTGGGGCGGGGGGGGGGGGGGGGGAAGAAAAAACATCATCAAGGTAGACCGGGCAGAACAGTCATTTGAGGCCAACGAGGACAGTGTCCATCACTTTTTGACAGGTAACAGGAGCGGAACACAAGCCGAAGGGGAGCACCTTGAACTCGTACAACCCATCAGGAGTAACGAACGCTGTCTTCTCGCGGTCGCGTTCATCTACCTCGATCCGCCAGTACCCACTGTGGAGGTCAAGAGAGGAAAAGTAGCAGGCATGAGGCAGCCGGTCAAAAGAGTAATCGATTCGAGGTAAAGGGTAAACGTCCTTTTTGGAAATTTTGTAAGTCTTCGATAGTCGACACAAAATCTCAGTGTCCCGTCCTTCTTGGCGACCAGCACAACGGGTGAAGCCCATGGACTTGTAGACGGTTGTATGACATCATCCCGGAGCATTTCGTCCACCTGCAGTCGTATCGCCTCTCGTTCTCTCGCCGACACTCGGTAGGGGTGTTGACGAATAGGCCGCTCACTGTCATCAACCATGATGCGATGTTTCGTTATGGACGTCTGCCTTACCTTAGAGGTGGTCGCAAAGCAGTCATGAAAAGAGACAAGGATGCTTTGCAAGCGGCAATGCTGCTCAGTGTTCAAAGCAGGGTTCACGTCAGCCTTAACTGTTCGACTAGGTCCTCCTGGAGGGGTGGCCCTGGACGTTGACAACGCGTAGTGTGTGAAGGGCTGGCTAATTTCATCGAAATAGGCGATGGCTATATTTTTCGCCAAGTGGCGGTATTCGGCGTTAAATTTCGTAACCAGAAGCTCAGGTCGCAGGTTCTGCAAGGCAATGACACCCCGTGCGATGCAGACTTGTTGGATCAGCAGTAAAGTAAAGTTTGCGTCAGCGATTCCGTTGGACGCGGGGGGTTGTCGCAGTCCACCGTAACAAATAAGCTGGCACGCGGTGGTAGAGTGACGTGGTCGTTGGACATGCGAAAAACGGATCTTCCTGGCGCACTGTCGTCAGCTACGGTGCATGGGGCGCAGAACGTCAGTATGAGTTCGCGGAGGTCGATGACAGCCGCATTTTCGCGAAGAAAATCGAGACCGAGGATCACCTCCTTGGAGCACTCAGCCAGCACAGCGAAGCAAGCAGTGAAGATGATACCGTGAATCTCAATGCTAGAGGTGCAGACGCCGAGCGGCATCACCAGTTGACTGCCAGCGGAACGAATTTATGTTCCGTACCAGGGTGTCAGCACTTTTTGCAAGAGGGTAGCAAGACCACGACTCATAACTGAGAAATCATCCGGAGATTCCGGAATGGAGGGTTGAGGTGTTCGTAGAAATGGGGCGTCGAGCAGAGGCTGTTCTGTGCTTCGGAAGGCGGTCGGAGCAGGTGCAAGATAGGGTTGATGGGTCAAGTCGGCGAGCGAACGATCTTGTTCGAATTGCTGAGCAACGGCGGCCCTACCCTAAGAGGTCGCCGTCTTCAGTTTTCCCGGCGTGGACTACGGGACTGACAGATGGACGGCTGGTGACCTGGGGAAGAGGACCGACGGGGCGACGGCGACCTGGGCGGGCGCTGTGGCGAAGGCGCAGGGGGAACGCTGGCCGACAGGTACTGCTCGATGTCACGGGGTCGTTCACCATAGCGTGGCCGGGGTGCGACTGGTGAAAACCCTCGCCGGTCCATCCGACGATACCGGCAGTGGCGCAATATGTGGCCGGCTTCACCGCAGTGGAAGCACAGGGGCCGGTTGTTCGATGTGCGCCATGCGTGTGCTTTGCTGAGGGGTCGTCGTGCGTCGAAGAGGGCAGGTGAAGTCGAAAAACGTTGATGCGGTGCAGAAGGAAAGGGGCAGTAAAACGCCGGTGGTGCTGGCGTAGAGCTGCGCAACGTTTCACTGTACGTCATGACATACGGATCAGGCAGCGGCTGGGGACAGGCCATTGGCTGCACCGCTCGACGGACTTCGTCGCGAATGACATCCGAGATGGCTCCGACACCCGGGTGTTGCTCGACAGGGCGAAGCTTTTGTAGCTGTTCACGCACAATGCTCCTGAGAAGCTCACGGAGGGCCTCACTCTCGGTTTCAAGCAGCGGCATGTTGGCGTCCATAGCAGGTATATTCGCCGGACGGCCGTAATGCGCGAACCTCTGTTGCAAGGCGCGCTCCATGCTCGTCGCCTCTCGAGCAAAGTCAGCCACTGTGCCACGAGGGTCGCGCACAAGTCCTACGAAAAGCTGCTCTTTCACTCCTCGCATAAGATGACGCACGTTCTTCGTTTCAGACATGGTAGGATCTGCGCGGTTGAAGAGCCGCGTCATGTCTTCTACCACCATGGCGACGTTCACATTTGGCCGCTGTGCTCGGGACTGCAGGGCAACTTATGTCCACTCCTTCGGTTCGTTGCTGCCGAAGGTGTCGAGCAACTGTTGTATCGGGCTTGCGTGATAACACGATAACAATGTGCCTGACATGCGCAGTGCTTAAACCGCGCTATCACGAAGGCTATATATATCAATGCTCCGCAATAAACTTGCTCTTCTTATTCTGGCCTTCATGCTGTCGAGTGCCGTCATTGCGAACTGATACATGGTGTCAGAAGTGGCCAGTTGGGCAGGGCGTAGCTCGGAGCGCCATGGATCTGCTGAAGCCCCCGGAACCTTTGCAGCTCTCCGGTAACCTGTCGCAGAATTGGAAGCGGTTTAAGCAAAAACTGGAACTCTTCATCAAGGCGACCACGCCAAAGGACGACCCAAGAAGCGGAGCAGCGAAAGCTGCACTCCTGTTGAGCGTTGCCGGAGACGAAGCACTTGACGTCTTCAACACGTTTACGTTCGGTGAGCAGGAAGACAAGGAAGATTACGACACCCTGGTCCGGAAGTTTGAAGCATACTGTGCCGAGGTAAGCAATGAAGTGCATGAGCGGTATGTTTTTCGCTCGAGAAAACAAGACGGAGAGCCGTTCGAAAGATTTATTAGAGACCTCAAGAAGCAAGCAGCGCAATGCAACTTCGAAGGACTGCACGATTCAATGATCAGGGATCAGATCGTCTTTGGGACGAATAATTCCAAACTGCGTGAAAAAATGCTGCGGGAAAAGGGCTTAACGTTGTTAAAGGCTGAAGAAATGTGCAGGGTAGCGGAATCAGTGGCACAAAGAAATCAGGTCTGGGCCAGGCCCGGTGCCAGCATTGACTCCGTCTCTCGCAGTAGGGCGTCGTGCCACCGCTGCGTAGACCGGCAAGAGACCAGTGCAGTAAACGGTAGTTCGTACCGGTGCAAGAAATGCAACCGACGGCACGAGCCGAGGCAGTGTCCTGCTTACGGAAAAAGATGCAACACTTGTCGAAAGCTGCATCACTTTGCGATTTGTTGTCCGGCCAGGGCGCTTGTCAACGAAGTCGGCGCACAGTTCAATGATGAGTTTGATGTTCTTGACGTCTGCATCGACAGCTGCATTACTGGTGATTGGACTGTCGAAGCCAAAGTTGGGGGTCGAAAAGCATTATTCAAGGTGGATACCGGAGCACAAGCAAGCCTCTTACCATTTTCGATATACCGCAAGTTGAAAACTGCCGAACTGAATCCTACGAGCTCTGTGCTGCGAGCATACAATGGAGGCATCATCACCAACTTCGGAACAACAGTCCAAAAAATAACCGTTGGAGATGCTACAACTACAGTGAAATTCTACGTGGTGAAAAATGGACGTCGTGCAATACTGGGGCTTCACGCATGCGAAGCTCTAGGCCTTGTGCAGCGCACAGTGGACACTGTCAACACTTCTGCTGAATACGAAGCGATCAAGCACTTCAGGCACGTCTTTGAGGGTTTAGGATGCCTAAAGCAACCATACAGCATGGTACTACAGCCAGATGCTACCCCAGTCGTCCAGCCAGCGCGGCGGGTGCCCCTGTCTTTGCGCCAACCGCTTCGCGACGAGCTTCAAAGAATGGAGAGAGCTGGTATCATCACAAAAGATGGACCTACAGACTGGGTAAGCCCTTTGGTTTTGGTCAAAAAGAAAGACGGCAGTCTTAGGGTGTGCATGGACCCGAGAAGGACCAATGAGCATATAAAGAGGCAACACTACCAGCTTCCCAGGCGAGAAGATATTGAAGCAGAATTGACCGGCGCTTGCTACTTTAGTTGCCTAGATGCAAACTCTGGATTTCACCAGATGCCCCTCGACGACGCAACATCAAAAATTTGCACTTTTGCCACTCCTTTCGGTCGATACCGTTACTTGCGCCTGCCGTTTGGCATTTCATCGGCACCGGAAGTTTTTCACAAAATGCTGAGTCAGATGTTAGACGGGCTGCCAGGAGTTCACGTGTATATCGACGACATTTTGGTGTGGGGCACTACACGTCAAGAGCATGATGAACGGCTAGTAGCAGTTCTGAAAGCTGCCGAAACAGCAGGATTGACACTAAACGCCGAAAAATGCAAGTTTGGTTTAACAGAGGTGCATTTTCTGGGTGACGTTATCGGACAAAAAGGAATTTCCCCGAACCCGAAGCTTGTGCGCAATCTGTTAGAAATGCCAACACCAAAAAGCAAAACAGATCTACAGCGCATGTTAGGAGTGATCAACTACTTCGGAAAATACGTGCCAGTGTTGTCAGAACGAACAGCGATGCTGCGAGCGCTTATCAAACCGCAAGTCGAGTTCGAGTGGACCGAAAACCACGCGAAGGAATGGAAATGCATCACGCAGGCACTTGCGACATCACCCTTGCTAGCAATATTTGACCCCAAAAAGAAAACAAAAATAACTTGCGATGCGTCCAAGGACGGCGTCGGAGCGGCGCTTTTACAGTGTCACGGTGGTGACTGGCGACCGGTGGCATATGCTTCACGAGTCTTAACACCACCGGAGCAGCGTTACGCGCAAATTGAAAAGGAGACGCTGGGCATTCTGTTCGGTTGCGAGAAGTTTCATCAGTTTGTGTATGGACAGACGGTCATTATCGAGACCGACCACAAGCCACTTCTGTCAATCGCTGCTAAAGGAATTTGTGACATGCCCCCACGATTGCAGAGATTTTTTTTAAGACTTCTCAGATATGACTATGTTCTACAGTACGTTCCAGGGAAGCACCTGGTTTTGGCAGACATGCTCTCACGATCGACTACACCCGGGGGTGTCGACAATGCTGGTGCCACAGAAGACGTCGAAGTTCACGCACTACAGCTCCTGAACGGCATGGTCACGGTAACAACGCAGCAAAAACTGGCAAAGGAAACTGCTCGTGACTGCTACTTGCAGACTGTCGTCAGCAACTTATCAGCAGGAAACCCAATTCAAGGTGAGCTGAAGCCGTTTTCATCTGAACTGTCAGTAATCAACGGAATTCTGTTCAAAGGAACAAAAGCTGTCATACCGAGAAGCATGAGACAAGAAATGCTAACAAGAATTCATGCCGGCCACCTTGGCTTAAACAAATGCAAAGAAAGAGCAAGACTTCTCGTTTTTTGGCCAGGCTTGAACAACGACATCGCAGTGCTTCTCCAAAACTGTTCTACATGCAGAAAGTTTGCGTACCAGCAAGCCAAAGAACCGCTGATAATGCGCCCGGTGCCGCAGTGTGCGTGGTACAGGGTCGGAGCGGACATCTTTTGTTTTGGGGGAAATTCTTACGTTGTCGTATATGATGCTCTTTCCAACTTCCCAGATGTCGAGAGGCTTCCAGACACAAGTGCAAGAAGTGTTGTTGCGGCTCTCAGTGCTATGTTTGCTCGATACGGCATTCCTATCGAACTGTGCACTGATAATGGACCACAGTTTTCAAGCCAAGAGTTCGCAGCCTTCGCTAAAGAGTATGATTTTGCGCACGTCACGTCTAGCCCACACTACCCGCAGTCTAACGGCCTTGCTGAAAAAGGTGTGCAAATTGTCAAGCGGATAATGAAGAAAACTCAAGACGCACGACATGACTTCTGGCTAGGCCTTCTGGCCTACCGATCAACGCCACTGATTGATGGTCAATCCCCTGGCGAGCTTCTTCAAGGCAGGCGCCTTCGATCTAATCTCCCTGATTTTGGCGGTATCAAGACTATCGAAGTCAAGAAGCACCGCCAGACGCCCAAAGGACAGCCGTTGCCTCAACTAGGTAAAGGTGACGTCGTCAGGCTGCGAGACACAACTTGGTCACAGAAAGGAAAGGTGGTTGGGGAAGCTGCCCCGAGGTCCTACCACGTTGTAACTGAAAGTCGTCGTGTTCTTCGGCGCAACAGGCGACACCTGCTTCATTCCAGCGAGCAGTATGCTGAAACAAGTGACGATGACACCGACGACGACTGCGCAGACGAAGCTGACCCAAATGCAAGGAACAGTCCAGGGAGTGTGACACCGCAGCCTTATGGCACTACAAGTGCAGCACCCCAGCAGCCTCCGGGGCTCTGACCAACATCTAGCCCACGGTGCCACGCCTTCGGCTTCGATTACCCATCCAGAGCAACCCACAAGTGTCATCAGTCTGAGGAGGTCGACTTGTACCGCGAAGCCTCCCCAACGTCTTCGTTATGACGCTGCTTTCAATCAGTTATCAAGAACTTGAACCACTGTCTTGTGCTAACCTTGGAAGGATGTATCGGGCTTGCGTGATAACACGATAACAATGTGCCTGACATGCGCAGTGCTTAAACCGCGCTATCACGAAGGCTATATATATCAATGCTCCGCAATAAACTTGCTCTTCTTGTTCTGGCCTTCATGCTGTCGAGTGCCGTCATTGCGAACTGATACAACTGTCGCCGGAAGTCTCGCCAGGTGGGGATAGCGGACTTGTGGTTTTCAAACCACGTCTTGGTGGAGTCTTCCAGTGCGAAATAGACATTGCGTAGCTTGCGGTCCTCTTCCCACAGGTTAAACGCAGCAACTCGGTCGTAGCTGGCCAACCAGTCTTCCACATTTTCGAACTTGTCTCCATGAAACAACGTGGGAGTGCGAGGTGCATGAAGAAGCGGCGCTGGGGGACTGGCGGCATTCTGGGTGGTCGGACTTGTCGCAGTGGACGTCATTGCGCGGGGTCAGGATTTAAGCCTCGCAAGCGGCGGCTTGCCATATGGACAGGTATCGTGTCCACGGGGTGCAGCTGGGCGTCGTCGGAGGCTCCCGGGAGCTCTTCGTGCATCGGAAAATACCTCGCACCTGCACCAAAAAGTAAAAGTCACCGAAATCCAGCAGAAAGGGCAGAAGGGCACACCAAAACACGGCAGGCAGACACACTCAGCGAACGAACAAAGACGACCAGCGGGTGCTGTCCCACCGCATGGCGGCGCCAGTAAATGGCTAACAAAGTGGCAATATGTAGTAAATAAAGCCTTAGGAGCAATGCATACGGGGAAAGCAGCTGGTAAGGATCAAGTAACAGCACATCTGTTGAAGGATGGAGGTGAGACTGCGCTAGAAAAACTAACCAGCCTGTATACACAATGCCTTATGACCTCTAGCGTAAACCAGGAGCTTGGAAGAACGCTAACATCACATTAATACGTAACAAAAGGAGGCGCCAACTGCTTTGAAAAATTAGACCGATCAGTTTACTATTCGTTGTTTATATGTGATTCACCAAGGTAATCGCTTAAAGAGTCAGGACAACCTTAGATTTTATTCAACCGAATGATCAGGCAGGCTTTCGTAAAGAATGCCCGACGATTGGCCATATTCATACTGTCAATCAGGTGATAAACAAGTGAACAGAATATAACCCACCCTTATTTACAGCCCTCATAAATTAGCAGAAAGCATTTGACTCATTCGAAGCCTCAGCAGTTATGCAGGAATAGCGAAATCAGGGCCTAAACCTCATCTAAGAATATTAGAAGGCATTTATAGCAGCTGCAGAGCTACTGTAGTCCTTCATAAAGTCAGCAATAAAATCCTAATATTAAATGATGTCAGGCAGAGAGACACGATGTCGCTAATGCTATTCATCGCCTCTTTGCAGGATATATTCAGAGGCCCAGATTGGGAACAGTTTGGGATAATAGTTAATGGAGAATTCCTTTGTAACATCCGATTTGCTGACTACATTGCCTTGCTAAGCCGCTCAGGACGCAAGGCGGCTCTACCATTTTTATTTTCAGTGCGAGCGCTTCTCTACCTGGGAGGAAGTCACGACCCTGTAGACGAAGGAGCAGTTGTGTAGTGACCTAATCATTTTTGAACTTAGCAATCAATGTGGAGAGAATTACCCGTGCTAGGTCACGTGTTTGTGAAGTCACGTCATCACCGTCCAGTGTGAATTTCGTTTTCGCTCTACAGGGTTTGCCGCAGAACGCGCACTCTAACGCTTCCGCGTTAAAATTTCCTACTTTTCTATATATTTGCGCTCACTTCGAATAGGACGCAAGGCCGGCCGGCGTCCGGTGATCCTCGCGTCCGTCGTGGCGTCGGCGGCCTGCTCTGTGTCCGCCTACTTCGTGGAGTCACTGCTGTTCTTTGCGCTGTGCCGCTTCGTCCTGGGGTCATGCCTGGCCGTGACTTTCGTCACCAGCTCCGTGCTTTGTGAGCATATGTTTGCTCTACTCAAGCGGGTGTACCGTCCCTCCTTGAACATAATTCACGGGTGTGCACACTGTGCGTGGCGCGCTGTTCCTATAAGCCGCCATTGCTTACCTCTGTAGTCGGACCTAAGCAATATGCGATTTAAAAAGTAATTTCCATGTGTCGACGCTTACTTTTTTCAGTATAGCACAGATAAATTGGTAGAGTTTACGCAGCATCACAGAATTTGGCAGTATTCCTTAAGAACACATTTGTGATATTTCTTACGTTTTTGTGTGCGTAATTAAAAAAAATACATTTGTTACCGGTCGATACTGTAAGTTGGAAGCCTTCTGTTATATCTTAGTGTTCTTTGCAATTTCTGCAATAATCACTGCCTGAGTTGAGGTTCTTGTGGGATTGCCGGGTCACATGTGCGCGTAAAACAGACTGCCGGATTTATTTTTGCAATGACGGACATCGTCAAGGCGAGTCAGCTCATTATCAAAACGTTCCCAGTGTACAAATTTCACTTACATTATGTTGGAAAACATGTGCATATACGAGCTCTTTATCTATTCCACACTGAGTGAAAGTATACACGCTACCACATGATTGTATGCCTGGTCTATACTGCGGGGTGTATTCTAGATAAACTTTTTGGAAACTTGCAGTTTGCAGAGTTACGTCACGCCGTGGGCATAATTAATGCCGCCGCTGTTATTTTGAGAAAACTGCCTATGGGCACCGAGATAAAAGTGTGAGGATCATACACCGATACACCGCGCTTAGCCATGTAAACGCAGCGCTCAAAAATAGTGCTTCTCTATACTCAGGAACAGAATACCTTGTAGGAACTTGCCGATGTACGGGTAGGTCACGGCCAGGTGAGTGTCGAACCCAGCACACGCGAAGTACCAAGACCCTGGTGCGGGGCAATGTGAATGTGTACACTGGTTCTGCACCGTCGACCAGGATGTCGTCGACCTAGGCATACGCCATTGTCAGGCCACGAGTTATCTCTGTGATAAATTGATAAAAATTTTTGTCCGAGTTCCGTACCCTGAAAGGTGTACGCACTAATTGTACCATATTAAATGTCTGTTTAACGTTTACAGCATCTCCTTCGGCTTTAACGAAGTCCGGGGGTCCCCTTGGCATTGAGGGCAGCACATAACCTGATGCACAAGCGTTGTACCTCTTACGGATGTCTACCTGTGGTAGGTGTCGTTTTGCGCTGGCTTCTATGGCATATAGGCAAATAAGACCGTCATGTGCCAAGCTCGATCTTGTAGCTGTGCTGATTGTTTAATTTCGTTGTACGTTGGGATAACTCCACATCCGCTTTATGCATTCTGACCACATGAAGTGTTCCGGCTGTGGCGGCAGGAGCATCACAGCCCATAGCGCAACTATTGCATGGGAAAGTAGTGGGACGGAGTGCCCTTGCTTTTCTGCGCCAGCTTTTCAGCGGCACGAGCTCTTTTAGGCTACCGCGTCAAAAACGAAATGGTAGCAATAATACCAACTCATCACAGCACCAAAAGTACAAACAAAAGCTTCTCGTGCGAAGCTTTTTAGAACAACCTTAAAACAGCTAAAGAGGCATAAAAACGGTCTCGCCATTCGCGTTAAGGTCGACCTTCCACAAGGGACAAACCATCGAACAACGCAACTTCGCCATGCAGCGTTCCTCCCTTGTATGTGGTGCGAAAACACACTATTTTCTTTCTCTCTCGATCTACCTGTTTTGAGATATTATTTCCCGGCTTTCATCGTTTGCCGCCGCGCCGGCAGACATGAGGTAATGGGCGCGAAGAATTGGTTCTTGCTCCCCGCCCTCCGCGTTTCCGACCCATCCGCTCGCACGCCGCTGTCGGCTTCGCAGGCTGATTGAAGCACGATTTTGTAGCTATCGTTAAATCTATTGTGTCATTTGGCGTGTATCTTCACGTTTCTGATCAAACAGTAGCGTATCTCGGATCGAAGGCGGCACATATTCATGAGGCGCTAGGAGCGTCACTTAAAAGTAGCGTCGACGCCGAGAATATCAATGTGGCTTCAAGTGTGAAGTGAATGCAAGTTCTTTTTTTCTGCAATGACTCAGAGGTTTTTGGTGCAATGCAAGCAACGTAAGGGATGGTAATGCAAACAATGTAAAGGATGGTTAGGTACAATCTTCTGACTTGTTTCAGTTGTGGTGCGAAACCATATACGCGATTCGAAAGCGCGCAGTCTAAAGATGAACGTTTGCTTCGGCTTTTCGGGCCGTTCCGTCTGCAGGCCAACGCTAAATAAACGTTGAAAACCATGTCACTTCGGTGGCTCATAGGAAAAAGTGCCCTGCAAGGCTAACAAGAAATAAAAGTTAATGATTCACATATTAGCAGAACCCTGTGGCGACCAAAGTACCATGTAGGGTGTGGTTAAGAGAGTTCTTCGGCCTGGTTGCTTCTCCGATACTCCGAACCTAACTAGATACGATGCGGGCATCGTGCGCTCTTTGTCCCTTTAGGCTCTTTTTTCTTTTTGTGTGTGCGCTATGCGCTCCTATGCTTAGCCGCATCTTTCGTGCCCTGCAGGCGCTGCGTGTAATGGCAGCGTCGCTGCGGCGATCTCACGCTGCACGTGGGTGGATAGCGTTTCGCGCAGGCCTCGGTCTCTGCTTCCTCGTGTAAAGCATTGAGCGAGCAATTCACAGCATAGCGCTGTGTTAGATGTTGGCACCGCGAGAATTTCGGGGCGCAAGTTCACCTCATGTAGGTTCGTTTTAAGTCGTGAATAAAGCGGTGTCTTCGTATGCGGTCCCTTTCAGTAGTTAAAAGAAATTGTTTTTTGTTTCAAGCGAAACCCATTGCTTCCTATTGTGGCCTTTGCCCCACCCATATTTAAGCTCATACGCGCTGGTCATTCTGTTTTGCTGTATTAAGACGTCCTCAACCTTGGCTAACATTCGCACTCGCGACAAGGATAACCAGAAGGGCGCCTCACCTGCCTCAAACGTTACAGGCTCTCTTAACCTTTCATTTACACATCTGTGTCTGGCCGTCCTAATTGCTTCTCTTCAAAGTGGCATGGAATATAGCATATAGCAGGGTTTATTCGCTCCGAGGAAAGCAACTGTGCCACTGCTGACCGTAAGACGTGGATCCGTGTCAGCGGAATAAACCCGCTTGCATGTTCCCCGAAAGAGGCGGAATGTAATCGCATGAGTAACCGGCATTAGGTATGCGTAGTCTACGACAACGCCAGCGCCTTTTGGTCAAGTATACAATTCCTTCGTAGTTACTGCCATAATTGCGAAACATTTAATTTTCGTCAATGTTTATTAGATAGAATGCGGGGCCTGCTGCCGCGGCGACACAGCAGTGCGGGCAGCCAGAAACACTGGGTCGACCATGTGCGACAGAGCACTGAGTGCCACCTCCGGCCCTCAAGCGATGCAGTGCAACAACTTGTGACGCGTTCCCTTGTATGCGACCCGCGTGTTGCAGTGTTCGAGATCGTGGGCGGCGAGTACCGCGCCGCGTACGTCATGCTGTCCCAGTTCGGATTCTCCTTCGGCCTGCTCTTCGTGGCAGTGATGGACCAACACCAGCTCTCTTGGAGGGCCGTCCAGCTCTGCTGCTCGCTGCCTGTCATCGCGTGCGCCATCGCCTTCCTGTGAGTTTTCCCTCTCTCTCTCTCTGTTTCGAGTACCGACCAGCGGAACATCAGTCGAAGGTCGCTCAAGTATAAATGGGATTTTTTTATTATGAAAAACGAAACCTCTCTGCACCATTTCATCTTTTTTGTTCAGTAGAATATTTGAGCTTCTCCAAAGAGACAAAACCTGCCAACATAAGTTATTTAGGATTCATGCAGCAGTGTATGTTTCTATAGCAGTGACCAATTTCCGCGCAGGCTACGGGTCAGTCGCATATAATCTGATGTAAGCGCGACATTTTAAAGGTGTAAAGACACGAAATTGCGCGATGCCTGTTTTAATTTGCAATGATGTGTAACATGAAGCTTGGATTACCGCGCAAAATTAGTCTATGGTCCGTAAACAATTAATGTTTTTCTCGAGCGTAGTTTCTATTTAGGTTTTATCAGTCGGTCGGCACTTGTGGTGTCGCAACTATGAGATCACGTGACACATGCAAAAACCGCAGAAAGTATGCTGTTTGTTAACTCGCTGCCATTCCGACTTCTGGATCAGGATACTGTAAAACTCAGTCGTATAAAGTTACGAAGCCGTGAATATGCGAATATACTGTGGTTTTTATGCCTAAAGTGATGAATTTCCTTGTTGTGACGGCGTCACTATCATTCATATGCAGAAATTGACAGGGAAACTACATGGAAGGAGAAATCTAATTCTAAATCACTGCTTGACCGCAAGAGAAATAACATGGCACCTAAGTTAACAAATGTCTCGCGTATCGTTATAAAGGAAGAACACACTGAGGAAAATTAACTTTCTCCACCTGACAAAGATTTTGATACTGTTGTGGCTATATTTAAATGTTCGAAAATAGCAAAAAATAAGAAAAAATGATTGATCAGATTTACGCGCACTTTTGTGTCAATTGATAAGGCGGTGCTAGTTATGCACCCTGCACAAAAGTAGCCTCAGTTCATAATGCTAAAAAGCGTGTCGCGTGCCCTCAGGATGAGATTTATTAAATACGCATATTTTACAATCTTGCAACAACATTGCAGCCTTATAAAATACTCTGTGTACAAGACGCATATGCAAGGCGCTTGGTTGATTTCCTGTTCTCATTCTCCACTTCACCTGTTCGGGTGACTTTCTCGACACAACGTATGCATAAAAAATGACAACGGAACTAGCAAGACGCAAAGTCGAACAGAACCTGCAAGCAGCTGCACATTCTCGGTCAAATCGTTTTTGTAACCTTCCCAGGATTTAGCTTGCTGCTAAACAGTAGACGTTAATAGTATTGAAATTAATAGTATTTAATAGTAGTATCTATTTTCCGTACACTTTGAACTCCATAGCCTTGTCTCAAACTAATTCATACAGGTACCTCGGCATTGAGATAACGACCAGTCTAACATGGGCATATGACATAACAAAATTATGTGCTAGTGCTTCAGGACACTTGGATTCATCAGGAGATCACTTGCCCTGTCTCCCCCAGCCATCAGAGAACTAGCATATGTAACATATATTCGCAGCAAACTCGAATACGGCTCAACAGTATGGAACCCTCACCAGGCCTACCTGGTTGACTCACTAGAAGCCATCCAAAACCGGGCAGCACGTTTCATCTCCTCGCAGTACAAACCTCGGCTCAGTGTTACTGTCATGAAATCATCTCTCGATCTGAAATCTTTAGCGCTTCGCCGAAAAATTTCAATTCTGTGCCTCTTCCACAAACTGTACTTTAACTTTCCAGCACTTCGGGAAAACCTCCTGCGCACTCCGGTACGATCATTTCGCCGCTTATTTAATTCCTCTAGCATTCAACGCTTGCACGGCTCCACCAATGCATTCAACAAATCGTTTCTTCCTCGTGGAAATGAATTCTGGAATAATCTACCCGAAAACATTGTCGTTGAGACTAATCCTTCCAACTTTAGGCAGCTACTCATCGAAAATTTTCAAGAATAATAAAACTTTCCTATACCCGGTGTCAGCTACGATTCACTGTAAAACCAGAAACACTTTGTTTGGACACGCTCTATTACGGTAGTGTGTATTTCTGTGTGGTTGTTCTTCACATTTTCTTTGATTGACTGTATTTATTTGTTTCTCTTCTACTTTGCCTAGTTTTCACAATTTTGTTTCCCTTTTCATATGTATGACCGTCGGACACTATGTACCCCCCCCCCCCCCTCATGTAATGTCCCTACGGGACCCTTAAGGGTTTAATGATGATGATGATGACGACAGCACCAAGCAGCAGGGATGAGGAACAAAGATGGGAGGCGCGGACAAAGGTCAACGCTGGTTCTCGCCCACTTCCTTTGGTCGCCGTATTTACTTCGTTGCACTAGAGACAGTTTCACGGCTTACCACTGTGGTGTGGGCAGTGCTGTGCATGCTCAGTAGGGTGCCTCTGAAATTCATATGAGAGGGCGTATCGGTCGAAGGGCACTGAAAATATGGCTGCTACCAGAAGTGAAAATTTGAAAGCCTATCAGTCTGAAGTGAATACTTTGTCAAACCTGCTCTCTTTAAAAATAGTGAGAAACCTGAGGTGGCTGTTTTTATACGAGCGCTGAGCGATCGGCTGACGCGTGTCACCACCGGTCCTGTCCCTGATCCTTAGGGTTGCGAAGGAGTCCCCGCGGTGGTTAGTGGCCCGTGGAATGTTCGAGGAGGCCGAGGTCGTGATGATGCATGCGGGCCGTGTCAACGGCATCAGCCGTTACCGCTCCACGGCCCTCTGGAGAAACGCCCGGAATGAGATAGAAGAGGTGAGCGTTTCGTCAACGTCCTTGCGCCCCACAGGAGCGGTGATATTTGAAGTTTAGACAGTGAACCGTTCGTAGAGATGAGAAGAGCAAACTCATTTGTCAACGGCGAACAGATACTAAGCAGGATGCGACGTTGTTCGAGCACTCAGCGCCGATGACTAAAGACGGGCTGTGCAATGGAAACGCTAGACAAAAAAGTTAATGCGCTCACAGTCGGACCAGGTGATTGCTATCAACGCTCCTAGAGATGGTACCGATGCTAATGGATGACCGAAAACGAGCAAAACTTCACCAGCCCAGGTCCTCTTCAAGGCAACCACTTTACCCAGGCAGGCACGTTTCATGTTAAGAATTTGCTTTTTTTTGGAGAGGACAATTTGCCACATAAATGGGCCAAGAAAAAGAAGAAAAAAATAGATAAGGTGGTATGTTTTAAATTTCACCGATTGTTATTAAAGAAACAGCATCATGTACGGTCAGCGTGGTCTTTGAACGTGGATTGTGTAGTAAGGTGGACGTTATGCAGGTGAAGGGGCTCAATAAAGAAACGAATTATGAAAGGGAGCAACTTTATGTTCTAAAATTGAAGACCGTCAACAATGATGAGGAACCTACTTTTAAAATTCTCTAAATCGCTATGTGGTTCCATATATGAAACGTAAAGAATACATACATCATATCCGGTTGAATGGGCTTTCCCACATTGCAATTTAATAAAAAGGCGCCGCTACGCGTGGTATCGTCGCCGAAATGAAGTTAACGTCTAGGTCATCAAACAAATAAAGAGCGTCTTTATTTGGTGCTCAAGAAATACGAGAGACACCGTTTTATAAACAAGCAACACATGGAAGCCACCTAAACAAACCTTCAAATACGTGTATTATAAACTTTATATCTGAAAATGCAACACCGGTTAAAAGAACTTTAAAAAATTGGCGATGGTTTAGCCCTGGTTAAACCTGGAGGGATGCGATAGCTACATCTAGCCGAGTGGAACTTATCTAGTTGAACTGAAAAGTCAGTCTTTCGCCGCTCCGTTTCGCTGGGCGTTCCTTCTTCATCTTCGTCCCACTTGACACGGCGCATGCGCAGAGCTGTGGCAGCTGGGTTTCGCCAGCACGCCGCCTGCAGCAGGAGCTGCTCCGCACCACTTGGTTGGTCACGCGGCCTACCAGGTGACGAACCAGGTGATCAGCCACGGCGCCTTGCCGCCGGCATCTGCTCCGCACCACGTGACCAACCACGTGACAGCGTGGCGGCGCAGCCACGGGGCGGCACTGCAGCCACTAGTGCCGCCACCGCCACGGCGCCGCCACGCTGAAGGCTGGAAATGCTACTATAATGTAGCTATCGCTACAAAACAAGGTATACTGTCTATGTAGACGGCATTCAATTTGACCTTATAGCCTGGCTCCTGAGAAATATAAATGAAAATGTTGATTAGTTATTTTCTTTGATTTTTTTAAGCGAGATTTATTGCCTCAGGACATCGAATATGGGCGAAGTTGTGATGAAAGATGTATTAATAATTAAATTAATGAAAAAAGGCTAGCTGATTTGATGAAGTCTAGTAGAGAGCAATGGTATGGTCCCTGCGTCGAGGCACTATATGAAGCGGGGTTGCTTGGTGAAAGACCCGCTACCTTCAGGCGCCGGATCCTTGTAGGCTTGAGAGCTGGGTGGTCTCACAGTAATTAGTAAATGTCGGCTTCAATGTCATCTTCAATTCAATTAAAATATGGAAACGTTAAAAAAAGGACCTATATCAATAGTATACGAGCGAGTACACAAGCTTTTTCGAGGCATGAAGACTATTGGTTTATAAAGCTAGGCTCTGCCTACTTGTTCCTATTATGTAGTTCGTCCTTTACGCTATTGAAATCAAAATAAAGCTTCACCTACAAGCCTATTGTCCATCCTACAAGAATGAGTTGTACTGAAGTATTACCATAAATATAATTTAAACCTGAAGAATGCCTCCTCTTGCAGAGCCACGAGCGCTGGTCCACGGTCATCCGAGCACCATTCCGCGGCGTACTCTTGTCTTCGAATCATTTTCGCTTCGTCCTGGTCATGTTCGTCTCCAGGTGGGTAACTGAACAAGTCCTACATTTTACGCCCCAGAAATGCCTTGAGCGCCAATACAGAAGCCATTACGAAGTGTTCCACACTATAGTTACAGCCGCCTGCAGTTTTATCAGTGGCACCGAGAACTCATGGGCGCCACTGAGCGTTTCTGCATTCAGCCTCAGTTGAAATGGTCCCGCTGAGGAGCTTTGGCCGATGCCGGGACTTAGATCCTGAAGCCTCAAACAATAGGAAAATTTCAGTCATCAGCAATGGTAAATGCCTCTCAACGTGCCTACCCACCATTCGGCTCGGCGTTCATGGAAAGTAGAGCATTGTCTTCAGCTGGGCAACCAGGAGAGTCGCCTGTGACATTTTCTAGCCACTGAGCGGGTGAGAGTACAGCGGCAACCGAAGACGTCTTCATTCTAAAGCATAACACTCCAGTAAGCGGGAAGGAACCTTCAGCTGTTCGGCACTCTATTCAGCAACTTGCACAGTACGCAGCGTGGGGCGTTGAAGCGGAAGCCACCCTGAGGAACAATTAAGGCTCGGGAGTTTTAAAACGGAAGTGCAAAGGCAGGCAATCGCACACGCCCACTTGCTGGTTTGGCATGCCTGCAGACGAAGCATTCTCGCTTTGAGAGTCAGAATGGGGAATGAGGTGCTATCATAAAGTGCCCTTAACAATAATATTATGGGCGTTATTTTTATTAAATAGTATCGAAGACCAAACGCCTTTATCAACTCATTAATGACATTTGAACCCACGAAGCTCTGGTATAAAGAAATTAATTTAATAAAAATTTGAATTCTTCCCTGATTGATATGACCTATATAAGTGAGTTAATTTAGTACTAAAAAAGAAAACTTCTATGAAAGAACGGCCACGGAGAAGAGAGATGGGCCTGCACGAAAAAAGAAACGTTTGAAACGAAATCAGACCTGCCGGGGTAGCTGAGTGGTTAGGGCGCTCAGCTACTGAGCCGAAGTACCCGGGTTCGATCCCTACCGCGGCGGCCACGTTTCAATAGAGGTAAAACGCATAGGCGCCTGTGTGCTGTGCGATGTCATTGCACGTTAAAGATCCCCAGGTGGTCGAAATTATTCCGGAGCCCTCCTGTACAGCGCCTCTTTCTTCCTTTCTTCTTTCACTCCCACCTTCCTCTTACGGCACAGTTCGGGTGTCCGCCGCGATATTACAATTATTGTGCCATTTCCTTTCTTCGAAAACCAATTTTCAATTTTTTGTTTCAAAGAAATGACTTGAAATACAAAGAACAGCGTATTCACGAATTTTCGAAATTAAGGTCGCTATCCGTAGCTTAGCTCAGCGTCTTCTTTCGAAATCAAGGACATGCAATGTTCATTAACACGAATGAGAAATTATGGTACTGCGAAAAAACCTGACAAGAATGCTTTTACGTACGATCGATGCCGTACAATTAAGCCTGCTTCTGAATATTGTAAAAGCTGTTATAACGCAGTGCATGCAGGGTACCCGACATAGTTTCAAAACGACCGAGTTGGTGACACCTGTTCAAAACTGAGTGCAAAACATGGAGGAGAAGGGAAGACGACACAGCACGCAGCGCAAAGCCTGCCTTGTTTTCTTTTACTTTTTTCGCGCTGTTGCCTGGACAAGAATATTTGAGGTTACATTTGAGAGCATAGTTCAACACAGCAAGTAAAAAACCCGCGGACCTTGCCTCATGCGGGCCTTTCAAGATCGCATCCATTGAGCAATAAGGCAACGAAATAGCGGGCATTGCAGGCTGTTTGAACGTTTATCGCAGGTTTTCGTGCACCCTGGGATACTTGGCATGGATTTCGCTCTACGTGGGGCCCGCCTGGCGCACGTGTTATGGAGGCTAAGACACTCGCTTCTCTCGACATGGCCTCCGTGATGGTTGGCTACGCCCTTATGGAGCGGTAAGGACACCGGCGCACGACGACCTCTTGCTTCCTCGCCTCTGCACTTGCGATGGCGCTCAATTCACTTGTTCACAGCGGTTAGCCGCTCTCAACTGACCTGCTGACGTGACTAGAGGAGCAGTGACTCGGGAAAAACACTACAAGTTCCGCGCTTAGAATTAGATCTTCTGATAGTGGTCTTGAAGGTCAAGTGGCTACAGGACTGTGCTGTACGACTAGAAGTAGCATTTATACTGTAAGGGCCTTACCTCGCGGACACTCGACGCCTTTTATTTATTCTAAACAGACAGCAACACTACGCGGCGGTTTCATCTGCGAAAACTCACGTCTGAAGAAAGATTGGTCTAATGTAATTAACATTATGCATTTGGTAGTGAACCTGAACTTGGTTTATGAGCTGCGCTGATTAGCGCAGTGCTTTAGATATGTTTACTTGAATCATGTGCAGTTTTCCAAAGGGCGGCGAAACCATAGCGCAACATCTTATTAACCGAACTGAGCCCTCAAGCTCCCTCCAGGAAAAAATATGGCCGTTACACGCAGGCGCAAAAGCTCTTCTGTTACTCAAAAAACGGCGTGCCTGGCGGCTTCCATGTCATCGTGGATAAGAATGATAACTTCGCCACCTGCCTATGTCGCAGATCATTGAATGCACAATAAAAATTCATGGAGACTCGTGGAATTAATTATGGCGAATATAGCCCTAATTGGCTGGGGAAGGACAGGGTAATTAAAGGGAGATGGGAGAGACCTTTGTCCTACACTGCTGGCAGTTATGCTGATGACAATGGTGAACCTAGCCTGCCGGAGATGCTCATGTATTGTATCATAAACGTTCTCTTCTTCTTCGCTTTTTAATACTTGTTGCTCGAAATCTTCCTCTTCTTCCAAGCTCTGGTACAGACCAGTGAATCACACTACCTGCTAAGTAGTCGCGCGTGCAGTGTGTGCTTAAAAGATGTGGATGCCTTTATTTTAGCGCAGCTGAACTTATACCTTGGTTTCTACACAAGTCAGCTTTATATCTATACCCAGGTGAGGTAAACCTTCAGCATCATTTTTGCTCACAGCGCAACAAGAACGGGACACGAGACGAAAGACTAACACAAACACAGAAGAAAGCGTGAGGGCAAGAGAAAGGGAACGCGTGAGAAGTGAACACGAAGAAATTTGCGACGGTGTAAGAGCGAAAGTGACGCGGACGAAAAAACCGTAAATATGATGGAAACTAGGTGAAGGGAAAAGGGAGGCTATATATAGGAGCTTGGCCACCGCACAGTGCGCTGCTGACCATACTGACGCCTTAATACACGTAATTAATATGCTCCTGCACTTAGATTTCCAGCCGCAGCGAAGGCTCAGTGGTTATGGTGCTCGGCTGATGACCTGAAAACACGGATTTGATTCTGACCGCAGCGGTTGCATTTCGATAGAGCCGAAATGCTATACACCCGAGTAATTTGCGCTGTGAGTGCACGTTTAACGAACTCCAGGTATTCAGAATTATACGGAGTCCTGCACTACGGCGTTTCTCACAGACTGAATTGCTTTGGCACGTTAAGCCCCATAACCAAACCAAACCATTTCATTTCCAGTTCAACTAGCCATGACGTACCTCGCCACAAAACTAACAGCTGGTGTAAGAGCAAACTTGCAAGCAAAAACATGGATTGTGTGGTAGCAGAGCCAGGGCTGCCCACTCTACTGCTGCTGAATCCTCGCTGACTGAGTCTCAGGAATTGCGCTACTGTAATTTTGAACGCAACCACCACACTACTTTTCTATCGAATGATATTAGCGGCGATTATTAGGAACGTCTGCCTGTATTTTATCGTCATGGGACTCATTTTTCAAGTGGCATCATGGGCGTGTTTCTGGCAACAACAGCGTAACTTTGTCTCCCAGTGTCTACGGCACCGAGAGCAGCAATCTTTGACACAGCACCAAATTAAACTGAAACGAATCGAATCATATGAACATAAGACCGTTAATCTTCTTTCAGTTTTAACGACCAATTATCTGGCGTCAATGACAATGAACGCAGCCGGCTATCGTCGGCCCTCTCAAGCCCACACGGGCTCAAAAATTAATGTTTTCGGATGCTTTCCTTGTTCACGAACCCCTCTCTTGACCAGAGGCTGACCTGGATTACAAGGTGCTGATGGTGCTGGGCCTATGGACGTCGGCCGTGTCCCACGCAGTGCTGCCCTTGCAGAACGTGGAGCTGTTCCCACAGCTGGTTCGCACCTTTGGCTTCTGTTGGGGCGAAGCATCCGCTCTCCTGGGTGCACTCTGCTCGCCCTACGCAGCAATGGAGGTGAGAGAGAGCATGGCTTGGATGCGCATGCTTGTGTATGTCTTTGTGGGTAAGCGTGTCAAGAATAGAGTGCTACAAAGGAGTACAAAATTCGTCATAATTTTCAAAGGTACAGGGCTTGTTCTACAGCATTACGGAAGCTCTTAGTGCACCCCTGAGGCTCTTAATATTTGCAAAGTGAGCAATGTGATCAAATGCTTCAACTTCAACTTGAAACTCCTTTTGGTCTTTAGGGCTACCATAAGTAGTCCGCTGCACTACTAAAAAGGAAACCATGTGCCCTGACACACTCTACATATCATGTACACCGTTGTTTTCTGATGCGGAATCAGTCTCTTGTGGGCTAAACTTCCGAAATTCTTTTTAAAATTTGTAGCTGCGACAAAATGAGGAAAGTTGTGGTAAGATAAACTACCCGTAACCCCTATAAGTACCCATACCTCCAACAAATAGAGCAAATTTGGAGTGGTATGATAAGCTACCCGTAACCCACGTAACTACCAGCAGCTCCAACAAATAGAGCAAAGTCGCTGTAAGATAAACTACCCGTAATCATAGTAGCTCCTGAGGAGACCAACCGCTGAAGACATAAAGGAATCCAGCGTTTGTTTCGTTTGCTGTGCAGAATTCAGGCGTGCCTGTTGAGGCGCGCAGGGAGTCTCTTTTGTCTTCCGTGAACATTCTCAACAAATAGTTTTATAGGTGTTAAATATCCGTTGGCTACCGTCAGTGACGATTCATGACCTTAATACAGTCCTTCTTGAACGTCGAAAGTTAGGGGTACTTCGCCTGTCGATGAAACCAGACCATCTGAGCTGCTTGCCTTTTCAATGCCACTTTGTCGAGGATAGCTATTAGCCGATCTTACCACTGAGGTGTTCGCCTGCTGTTGGGTATCCGAGTGATTCGGACCAGAAGCTTCCTGGGTTCATATCCTTAGCCATGGGCTCTCCGATGATGACTAATGTTGCAGAAACATGGGTGGCGCAACGATACCGGGCTGCGTTCATTTCATTTCAAAGGGCGTGAAGTTTTAGACAACGCACATAGGCGGTTGCATGGTATACACTTCCAGATGAACAAGGGATTCTTGAGGCCACCACTGGCGTAACTATTTTGGAAGACGAAGTGCAGGGCTCGAGTGCATCTGGCTACCGGGCTGAGCGGACGTGGCCCCTTTATGCGCCCACATCAGAACCTGGAATAACTATGGCCACCAACGCTACACAAATTGAGAGACCAGACACTCCTAGCTTATGTAATCAGCCACTGAACCAGAACAGAAGCCTCAGCTTCTGGCCATTGGCTACTAGGCGCGCAGGCCGTCGCCCAATAGCGAGGGACGAGTGGCGTCCAGCTACGCTACTGCCTCCGACGTTCCGTGCCGAGTCAAAGATAGCCTGGCTCGCCCAGGACGTTGCCATATTGTTGGTAAAACGGCGTCTCAGCACGGGTTTGGCGCTACATGCTATTCAAATAGAAGCTGCCTTATCAACTCTTCGACCGGCTGACCCTCCCGCCTCCTGATGAGCAGAGCTTTTACATGTTACAGTCTGTCGTTCTATACCACTTCGCCGTGCCGTTAGTTTGTCTCTGGATGGCAGCCCATAATCCACCAGCCTTTTGCACAACATCCCCGGATAATGCCGTCACTGCACGATTTGTCCTTGTCGCCTGTTGGACGGCGACAGCTTGCAAGCTACGTATACACCGAAGAAACATTATTTCTGGCCATCATTTCGTCACACCCACGAGCAGTTCCAGCCCCGGCACTTCTTAGCCCGGTCATGACAGAGCTACCAGCATTCTTTTTCTATAGCGCCGGTACAATAGACCCCATCGGCAGGCACTCGTTCCACATAGCTTCCCTCTCACTATCTTGGCAGTCTTACTATTACCCGGCCACGTACATCAATTAAAAACACATTTGATGCACATCGCGCCATTCTGGCGTCCCAGCTTACACCCGTCTCCAGAACGTCCTCGCCACTTAGGAGCCTGCACAATCCCCGTGTGCTTCTTTCAATACCTGGCATGAAGAAGAAGATCGATTTATCACCGATAGACCTAAAACCAGTCACTCCTGAATATTTCCATGTGCACCATGCAAACCAGGTGCACGTATACACCGACCGCTCAGTGAACCCCATCACTTCATAGTTAGGATAGCTCACCAGATTTCTCAGACAAGTGCAGAACTAACCGCTATTCGTGTCGCCATTGAGCACATCAATCAGCAGCGCCCTCAGCAGTGGTCTATTTTCACCGATTCCA
The DNA here is from genome assembly GCF_052857255.1 of Amblyomma americanum. Taxonomy (NCBI): domain Eukaryota; kingdom Metazoa; phylum Arthropoda; class Arachnida; order Ixodida; family Ixodidae; genus Amblyomma; species Amblyomma americanum. The sequence continues at coordinate 94,245,463 of NC_135503.1, forward strand.
AAGCTGCCCTCGAAGGCTTACAAGCTGCTATTCGCCGTGGAACCCATGAACAACTGGTCGCGAAAATCCGACAACTACATCACTCTGGCATCAATAAGGGGCACAATATTATCTACCAGTGGCTACCGGGAAACAGCGGCATAGCAAGCAATCACCGCGCAGACGAGGTCGCGCGACCTGCTCACCAAGACGCGATTTCTCGATCCCCATTTCGAGATCAGGCGCAGCAGGCAGGCTTCGCGCACTTGCGGGGATCATCATGCTTGCCGCGTGAAATTGAGGCCAATTTTCGAATTCAAGTTCAAAATCCTTGGACACAGGCCTGAAGCTCCGGCTACCGTCCGGCCTACCACGACGTGAACCAACTTTGCTGTGTCGCCTCTGGCTTGGTGTAGCTTTCAACAAGCGTTTCTCTTTCTTAATAGCCATGGTTGATAGCCCTGCATGATCTATCTGCGAGTGCGACGAGACTATAGCCCACACTTTTTGTGAATGCCCTGCCTAATGCGCCGAAAGGCAGTCTCTCTGCCATTCGCAGGAGCTTCTAGATCGACGCCCACTGACGGAAATGAATATTCTCGGCCACTGGCCCCGGCGATCGTCGGCGGTGAAGGCCTCCAAGACACTGCTCCGCTTGTTGAGAACTTCTGGCCTGCACGATAGGCTGTGACTATAGTGAACTAGAGTTCACTATAGCTGTGACTTAATAAACGCTTGCTGACATGTTCATAGTGACTTCAATTTTCTGCTACTTTCTTTTCTCCTTATTTTTTTATCCCCTCATCCCTTTCTCTCCGTGCAGGGTATCAAACCGATTATGCTTCCGGTTAACCACCTTGCCTTTTTTCTTCTTCCTCCTTCTCCTCGACGTGGATCCGACGCCCTTCATATCCCTATGAAGAGCCAAGCCTTGCAGTGGTGGCACCCGCGAGGTGCGATCGCTTTCCTTGAAGAGTCATGCATCAACATCGTACCACACGCGTCTGTGCAGCTTAATTTTAATTTTTTTTAATTGTTTTTTGGGGAAAGGAAATGATGCAGTATCTGTCTCATATATCGTTGGACACCTGAACCGCGCCGTAAGGGAAGGGTTAAGGGAGGGAGTGAAAGAGGAAAGGACGAAGGAGGTGCCATAGTGGAGGGCTCCGGAATAATTTCGACCACCTGGGGATCTTTAACGTGTCCTGACATCGCACAGCACGCGGGCGCCTTAGCGTTTTTCCTCCATAAAAACGCAGCCGCCGCGGTCGGGTTCGAACCCGGGAACTCCGGATCAGTAGTCGAGCGCCCTAACCACTGAGCCACCGCGGCGGGTAAGTCTGTGCAGCTGAAGAGCGACATTCTGCTTTTGGACGCAGCAGTGTTTTCATTAGAGCCTCTGCAGCTCTGAGAGGTTGCCGCTAATTCCTGCTCTCTCTCGAGAGAGACAACGCTTCACTTTCTACCATGTCCGCCTATACAATCGCATTTCAGGCAGCCGCTTCATCGACATCAGATTAATAGGCCAAGGGCACGGATCCACGCCTCCTCGCCAACTTCGCGTTGCTAGCCTCGGAAGCGACGCTCTATCCTGCTGCTCGCTTTTCTCGTGTATATCAGCACCCAGTGACCTCCCTGGCCATGCATCAACACAGCTTTATTGCCTACCATTCCTCATGCATCGCTACCAGGTATTGAGCCAGGGCTTTCTCAGCGCAGTTTCTTTCCACTTGACACACATTGAAGCCAGGCGCTGAGCTCATCGGCCCCGTGTAATCTGATCTCACGGCCCTGCATCAGGCAGACAATGACCACTCTTGAGCCAGGAAGCGCGGACCCGCGCTGATGAGTCAGCCTCCTCACGGAGAGCAGATGCAACCGTGCTAAGCCCCCGAGGGCATAAAAGAGCGATGGCGTAGGTCGAAGACAGAGCAGAGAGAACGAGACTCAGCGTTCTAATTTCCATCGCTCTAGCGAGGCTATCTCGAGCGGTCGTTATGCTGCCGGCCCTAGTGCCGCACATTTTCATTGCCATGTAAACAAGTCCACGTTTATTGGGCGTTAGGAATACAAGCAAAATAGTTGCAAGAAATGAGTATTGTAGGACGTCTCATCGTTAAAAAACCAACAGGGCGGACTAATAGTGCTAAGTAACGTAGTTTAAAAAAGTAAAAAGGCAGTGGCCATCAGTTACTGTCACATTACTATACAATCCTCTTACTGATAACAAAAACTAGAGGAAGCTAAAGTAGCATACCTACAAAGCATAGCAAGGAGCGATTGGAGTGTAGCATATGTACACAACGGCACTAGTGTGCATAAAGGACTTTTCTCTTTGTCCTGACGCTGTCTTGCTTCGCCTGGCATTCACCAAGCATACTGCCTAGCCACAACAGTGGAGACAGCGTGAGGTGCCCCAGTCCGAACATCGGATTCCGTATAACAACGACAGCAGCACCGAGAATTCAGTTCCCTCTGGCTCACTAGAGTCCTGCACTCATACTGCATTCAGCGTGATGTACTATATTCTTCGACAACTCTCGTCAGCTTAAGGCGTGAAAAGAGCCAACGTAATTCAGACGTTGTAATTTAATAAGCTAGAGCCTCTGTGCTTATACCAAGCTTGTCCTCGGAGGTAATCCCTACCACTTCCGTTAGGCCTTCAACTCCAACATGGACACGATGAACACGGGCATAAGTGAAGATCTGTATAGTTCGTTGTACATACTTTTCCCTTCTACTAGTATGTAGTCACTTGCGTTCTTTCGACCTGCGCTCTCTGTGAGAGGCCCTGTAGCTTAGACGCCATGCAGTCGACGAGTGTGCGATGCTCCCTGTGTTCCTGGTCCACTGTCGCAGGCTCTCGTGAGTGGTCCGTGGGCGGCGTTGGTGCTGATCGGAGGGCTGGAGGTCATCAGCGCCTGCTTGACTGCCACCCTTCCCGAGACAAGATGGCTAGTGCCGTTCACGCGCAAGAAGAGGCCGTCCCTTTTCGAGTGAGCAACGTGTGAATTCAGTCGCCGTGCTTCAGCCTCGCGTGCTGCGTGTTGGCTGCTTGCTCGAAAGATAGAAATGAGTTTGTACTCTGTATAAAAAAGCCACACTGCTCTCAAATATCTCTTTAGTAATAAATTCAATGGATTGCGGAGGCATGACCCGTAATGCGAAGTCAAGATACCCAATTGTCTTTAAGGGTAACGTACTGTGTTCCAAGAGAAGGCAACCGTGGCAGGGTGCGGCAGAGATTCAAAAGGGAAAAGACTAGGAAGTTCTCAGAGAAAAGGGGGCAGCAGCTGGTACTGGAAAATGTACATTGGAGGGATATGGAGGGGGTTTTCTGCCCTGCGGTGAACGTAGCTATACTGCTGCTGCTTACGGTAGTTCACTGCATCTGATCTATTTTCACACTGTTCCGGCCCCTTCTTGTACCAAAGAGAGCGGTGTCGGAGGCACTGGCGAGGTGCTCCACTGACCCAGCTGCTTTGGCTCAGCCTTGAGCCACCACCGTTCACGGCGCGTTGGAAGCGGGCCTTCAGGTCGCACACCCCGCAGAAGCCTCAGGATGCCATGGCACTTTTGTGCTTAACTCTTTAGCGAACATTTCCTGCATGCACTGTAAACATTGCTGCATTTACTGTCACTCTTGTTTTGAATTTTGAATTTTTTTGTTTAGTACCTTATGAGGGCGGAGCATTCTGACAGTCTCTTCCTGCGTCGTACTCAAGCATATTCTGATTTCTGCAAATTGAGTGTTTTTGTTGCGGTACATTACGTTTCCTTTGCCCATTTTAGCCTACCAGTGGCGTAACTAAACGAGTTATTCATGGTTTTATACACTGACAGATATCACTAACAGTCGCACGTGGATGGAGACACGGGATGCTCGTCGACCTTTGATAAACATAAAACAACGCGTGAGCTTAACGTGTATTCTCTGCGTGAAAAACTGCCTGCTATGGCATATTACGTACGCATGCTCTTTTAAAGGGAATCTCACTGCTCCTGAAGTCTATTGGGGGCGCACCCACGGTCACATATAGTGCATCACGTAATTGTGGATAGTTACAGTTTGGACCAATACAACACGGAACACAATTTTGTTTACCCTCTGATATGTTTTTTTTTTGTTTCCGGAAGCAGGCATTGTCCGCAGTAAATTCCGATCCGCTGAATGCAGCTCCAAGATTGATCATATGCACCAGCAAGTGTGTAGGCCTCCATATAACCGTAGGCTTCCGCCGCCTGTTTCACCAACATTTCTTCGTTTTTGTGACTAGCATTTGTAATTCAGCGTAGCAGGTAAAGAGAAACGGCATTAATAAAGCATTCGGTTTCACTCCGATGTGCTTATTGCGTGATTTAGTGTTCTCACACAAAAAAAAAATTCCAGGGGAATGTCTCATCTATTCGAAACAGTTGTATTTTAATCCCCCTCCACATTTCAGGAGTTACATCATAATGCCTCACAGCGTTTTCACTGCGGTGGTACCAAGAATGCGCAAGACAGGTTCAGTAGGCAGAGTGCAAGGTTGACTTTTTGTGGGGCACTGCCTTTTTCGTTTCTACCTTGGACCAGTAGTCGTGAAATAAGAGCCCCAGATTTTCTGTGGCGGAGAGAGCCCGGCGCTGGCCAGAATGTGACTCCAGGAAGGAAAAGTGAGCCAGGATTTTTTACCTGTTTCTGTAACTCTTTCGCGAACATTTTCTGCGTGCACTAATTACGCCATTAAAATGGCGTAATCAGTAGTCTCAACTAGACTAAACGTAAGTGACGTACCTTACAAGGTACGTGCAGCCTGTGGTGTCTCTTAAGACAGTTCTAATGTGAGCAGACAAGGGTAGATAAATGAGGTGCTCGTTATGACATAGATAAGGAAGAGAAAAGTCGCCGAAACCAAGAAAAACTTGTTCCAGTTATGTACTGTTGATCAATAGGAATACAATAATCTAATGATTTTATTGCTGAAAGATTCTGAAAGCAGAACGCTTTTAGAATAATCAAAACTTGTAGGCACGCACCGGGATTGCCATGCTTGCGTCACACGCTACCTGATCCGCTCCTTTTCTCTCACTGGCAGGCCTTGTTGCATGCTGCATGCTTTGACACGATTCTCTACGCACCACGTCTCGACGTAGCTGCGAAACGTAATGCAGCGGCGAGGGCCGCTAGATGAAGCAGGGAGGCCGCGACGGGTGGATGTATTGTGAACGCTAAATGGTCATATCCAGCAGGTATAATGGCCGACCAGAAAAATACGGTGTGAAGCATTGCTCGCCTGCTTAGGTCAGAACAGTGGCCTCTCAATTCTTTTTTTCTCCATAGTCGCAAACAGCCTGGAGAAATTCTCTACACCGCGCACAGCGACCCCGAACTCTATACGCAGCCTCCGTACTCACTCACGCACGCACACAGAGGGGGCGCAGTGGTTATATGAGCATGCGGCTAGCATGCATGAGGCGCGGCCATGGGGAGGAAAACGCGACCAATTTCTACCACGGCTAACTGCAGAAACTTCCGCGCAAGCTATAATTGGCGCTATCGTATGTAGAAAAAAACAATATCAAACCGCAAGAAGTTTCTGAAATGAGAAGAGATCGCTGTCTATCTATCCCTTTTGAATTTCTTACCCGCGCGGCCGTTGTAAGCGGCTGGCATCCGTTGCGTGTTTTGCGAACTCAGTCGCGTTATCTGGGGCGCTGTCGCCTGCTTTGCTGCACTGGTCACAGACACTTTGTCGTGTGGTTTTTTCATGTGTTAGTGACGTCAGTGCGATGACAGCTACGATGGTGTTCGGTGTTATGCTCATGACCTTCGAAATTGCCAACAGTGCTGCGAGACCCGCATAGATACGACGGGAACCAAAACCTGCGCTCGGTTTATCGGGAGCCACCGCTCATTTCGACGCTGTGCGTCATGAGGTGTTGTTCATAAAGCAGTCATCGCGTTTGGTCTTTAAAATGTCGGCACATTGTGGGAACAGGTCATGCAACTGTATGTTAACTGAATTCAATTCTTGCCGTGGATATTGGCATGAATGTTTGAGGCCATTGCTTGATAGTGTTTGTCTTCCACTGGTTTTCATAAATTCTGATTAATGTTTTTCAATTATCTACGATTTTAAGGTGCATTACATGCATGCATTAAATTGCACGCATTCACTTTGAACACAATGATCCTTTTGTATTGCATGAACAGTATGCTAGGAATAATCGAACATGTATTGTGTGAATGATGCACGAAATGCTTTACGTAAAATGGCGGCTGTGCCGTATGAGATAGACTCGTCACAGTTCTGTATAGCACGGAATGCTGTAAAATACACATATAGTGTAGTTTTAGAAATTTCTTTAGATTGAAAGTGACTGGAATGTTATACGTGTCAATAAAACAACATAATATATGTTCTTTGTGATCGTACTTTGGCCCAGCGCTGCGGTTATTATTGTCGAGTACAGCAACCCATTTAAATACGACAAAATAGCATTGCAACGGCGTATACTAAAGCCAAGTAAAGCGCCACGCGTGGCTGCATGCAGAGCAGGCGGACGTCGATAACTCCGAGCAGCTCTCCTAGCGAGCCAGATTTTGTTCGTCTGCGTTTGAAGCAGATGCCATTCGAACACCCCTCGTGCCTGCGTGTTTCGGTGGTCAGTTGTAGTGGAGATTATTGCGCCGTTATTCTGCCCCAACAGCTGCGTACGTAATTGAAGGAGGAATTGGCGCTGTGCAATTGGTGGCCAACAAGAGGTAGAGGCGCTTTCACTGCCCCGATGCGGTGTTCGGTGTGCATTTTCCGGGTATCCCCCAGTTTTGCAGGAGGTGCAAGCTGTCCCCTGGTATGTTCCTCGGGCTTTTGTAGTGAATTGATTGAGAAATGGGTCTCTGACTCCACTATTAGTAGAGGGAAAAAACGTTTGTGCCGCGCCGCTGTTTCGCCAGATGCCACTTTGCTATAAAAGATCATCATCACACATCCACGCACACAGCTCGATGTTCGGAAAGGGCACAGTACGAAATATGCGATTTTAATGTAATTCAGCATTAACGTGCGTACATTATTATAAAGACAGGAATAAAAATATAGAGCGTCGCAGCGGAGACAGCAAGAAGAGCTGAGTGCGGATGACGATGTGCTGCCTCTCACGACTAGGGGCTGCTTAAACGGACATTCTGGATGCAGGCAAGCAGCACGACGATGTCCATCTTGCGGACGCATAGCACGAATGGCTTATTGACCAGGAGCTCCACGTCGGGCAAGGCTTCCCTGGACGTACTGGGAACGTTGTCCACGACGTGTCGATAAGCGCGTGACACGATCGAGCTTGCATCTCCGGCCTGTGGATAGGAGAGAGAGAGAGGGTATACCATTCTCATGCAGTTTTTGAAGCGGAAGCAGATGTGCAGTTACGTTGCAACAAAGAATTCTCGGTTGGAGACGCCAGCTAGACAGGCACCCAAGTAGGGTTTCGTTCTGCGTTCACGGTCTTCGGCTCCTTCAAAATGCTCCTTTGAGCAAACTATGATTAGCAGCACAACTGTGATGCGAAACAAACTCTGCTCATGTCAGCCGATGTAAAAACGGCATGAGCATCCCCGAGCTTTCGCCTCAGTTTTAGGGCGTACGCTTGCGCTTAAGCGTAGCATGGCTGAACCTTTCCAGAGCACTTTTGAAAGGCGACGTCAACTGGGATGGTTTCCCAAGAGATCACTCCTCAAAAAAGCACAGCGGTCCACAAGCAGGTGGCTAAAGAAACTAAGGCGTCACCAAGGTATCTCTAGCTCTCTCTAAGAGCAAGCAGCGACAGGAAAGTGCCAAACAGTTTCAAAGTCGCCTCAGTGAGATAAACTATTCTGCTATACAAGCGCTTTTTCATGGTATGCGGACCCCATTATTATTCTTAGTCATTATCAGTGTGCAACTTCAGGATGGCTGTCAAGCGCATCTTAACAAACATTATTGGGGACGTCTAAGTTAGCCTAACTGGCACCTATAGGAGACGCTCTGCGCACAATGCAAGCTTCTTTGAGAGGATTAGGCTTCCAGGTTAGACAGTTTTGCGAATTAGCTCATATATTGAAGTGCAAGGCGACTGAGGTCACCACAGCTCCACTCATACTCATATACTCTTCCCAAGCAGTGCAGGTAATCGCCCCAATATTGAAAATGTATTGGGATATGCTCGTCCTGCAAAGGACGACTGTGAAACCATCCCTCTCCAATATTTGCCCAGTTACGTGTGCTGCTGGGGTTAATCTCGGTTCCACCTAAACACCATCGGTTCCACATACGTTCTGATTAAATTTATGTTCCAGTTATTTCATCAGAAACGAGAGTATTTTTAAGCCTCTCTACGTAGAACGGCAACATCACTCGCATCTTAATTACACCTTTTCATCAACGTCATCGTCTGCTTGACTACGCCCACTGCAGGCCAAATGCCTCATCATGTCTCTCCAATCAACCCTATCCTGTGCCAGCTTAGGCCACCGTAGAAAATTTCTTAATCTCATCCGCCCGCTTAACGTTTTACCGCCCCCTGCTACGCCTGTCTTCTATTGGAATCCTCTTCGTTACCCTTAAGGACCAGAGGTTATCTTGCCTTCGCTTTACATGCTCTGCCAAAGCCCATTTCTTCCTCTTTATTTCGACTAGGATGTTATTAACCCGGGTTTGTTCCCTCAATCATTCCGCGCGCTTCCGGTCTCTTACTGTTACACCTATCATTCTCCTTTCCATAGCTCACTGCGTTGTCCTTAACTTAGGCTGAACCCTTTTTGTTAGCCTCCACGTTTCTTCCCCATAGGTGAGTAATGGTAAGATACAAGTGTTGTGCACTTTTTCCTTGAGGGATTGGCATTTTAACTGAAACTGACTGGCTTCAAGTGGGACGACTAACTTTAAATGCAATTGCCGTGTTTTAAAATTTTATTGCGTTCCACTTAAACCAAAGTTGGTCCAGTAATACCTTGTGTCGTTCCAGGTAAAATTATGGCGACTTTAGTGCTCAAAAAGTTGAATATCTTAGGCGGACTGCAGAGGATACATCCCTCATTTCTTCTACTGGACGTTTGTAATTCCGTACTGGCTGGACATATAGGGGAGATTACTTTTTCGATTCGGTGAGCTTGCAAAATTGTGTATGCAAATCAGCGCTATTACAAAGTAGATGAAGAAACAAGACACACAGACCCCTCTTGTTGACTTCTTTCAAGGTTTTGATTGTTCGCGTTAATTTCTACTTTCGTGCACTGATGTCTTTTGTGCATCGCAGTCATTAGGCGACAAAATCTGACAGGTATTTCTAATCATTCTTCATTTGGATGCCACAAATCTATTATTGCAGTCAGGTGCCTATTGGTAATAGTTAAAAAGTTAACTATTAGAATTTAGTTAATCACACATACACACGCACACGCACGCACGCACGCACGCACGCACGCACGCACGCACGCACGCACGCACGCGCACACACACACACACACACACACACACACACACACACACACACACACACACACACACACACACACACACACACACACACACACACACACACACACACACACACACACACACACACACACACACACACACACACACACACACACACACACACACACACACACACACACACACACACACACACACACACACACACACACACACACACACACACACACACACACACACACACACACACACACACACACACACACACACACACACACACACACACACACACACACACACACACACATACCAGGTGTTTCAGGCAAGATGATCACTCGTGTTTAAAAATAGGGTTGTTGGGGTAAACAACCTTTTTCCGGCATAGTAATGCCAGCATTGGCGGACGTCAAAAAACAGACGAATCATCTTAACTGGCGAAGTGATTAACTAAATTCTAATAATAAACTTTCTAACTATTACGAATGGGCGCCTGATTGCAATTATAGATTTGTAGCCGGGCTTTAATAATAGCCAAATCTGTTTTTGGAATATCGACAACGCCATTACTGTCGCCGCTGTGGTACGACAAAATTCGGCTGTATAGCGCCAAAATACATGCGCTTTCTGAAAGCATGCAGGCAAAGCAACCTTTCCAGTGGTTGTTACTAGTCGAAATAGCCTACATTTGTCGTGCTACAGCGGCAAGAGTAATGCCATTTTCGAAAATTCTATAAACATATATGGCTATTACTAACGGCCGGCTACAAATCTCTAATTTCAATCCGGTGCCTATTGGTTATAATTAAGAAGTTAACTATTAGAATTTAGTTAGCCATTTAGCTAGTTAAGCCGATTCGCCTATTTTTTGATGTCCGCCAACACTCGTATTACTATGCCGCAAATTGCTTCTCGTTACCTGAAAAACCTCATTTTTAATAATTAGTGATCACCTTCCTTGAAACACCAGGTATATATATATATATATATATATATATATATATATATATATATATATATATATATATATATATATATATATATATATATATATAAGGTAAAGTAAATGAAGGGCCCGTTTCACAAACTTATGAAGGGAGCCATCAGTCACCGAAACCAAGGTGCATAGGGGAACTTTTTTTTTTATGTGTTGTGCTTATCAGTGGGATAATATTACTTAGATTAATAAATCGCTTAAAGAAAATTACTTATAAAGCAGCAGAAAAACAAAGATGCCGCAGGTGGGGCCCGAACCCACGACCTCCGAATATCGCGTCCGGTGCTCTCACCAACTGAGCTACGGCGACGGCTGTCCAATCTGCTGCTCTCGTGGGCATTTATGTTTATTTGGTGTACGCGAACCTTGAGAGTGTTCACCAGCGCCACCCTCGACCATAGCAGCGAACGTAGCACGTCCTGTAATACCGCGAGCGTGACGTGGGACGTCACCTAGCGGCGAGGGCGGAAACTGTGCGAGAGCCCTCTTAAGCAACCTGTGGCATCAAGACTGCCAGAACCGAGACCCTCGTTAAGCTATTAGCAGACAAGGTAAAGTAAATGAGGGGCCCGTTTGACAAACTTATGAAGGGAGCGATCAGTCACAGAAACCAAGGTGCATAGGGGAACGTTATTTTTTTTTTAATGTGTTGTGTTTATCAGTGGGATAATATTACTTAGATTAATAAATCGCTTAAAGAAAATTATTTATAAAGCAGCAGAAAAACAACCATGCTGCCGGTGGGATCCGAACCCACGACCGACGACTATCGCGTCCGGTGCTCTTACCAACTGAGCTACGGCGACGGCTGTCCAATCTGCTTCTCTCCTGGGTATTTATGTTTATTTGGTGTACGCGAACCTTGAGAGTGTTCACCAGCGCCACCCTCGACCATAGCGGCGGACGTAGCACGTCCTGTAATACCGCGAGCGTGACGTGAACGTCATCTAACCGCGAGGGCGGAAAATACCTACGGAATACCCACGAGAGCAGCAGATTGGCCAGCCGTCGCCGTAGCTCAGTTGGTGAGAGCACCGGACACGATATTAGGAGGTCGTGGGTTAGGATCCCACCGGCGGCATGGTTGTTTTTTCTGCTGCTTTATAAGTATTTTCTTTAAGCGATTTATTAATCTAAGTAATATTATCCCACTGATAAGCAGAACACATTAAAAAAATAACGTTCCCCTATGCACCTTGGTTTCGGTGACTGATGGCTCCCTTCATCAGTTTGTCAAACGGGCCCCTCATTTACTTTACCTTGTCTGCTAATAGCTTAACGAGGGTCTCGGTTCTGGCAGTCTTGATGCCACAGGTTGCTTAAGAGGGCTCTCGCACAGTTTCCGCCCTCGCCGTTAGATGACGTCCCACGTCACTCTCGCGGTATTACAGGACGTGCTACGTCCGCCGCTATGGTCGAGGGTGGCGCTGGTGAACACTCTCAAGGTTCGCGTACACCAAATAAACATAAATACCCACGAGAGCAGTAGATTGGACAGCCGTCGCCATAGCTCAGTTGGTAAGAACACCGGACGCCATATTCGGAGGTCGTGGGTTCGGATCCCACCGGCGGGATGGTTGTTTTTCTGCTGCTTTATAAGTAATTTTCTTTTAGCGATTTATTAATCTAAGTAATATTATCCCACTGAGAAGCACAACACATTAAAAAAAAATAACGTTCCCCTATGCACCTTGGTTTCGGTGACTGATGACTCCCTTCATAAGTGTGTATATATATATATATATATATATATATATATATATATATATATATATATATATATATATATATATATATATACTACACTCGAAAAAGGCTGGTCCTCCAGCCGAAACGTCGTGAATTAAATCCTGTTATGTTTCTTCAATTTTTGGTGATTTTATATTATATTGACCAAATCAGCTGCCAGAAATCACTTTTGGTGTATATATATATATATATATATATATATATATATATATATATATATATATATATATATATATATATATATATATATATATATATAGCACGTGACCAAGTTCCACTCGGCCAGCTGTAGCTATCGCGTCTCTCCAGGTTTAACCAGAGCTCAACCACCGCCAATTTTTTTCCGTGTTGGAGACCCTAGAGAACCCTACCATAGTGGTGCCAGTATATGCGGAGCTGCTAAATTGCTACAGGGGACAGAGGCTCAAGTACCCTCCGCCACACAACTCATTAGCACATCAAGAAGCAATGAACTGGCGGAGACTGCAAACAGGAACATTCTTCAACCTATACATTCTACACAAAATGTACCCTACACAATTCATGGACACATGCCCGTGGTGCGGGGCGACCCCCACGCTATACCACATTACATGGAAGTGCAAACGCAATTCTGTGCGCCACAAACTCAAAACCCCGAGTGCGGAGCAATGGGAGGGTCTGCTCACCAGCAGCGAGCTCACAGCCCGAAGGGCCCTTGTGCAGCACTCATGCGAAGCTGCAAGAATCAGCGGAGCCCTGGAATAGGGGCCCGACCTTGCGAAGAGACCAGACGTCAACTATGAAGACGACGGCCCACCGCTAATCTCATTGAGATTTCAATAAATGTTTCTCTCTCTCTCTCCCTGTGCTGTTTTGTCGCTATGCTGTGTTTGTGCGCCGTTTCGACGCATGCTGTTTTATCGTGTGCTATTCTTTCACTCTCCCCTTAACCTCAGCACATTCTTCACAGGTTCATTTCGCCCGGCTGCATGCTCGGCACATCCTATGTTTGCATTCGAAAATAAAACAAATCAATTGAAGCAGGTTTGGGCGTTCTATATTCGCCAGCATGACATCACAGTGACATAATGCTCTCACAGCGTTCTTTTGCAAAAGAGAGCACAAATAAACTTGGACTCTTAAGAAGTAACGAAATATTCGCAAGAATTTCCGCATATGCTTATGACGAATGCCTTGTTCTGAAGCCTTGGTGTCTCGAAGATTCAAGTCGGAGGCAAAAGATGATGCTCGTTTTAAGAGTTACTTTGAATATTTAGCAACACCTCAACTAAAGAAAGGTTGGCGCCGGACGGTATGACATCACTGAGACCTGCAACGGATATGTTTTTGTCTGGTTTACTATCCGAAATATCTTGCTTCCTCGGCGTATATACACAGACGAGTATTTAGCGCACCAGCCGTGAGCAAAACGCGACCTCAAAGGCGAACGCGTGCGCACGCGGTCAATTCTTCAAAGGTGGCGCATGGCCATCGACCGGCCGCCATCTCAGCGCTTTATCACGGCGACGAGCTGTGGCACCACTGATAATCAGTTCGGGCCCACAGGTCTTGCCTTAATGCTGATCTAATCTCCGAGGCTCTTTTCAAGGGCATGACTAAGCCGCCGTAGGCGTGGCAAAGAGTAAACGTGATGCGCAGCTTCCAGCCCGAACTGACATAACGATGGCGTGCGAAGCTGCGTTGCACTGCTTCTTATAGAAAATGCTGCTGCGGTGCACATGCACCCGAACACAGCAAAATGGGCACAGCAGAAGAAATGGGGGATTAATTAGAAAACTCCAGGGCTCATTGGCGTTCAATGGCTTCTTTTCGCGCACTGTCGTCAGCGTGTGTGTGTTCGAACGCCTTCTCTGCAAAAAAAAAAAAAACAAACAAGGTTCTTTATATTTGCTGCGCGCGTGACAATACCTGTTTATGTTATAGCTCTGTCTACTGGTAAACCAGGAGGCAACCTTCTTGCTCTAAGGCAGCTAGGAAAGAAACGCCAGTGAACCTAATGCCATACCTGTATACAACGGAAGGGCTGTTGTCATCTTCCACGCAATGAGAATACATGGCACTTAAGATTAAACCTCTGCCCCTGTCACACAGCTGACACTGACCGGCGGGGAAGGGAAAGACAGCAGCTGGAGCGGTGCGCTGCTCATGGGAAAAGCCTGGCAGGCGACAGTTTCTCTGTCGAGGGAGGAAGAGAGAGAGAAGGGAGGGCACGAACATTGTGTCTATTATCGTAATCGTCCTGATTTCACCGTTACGCGCCGTGATAAAGATCTGAGGTGCCGGCTAGACGCCGGTAGCGCCGGCAGCTTACACTTCGACATGTTCGAATATCAACCAAAAGTTGCATCATGTCTCCTATAAATGCGAGAGTTTCTTACACGGGTTACTAGCATGTTCCTTGTTGAAAAGAGCGCTCATGCATCTTGTGTTACTCTCCCGTTTTCTGCATGCTCGCATTAAGTCTTTCTAACTGCACGCACGCACCACAATATCCAGCCGCGCCCGATGCATGGCCCACGAAAGTGAGGCGTGCGAGGTCGGGGTAATCCGCTGGAAAGCGGCGTCCCTCCCGAAAGCCTGCCGCACGCCCATTTCGCGCAACACGGGCCCGAGGTTCGAACCGGTCTCGGCGCTGACCACCGGCAGCTCAAGGACCACCCGGCGCCGAGAGCTGCGCAGGTCCGAGAACACGTGCTCCAGGACCTGCGAAGGCGGCCGTCGGTACACAGTCGTTTCATGGGCCAACGTCGGGTGAACGTTGGACCAACGTCGGACCAACATCTGACCGCAATTGGCGGCTCCGGGGCATTTTTTGATCATTGCTCAGCTAAATGGGATCGCCAGTTTTCTTTTTTAGGAGGTGCCTAGGTCCATGGTAAAAATTAGTACAGGTGGACAATTGTAGCTGGGCTATGAGTTGGGAATTAAAAATACTCTCTCCAGAGGCGCACAGGCCGTAGGCGCCCGACGAGCTGAGGATGTCAATACAATAGTGAGCACGCTTGTTTGTGTGCTCGAATGGTGTGCTGCAAAATACATGGAATGAAATTTTGTTTGTATTGATTTGGTATGGGCAAGGAACTTGTGCCTGTGCGGGTTGATAAATCATCTGCTTGCGCTGCAGTTCCCCCCCCCCCCCCCCAAGTGTTGTCTCTTAAAATATTTTTCTTTCTTGCACAGCGAACCACTCGAAAGCTCTAGACAAGTGAGCTGACTTGTCTACAGGGATGGGAATGAACATTAATGTTATTAGGTGCAACCTAAGACATCCAGTACGTTGAAGCTTTCATGGCTAGAATAACCGTCAGAGATAGAGAAATTTCATCGCAGTACAGCGTTTCGAGTCACGCTTATGTCAACCTTTTTCAAGAGCTTAATAATGCCGAAGGGCACCTAAAAGTATTTCAAACAAATGTTTCTTTAGTCAATAGAATTTTCCACGTGAATTCCATTCCTACGTTCTCAGTCGTATTTAACTAAGCATTTCGCCGCCCCTTTTGCTGTAGATATATATACCGTCGCGGGAAGACAAATATGGACCGCACGTCGACACAAGACGGCGCAAATCATTACATATTTGATGCACATGCAAATTATACCAAATTTTTTTTAGATGGCGCCAATGAACATTTATATCTACGAAAACGCAACGCGACAAAAGAATTTGAATGCGGAAGCGTCGTCGATATTATTCGCATCGCGATTGTACGTCTTGGTGTCGCTAAAATGTGTGCAAGTATTCTGGAGATATGCACCTGGAGTGCTTGACACAGCTGTTTTTTTACTCTCTTCGCTCTTCGTAAAATATGCCCTGAGAGCCGCCACTATGAAAATTACTTATTTCCAGCCCCCAGAGAGTGCACCTTGAACCGACCTACCCACAGCACAGTTGGACGTGTCATTGGTTTACCCTATGGCTACCCTAAAACAGGAGGCCGCATTCCTCAGTGCGGTCTGCGGGAGGAGAGGCTTCTCGTTTTTATTTTTCACAATTAACACAAGCTGGGGTTTTGTTGGATGAAAACTTCCAGCCAAGAATAGCTCTGCGATGGTAAAACAGCGTCAGGTGATCGGCGTGAAGCATGGCGGTACAAGGCACCCACCTCTGCGGTCAAGTTGTGGCAGAGTTCGTCGAGGCTCCCCGAAGGCAGCAGCACGGTGACCGAGAAGGCATCGCACGAGAGGGGCACGTCCACGGCCTGGAGCGAAGGCCACTGCAACCGCGCGTAGCCGTACACGGCGCGGCTACGCAGCGTGCGTGCCGCTTCTACGTCGCCAAACGGGCTCATCTGTGGCGCGCGCAAAAGGGCTGCGATTGTACTGGGAACACAGCCTACGTGGTCCCAAAGGAGAACGATTGTTGATTTAACTGAAGCACAGAAGGGTGTACCCTAACTATGAACACCAAACATACAACGTTCAATGCTAGAGCACTCGCAAGCAAGTCTATCAAAGTTTTATTGCATCAAGAAATTTCAGTCCTTAAGCGACATCGTAAACTATGCGTCGATAGGTGAACCAGCGAGGCATATACAGTGTAAAAAGCTATCACATTCTCTTTGAGAAATGCCTGAAACGGCACCGTGCAAGTATCTCAATCTCCAAATTCAAGAAATGGTTGTGGCCATTGCAATAAAAGTGAAAAGTAGGTGCGATTTACATGTAGTGCAAGCAGAAGCTCTAATGTGCCACCAAGAAAGCAGCTGATATCTTGTATGTTTTCCAAGCGGCAATTAAAATTGAATGCTAGAGTAGACCATATATTCATAGGCGGAGGGTCCGTTTGAAAAACCCACGTGGGGTAACGCAGACCTGCGCAGAAATGTTGGAATATTTTGCGGAACGCAGCTGCATAATTCGTAATTATGATAATATTCAATGACAACAGGAAGAACAAAAATTGGTGGTATAGACTCCAAGTATCCCGGCTAAAAATAAAATATCTCCATTAAGGACAATGTCTCCCAAGATATAAATTAATGATAATATATAAGATAAGAAGGATAAAAGATAAAACAAGAAATAGGATGAGTGGAGGAATTGAAAAAGTAGCAGATTCTTTGATTTATAAATTCTCTTAATCTGCTCTCGCTGCGTCTCACTCCGTCAATGCAATATAAATTTCAGTCATGGTGGTTTAAGATTTGGGCTATCTGAAACGACATTTCCGTTATGCGTTCTTTCAGATATATTTGATGGAGATACCAATATTTATGCGCGGTCACTTGACAGTTCCAGGTCTGCAAGCTCACTACCAATTCAATGTCCAATATTTGTATGCTGCGGACCAGTGAGTTTTTGGGCAGGCTGTATAATTTACAAGTCGCCCTGCAGTTGTCTGAGTTATTTTCTTTTTTGCCAAGTCATTATTGATCCGAGGTCATCCTCTTCTCTTCTACCGGTGGTAGGGGAGCGAGAGAGAGAGAGGGCACTCCACAAGTGGCAGGTGGAGAGAAGCAAATTCTATGAATGCCACCTGGCAGGTGACGACTTCAGACACGCTGACTCTGAACGAAAGTTTTTGTCATTATGGCTCTTAATGGTGCCGCATTACAAAAATATATATTTTTTAAATTTTCGTGAAGTGCAGTCATATATGGGTCAATGCACAAATGCATTTACCGACTAAATTTTCCCTCTTTTTGCCCACATGTTTTTGTCCGTCCACACCATGTGAAACCAGCGCCTGAAGGACACGGACCGAAAGAGAGCCACACTACGCTGCCTCCTCTTTTTCCTTTTCTGTCTGTGTACTTCAAGCGCTGGCTGTTATAAATGCATAACCAACCACCCCAACAATCCACCGTGAGAAAAGTCGGGAAAATAAAACACACGCTGGAAGCTATGCGTTTGAGTAGGAGTCGAACCTAAGCTTTCTAGGTGGCTTTCTAGTATGGGTCATGGAAATGCGGCCTGCGAGTCAAGATGCGAGCAGACAGCGCTCCTGCTCCTTTCAAATAGTGTGCAGGTAAGAGAAGCTTACACAAAGGGCCCCATCTCTCGTATTGGATTCGTGATTATTTTGAACTGCTCTGACATTGAAGCCGCTGAATCTCATCTTGGGCGCATCGGCCGCATTTCGATGCAGGCAAATGAAATAGCGCCCGTTCATTGTGCTTCACCTGTGTTCGTTAAAGAGCCCCAGTGGTTCTGAACTAATCCGGAACTCTTTTCTACAGAGTCTCTGGCAGCCCATGCTTCGCTTTTAGACGTTAATCCCCCCTTATCATCTCATAACCAACGTGTTTTCTATTACCAAACCCTCTGATGTCATCCCAAATTGTCAATCCAGCCCTTTCTGTCTCTCTCTCCTCCCCCTCTCGCTCTCATGCTTCTCTATCCATACCCTGCTGCACATGGCGAGGTAGCACAAATGACTTCACAAGGTATCAATCCGGAACTGGCATCACTGCGGAAGACCACAGAACGAATGAGGCGTCCGCGCTGCTTGTATTGAAGAGCGGATGCGCTGACGAACGCGGGTTACGCAGGAGGCGGTGATATAGCTCATCTTCCTTTCTACTAAGCGGTTAGTTTGCTCATCGGGCATTGCAAGGCATTTGCTAAGCGCCCACCTTTTCGGTGACCGGATGCTTCCACGAAGCAGTGCGCACCGCGGCCGAGCTGAGGAGCACGATGCCCGTGTCGGCCGAGAGGGCGCAGCGATCGGGCAGGATGTCACCGGTGACGCCCGCGCCCAAGCGGCAGTACCGGTTGGCGCTGCGCCGCTCTCCTTCGGCGTCCTCGCCGAAATCTGCCGCGTCGACGGACGTGCGGTAGACGCGCTGGCCGATCTGGCAGTACGATCTGTTCAGAGGGAGCGCCGATCCCACCAGCACCCTGCATCCGAAGTTTAAGGTGATGGACATGGAGGGACCGCCAGTCAAACGTTTACTTCTAGTTAAAGTGCACCAAACAAAAGCGGCACAGTGATCAGCTCGCAGACACGAGAAATAAAATTCGTTGCAAACGTGGCAGCACTTGAATCAACTAAAGAAAATAATTGCTGAACTCTAAAAACAAAGCAGACGTATTTTACTAATTAACAATACTGACCCCTGAGAACTAAAAGACACCTGCCATGTCGAGGAAAATAAATCCGTGTGAAGAAATGGCGGGACCGATTTACTGAAAAATTACAGTGCATAAATACCATCGATTAGTGCGATTGATAGCATGCGCGTCTCTGGGCCAGTGAAACCGACTCCTCCTGAAAGTAATTCGGTGCTTCCAAAGTGAATTCTACCCTACATTTGTTTTCATAATCAGGGATTGGTTATTTTTGGTGCTTCTGTGAACTACAGCTGGTAAAATCCCAGACCAGAGGCCACTATGCGTAAGTGTGAACGCATATGCGGGAGGGATGTTTCTGCAACAAATGAAAGCGTGCTCTTCAGGGAGACCAGAGCAGCGGCAGGACTCACTTGTTGGCCATACAGAAGAAGGGCTGCTCCTCCTCCAGCGTTGGTGCCCCTTCCACAGGGAACATGATGACTCGCCGCATGGCGGGGTGGATCAGAGGTAGACGCACCTGCTCGTAACATAGGAAAAAGGATCGTTAGAACGGAAAGTGCAATCTGAGTTGCTGAGCACGTTTCATTTTCTCCAACGAGTACTCCTTACGGTCCTCAGATATACAGGGTGCCCAAGCAAACTTTAGCCGGTGTTTAAATATCTGCTGCGGCACTCTAAGACGACGCGACAAAATGCATGTTGCTGGCTATTGTATGGAGCAACTCACATTGTTTTTAAATTGGGCTTCACTGCATAGTTATCGAGATTGACTAACCAGATTTGCAAGCAACAAAGAGAGGCTAAAAAGTCCGATGAGATAGTGGTAGAACCATCTGCGAAAGGTCCGAATGTACAGTTTTAACTTATCATCTATCAGGTATCGACTTCTTTTTCGCTTTCTGCAGATGCCGGCGAAATAAAAAAAAAATACCACATGGACTTCCGTTTGCGCGCTACGATTGCAGTGCTGTGAAACGTTCTGCCAACGATGAGCTCATTTAGCCCGGTGTGCTGCTGCTTAAAACATGACAGGGCAGCGACGCAGGCACTGGTTGGGTGATTACGCGAGCGCTAGCGATAAGGACTGTGTCTGCTGGTCGCTATCATCGAGCGCCGCAAGGGAGGCATACCGCTGGTGGAAATCCCACAGCCAGCTCCTGCGCCGCTTCCCTGTTACCTTTTAAGAGGTCGCACACGGGGCTAAATGAGCTGTTCAATCTGACACGGAACGTTTGAGAGCGCTGGTATCGTGACGCGCAAGCAGGCATGTCAATTTTTTTTTGTATTTCGCGGGCATCGGCAGTGAGCTAATAAGAGCTGATACATAATAGAAGGAAAGTTAAAAACTTTTATTCGGTCATTTCGCGGACTGTCCTACAATTTTCCCATTAGCGTTTTGCGCCTATCATTGTTGCTTGCAAAGTTAGTTGTTTAACCTCGACTAATTTTACAACTAAGCATAATACAAAAAGAGTCCGACTTGCTCCATACAATAATCAGGAGCATGTATTTGGTCGCGTCGTCTTAGAATGCCTCGACTTATTTTTAAACCATGGCTAAAGTTACCTGGGACACACTGTATAAACTACACTGACCTTATTGGCCTTCGTATAACATAACGGCTGGTAATATTTAAGCGCATGGTTGTTGCAATTGAACTAATCTTGTCAAATCTTGTCATTGGCAGATAGGCAGGTATATGTGGAAGTTTTACTGGAAAAATGCTGGTGAAGTGGTTGTCGCAAGTGGCGATGAACAGCTGCGGCGATTGTACAGTGCTACCCACGTTGGCGATGGTTTCAAAGGCAGGCAGGATATCCCTAAGAGGCATGTGAACTGGACAGTCTGTTTCCGCTATCGATATTGTATTACTGCTTGTAGTAGCTTTGTGGGCGTTTTTCTTTGAAGTGGGCCGTCTCACAGGGATGACGTACAATTGTGATTTTCGGTTGCACTCGAGGAAACTGCCAAGTCTAGGAATGTTTACTTCCGATAAACAGTGGAGGCACGAGGAGAGCCAGATACAATTCTCTTGAAGCACAAACCAGGATGCTACTCTCTTAAAGGGACGTGAGGAGAAATTGAAGTTGGCTTGTATCAATAGAATACCAGCTCCTGATCACAAAAACGCCACTCTTACTGAAAACAAAGATCTTGTAATGTAGAAAATCGCAAGACCCAAAATACAGGTGTCGCCGCCACAGGCCAATCTCGCAAGTACAAGCGTGATGACTTCCTAGGACAAGAGGCGCCACCTTGGAAGAATTTTCCTTACTTCATGGAACCCACGAATCTCTGAGGCTGGCAAAGGAAGGTTGCGCACCGCACCGCTAGCTGCCAGAAATCATGGAGTCTGCGTTTACGTCACGTATCATGTCACTCCGTTCTGAGACGTCATGAGTTGCCGTGGCGTCATAAGAGTTCCCTGAGTTTGAATCAGAGCGGCGGGAAAAACTTTTTCATCTTCCAATCCAAATTTCATTGAAATAAATGCATCTTTCGCGCCCGGACAAGCGGCAACAAATCCATGAAATGCCGAACTATCAGATTTTGCTAACAAAAAAAATGATAGAGTTCTCCTCGGTGTCCCTTTAACAGCCACTTTCTCATGAAAGTGCATGATTTGACGCAAGCTATACAGTTTTGTGTTCGAGATGACGCAGCTCAACCAGCTCAGTGCAGATTATTCGCACTGAAGTCTAAAAAAAAAGTGAAACCTTCATAACATGACAGAAATGAATATGTCCTGGTTTCTACAAGCTGGCAGCTGCCAGTTCCGTTTCGTAAACCGAGAAACGCTCTGCAACCTGCAAATACTCGATTCCCCAACTCCTAAGTCATGTCGCAGCCGCAGTCGCAGCAACCACGTTTTTCAAAATTCACTGTCTATATCACGTTGCAAGGGTGGGTTGGAAAATCTCGGTTGGGATGGTGCTGTGTTGTGCATTGAAAGGGTGCCAGATGACCCGCCGCGGTGGCTCAGTGGTTAGGGCGCTCGACTACTGATCCGGAGTTCCCGGGTTCGAACCCGACCGCGGCAGCTGCGTTTTTATGGAGGAAAAACGCTAAGGCGCCCGTGTGCTGTGCGATGTAGTGCACGTTAAAAATCCCCAGGTGGTCGAAATTATTCCGGAGCCCTCTACTACGGCACCTCATTCTTCCTTTCTTCTTTCACTCCCTCCCTTATCCCTTCCCTAACGGCGCGGTTCAGGTGTCCAACGATATATGAGACAGATATTGCGCCATTTCCTTTCCCCAAAAAACAATTATTATTATTAAGGGTGCCCGATAGAATATCCTTTAGCTAGAGAGAAAAAAGGGGCAGGTTGCGTACAGAAAATGCGGGGATTAACTGAACTCATAAGCCCTGGGACAAAAATATACTGTACCTGCTGGTGCACTAAATAAGTATGTGCGCAATTAGAAGTTGATGGGAGCACGTTAGGACAAAACACACGAGCGACGAGTACACGTCATGCGAATATACCAGTGGCTGACCGACCTGAGAAATTTCCAAGTATACACAAGAGAAACAAATAACAAATTTTTGACTAAACACAACGCAAGTTTATTAATAACTGTTTTTGGGGAAACAAAACGGCAATGGCGGTTTCATTGTATAGAGGTTTCCGAGTGGCATCGTGACGAAAGCGATGAATGATGGTATGAATAGATAGAGAGAAAGAGACACCGCAGTGGAGGGCGATGGATTAATTTCCACAACGTGGGGTTTCTTAACAGTGAAATTCAAAACCAGAAAGCCTTCGCGTCATTTGGGTAAACACGAAGGAGAGCCCGCAACAGGTAAGTGAATACTGAACCTGTGATTTTTACGGAGACATTTCTTTAAGCAGGCAAATGTTTATAGAAATTATGCAATTATATCAGCAATAAAATAATTCTCGAAATATGTGTTGATGTTGGGAATTTCTATTTAGCACAGCACACTACTTAATAAATTTCATTCTAAGTCAGAGCTTAATTGTTCGTTAACTGACACTGAATATGCTGTGTTCGCGCAAGTTACCTTGCGCAAGCTAGCAGCGGCACTAATACAATTTTCAAATGGTCTGCATAGATCATTGTAGAATGCATTGCCCTCAACAATTCATTAAACCTCATACAGTGCTCTCAGAGAAAAATTTCAATTTAATGGAAACATTAAGAAGATAGGTGCGCACCAAATAATCGAGCAAGCTTTTTACACTTGCTAACCTTTGATGCGCTGAAGCTGTCCCGCACGTGAATGGGACCTATGCTATTGCAAAAAACGTTTTGCACCTTATGTCCAAAACGGCCGCATGTTAGACGCGGACGGAGATGCTGTGAATGCAGATGATAATGAAGGAGGCGTAAATGTACTCGGAAAAAGAAAAACTTCACGCCTGGCAAAAATTTCTGGTTGGTACCAAGCTGGCTGAGGTCCACATATACGATGTCCTGATCACTGAATCCCGGCCGGAGCAGCCGCGTTTCAATGGAGGCGAAATGGAAAAAAAATTCAGTCTTCCAATCGCGAGGAGCTCACGTGAGGAGGAAAATGATTCCAAAAAAGGCGCAGAACATCAGTGGACGTCCATTGGTTATTGAACACACGTTCGCTGTCGCTAGCTTCTGTCTTTCGAGCTTATCTACAAATGGTACATGGGAGCTAGATAGTATACAGACGGTAGAAGGGTGCACAATTTAATCAGGAGGGAAGAATGCTTACAGAATAAGTCCTGACTATGTGTTCCAAGGGCTGAACGCATTTATAGAGGCTACCATTATTTCAACGCCTCCTCAAAAGTGTGTAAGAGTGAATTAGTTTGCAGAAGTTGGGCCTAGAAGGGTACCTCGAGTGCGTCGCCCAGTTCCCGCTCAGTGTCCTCCTCGGCTCCGGCGGTGAGCAGCGCCAGGGCCACCGTAGCGGCGTACGGAGACACCACCAAGTTCTCGCCTGCGCCGCAGCGGGAATACAGGCCCCGGAGCAGGTTGCAGCCTAACACCCGCACAGCCCGATTCACGTCCACCATGATGCACTTCTTCTTTTTCGACAGTGGCTCGCGGACCCGCAAAAAAGCGCTGGGTGCGCTCTCTGTTCAGGAACATGCGATGATGTCGTCATCGGGAAAGCGGTACACTGTCAAAAGAGGCCAAGAACAAAAATAATTGCCCCCCCCCCCCCCCCTGTGGGGTAACTGTCATCCTCCGTCCTTACATGCGAAGGGTAGGTCACACTTCGAAGGAGGGCCCCGAAATCACGGCCAGCTGACTTCAATTCCGATCTATTTATGCGTTCTGCATTTCTTCCGTGTTTCTCTGTGATACAAAAGCGCCCATCCACACCTTGCTGCGGTCTGCATTGAAGTGAAAACGACCCGTTTTCAGCACCAAGCTTCAGCAGGGTGCTTGTTGATCATGAAAGTATTTTGAATTTGATCAAAAATTGGTGGTCGGTAGCCCTATTCCAAGTGTCCGCCGGATCTTGAATCCGCTGTGGTTTTCAGTCATCTCTTGCTGAACTCAAGTGCAGCTTTGTTGGGCAAAAATTTGAAACTGGAACCTTGCACGACACTGGTATGTAAATATTGAAGGCAGTGGTCAAATATTCTGATATGCAGCAAAATCCTTCTTTTAAAGTATTTAGAGCGATCGCATCATACAGTTAAGACTGCCCTAGGAAATCAATGGGGAGGGGTATTGACGATAGCAAAAACTAGAATTAAAAAGAAATGCAAGACTGCCATCCGGTGATCTGCGGATATATTGATAGCTCAAGGGAAATCTTACATTATGTGAGAAAAACTGATTGCAAAAACGGTTTCCCGCTCATAAACACTTTCGTCCAGAATGGCTGGGTATGTTCAGGTGTAAGGTCGCCAGCATTTCCTCCAACTGTTCAATCGTCGGTTCTATCCTCTCTCTCTCTTCGCGCCGCCTCCGCAGGTCCATACCACGTGGTACAGGTCCGCTTCTATGCCACAGTGCGTGCATTCTAGTTTATACTCTTCTGTGCAAATCGCATTAATCTTTTTGTGCTTGACTGCATGTCTGGGTCCATTGCTCTCGGTGACATTTCTTGCTCATTGCGTCGTCCTCAATCTGGTGGCGCGTACTCATGTTCTGGCTCCTGTGTTTCTATCTTTGGCCGCGTCTCTGTCTGCTCACATAAGCGGACAGTCTCATATTAATTGAATAAAACGCCAGTAACCTAAAATTTTCCGGGCAAATTGCCGAGCTCCTTACTTAGAGAAGTGCTCTGACCGATTACTTTAAGAAGTTAAAGTGAGTGCTACATTTTTAGGCACATTTGCGCAAGCAGGAATTTGAGAATTTTCAGCCGATTACACGCAACAGCATACTCATCATTTGTAGTGCATTTGCGGCATGAAAGCTTACGCTTTCTTCCTTACAGCTTACACAGGCAACATAGCATAGCATTAAACTAGATTTTTTTCTCCAAATGAAACCAAACAAGACCGCGCCACCTGGAACTTTGTTCAGCGCTAGAGTCTGCGTCATACATGTGTAGAGCACTCAGGCAGTGCGCACCACTCAATAAAAACTAGAACTAGAATGCAGCCTATGGTTTCCTGGTAAAGTTGCCGAGCCCACCTTCTTTCCAAGTCTACGTAGCCCTACTTCCTTGTAAGGTTTTTCGCTGAAGGCTAGAAGTTTCGACGAGGTGTCGATTTTTATGCAGGAAAAAGCGCTCATCGAGCGGTTTGCACCAGAGTGACGCAGAGTAACAATGCTCGCAATACTTAATGAAATGCGCTTTTGAAATAACATCACATGACTAGTGGCAGGAAAAGCAAAATCTATTTTGGGGTCTTCCAAGGACCGCAGAAATGGGAAGACAACGTTGCTTGAAATGACCTCGTGAGATCAGAAGTGTCCTGTGTTTTGATATGTAACTTGAATTCAATTCCAAAATTAGTTGCACAGTTTTGCTATTCTGAATTACTTAAATGTAAGCCGCCGAGGTAATACTTGAACCTCAGGTACAGTCTTCGCGTGTCAGTACAGATTCCACTATACACCTTGTGTCCTTGGCGCTCGCTTTCCGCCTGTTTATGTTTGTTCAGTCAACTTCGCGATTTCACTTCCGCTATAAGGAGTTTAAATTATTCGGCCTAAATAAGGGATTGAGATGAAATATTTCATGAATTCTGTGGGAAAGCTCGCTAGATTTGTTTTTGCGCGTGTGCATACTCCTCTCTTGCAGTGAAAGACGTGCTACATGCGTTAATTCTCGCTCTCAGCGCAACACGAACGGGACACAAGACGAAGGACTAGCACAAACAGGCGCTGACTATCAACATTTATTGAAGAACGAAAAGCGTATAAATACAAACAGTGAACTACTTATCAATCAACAAAAGTTATCCGGAAGGCACGTGGGAGGTCAGATAACTTAATTCCCTCTCAGATAACGTTAAGGAAGGGCTGCTGATACATTTTGCGCAGTTGTGGTAAATATAAAAAGCTTCCATTATCTCGCGTGTTAATTTATTGTTATGTCGGAACAGGAATTTCCGCCTTGCTGAGTGCTACATGCGCATCTGGAAGAGTTTCTTCGAGTTTTTGGTTATCATAGGTTACAACACTTATTTATTTCTTTACCCTCAGGGCCCGAGGGCATTACAGAGGGGACACACAAATAAAGCAGTAAATATACACATAAAACTAAATATATATAAAGCACACAAATAAAATGAAGACAGTGACGTAAACAGTAAAACAAACAGCAAATAACTCGAGTAAAAAAAAACAACTGATCAGCATACAAGGCATAATGGCCAGTTATGTAACCATAAAGGAGAGAAAAACTACAACAGATATGATGCTCAAAAAGCTATAACGCGCGCCTGCGCAGCAAGCAAAACAACTGCTTTAAATAGAATGGCTGTATCGGGAAATGAGCTACATAAAGAAAGAAAAATAGCAATGTTGCAATTTCTTGGGTTCGATGAAGAAAAGGAGCGCTCGATCAGACAGAACAAAGTGAAGATGACTCACATGCACTATGGTGGTGTTCTCTCTGCGCTACGCTGGACACCAGAAGCGCATGTGGTGTTCTCTTCGTTATGTTGTGTTCTCTTCGTTGTGTCCTGTCTGATCGAGCGCTACTTTTCGTCATGATACACCAACTCGCCCAACCAGCTACCTTCTTGGGTTTGTGACAGTAGTAGGCAAGGTAATAAAGAATTGCACGAAGATCTATCAGAAATTTTCACGATAGATCCGTGAAGTTGATACCAACTTAACGACGTACTGGAGACGAATAAATTGTAAAAATGGTAGGCTTGGTTGAAATGCTTGGGAAATCGGTCTTTGATTCCCCCCTTGAGAAGTAGAAAATACCTTGTGCCATGGCCAGAGACGCCCTTGCGCCATAAAACCCATACTCATCATGGTTTGCAATGCAGGAATATCAACCTAATGACGGTGGTCGATGCGATGGGAAACGTAGCAGGCTGGTATTATCAATTTATTCTTTAGAATAGAGTTCGCTTCCACGAGATGCTTCGTCGCAGCTATCCGTCTCCTAAATCACCTCACCGCCTTCCTGCAAGTCGTTCCAGGAAAAATGTCTTCACGCAATCTCTCCCGCCCGTTAGTCGCCGATTACATCGCCTCGCACTTGGTGCCAGCTTATCAGTTTTGTTAGGAAAGACGCCGGCCTAAATGCCCTAAGCTTGCGCACGTTTATTTAAATGAGATGTGTTCTTTATTTTTGCATTATTCTTTGTGCGCAAAACATTCTTTACCACCATTATCGGATATCTACATGGCAATTTGTGACGCATTCGGATCACGTCGGTCTACGTAACGGCAGGAGCAGTTGGATAGGGAACGCGGGAGCGCGTGGCCTCCGCGCTTTGCAAAGGGTTGCCGGCGACATATGACCTTAATATATGGAAACAGCGGCAAGCGCGGAAAGTGCAGCCGGCCATGCATAATGAAAAGCGCCTGTGCCACCTTTCCTGCTGCCAACGCTGGCTGCTACGAACAGAGGCCGCCACGTGATACTGTGTTCCCTTTCGTATTTCTTCTAGCTGTGCTATCAGCGGCGTCAAATGAAATGCCAACAGCGGAGCGCGTTGCCAAGGGCTCATTGTACGCCGTCTGCCTGGCGTCATCAGAGATAGGCGAGCTTTTTCGGTTTATGGTAATTTTGCTTCTTTTCAGTGACGTTCGTTTTCTCGCTTTGCCACTAGAGCGGCACTTTCACACTTTCCAGCGATCGCAACTTGCGGGGCGCGGTATACTACACCTCCCGCGGCCATTGTTGTGGACCTCTTCGGTGAAGCGAGCGCTCTTAGCTTGCTGGCTGGCAGGGCTTTTATTTTGTTCCGATCCTGGGCATTTTGTCTGCGTCTGGTTGCGCTGTGAACAAATAAAGGTATAACTGTTCCGTGAATTAAGAAAACAAAGGAGGCCTCTTGTGTACTGGCTAACACGGTAATTCCATTATAGTAATCCTACCTCAAATATAGCAGGTCGATATGTGTATACATATGGCAGGAAAGCCACACCTGATGCTGTCGGCTCTCCATATTCTCTGACGCTGGTCCCATTGAATAGACTCAGGGAACATCACGCAGCGCCAGTGCTCCGTAGTACATGAAGCATTGTCTTGTGCAAACACACGTCTTGCTTATCAATTTACTTCTGAAACCGCTGGGTTCTGCACTGGTACATGGCTTCCCATAAAAGCCTCGTGGATGCGACGTGTAATGTTTGTTGTGGTGGCCCACAACATAGAAGCGGCCTCTACCTAACTAGCCGCAATGTTGGGTGTGTGTGCTGCAGCAGCCGCAATAAGTAGGTCGGAACTCTTGCCAGTAACCCGCTGTCTGCACCCACGGGTCAAGTTTCCGAGCCACCATTTACCACAGAATGCCTGGAAAATTCTCGTAACTACAGACAGTGGACGGCCTGTTTCCTTTGCAATGGCCCGTTGCTGCATACCGTGACGGCAAAGAGAAATGATTCACGCTCTTTTGAGGCCTCACGCTACCGCGTGAACGGTCGATTGCAGGGCATTTGAGCTTTTCGGGTGACGATATATCGCGTTGTGCTCGGTACCAGAAACAAGTGATTAAGGAACTGTCGCTTCGGACGCCGACCTCAACCCCATCGGACTTGTTCGCTGCTCCCACCGCAACCAGACGCCGATAACGGGACGGTGGTGAACGCGCAAGCAAAGCTCTGTGGGTCAGGGAGCCAAGAGCGCTTGCTGCCCCCACGCGGGCCAGAGCCGGTGCTGCCACGTGGTGCCAGCGCAACCGCCCCGAGAAAGTTGCGATCGGTGGAAAGCGGGAAGGTGGCGCTTCTGCGGCATAAAGGGAAAATGAAAGTAAAAAAAAACTACACTATCGCAAGCAGGATGAGCGCGCCTATCTGTGATGCGACAGCCACACGTTGTAAACGCGACCTTTCGCCGCGCGTTGCGCTGTTCGTATTTCATTGACGCAGTTAGCACACGCTTCCTGATTGCAGTTTTGCACAATTTGGCTGTGGAATACACGTTCACACGTGTCTCGTCTTTATCTTGTTGAATAAGATGGTCCTATAAGAATTTATCGCCGGCGCTCCGGCGTGCAAAGTTGAGAGGGAGCCTAACAGCCATCCGCTGGCTGTGTCGGTAATGCTGATGCCTCAGTTCTGCCGTGACTGACGCTAAGCTCTGACTGCCTCAAAACGATACTGTCTTGCTGTTACTCTTCCCAGACACCCTCTCTTTTTTGCTAATTGGTATTTTCCAACTCGCTTCGCTGCCAGGTAAGTGCGGAAGTTTACAACTGTCCGCGGGCTAAGTAATGTCTATTTTTTTGTTGTGGGTCCTGTAAGAAAAAGCTCAGTTTTATGAACTAAACGTAATTACGCCAAATCTACCCCGCGCCAGCGGTTGGCGACATAGTGAAGGGGCGATGGTGCATCTGAGGAATCGTGCATCACTCTCACCATACCTGTCATATCGCCACGTCGGCTTATACACGCTTCCAGCTTAACTATCATTTTCTGGGCGCCAGACCTTAGTGGTTAATCGCCGGAAAGTGATTTTTGCGACGTCCTTAGAAATATGGTTCTTGTTCACTAGTGTCTGGCACGCATGGACCTTACCTAGTGTTTGAGAGGGCCGTCCTCTTAAGAGTCGGCCCAATCATACCTCTCTATACGTACTCTTTGCGAGGAGGCGCATAGGCACGTCAGCCATTAAATAGCGATTACCTTTCTTTTGGGCTAGGTGAGACAAGCTTGCGCGCTCAGACAATTCCCAGTATTTGCCAAAGCAAAGCGTGTCTGCATTTAAACAGAATGCACCTCTAAAAACACCTAGTCTAAACCTAAATAATGCATGCTTCTTTCCTGTAATTTGACCGCTAAGAACGAAATTTAACACGATTACGAGACGATGGCAGAAGTAATTCCCACTGAAGATGTGACAGGAAAGTTCAGTTGTCAAGGCCAGAACCACAGAAAAAAACTAGTGCAGGTTTTGGTGTCCTTGAGAAATGACCGTTACCTTCGGGGCAAGATCTGGAGGACACTGACACAGTTTAAGATGAAAACGGACAAGGGATAAAAATAGCAGCGGTGCGCTCTATTGATTTCCAGAGAAGGCGTGCTACGCTGCAGCTCTCTGACAGAATCATAAGCCTAGGTTGAGTTTTCTCAACCAGCACTGTAATAGATCCTGAGCTGGGTCCCGAAAATCGACTACCTAAATACAGAACCTGTTGCAAAGGCCGCTTGGCGAAAACATGTACGCGAAATTGTTTTCCAGCAGCGCAGGGGACAAAGGACGAGACAAGTGCACAGTCACGGCGCCGTGACTGTGCACTTGTCTCGTCGTGACTGTGCACATGTCTCGTCCTTTGTCCCCTGCGCTGCTGGAAAACAATGCCACACCAACTAGCCCAAGCTTCTACATGTTCGTGAAGAACGTATATCACAAACTTAAAGATTACTATACAGATAACAACTATCAAGTAGTCCAGAACGGAAGCTGAAATGAGCCTTTCTGTTAACCACTAGTGTATCGGTGGCCTTACCTCCACACTCTGGAAATAACTTCAACATTCCGTCTTCCTTCGAACAGCCCCTCAGAGTGTTCGGCGAGGATACGAAGTGTATTGACTCAATGACTTACAGCACTCCATAGGCTCGCCAGCTGAAATGAGAGCCAGGATCGAAGACGGCGTCGTCTACTCACCTTTTCCTGCTGCCGAGATACCTTGCTGCTCGTTCTACGAGGCTGCCAAGGAGGCGCTATTTAAAGACCCTGATAAGCTGGCGCTGGTAAGTGCTCCATGTGTGGCTTTATTAAATGCGAAAACACTTGTGAATAAAGCAGGGCACGAGGCAGCACAGTGTCACTTTTAAGCACGTAACCTGATGACTCGTTGCCTTATTGCTTCTTCTCAAAGCGCCAACGAGCCGTGTATCTCAGAAAATCAGTTCAACATTGTGCAGTCTTATGTATATTAACGGGCCGGATTGAGTCTTGAAAACTGTTAGAGTGCCATGAACCTTTAGTATGTTTATTACAATCTGTCAGTTTTCCTGTACTGCCGTATAAAAAAATGACCGCTGCTCAAAAGGGCAGAGCTATTTCCCAGATTTTGCATGCATTAGTAAAGGCAAGCTCACTGCTCCTGACGTCTATTGCGGGTGCACCCGCGGTCACATAAATTGCATCGCGCAATTGTGGATAGTTACAGCTTGGACCAGTACAACACGGAACACAATTTCCTTTGGCGTCGGATATTTTTTTTTTATCCGGGAGCAGGCATTGTAGGCAGTAAAGTCTTCTCTGAATGCAGCTCCAAGATTGATCACATGCACCAGCAAGTGTGTAGGCCTCCACATCTCTTTCACATGTATTAAGGAGCCTAAATTAAATTTTAAAGGAAACACGTGTGAATAAGACGACGTGGATTAACTGAAGAATAAAGAAGAGGAAGAAGAAGCATTCGTTGAGGTGGAGAGAGATGATTGGTGGAGAAAAGAAGGCGACGACAAGGCTTACGTAGACTTACACCGAGGCTATAAAAGGGCGAGTGAGAGCTAGGCACAGGGGGGAAACAGCAGAGAAGCAGAGGTTCCGTCGGGTCAGGGACACTCTAACTGGAAATGAGCGACGCCGGCTACTGCTCCGGTGCGCTCGCGTTCTACGGCATCGCATCGTGGACCTCCTGCCGTGCCTGAGCCCGTTCCGGGGAGTCAACGGAGGACGCGACCACCTGCTAGGGCCAGGGGTATCTCCAATGCGGTTGCCACCCATTCAGGTGGTGTCCCCAACGCCAACAACACCGGCATCACCTCCCCGGGCGCTTGGACCGGGAGCGTATACGACGCAGCCAGCGACGCCGCCAGTGACGCCAGCCCAAGGACGCCGAACGCCGCCTCGACGCCGGCTACGGGATCCATACAACGCCGCAGCCGCACCGAGCCAACCGTGAGCACGAACGCCGACCACTAATAGTAGAACGCTAGTAGAAGACGCTGGTAGCAGTGAGCCCGTGTCGTGTGTATTTATAGCCTTTGTGTTGTGTGTTAGTTTCGTTAGTTTTGTGTTCGAGTGTGTATGCCACGTAGGGTGTATTAAATGTGCGTCTGTGTGGGTACACCCGTCGCCAAGTCCATTCTTTCGGTCCGAGTGTTCTCCGGGGAGATCCATGACAAAGATAAGTGGCGAGCCTGTGCCAGGATTCATTTCCTTTCTTATTTTTGCTTCGTCTCGGATCGTTCCGATTTCTCAACGGCAGGAAGGATGGATTTGGCAAGAACGTTAGAACTGGCGCTCAAGCTACGATTAAGCAAGGAAGAGGCGATGCATCTCTATGAGGAGGAGGGAAAGAGGCATAGAGAGGAAAGGGCGCAAGCCCGCGCAGACGCTCACGAGGCAGAAGAGCGAGAAGAGAAAAGAGCTCGCGAGGCAGAAGAACAGGAGAAAAGAAAGATAGAACGGGAGAAGGAGTTTATTTTGTGGAAACAGGCGCATGTCGCGAGAGGATATGATGAGATCACGGACAATGATCATCGTTCCTTAGCGGGTACAGAATCTCTTAGACCGGCCAGAGTTTGTCCAAGAAAGCTGATGGCTCCTTTCGATGACAAAAGAGATGATTTGGATGCATATCTGCAACGATTCGAGCGGATAGCTTTGGGGCAAGGCTTGGAGCACAGTGAATGGGCCACGGCATTGAGCATGTGTTTAGTCGGAGAGGCGCGGAATGTGTTTGGAAGGATGCCTGCTGCTGATTCCATGGACTACGAGAAAGTCAAAAAGGCACTCCTCCAAAGATTCAGGCTTACGGCAGAGGGTTTTCGTGAGAGATTTCGCACCGCGAAACCTGAGGATTCGGAAACCGCTAAGCAGTTTTCCTGCAGGCTATCCAACTATTTTGATAGGTGGCTTGATATGTCAAACACAGAACAGTGTTTTGAAGGTGTGCGTGACAAGCTGGTCACAGAGCAACCTTTAGCGTGTTGCAGCTCTAAGCTGGCGCTATTCCTGAAAGAAAGAATGTTGTGTTCATTGTAAGAGTTCGCCGACACTGCAGACCAATTCCTCGAGGCTCAAAGGCTAAGAAATTTGAGTAAGGCAAAGGAGGAAACCCAAAAGATCCTAGAGACAGATGCGGCAAAACCAAGAGCTTATGACGGTGCATCTAAGGAGCCATTAAGGTGTTTTCTCTGCGGCAAGGTGGGACACCGTGCAGCTGACTGTCGGACTAGTAGTGCTGCCCGAAAAACACAGGTTGTGTGCCAAGGTTGTAAGAGGAGGGATCATACTCTGGATGAGTGCCGATACAGAACGCAGGACCGAGCTGCATGCGTTGTCGACTCTAGGGTAGAACTTATCACGCCACCCGAAGTTCCGCAGCTGAAAGGAGAGCAAACGCCGCTGGAAAATGAGGCAGTGAATGGAACCCCCAAGTCGAAAGCAGCAATGCCAGTGGTGGTTGGGCAAATAGGGGACCGTCCTATATTGGTGGTTAGAGACAGCGGAGCCAACACAGTCTTGGTTCGGAGAAGCCTGGTGAAGGACGAGGATCTTACAGGGGAAGCGTCGGCCGTTACACTTGTAAACAGCACTGTAAGGTACCTTCCTGAAGCCAGGATTATAGTGTCCACGCCATATTATATTGGGCAGGTAGTGGCAAAATGCGTAGACCAACCCATCTAAGATCTCATCTTGGGAAACATGAGTGCAAGAAGAGTCGAAGACCCCAATCCCGAGTGGAGGGTGCTCGACGTTGAAGAACATCCAAAGGAGGAAAGGCCTGCGACAGCTCAGACTGGTGCAGTCAATTTCACGTCGGCAGTGGAGACAAGAGCTCAAGCGACAGCACGAGCAACGCGGCGTCCCCTCTCTACTCCTGTTACGATGTGCCTGAGTGTAACACCGGGCGAAGTTGCAATTAGACAAAAAGAAGACCCGAGCTTGAAGGCCTGCTTCGAAAGAGTCGGGGAAAAAGTTAAAAGAAAGAAGAGTCGTTTGTCATTTGAATATCAATTGGTAAATTGTCTTCTGCACAGGGAATGCATATTTAATTCAGGAAGGCGAGTCCAACAGCTGGTGTTACCGAGAGATATGCGAGAGACCGTGCTACGCTTAGGACATGACGCCATTATGGCCGGACACCAGGGTGTTCAAAAAGCGGTGTCTAGGATCACCGAGGAGTTCTTTTGGCCGTGAGTTCAGAGTGACGTTAAGCGCTTTGTTCGCTCATGTGACGTGTGCCAGCGCACAGTTCCTAAGGAAAGAATTGGTCCTGTACCTGTGGGCAAGATGGCAGGCATTGACTTAGCATTTCAAAGAATAGCTATTGACATTGTGGGGGTGGGATAAGGTATTAATAAACCACAATTTTTTAATGACGACAGAAGATAGCATTGGAGCTCACTTCATCAGTAAAGCCAACTGAACAGCTTGGATGTATCCTATTGTTGTTGCTGTTGTAATGTATCTCTGGGATTTATCTTGTTGTTGTTGACGTTGTTGTTGTTATGTGATTATTAAAGGGAGTATGCT
Organism: Amblyomma americanum; assembly: GCF_052857255.1. NCBI lineage: Eukaryota > Metazoa > Arthropoda > Arachnida > Ixodida > Ixodidae > Amblyomma > Amblyomma americanum. The sequence goes on from NC_135503.1 coordinate 94,280,690, forward strand.
GTACTCATCAAAGTGTTCATTAAGGACTCTGTACGGACAACGGTAGTGGTGTGTCAGTGTTCTGAAAACGCAATTTGGTGTGCTGTGTAAGTGGTATGTGTTTGGTGTGTGCTGGACATCTGCGGTGGGGTGTGTGCTGGGTCCAGAATCGCCACAGAAGATGGTCGGTTGGCTGGATAACTTGAAGATGAGTATAACGTGAGCAGTTTTTCATGGAAAAAGTCTGGAGAGAGGGGGCCTTTGTCACATATATTAAGGAGCCTAAATTAAATTTTAAACGAAACACCTGTGAAGAAGACGACGTGGATTAACCGAAGAATAAAGAAGAGGAAGAAGAAGCATTCGGTGAGGTGGAGAGAGATGATTGGTGGAGAAGAGAAGACGACGACGACAAGGCTTACGTGGACTAACACCGAGGCTATAAAAGGGCGAGTGAGAGCGAGGCACTGGGGGGGAACACCAGAGAAGCAGAGGCTCCGGCGGGTCAGGGACACATCGGCTGGAAGAGAGCGACGCCGGCTACTGCTCCGGTGAGCTCGTGTTCTAGGGCTTCGCATCGTGGACTTCCTGCCGCGCCTGAGGCCGTTCCGGGCAGTCGACGGAGGATGCTACCACCTGCTACGGCCAGGGGTATCTCCAGCGCTGTTGCCAACCATCCGTGTGGTGCCCCCAAAGCCAACAACAACCGGCATCACCTCCACGGGCCCTTGGACCGGGAGCTTATACGACGCAGCCAGCGACGCCGCCAGCAACGCCAGCCCAAGCACGCCGAACGCCGCCTCGACGCCGGCTACAGGATCCATACAACGCCGCAGCCGCACCAAACCAACCGTGAGCACGAACGCCGACCACTAATAGTAGAACGCTAGTAGAAGACGCTGGTAGCAGTGAGCCCGTGTCGTGTGTATTTATAGCCTTTGTGTTGTGTGTTAGTTTCGTTAGTTTTGTGTTCGAGTGTGTATGCCACGTAGGGTGTATTAAATGTGCGTTTGTGTGGGTACACCCGTCGCCTAGTCCATTCTTTCGGTCCGAGTGTTCTCCGGAGATATCCGTGGCAGGCCTCTATATATATCGTTCATGATAGCTCAGAGTACAGTTTTGGTATGTAGAAATCAACGACCGAGCGAATTGAAGAGCCTTGCCAGTTGCACCGAAAGCAAATACAAAAGAGATTCTAAACCTACACTATGGTTCTTGATGAACTGAAACCAAGAGATAGCCTGAACGCATGAAAAGGAGCGGCTGTGAAGAATCCGCGCCTTGTCATGTTGCCTTAGTTTCCCGTTCGTGAAGGCGCCGGTGCTTTGTGATGTTTCAAGTTACACCAAACCAACAAATAGGCTGGTTGCATGTCCTAGCTCGATGTTCGTTGCGTAGGAATCTGTTTATTAAAACGCAAGTTCTACACACGAAATGCAGACGGATGGCGCCGTGGCGGTGACGCGCGGAGAGCTCTTCGTGCGAATGCAACGTTACGGCGCGGGCTTCCAGAAGCATGGCGTCAAGCCAGGTGACCGGGTCTGCGTCGCAATCGGCAACAGCGTGGACAGTTTCGCTGCCATGTGGGGCTGTGTCTTCACCGGTGCAAGCGTCATGCTGGCCTCAATGTCATACATCGAACGTAAGTGGCCTGACTCCAGAACATATTTGTCAGATGTTTTTTATTGCGCAATATATGCATTATAAGCGAAACCTAACTTACTCTTGTACGGTATCTCTTTGTCCGGAGAGTTAGGAATACCAAAAAACAATAAAAATAATCATGGTCCAGCCTACGCCTACAGATGGACATAACCTGCGCAAGCGTATACCTGCGCTCTCCGCACCTGTGCTCACATTTTGTACAGCAAACACGTGCAAACGCTTTGCGTCTTGGTACGGGCCACTGCCCCTTACACAGCTTGCTCTGTAGGCATGGGCTTCAGTTCTCGCCGAACCCGCAACACAGCCTTGACTCTCCTGGAGAGCGGAGGACCTCTGATCTGTGCACAAACGTACGTTTAACTGCTTTTAAAGAAGCGTAACGAGAAATCGCCCAGTTCCACATTCCGTGCTTATTTTTATGCAGTAGCGTATTCTAAGACTACGACTGATCAGCCTAGATGCTTTTATATTTTGTTCAGCATTGAAAAAAAATTTACTGGCTTTGTTTTCGTTTGTCAGCTTATATTCAGCATTATACAATTTGGCACTATATTCCTGTGTACTGTTCGAAGTGTTCTCCGATGCGCTTTAATTCAGTGAGCACGGCTTAGATTGGTTCTCGAGGTCTTCATTGCTCCTGCTCTCGCAGCCGCGCTGTCTTTTTGTTTGGTAGTTAAGACAGAAGAGGCTTTTCAAAACAATGTGCTTGACTGCTAATCCTTTGATGTAGTCATGCAGGCTCACATTGTTTCACGTGAAGAGACTGTCTCCTTTCGAGTTTTTAGCGTCACAAGCGAATTCCGAAAGAAAGTTTGTTGCATGATTCCTCGAGCTTTTTTCTATAAATCTGTTTCGTTGTTAAAACTTTAGTTATTGCAATTTTTTACAGTATTTTTGTCACACCTGTGCAAAATTATTTTTTGGCCTTTCGACTTACAAGGTTAACCAGTTTAGTTTCTTGGGGCCAGCACAGATTATTATCATAAGGGAGAAGTGTGTCAGAGGTTTAGGTCTTATGATATGGCACGGCTGCCGCTTCCCTTTTTAAACGCGAGATATTCTTCGCTCTTCGGGTTTACTAATTTCTCATGAGGTTTCTGCAGAGGTACGACATTTAACAGATGTGTAAGCAAGTTTTCGACTTCTCCAAACGCCAAGACCCGTGCTAAATGCACTCTATACAAAGAATGACGTTAAAACCTGCATGCAAGATGTCGTAGGGCAGTGATGCGCTATATGAGAACCTATTTAGTGACGGTAAATAATGGCTTTTCTTTGGTGTTTCCAGGCGAATTACGCTATCGGCTCAAAGACTGCGATATCACACACATCATTACGGAGCCAGCTTATGCTGAGATCACCACTAAGGCAGCAGCGTCTCTGAAACTGAAGATATGCTGAAGCAATCTAAAGTGTTATACTAACGGTGCATATGATGATGTAAACATTTTTGAATAATTGTATACATTACACCAATGTGAGGATTTTCAGCTTTGCGTCGGTCAACTCATAGTTTACAGGGCTCAGGTATTGCTTTGTCGAGAACGAAGTTCTAGGCATTTTCCACAGAATTTGCTCTTGACTGCGCTACAGGTAGCGGGCCTGGAACATAGCAAACTAGGCTGCAAGTAATGAATTGGTGTCTGAAGGTGCGGAGATTTCGCGCTTCCATTAAGATCATGTAGAAGCTTATAAACTGATGTGGCCCAAGTGGAGGGTGCCGGTTACGACGCAGGAATTGCACGTGGTGTTGTGCGCACGAACTCCTCTTCTGATCCGTTGTGAGTACTCGCCACGGTGTACTGGTGTTTATGCGGATACGTCGGCACCGGCGCCGACGGTCATGTGAGGTTCCATGAGCGCAAGTATCGTGTCACAACATGCACTTGTACCCGCCATGGTGTGAAAGCCGGAAATAGTGGAGATAGTGGAAATAATTCACTGTTTCGGCAGCTATCATTCTGTCGGCCAGCAGTGCCTGCAGCTACCCGACATCTCAGCATAAACACTTGCCTGATTGATGACTGGTTTCATTCACTCAAAAATTGTCTTCTTAAGCTCTGTGTATTTTAACATATTAGTGGCGCACTTATATTTCGGGCTCCCTGATCTTACGAAGGGTGCTCTCTATTCTATTCTAATATCGTTTTATTCAATAACGACCAAAGTGAAACGGTATTAACTGTAGCAAACATTGCAGAAATCATATTTTAACAGATTGATATGATCAATCAAAAAATTTTTTGAAGCCGATATCAAATTTAGTTTCTTTTCAATGCTGTCACCGGTGATAAATTAAGTTTTTCAGTATTTATTGGTGCTATCATTCTTGTTTTCTATGCATGAACTGATTGCGTAACAAATTCAGTGTAGATAGTTTCCACTGACCATTATGTCCAGTCGATGGTGTTTGCGAGCTAAATATATTTTCAGTATCATTTTTTTGAAGAAGTCTGAACATTCCAATGACCGTTAAAAGCATTTAATTAAAACATATTGGAAGCTCATCGAAATTTGCTCCGCAGATTTTAACCGACTGCCTCTGGTGCCGTCTACTGCATATTCATGTTTAAAAGAACAGGCTGTAGAGTGCTCTTGATGTAGACTAAGAGCGACTTAAGGAGCAAAGAAAGGAAATGAATGGATGTTAAGCAGCCAGTGACCAACTGACTGCTCTGCACATACCGTGGTTTATGATTTGAGCGAAATAGAGGAGAGAATGAAAGGCCTGTTCAGATTATAATATGAAGCACTGTAATCATTCTTGTTTTCATTCATTTGTGTCACATATGGTTGTGTATATATTTCTGTCCCATATGTGTCTACTACGAACTCCTTTCTTCGCACCCCAACTGGTACTTGACATGCTTGACCACATATGAGCTCTATGGCTTAGTATCAACTACCATCACGCCTCCTATGAAATACATAGCAGCTCGTCAGTGTTTTGTATGAACTTAAGCGTGTTTCGTTAAATGCGCGGAGAAGATCCCAACAGGCGACCAAGCAATGTGTAATAAAAAAAAAACTTGGGGCATCTTTACGACATTAATAATGAAAAGGAAATGCAAGAGCATTCAGGTGCTGTCTACAACACTGGGGTGCCTACAATGAGCGTCAATGGTCTTCTTCCCACTTTCCGGCCAAAACTCCCGTTGGAACCGGTTTAATTATCCTTGTAGGTACGCATGAGTCATCACATTCGAGGATGTTCAATTACCATTTACTGTAATATCCTAAGAGAATATAATAATCCGACTCACTAATTCACTTTAAACAATTTTCTGGCGTATGCCTCCTTCGAATTTTTGCGTTGCGTTGGAATGTATTGAAGGTGCCTAGCGGCATCTAAGCTTTAAATGGGACGTACGCGGGTGGAAGCCCAGTTTATTAAATGACATATAAAAAATAATAAATACAAGTTACGTGTGAGGCTATGAAAGAGCATGAGATTTAGGCTTGTAGTTCACCTTGTATGATGTTGTTCTCACTGTTGTGTCGTCTTCACGCTGTTAAGTGAGTCACTGCCAACGCTGTATTTGTTAAGCGCCAGTATAGCTCTGAGCATCTAATCTTTTCGGAATGTGATTTTTGCTTTTAGCATAACATCACATTGTTTAATTATCACAAAGTACAAGAAACCATGTTTTACAGATTTTTATTGTAGATCTCTTAATATCAGGAACCATGCGCAAGAGCTAGAATTGAACTTAGATGTGGAAGATAACTTGATTCCGCGAATTTTACTTAGAACGGCAGATTCTCTTTTGTTCCTTGCGCAGGCATTCTTTGCAACCGGGCCCGTCGAAAGATTTGTGTCGGCGGCAGCGTTTCGGGACCTGGATGAAGCCGCCTTCCGAGAGGTTCCCATTCAGGACCCTCGGAATTGCGTGCTCTGCACCTGCTACACATCGGGCACAACAGGCCTTCCAAAGGGTGCCGTTATCACCCACTACAGCTTCCTGGCAAACTTGGCCACTGCAAGGTGCGCTTGTGGTCACTTCTGGATATTTTCGGGTCATTAAAGCAATGCAGGTCGGAACGAATGTTGTTGATAAAAACTCCGCGGTGAAGCTGCAGTACCATCTGAAGTCTTAGCGGTATATGGCTGTCTTTAATTCACGCTCGTACATCAACTTCCTGGTGCAAGAGAACAGAAGAAATGGGAAACGTTCGGGTGAGCAATTTAAAGTTGCATACAATTGGATAGACTTCAACAACAACAAGAAATTTCTCGAATGATCCACGTGTGTTAGTATGGCGGGACCCATTCACGGGCAGCTGCAAACTCTGAAGACAGTATGCTGACCTACACCACATGGAGTGGGCCTGCCAGTACAATATCCATATAGCCGTTATGAGTCAGCCTACTTGGGAGGGCTGGGAGGCAGCCCTGTCTAGCTCAGACCTGGATGCCCAGCGGGCCGTGGTTTAGAGAGCACGGGCAGCAGTGGCGGCCAATGGCGTCCCGAAATGGGACTGCCACCCAGCACAACAACAATCTCCACCTCGCATTCTCTATTTAGTACAGTGCAGCAATAAATATTTTCTGGTCTGCCCTTCTCCAATGATTCTGGCGCTTTAAGCGCTCGACCTAAACGAGTATATTGCCACCTGCTGTGGGGCCACTGCAACTTCCAGTCTGCAAGTGGTGATAGTTATATATTATTTGAAGTTTCCCTTAGGCCATTAGAATGAAAGCTGGGTCACCTTTGGTGCAATATACTTTGATTGCGCCGTTCACCCTCTACGAGAAAAAAGTATAGCCCTCCGAAGCATCCCCACCAAATCATTATTTCTTCTGGTTTCGCAGGCCCTGCTTGTGCTGGGAGGAAAGTGACGTGGTACTCGTAGCATCCTCTCTCTCGCACGCCTCGGGCTTCCTCTTTGTCACCACGGGCATCCTCCTAGGCGCTGCAGTCGTCATGGCACCTGCCGGCGTCAAATTCGAACGAGTCAGACAGTTGGTCAGAAAGTATAAGGTGTGAACGCTTTGTCCTGTTTTAAGCACTTGCTTTGACTGCGTGTGTATGCGATATTACTAAAGTTATAAATTGTCTCATGTGTCAGGCATTTCAATACACATAGATGTAGAAGTGGGTGGTGGTGTCAGAGGTATTTTTGACGTGATTATTGGAATATGCCGAGAATGGCATTGAAATTGAATTATTAGAGTTCGAAAGCTCTTTCATATAAAGGAGGGATTGCAGGTGCGAGGTGGGATGCGCTTCGGGGCTTTACGAGCCTTACTGATGTCTTGCAGGATTAGAACTAAAGGCTGCTGTGATTGATTTGTTTAGTGATGACAGGTGAAATCTAAAGGAACAATTTGACGAATTTAAATTGACCTTTATTGACAGATTACCGTGGTCCAGTGACAACTACTATACATATATTGAAATTGGCGCTTCAAAAAGGGAGAAAAGCTTGAAGGGCAGGTAACGAGGTTTTAGAATTCGACGAGTTTAAAGGTATATAATGTGTAAAGCTTGGAGATAACGCATGCGAATTATTTTTGTGCATTTGAAATGGTGGAGTAATCGTAGAATAAATCTGCATTGGTTTGTCAGGCTTCTCTGCAGTGCGCAGCGATGGGCAGAGGCCGTAACGATGACGTCAGATGGGGCGGCGCTGGGTTTCCAGCTGATAAACGGTTGTTTGAAGGAAGTAAACCAACGCCGCCGACGGTGAAGCCCACGAAGCATTGTTTGGCGGTATTGGAAGGCTCCCTGCAGCTCGTGGGCAAAGGTAGCGGACGTCTGGAATTTCGGCAACAGTGACGTGATAACGAGTTGCTCCGTACTTCTATAACGTAGTGAGCTGAAGCCTGACTATCTCTTCCGTTTGAATCGGGAATTACGTCCCTATTTTTATGCTGGCGAAAAAATACTTGGCATGCTTTAGCTTGAGGTTCATAGATTCGATTTCTTTAAGGAACTCAAATTCTCAAAAAACCATTTCGCCTTCTCTTTAACGAATAATATTCAGGTATCGGCACTAAATGCCTTTTCCGGAAGCGAACTACGGTATGTCAACACGTGTTTTCCTAGTAGACAACACAACTCTCATTCAAAATGGTTTTCGAACAGTACTTTTCGGCTATGAAGTCACTGGTCTGAATCAAGTGCCGAAAAAGTCAGAAGCGCATTTTTTTCTGCAGTAAATATGTGCTTTGCAGCTGTACAGTCATCTGCATTGTGAGCAACAACCCAGAAAACTGTATTGTAAGCACTGTGAGTGACCTTCATCTTCATCTCAGCGTAATCATCATCGGTCATCGGGTCGTGCGAAGAAGACGAAGTGTTGCTAAGCTGTGACTAGTCGGTAGCTGCTGCTTCGGTCTACCTGAAGTAAAAAGGTGAATTTGCTGGTGCGTTCTTCTGCCTCACAAGTGGTGGAGGTGACTCCTGATCCCAGCGTCCTCAACGCGGCACCCCCTGGAGCTCCGTTCCGGTCGTGTTCTTGGCGGCACATCAACCGCCATGGCGCAGTCACATCCCCCTGCTCTCACCGTTCCGGCGCCTGTAGCTACCGATGGGCATCCCACGGCTGCCCATGCCACCTCTGCACCACTGACGTCCCAAGGTGCACTTGCTCAGCACCATTTGACCCACCCAACTTGGTCAGTTACCTCACGTCAGCGCGACCCTCCGGTTTTCGCCGGTCTCCGCGGTGACGACGTCGAAGACTGGCTACAGCAGTACGATCGGGTGAGCGCTTTTAACGGTTGGGACGCTTCTATGAAGCTACTCAACGTCTCATTCTACCTGAGTGACGTGGCTAAGACGTGGTTCCTCAACCATGAGGACGCCATTCCTGACTGGCCTCAATTCACGACACAGATCCGCCAGATATTTGGAACTGTTGGTGCTGGTCCGACCTCTTTTCAAAAGAAGCTAGAGACCCGTGTGCAGCTTCCAGGAGAGACATACACATCATACATTGAGGACGTACTCGCCCTTTGCCGGCGAGTTAACAATGGCATGGTCGAGGCTGAACGTGTCGGACATATTTTAAAAGGAATTGGCTCTTTTGCCTACGCAGCTCTAGCTGCCCAAAATCCCGTCACGGTGGCAGACATTCGTGCCACTTGCCAGCGACTTGACTATCTACAGTCGCGCCGCCTCAACAACACCTGGGATCCGAGCCAAATTCCCGAAACTGATCTGCGCACCATCATACGATCTATAATACGGGAAGAGCTCCACAATGATATTTCGTCGGTTCCTGCCTTCTCACGCCCACCTGCTCAATCTACTGGGTTGCGTGGCATTATCAAGGAGGAGCTTACTTCACTCAATCGTCCCATGGCTACAGAACCACCAGCCCCTCCCTACGTTCCGACGTATGCTGAAGTCACTGCGGCTCCTCCTCCTTGTCCTCCTGTCCATCACGCGCCCGTCCCACCCAGCCTCGCCGCCCTGTCCCCGCGACCACCGGTGTATGGTAATTGGCGGCCTCTCCCACCTCGTCCAGTATGTTTCTACTGCGGAATCCGCGGCCATGTAACACGCGTTTGTCGCCGACGACTGCGAGATGAGCGTGCGAGCTATGGGTACGTTCGACGTGACGACGCCTACCAGCTTCCTCCTCGCCAGTACTACACCGATAATGACCTCCGTCCCTCTTCCTCCCCGTCGACTTCTCCTGACCGGTCTAGGACAGCACGGCCATCGCGTCGTCGCTCCCCGTCACCCTTTCGCCGGACTTCGTCGCCCCTTCGCCCTCCATCTTCAGCTTCTGCCCGCCAAACGGAAAACTAACCTGTGCAGTTTCCGGAGGTAAAACTGCACCGCCTGTCGTCGCTCCAATTCCTCCTCTGCTCCCATCAAACATGTTGACTGTATTCCTTGAGGGACATGAACTGGAAGCTTTAATTGATACCGGCGCCGCTATTTCTATTATGAAACTTGACTTGTGTTTAAAACTGCGAAAAGTGCGCACACCTTATACCGGTCCTCCTTTACGTGCTGCAAATGGACAGAATATTAACCCTTGTGGAGCGTGTACAGCCCGAGTCACCATTGATGGCATCTTGCACTTCATTGAGTTTGCTGTCCTATCCTCCTGTGTCCATCAACTCATCTTCGGCTGGGATTTCCTCCAAAACGCCTCAGCAGTCATTACGTGTTCCCCTCCCACTATTGAAGTCACTGAATGCAACATTCTTGCCGATAGAAAACCACTTTCTTCCCGTGTAGTTATGCTTGCCGATCACGTCCTCTATCCGGGCAACGAAGATATTCTATCTGTGACTTCTGACGCCGTCACCGATGGCGACGTCCTGATTACACCCAGCCCTCGTCTCCTGTCAAGAGGTATTATCATCATCGTGTCCCTTCTTCGCTTCTCCAGCGGTTCTTCTCTTCTCGCCGCATTCAACACCACATCAGAGCCCATTCTTCTGCGACGCGACTCTACTGTTGCATCAATTGCTTCCGCCCAGCCTGTCACACTTCTTCCCATTTCCACCTCCGATCGCTCTGATTCATCCCCTGCCTCGCTCAGTGCAGCACTTCGCCACACGATCAGCACCGACCTGACAACAGACCAGACAGACGCATTGCTCGCTGTATTGAACAAGCACGCAGACTCGTTCGACGTCAATTCCGGCACACTGGGTCAAACCGCTGCAGCAACGCATCGCATACTCACCGACGGATCAAGCATAGTTAGACGCCGGCCTTATCGTGTTTCTCCAACCGAGCGCAAAGTTATTCAGGAAAATGTTGCTGACATGCTTGCACGCAACATCATACGCCCATCGTCTAGTTCCTGGTCATCGCCTGTTGTGCTAGTGCAAAAAAAAAGACGGTTCGGTTCGTTTTTGTGTAGATTACCGTGCTCTAAACAGAATAACTCGTAAGGATGTGTATCCCCTCCCTCGAATTGACGACGCCCTCGATTGTTTGCAAGGTGCCCAATTTTTCTCCAGCCTTGACTTAAGATCAGGCTACTGGCAGATCCCCATGAATGAAGATGATAAAGAGAAGACCGCCTTTGCAACACCGGACGGTTTATACGAATTCAATGTAATGCCTTTTGGACTCTGCAACGCTCCTGCTACATTCGAGCGTATGATTGACACAGTTCTCCGCGGCCTCAAATGGAAAACATGTCTCTGTTACTTAGATGACATCGTCATTTTTTCTTCGTCATTTCCTGATCACCTTACTCGTCTCGATGAAGTTTTGACAGCACTTTCCAGCGCTGGCCTACAGCTAAACACGAAGAAATGCCGTTTTGCATCAAAATCCATTAAAGTTCTTGGCCATCTCGTAAGCAGCGAAGGAATTAAGCCTGACCCTGAAAAAATCGCTGCTGCGCTGCACTTTCCCCGTCCAACTCGGGTCAAAGATCTCCGCAGTTTCCTCGGCTTGGCATCATACTTCCGCAGATTCATCCGCAATTTCGCCTCTATTGCCTCACCTTTACATGCGCTTCTTCACAACGACACGCCTTTCATCTGGTCTCCTGCTTGCGAAGAAGCATTTGAAACTCTGAAGCGTGCTCTGACTTCGGGTCCCGTCCTCTGCCATTTTGATGATAAAGCACCGACAATTTTGCACACCGACGCCAGTAGCCATGGCATTGGCGCTGTCCTTCTGCAACGCCAAAACGCCTCTACAGAAAATGTTGTTGCCTATGCGAGCCGAACTCTGACTTCTGCGGAACAAAACTACACTATTACCGAACAAGAATGTCTCGCCGTCGTCTGGGCTGTTCAGAAGTTTCGTCCTTACCTGTACGGCCGTCACTTCACAGTCGTCACTGACCACCACGCCCTATGCTGGTTATCCACTTTGAAAAATCTGTCCGGTCGTCTCGGGCGGTGGATCCTCCGCCTTCAAGAGTACGACTTTACTGTCACTTACAAATCGGGCAAGAAGCACAAGGACGCCGACGCTCTCTCTCGTTGCCCTATTGCTTTGCCGTCGCAACCCATGTCCTCGCATTCCTCTCCTGTCCCAACGGAGTCAAGCCATTTAAACCCTACAGTTATGCAGTCTTTGAGCGCCGCCTCTATTGCTCCCATGCCAGATATACACTGCAATCTTGCTCACCACCAGAGTGCTGACCCTTACTGTCAAAAGCTGATTGATAGTCTCAGCGGTGTTCTTAGACCTCCAAATGCCCGTCTCCGTCGTCGGCTCAAAAATTTCAAGTTACAGGATGGCACATTATTTTGGCACAACTACAGCCCACTGGGCCACACATGGGTTCCCGTAATTCCTTCTTCCCTGCGTCCTCAAGTTCTACAAGCCTTCCACGACGACCCCACCGCAGGTCACCTTGGGTACCACAAAACCTATGACCGCATCAAACGTCGTTTCTTCTGGCCTGGCCTTTCAACCTCAGTATTAAAATACGTAGCGTCTTGCATCCCTTGTCAACGACGCAAGCGGTCTACGTCGCCTCCTGCCGGTCTCTTGCAACCTCTCCCATGTCCTTCCACACCTTTCGAAGTCGTCGGAATCGACTTGTATGGACCCCTGCCCTTGACTCCAGCTGGCAACCGCTGGGTCGTTACTGCCGTTGACCACCTCACCCGATACGCTGAAACCGCAGCACTTCCTTCCGGCTCCGCTTCCGAAATCGCCAACTTCTTCCTCCACACCATACTTCTTCGCCACGGCGCCCCTCGCCTCCTCCTTAGCGATCGTGGCAAGTCGTTCCTCTCCACCGTCCTCGCCGCAGTGCTTCATGCTTCAGGCACGGTGCATAAAACTACGTCTCCTTACCACCCTCAGACCAATGGCCTCACAGAACGCTTTCATCGCACCCTTTCTGATATGCTATCCACCTACATTCACCCTCAGCACAACAACTGGGACTCTTTACTCCCCTTTGTAACCTTCGCCTACAACACTGCCGTTCAACGAACCACCACCTACTCTCCGTTTTTTCTTGTTTATGCCCGCCATCCTACCTTCTCCCTCGAAGCATCTTTCTTCACAGCTTCTACTCCTTCTGCCGCGCCTTCCCACGAACAGTTCGTGTCTCGTATCGCCCACTGCCGTGATCGTGCCCGCCTTCAAACTGAAGCCACTCAAGCTTCCAGGAAAAGCACGTATGATGCGACTCATCGCTCAGTGTCTTTCCGCCCTGGAGACGAAGTGCTACTCTGGACACCTACTCGCATCCCCGGCCTGTGTGAAAAGTTTCTGAGCCGTTTTATTGGCCCGTACACGGTTCTGGAACAAACTTCCCCTGTAAACTATCTCATCACACCTGCATCGCCTGTTCGCGATCGTCGGTGTCGCGGCACCGAGATTGTGCACGTGTCGCGCTTGAAACCCTTTAACCGCCGACCTTAAGATTTAATTTGCGACCAGGATGGTCGCTTTCGTTCGGGAGGGGGAATGTTGTAAGCACTGTGAGTGACCTTCATCTTCATCTCAGCGTAATCATCATCGGTCATCGGGTCGTGCGAAGAAGACGAAGTGTTGCTAAGCTGTGACTAGTCGGTAGCTGCTGCTTCGGTCTACCTGAAGTAAAAAGGTGAATTTGCTGGTGCGTTCTTCTGCCTCACAGTATTTTCTCAAGAATAAAAATTAATGAAGGTACCTTGTGTGCCTGCTAAATGACCTAGGAAAGCGATTTTGCTTCACGCCCTAGGTGAAAGCCTTATGTGCGGCCTCACTACCGTTTTCCTATATCAAACTGTATTTGAAGCAAAATTTAATGCCGAAGCATATATTTCAGCATACAACATACAACTTACTTGAAACCTCTTTTGCCATCTTGGTTTTGAAAAAATGCTTTGTATTCGACATGATGTGATTTGCATACGTGTTTAACCTTTTGAGGCGGCGTTCGCAATTCCTCTTAGAAACATTATTTTTATGTCTATATAACTTAGGTAGGCGACCACAGCAATGAAAACCAGTCCAGCTTAGAACGTTAAGGACCGACGGCAATTGCTTTAGGGACTTGTACACAATTTCATCTAAAGTGTTGCGTTGGTGCAAAATTGTGGCATTGAAACAAACGGACTTGTCAAGTGAGTGCTCGTTGGGTGAGAAAATGCATATTGTTGATTAATGAGATGCACATGACGCCAGAAGAGCAGAAAAAATGTGATTACAGATTGCAGAGCCTGACCGCAATTTATGTCGGAAGGCGTGCCCCGAGGCCATTATTCTGAGAAATGTAGTGCATTCCTTTTGTAAGACTCATAAAAAAGGGCTCCATCAGGATGTCACGGCCGCCGAATTCTAATAAAAGAAAGAAATTGGTGCTTGCTATGTCACCCTCGCATAATGAGGCAAAAATTCTCAATCGACACATTTGTGCACAAACAGCATGAATATGCCCATTTCACATTACTAGAAATACCACGTAAGACTTTTCTGGCCTTTATGTGCCCTTTCTTAGTCGTGTGAAATGAACACATTAAGGCACTGAGAGATATTTCTAGCGACTTCACAGGTACCATAATCATCCATAAAGTCAGCAATAAAATTGCAACAAGGAGGGTGTCACTCAGGGAGACACAATCTCGCCTAATCTATTCAACGCCTGTTAACAGCAGGTGTTCAGAGGCTTGTATTGGGAACAGTTGGGGATAATAGTTAATTGAAAATACCTTTGTAATCTGCGATTCGCTGGTGACATTGCTTTGCTAAGTCGCTCAGGAGATGAACGCCTAAATAGGCGTCTCTACCCGCCGCCACATACGAAACTTTCCCCGTAGGACTCCTATCACCTAGACGCATCCAAACACTCACTTTTCCCAATCCCCATCACCTACACCGCATTCACCCAACATTATACGCAGATGCTGTCCTTGGTATCGCGAAATTCCCGCATTCGCGCTCATTACATGGACATGCTCAGATAAACCGAACCACTTTGAGCCGCACAATGTGGTGCTGGAGCAGTGGGAGGTGACGCTGGCCAGCGGCACCCTGGAAGATCACGAGTAGATAGTTGCCATCGGCAAAGCATCAGCGGAAGCCTCTGGAGTCTTGGATTGAAGACCCCACCCACAATCCACTCCGGTCTTTTTACAATTAAGTGTTTATTCTGTCAGGAGATGAACTGCAACACATGATAAATGAGTTAGATAGTCAGAACAGAAAGGTGGGTCAAAAAAGTAAAATGCACAACAGCAAACTAGTAATAAACAGTCTGACAAGAGAACAGCAGTTCACAAATGATAGTGAACTGCTGAAAGTGGTTACGATATACGCCTACTTAAGGCAGTTATTGACCGCTGATTCGGGCCGTGAGAGGGGAATAACCTGAAGAATGAGAATCGGGTGGAGCGCATATAGCAGGTTGTCTCAGATCATGAACGGCAGTTTACCAATATCCCTAAAGCGATAAATGCCCGAAATCTGTATATTACCGGTGCCATCATATGAGGCAGAAACATTTAGGCTAACCAAAAGTGCCACATTAAGTTAGGGATAACGCAGCGAGCTATGGAAAGAAGAATGATAGGTGTAACGTTAAGAGACTGCAAGCGCTGCAGAGCGGTTGAGGGAACCAACGCGGGTAAATGACATCTAGTCGAAATTAAGAGGAAGGAACTGTCTTGGGCAGAGCATGTAATGCGAAGGCAAGATAACCACTGGTCCTTAAAGGCGACTGTGTGGATTCCAAGATAAGGCAACCGCAGCACGGAGCGGCAGATAACCTTGAAAATCACCGCATTATAGGCATATTGATATAGAGAAACCGGTATCGTGCTCTGGCAGTCTTTTACATAAGTACTGCGTACAAGTGAACAGATTACAAAAACTTGATTTCATAAAGCGCAAATAACAGAGAAAGATCAACAAAGTTGCGCAGCTGGGACAAGCGGACGCTCCTGTGCCAGTAAATTTACTCATAAAGAGTAGAAGGCACACCAAAATCCTGAAAAGAAAAACTTATAGAACAACATACCTTGTTGTACGCTATTAAAATCCTTGCTAGAATAAAAAAGCAGGGCAACAGCAATCTAGTTACAGGGAAGAATAAAAATGAGGTTAGCGAAATCTCGCAGCAGGGTTCGAGCTCCCTGGCACGGGCACAAACTGCGCCGACGAAGCGAAAAAATAAGCAGTGGTTATCAGGAAAAATTGCACCGTTAATATAACACGCTTCTCTAGTATTTTAACTGCATAAGACAGAGCTGCTTTTGAAAGATAACTTTCAAATCTTATTAAATGCACTACATTTACGAAGATGCATATGTATCGCTGTTTCCAATTTTACACGAATATGTCCAATTGAAAATTATGAATTTCGCATTTCGAGTTTAGCAGAATGTTTTGCGAAAGTCATTAATAGAGACTCTGTTCAAAATCATGAGAATTATTGTATTGTAAACTGAAAACAACCGATATTAGTTCCCGCTGAAAAATGTAATGCAGATATGCTGATTCCCTAATACTTCGTCGAGGCGTATGCAAACCTACGTCTAAATTTCTATTCATATTAACGCGAAAAGTAGCCGTTATATTTCGCAGCAATGTTCTGCCTGCTGCTAGATAAATTACAAAGAAAGCAATTTAAATATCAGGCACATAATTGGGAGATTGTATGACTTTCGATAATGAGATTTGAAAACTCGTTATGAAGGGGTGAGAAAATGATCCTTCCCACCTAACGCCTTTCTATGCACAGTTCTGTATATTGACCTCCACATCGCTCGTTTTATTTTCGTTCGCATCTAACACAACCAGAGCAGATAATCGTGGAATGCCACTTTTATTATTCTTAAATATTTTCTTGACTCCGCATGTTAAAAATCTTTAGTGCTTCCGCAGTGGCATCATGAAGTCTGCTGTTCCCTCATGGAACTGACCCAAACAATTATTTAGCGGCAGTCTTCTACAAACAACCCTGAAAAAAAGGACCCCATCAAATGTGCCAGTCATCAGTGTGTGGGGAGCGTAATGCTACATCAGCGGTAGTTGATCAGTACCTGGTACATTCAAGAATAAGATATCTCCATTTCATTGCAGGTGACCACTTTGTCGATTTTATCCGGACACTTTGGCTTGCTCGTGGACGAAATGCACAGGACAGGACACCATCTCTCTGGCGTCCGCCGCATCAACCTCTGTGGCAGCGCGTTCCCGCAGGCCGCCCGCAAGACCGTGCAAGCCATGTTCAGTGACCTTGAGTGGATAGTAGACATGTATGCCATGACCGAGTCCATGGCCGTCCTCTGTTCGACCGCAGTCCATGCAGCCGCAGGGACGGACGTCGGCTTCCCGGCTCCGTGGTCGCAGATCAAGGTTGGCGCATATGAAGTTATTCATTTGCAATCGACCCTTGGCGAATTATAATTTCAACGAACCGAAAACCATCAAACCAATGTAAGAATAACAGCGAATTTCGCGAACATAAGACCGATGGATGCAACGATATATTTGTTAATAATCAAATGCATGCACCAACCAGACCAGCAACAATTACAGATTATTCAACAAAAACTTGGGATCAGAATAATTCTTCGTGGGAAGAAGAGTTGAATTCTTGGCAAGAGAGGATATTGTACTGTAGGTACATGAAACACGACAAAGCAATTCTGATGTCTTTCAGAGGCTTTCTTTCTGAAGCATTTTGCTACATTGGAATGAAAGCGTCCGAATGAATATTGTTAGCAGAATTATCTTGAACTTGAATACTAACCAGAACGTGTCACAGGTCGTTGACGTGGTGACGAGGCAGAACCTAGGACCCAACCATACGGGTGAAATATGCTTTCGTGCACCCACAGTGCTGAAGGAGTACTACAAAAGACCAAAGGAGACTGCCGAGATCTTTGACAAAGAAGGCTGGTGCAAGTCAAGTGCGTTATGAATTTTCATAAGACGATGTTCGGCATCGCGGATAGTTGGATACCAGGTTGAGCACTCCGGAAAATTTTTCAAATAGAAAAGGTTTATGGTTTATGGGGGTTTAACGCCCCAAAGGTACTGAGGCTATCAGGGACGCCGTAGTGAAGGACTTCGGTAATTTGGATCACCTGGGGTTCTTTAACGTGCACTGACATCACACAGCACACGGTCCACTAGAATTTACCTTCCATCGAAATTCGACCTCTGCGGTCTGGATCGAACCCGCGTCTTTCGGGTTAGCAGCCAAGCGCAATAACCCATGAGCCACCCCGGCGGCCCGGATAGAAAAGGGCCCACCACATTGTTTGGGAGAAGATGGCGATGACAGCTATAAACTGTGGGCCCAACTGACCTTCCATAGCTGTTTTAAAAGAAAACGAGCTGCAGAGCAGAGAGCCATTAAAATTTTCAGCGAGAAATTGCGGCCACGTAAGCCCAAATATATACCGAATGATTTCATATATCAAATTATATTTAACTGCTGTCAGGTTTCATCGCGATCCACAATGTGGCGCTTCTGCGAGGACTGTTTACTTTAATTATACTAAACAATAAATAACAAATGTGAATCTAGGAAATTTCCATGCGTGTAAATGACCTCGTAGCGGCAAAGTGCTAGAAAGAGGCGATCCCGTTTCTAGAGCTTATGCATTGATTTAACGCAGGTGACGCTGGATGCTACGACGAAGATGGTCGCCTCTTCATCGTCCAGCGGCTAAAGGAAATGATCAAGTGCATAGACAATCAGGTTAACCCCGCGGAGATTGAAGAGCTGATCCTCCAGGAGCACTGGGAGCAAATATCCGAAGTGGCCGTGGTGGGCCTGCCGCATCCGAAGTACGGACAGAGTCCGGCAGCTGCCGTGGTGCTCAGGGATCACAGCGGCAACAAATACGACCCTGCAAATCTCACCAAAAGGATCAAGGCCACCATCGCAGGTTGGTGCGCAGGGGCGCTTCGGTTTGTGTGCGCCGTTGCGAACTTGACGATTCTTACGACATTACACCTCATTAAAGAGACACATTATTTATGTTATGGAAATTTTAGACATTGAACAAGCCGTTAACCACATTAGTCTAGGATGAGAGTAAGCTAGTGGTATCTTCGCTGCCATCTATTTCATTCTTATCATGGGCGCTACCGAGTGACCATCACTGTAAGAGGAGTGTGGGCGTATGTCAACCAATGACGAAAGGCGGCGAGAATTTAAATGAGGCATGATCGAGTCTGAAGTGTCACGCAGGTGAAAGAGTGAAGCACACAAAGAGTCCTTCTGCTTTAATAGCCCTTCGCCAGGGTGTCGCAGTTTCATCTTTCGAGTCTTCAGTTGTCTATAGGTAGAGAGGAGGAGCAAACTGGAGGGCAGGCAGGTTAACCACAGAGCTGATGAGTGGCTTCCCTCCGCTGAAACAAAGAGATGAGGGAATGTAAAGGAAAAAAATAAAAGGGGTGAGGAGTAAAATAACCATGAGAAAAAGAGAGCGAAAACAAGACGACGGACGGAGACAGAACACACAGCACGAACGCTACCATGGATCGATACCGACTCACCCAACTTTCCACCCGTGAGCAAAAATAAGGCTTAAGGAAGCGCTTTCTGGCTAGTCACAATACGTCACGGAAACGCGACGCCTTCAGCTATCGAAACAAAGCTTTGACGGCTTTGAGGGCCGTCGATTGCTATGGCATCTGCCCAAAAGTCTTGTTTTTCGTAAAGGGCAAGGATCGAATTGGTACTCAGCACTGCACAGCTTGTGTCCTTCGGCACTACATAGAGCGAATTCCCATATTAGTCCCTTATCAGGCATTTTAAACATATTGATTGCCTTCGCCTGCCACAGCTGAAGGCGCGACATTGATGAAGGCAGAGGGGGCACTCTTACGATAGAGGCGACGCGCGAAAGAACGCCGTGTGCTCTGCGGTGGTTGTACAGGTAGAAAACCGCAGGCAACAAAACTTAATCCAAACGGCGCAATAAGATTAAGAAATACTCAACGAATAAAAACAAACCGCAGGAATTAAAGCGTTGTCTGAGCGAATAGTAACGTGCGAGCGTTAAAGAGCCCAGGTCGAAGTATAGCCAGCGTCGTCATCGGGGTCCGTTCACGGCGAGAGGAAAATCTACGAAATATCAGCACACAAGAAACCTAGGTGGCAGGTGGGTCACATAGGTCACGTGACCTTTTGGCGTCATCACACGCTGCCCACCTGACTGGGAGAAAACTGCCCATCGTGGCTGGTGGCAGTTCAGCCAATGATTGGTCAAGAGACATTGCGCAAGAAAAGCAATCTCGGTCTCGCAAAGCCCAGCGTCGGCAGCGCCTGCCATCGCAGGGAAGTTACGCGTCGTTTAACCGCTGCACAACTGCACCTTGAGCAGCACGAGGACTTCCAAGAACCGACAGATATCAAGTCGTGAATTGCCATTTCCCCAATACGGGTATTAAGCTGCTAGCGCCATCTCGTGTTAAGGCGGAAACAAACTGTCCTCTTGAATTTTATTTTTTAAATACTTCCGACGACTGTCGTGTTTCACAGATTGAGAAAAAAACTTAGCATCTTTATCGCTCGATACCTGACAGGGTTTGCGAGCGAAAAGAAAAGCTCAATGCAGATGGTGAACAGTTCTCAGTTGTGGTAGACTGTTGTGCGATTCTGAGGGATCCTGGCGTTTCGAGGAGAAGAGAGGCGTTCTGGGTAAAAAACCATAAAGCACAAAGAAAGGAGTGGATGTTGGGCAGGCGGATTAGGTCGAATACTGTTTGAACGCCTCTCTTTTCAGCACTCTATGAAGAAATCGAGCTCTGAGCAGCAAAGACAGCCACCCTTAGAGAGCAGGGTACGCTCTGTTCGGGAACAGAACCCACCAAAGGTGGTTCGCCGCCTAATTTGCAAATGGTATTTACAGACAACAATGGCTAACGGTTTTGGAAATAATTTTCCGCCTTTAGAAGTTGATACCGGTAGCAGTTCACTCTGGTGTGGAGTGTTTAGCGCCTGGGAATCGCGAAAACGAAAAAAAATGTTTGAACACCCCGTTGTTCGCAGAACATGCTCTAAAAAGATAGTAGTTATGTTAGTGTTAAAGAGAGCGAAAGCCACCGATGGTGAGAAGCACAAGGAATCGCAAGAATGGTTAATTAATTTTAACACCTCAAGTTACTGATGCGAACTGCGTGACTTGTTTATAGTTACTTTGATAATGACTGGGTCATTATTCTAGCGGTAGCGTTAAGGCTCGTAGGAACTAGCGGGGAACTAAAGGGATGTCATAGCACTTACGGAGGTTATGAGGACAGGTGAGGCGTATAGAGTATAAAGGGGCAGGCATGTACGGTGCTGTCGTGAATTTGCGGAAAGACGAGAACTCGGTGTGGGATTCCTCATCAATCAGGATATAGCAGGCGCCATAAAGGAGTTTTATAGTATAAACGAGAGGGTGGCAGCTATCGTAATTTGGCTTAATAAGAGGTGCAAGCTGACGGTGGTGCAGGCCTACGCACAGACATGATGCCATTAAAACCAGATCGTTGAAACCTTCTAAGAAGACGTGAAACCGGCAATGAACAAAGTATGATCACAGTATACTGTACTAATGGGTGACATCAATGCCAAGATAGGCAAGAAACAGGCGGAAGTCCAGGCGGCTGGCGACTATGGCCTAGGCTTCAAGAATAGCAGGTGTAATTAGCAGAGTTCACAGAGCGAAATAATTTACGCATCATGAATATCTTCTTCCTAAAAGGAGTGGACAGGGAGTGAAGCCCCAATAGTGAGACTAAAAAGAAATAGTCTTCGTATTATGCGCTCACCCTGATATAGCTCAAGACGTGGAGGTCCTCGGAAAGGTTCATTATGGCGACCACAGAATGGTGAAGTCTCGAATTAGCTTTGACTTGAAGAGGGAACGGAAGAAGCAAGTGAAGTGGAAGTCCATTAACCAGTAAGAGGGAAAGTAGTGGAATTCAGGATATAACTGTAGAACAGATATTCAGCTCTAAATGAGCAAGGGAATCTCAATGTCCAAGCAATGAAAAGAGAATCTTACAGCTATCATTACGGAGTGCGCAGTAGAAGCAGGCGGTAGGATACCAACAAGCTATCTCAGGAGACAAAAATTCTGATGAAGAAACACAAAAGCAAAAAGCATCTAACACTAAGGACAGAATAGGACAGGTAGAGCTATCAAGTTAATAAATAAGCTCAAGCTAGGCAGCATAAGGAAGTTTAATATAGAAAAAAACGAGCACGCTCTAAAACGGAGGTACCCTAAAGGCAGTGAAGAGAATACTAGGCACCGGTAAAAACCAGGTGTATGCGCTAAAAGACAAAGACTGAAACGCCATGAGAAATATATATACATATGGAAGTTAAAGTAGCCGAAGAGTTCTACACAGAACGTTACTAGGAGAGGCAGTAGAGCACTGCAAAACAGTAACAAAACAGGAATTAAAAAAAAAGCTTTAGGAGCAATGCAAAGGGGGAAAGCAGCTGGTGAGGATCAGGTAACAGCAGGTCTGTTGAAGGATGAAGGGGAGATTGTGCTAGAAAAACTATCCACTCTGTATGCGCAATGCCTTATGGCGTAGAGCGTACCAGAAGCTTGGAAGAACGGTAAAATTATCTGAAGTCATAAGAAAAGAGACGTCAATGACTCGAAAAATCACAGACCGATTAGCCTACTGTTTGTTTTCTACAAGGTATTCAATAAGGTGATCGAAAATAGAATCAAAACAACCTTTAACTTCAATCAACCAGGTTATCACGCAGGCTTTTGTAAAGGATAAACCACAATAGACCATATTCACACCATAAGTCAGCTGGTAGAAAAATGCGCAGAATATAGGCAACCCCTGTATATAGCGTTCATCATTGCGTGAAAATATTTGATTTAGTGGAAACCTCAGGATTTATGCAGGCATTGCGGAATCGGAATGCAGAAAACTCTTACATGAAAATATTGGGAGATATCTATAACGACCGCACAGCTAGTGTAGTACTTCATAGAATCAGGAATAAAATTCCAATAAAGAATTGTGTCAGGCAGGAAGACACGATCTCGCCATTGCTATTCATCTCCAGTATACAGGAGGTGTTCCGTGGACTGGATTGGGAAAAGTTGGGGATAAGAGTTAATGAATAATACCTAAATAAACTGCTATTCGCTGATGATACTGCCTCGCTACATCACTCAGGAGATGAGCTGCAAGGCATGATAAATGAGTTAGAGAGTACGAGCTGAATGATGAGTCATAAATTTAACATCCACAAAACCAAAGTAATGTTCAACAGTCTCACAAGAACAGAACAGTTCGCAATTAGTAGCGAGGCGCTCAAAGTAATGAAAGAATGTGTCCACCTAGGGCAGGCCGTGACCGCTGAACCGGATCATGAGAGGAAAATAACTAGAAGAATAAGAATGAAGTAGAGCGCATATGGTAGGTTCTCTTAGATCCTGAATGGTAAATTACCGGTGTCCCTCAAGACAAAGTATACAACACTTGTATCTTACCGGTTCTCACCTACGGGGCAGAAACATGGAGGCCAACGAAAAGGGTTCAGCTTATGTTAAGGACAACGCAGCGAGCTATGGAACGAAAAATGATAGGTATAATGTTAAGAGACCGCAAGTGGGCTGAGTGGGTGAGGAAGCAAACACGTGTTTATGACAGCCTAGTCGAAATTGACCGGAATAAATGGGCGCGTGTAGAGCATGTAATGCAAAAGCCAAGATAACCGCTGGTCCTCAAGAGTAACGGAGTGGATTCCAAGAGAAGGCAAGCGTAGGAAGAGGCGGTGGAGAGTTCGATGAGCTGAGGAAGGTAAGAAGGTTGCGGGAATACGGTGACCGCAGCTGGCAAAGGACAGGGTTGATTAGAGATACATGGGGGAGGCTTTTATCCTCCAGTGATCGTAAACAAGCTCATAATGCTGGCGCCTGCAGCGTGCGAGAAAATGCGGATTGGCCGAACAGGCCCTGATGTAACACGTGGAGCGATGGTTTGAAATGTTAAAACAATAATACGAATTGTGAATATAAGGCCGTAAAACGTTATTATGACAAGTAAGAAAGTAAAATAAGTTAACGGCACTGAAAACAACAATGAAGTGAGATGGGAACAGAACTGCGCCCTTTTTATGTCGAGTCACACAAGCTTACTCAATCCTATGGAGGCACGTTTGCTCGGCCTCGCTGGAGAGGCATTCCGAGTCTTGTGCGGCAGTGTGCATGTCTGTAAAGTGATATGCAAGGAGGACCTCAGACTACTGAAGGGAGCCATTAACGTTATCGTGTAATACCCGTTAGGCGCACTTTAAATGTCCCACCGAAGTTTTCTTTCTCTTCATTCACTTTAGCTTCAGACCCCATGTGTATCAGGAGTGTTTTGTTACGTTGAACAGAACAGTTAATTAGGCCGATACCACGTTACTGCGTGAGCAGTATAGTGCTTTTGGGCGAAAAGCGGAGGTTCGTGTCCGTCTTTGATTTTGCGTGTGCGTGCCTTTGGGTGCGTGCGTGTGTTGTGTGTGAGCGCGTGTGCATGAAGTATGCTTGTTTGCCAGACTCCTCCGGGGCACCTTTCGATGGGTCCACCTGGTCTAAAAATGCATCACCGAGCTACGGGCTGCCGCTTGCTTCCCACCCACATATATTGATCCACGAGAAGGCCACCGCCCAACTAACACTGCACCCATTTCCACCCACCACATTTCCACGCAGCAGTGGAATTAAAGCGCGACGGCAATTTCGTACCCAAACAACCTAAGAAAAGTCGATGAGATAGAAAGTGAAATGCAAATCAATACAGCCAAAGCATATTTGTCGCAACACATCGTATATTCGCCTATGCACTTTTTAGAGCCTAACATATTTGTTTTTTCACCCCTATGTATAATTTTCAGAGCATTAATTCACTGGCCTCACACAAATGATAAAAACAAGTATATCGAGAAGAATGCTATCTATGCTCAGATGTGTGACCAGTATTCCCGAAGGTAGTTTCTTTAAAAGTGAATGAAAAAGTTGTTTGAAGACAAAAAGCTATTTATTTGTTCAAAGTATGTGATACGTTTGTCATTTTCCTTTCTGACAGATAACCTAGCCATGCACAAAAACCTACACGGAGGCGTCTTCTACTTCGACTCACTACCAAAGACAGAGTCTGGAAAACTCAGTCGATCCGCAGTGGTGCAAGCATGCGCAGGGAGAAGTGCTTACTTAAATAAACTCTTCCAACAAACCTGATGCACTACAATTTTTCCTATGATTTGCTGTTCGACATTTGGAAATTGTCAGTTCTTAAGAGATATCGTTCAGTTCTACTGTTAATCTAATCGTCCTCATTTTTCTAGGCTTCTACGTTAAAGAGTTCTTCTCTAAGTGTCAGAAAAGAAGTTTTAGCATCAAGCATTGGTTTCCCTGAAAACAATAAAAATGTGCACTCTCGGAGGGCAGCAACCAGACTTCGCGAATGCTCTGCAGATTCTCTAATTACTTCCTTACAGCCCTGGGTTGTTACCGTTAGAAGCGCGGGGGCGTAGAGCATTGCATGTTTTCAAACACTATCGGTTCGTTGCGAATTTTTGCGTGTTCCCACCAAACACCAATGTCATATGGCCTGCATCCTTCTCTTATTTGAGGTGAGGCAATGTGTGCGAAAGTTCGCGTTGTGCAATACCATTGCGTTACTTCTGATGATGCCGGCGTCCACCACAACGAAGCTCTAGAATTATTCAGGCTATCAGAAGCATCCGTTGCTAACCACACAAGTGAGCTGTGCTCTTGGTCAGGTGCCAAGCCCCGGACCGGACAAAACCCAGCGTAGAGTGGCTGTTTGCTCGCCTGCAACGAAGCGGACGTCAAACTAGTTTGAAATTCAAAAGTTTGCAGCATCGTCTTACGGCTACATTTGTTAATGTGGGCCAATCGTGTATCTACTGGCATAGCATCCGCCGCGGAAGTGCAGTGGCTTTCTGTTAGCATAAGGTTGCGAAATTGAAACCCAGTTGTGGTAGCCGCATTTCAGCTGGGAAAAATACAAAATTTCGCATACCACACATCACATTTATGCACAGCCTTGCACATTTCATTTCGCTGAAATGACGACCGCTCCGTCCGAGATTTCCCTTAATTTTCCTCGCCTCCTGCGTGCGATGTGTCTATATAGGTCGGCCAGAGATATCGAAAGGCCAGCTTCTTTTTAAAGCTTGCTTGTACCGATGTATTCAAAGTTGGTTATGAAGTGAGGCCCCCTGTATGTCTAATGTGGTTAGCCAAGGTGATCCCCAGTTGGGCGATTGTGGGGCTTGCAACACAGGCCCCAGTCAGCCCACCATGGGCTGCCCAGATACGCCTGAGTAGGTCCCGCTTAGGACCGATGCAGGTAGCCTATGTGAGTGTTCCCCCATTCGTCCTATATTTCTTAATGTCAGTAGCGTCCGAGCACTCCCATTGTTCCTATTTTTGTCAGATGTTGGCAGCTCCTGAGGTCGAATATTAGGTTCCAAGGCGTAAGCCTTTCTTGGCTCATGAGTGGCGTGGACAGAAGTCGTGGACGGAAGTTTGTGGGCGCAGGTGTTCCGCTCGAACGTTCAATCGCAAGTTTAATGGAAAATAAACAAAATGTAGGAGTTTATCAAGCAGCAGTTAATAAGCAGCATATACGTATTGAAAAAACAAACAAATAGAAAAATAAAAACATAATTTAGAAATTACTAAAAATAAACAAAAGGCTGCGCATAATACAAATTTATGAGTTGCAGAAGTGCATGCATAACAGGATGAAGCCACGTCGGTGGGTTGAACCTCGCTGGAGCCAATGCTGTACCGCCTGCGGTAGTGAATCGGCTGTCCCATTTATGTTTTCCGCTTTTTTTCTCTCATAGTGCCCACATTCACCCAATGGCCCCGACGAAGGATTGATGTGGGCATCTTGTGAGCACGCCCGCTTTCGAGCCCCGACACGGCTGATGTGAGATTTAAACGTTTTGTGTGTGCTGACCCAATTACGCTTAACTAGGGTTTTCCCGCAGATATGCCACATATATGTTCCATCTGTCCTCAAGTACCCTACGAGGGATGATTATGGGGAGAATATGTGGGCGCGCCCTTTTTCCAGCCCCATCACGGGCTATGTGTGACCTACGGCGGTGTTTTGTGGGCAGTCCCATTTGGGCTAACGGAGGTTTTTCAGCATAGAGCCTCGTTGACGTTCACTCTGCCCTCATGTAGTTTACAAAAGACTGATAAGGGCAGCAGTTGACAACGCCCGTTTCCCAGCCCCGCCAGTGCCTATGATTGACATACGGTGGTTTCGTGTGGGCAGTCACATTTGGGCTACCAGAGGTATTTAGAGCATAGCGACAACATTGATGTTTCATCTGCACTGCAGTACCCGACAGGGGACAGATGTGGGCTAGATGTAGGAATGTGGCAGGAGGTAGCCCAATCAACAACGATATGAGATCTGTGTAGAATTAACAAGGGCAAGCCCAACTTGGGTTAGCTTATTCCCTATAGGGGGCCAATGTAGGTTCTCTAGCGGTTGCCCCAGCCACACTTACCCATGTGGCGCTCACTAGGGCCCACCATTGAGTGCTCTTTGGGCTTTTAACTGTTAGCAGTGCCTTGTCGGGTTGCAATTACGGAGACGGGGTGGATGAAAGAGCAATGCGAGGCTAGAGAAGAATTGGCAAATGCAACAGGTGTCAGCGTCACGTGCATCTCTCTCTTAGACCATGCTTCCTGTATCGCAGATGCTGGACGAAAGAATAGCACATAAAAGTTGTCCTCCAGACAACAAAACGTATTCGATCGATGTAAGTATTGCTCATTATAATGAGCGAAACATGAGAATAATTTTGAATAAACTTGAGACAGACATGGTTTTGTTTAGTGCAACACTTTTATCCAAGAGAATTTAGCCGGTCTCTCCTTGCCTTGCTATAAAACATTCATTACAGGTTAGGCAGCCTTGCTCAGCTAGTCTGGAGTAAATTGAGGCAGTATGCAAGCAGACGTTTCAAAACCCATCATATCTGCACTACTTCAGCCATTCTACTCCGATATTAAGCAAATAGATAAGCAGTAGAAGCCAATACACACGTCTGCATGAGAAATGTATTTTGGGAAGAACTGTAAACACGCAGACGAATTAGTGGGGACTTATTCTCTAACATAAATCTGTGCAATTTTTGCAAATGTGCTTCGCAGCGCTTAACTCCGGAATTGTTAGGTTTGGACGACAACCACAGCTTTCGATAATGCATCAAAACTCGCCAATTTTCATTGCATTGTCTGCCGATCGACCACAGTGCTCCCCTTGAAGGATTTTTGTGTGCAAACAAATACAGTGCTTTGGACACATTTCACAAGCATGCCATATGTAAAAGCTTTTAACGGTGACTGCAACTTGCCTTCGCTTGCAATGCGAGACTCGTACTTGGAGACTATGATCGTGACATTTACCATGCCTTATGTGCAAGCACAATTCCCTTATCACCCTGTAGCAAACAGATACAAATTAAAAAAAAATCCTATTTGCTGTTATTTTTTTCTGAAAAGGACAAATGCGCGGGCAAAAAACAAAGACTAGCAGCAACTACCTTACTTATTTCTGAGTGCTACAATTTTGTATTGTATAGCCTAACATAACTACATTAAGCGCTCCTTTTATTGTGAAAACGGTGCATGCGAAAAATTGAAAATGAGTTGCGTTGTTATGCGTTGCGCATTTATCGCAAGACAGTATTATGACGTTACAAATATGCCCCTAGACTTAGACATATGCACGCGACAGTGTTTAGCATCGCAAACCTGAAGGAAGCATTCGAGTACCGTGCTTTCACTGCTCTGGCTTACAAATTTTGGTAAGTGCGTGCGTTCAATCTCATGCGAACAAAACTGGCTACCATCATTTCGAGGCTCTCGGTACTGCACGTGCATTATATGCAGCACCTGTATGCTTGCTATGTACTAGTGTGATGGATGAGAAGCTATTTCATCAAAACTCTGATCAAGAGATTGCCAAACAATAGATCTGAAGTTTCCCGTGCCGTATGTCTTGATTATTTTTCATTGCGTTCATCCAACGCAGCATGAGGGGAGCATCTCTGTTTCTTTTTTTTTCATCACTAGTTTCATTTATTCATTAATCTTTAAAGAACCTTGTTAAACTTCAAACTTGTCAAACCTGGCAGAGGCAGGAAGGCATGCCGAGGGCGCGTGCGAGCGCTCGGATAATAAGTACCGTGAAATAACGCAAGCCAACCGGCTGGCCCACGGCATGCACCCAGCGGGACACAAGGCTCTTTCTCAGGCCCAGGAGCATGCCTGGTGCCCACACACCAGCACAGCTCACTGTACGCCCACATCTTCCGGACCGCTACCCAAATGCGTTTAATCTTTCCTGCGAAGGATCAAACGTGACCGTCATTGTGTGGGGATGTCCGCAAAGTAGCAGTTTTACGCACGGATGGGCAGCTCCAGCAATGCCGTTCAAGGGGCTGTTGTGGCCTGTGCCGCGTAGGCAGCTGAAGTCTAGCGCTCCCAGCCGCCTGATTCACTTTCCTCACTACTTTATGTGCTTTAAATAAATCTTCATGAATCTATCCTACTCGCGCTTTGAAATGAGATGCTGAAGGACCCGACAGAAAGGAGAGCATCATCCTTTAGGCAGGGGTGGGTTACAGTAGAGGGTATGAGGCGGCTTGCACTTCCACATTGCCGCGTGATGGCGGGAGCTACCGGGTCGCTAGTACCGCTCACTAGCTGCGTTTCCTGGTCTGTCCAAGTGGCGCCTCTTATTACTAGGAGACCTCCGTCGCAAATACATGAAAGAAATGACGTCAGTGAGCTTCTTTTTTTAGGGCTCTTTGAATGTGGTAGGATGTCGGACTTTCATTTGCAATTTCTTCTTCAACGTACCCGCCGCGGTGGCTCAGTGGTTAGGGCGCTCGACTACTGATCCGGAGTTTCCGGGTTCGAACCCGACCGCGGCGGCTGCGTTTTTATGGAGGAAAAGCGCTAAGGCGCCCGTGTGCTGTGCGATGTCAGTGCACGTTAAATATCCCCAGGTGGTCGAAATTATTCCGGAGCCCTCCACTACGGCACCTCTTTCTTCCTTTCTTCTTTCACTCCCTCCCTTATCCCTTCCCTAACGGCGCGGTTCAGGTGTCCAACGATACATGAGACAAATACTGCGCCATTTCCTTTCCCCAAAAACCAATTATTATTATTATTATTATTATTATTATTACTACAACGCAACCCCATTTCCGCCGAGAAAAACATAGCTTGCATTCCTGAGGAGTAATATATGCATATCGTTTAGTTTTTTATTTTAAAGCAAACGCTTTACTACGCCAGCCAGCGAGCCACTTCGGCTCGTCGCGCACTTCAGCCGTATGCCGTGTGCCGTGGCCGACGATCCACCTTGAGCCACCGTTGCCTAGCAACGCCGCAGCCGCGCTACAACAGATGGCGCTGCCGTCGACGCCGCTCGCTCCACCAGATGTGTTCCTCTGGGGTATAGGGAGATGCAGTGTCGCTGTGGAGGGTACATATAAATATGCGCTTCGCCTCAGGGTATTGTAGTCGTTATGGAGAGCACGAAAGGGACGCAAATACGACAGAACGAAGCGAGGAAGAGGCAAAGCGCTCAAGATACGCAAGAGGAACGCGCCGCACGACTCGATAAGCGTCGTAACGAAGATGCGGCTAGAAGAAGTCGTGCCACGTCCCGGAGTGACTCTTCAACTGCGGAAGAGACCGGTTTCAGTTCTCGAGAGCGTCTGAAGGAAAGGCTACCTAGACGACGAGGAAACGAAGCTTTCGCAATTCGACTAGGGTTAACCCGAGCTAAACCACAGCCAATTTTTTTTCTTAGTGTGCCTTAAAACTCACCTCCAAGTAAGCAACGCCTGTCGTATAGCGCAGCTGTTTGCACTGTTGCAATTCAGTTCAACATAGCGACATCGAGCTTTTCCGCCAAGCTAGCTCTTTCAAAAATTGGAAGTAATGTCCCACAAGATAAATCTGCAAAGGCAATCGATTAATGCTAGAAAACAACAATATATAAAACAGGTGGCCGGAAATGATTGAATGTAAGAGGACGGAGTGCTTGTTTGAAGCTGAAATGCAGTAGATGAAGTGGCTATGTGTTAGAGAAACAATGCACGGAGGCTATATGGTTGAAAGTAATGGCGGGTTTTGCTTATTATCATACGAACGTAGGTTAACGTGGTAATGAAAGTTTTTAAAGAGGCACGGTGGGCCAGTGGGTTTTGTTTTCTGCGGCTGGTCCCAAGTTTGCGGAATCTTATCTTTCCCTACAGCGGCCGCTTTTTCATCGATGCGAAAATGTAAAACGCTCGCTGTTGTGCGATGTCAGCTGCGTTTAAAAACGCCTGATGATCGTTAATTAATTCAGAGCCATCCCTCCCCCCCCTCCCCCCCGCTACTCTGCAATGTCAGCGGCGGTAAATAAAGTCAGATTATAGTACATTAATGATAGTCAGTGCAAGATAAACAACCCAAGGGGGCATAAACTAACTGGGAACTCTCCACTACAGAGCTCCTCACAACCCATGCGTTGCTTCGAGTCGTTATGTCCCACAGTTCGCAACTAGTCTATTGTTGATGTCACAAACCCCTCCGCCTCCTGCTTAAAACTTTGGAGATTGATAACACCGCCATGACGTAGCCTATCAAGTACAGAAATTTATTCTGAATTTGTGCAAGCTGCTTTTGCGCGAAGCCACCGGCTACTGTATGTGTCCTTAAGAATGATACGAGGGACGGCTTTGGGGCGTCTTGGACAACAGGGCTTACGTAAGGTGTAACGGAGAGAGGGGCCCACCGAGAGAAGTGAGCGGAATTTGGCTGCCCCTGTGTGCGTTTTACCTTCTGCTAACGTCAAGTTCGTCAAACCGTGAGGACTTTTCGATTAAAATTTACGGAGAGCCCTTGGGTCATTTTCATTTTTAATGCGAAATATTTGTATTTTTCTTTTATTTTATATTCTTTTATAATGACACACATATTGTTTAGTTGAGTCGTAAGGCAGCGCATATAGTATGTTCACCTTTGTTTTTCAAGAAACAGCGCCGTTTCGTGCCGTCTAGGAAGCGCGATCACCTCGCAATCTGATAGGAGGGGGGGGGGGGGGAGTACAAATCCCCGCTCCTTTGGAAAGAATTTTATTTTTTTGTTTTGGCGCCCCGGTGACATCTTCTGGGTTTTTTCGCGACCCCTTCTGCTGTCAGCGACGGCAACGCTGGGTTTCGTTGCCGGTGAGCGATATAATGCTGTCACATTAATAAATCAAAGGACGAGCGTCTGCTATCCACCGATGGGCGGAGAGTCACAAGTCAGCAGGCCTATGCCAAGCGTGGTGCACCAAAAATAACGAAAGATATGAACAAGGTTCTTCCAGCGCATGAATGGCACTTTACCAATATCCCTCTAGAGAAACGTGTACCGCAGCTGTATCTTGTGCTCACCTAGGGTGAAGAAACTTGGAGGCTAACAAAAAGGGTTCAGCTTATGTTAAGGACAACGCAGCGAGGCTTGGAGAGAAAAATGATAGGTGTAATGTTAGGAGACCGGAAGCGGCGGGATTGAGTGAAGGAACAAACGCAAGTTAATGGCATCCTACTCGAAACCACGAGGAAAAAATGGGTCTGTGCAGAGCATGTAATGCCAAGGCAAGATAACCGCGGGTCCTTAAGGGTAACGGATTGGATTCCAAGTGAAGACAAGCGTAGCAGAGGCAGAAGAAAGTTAGCTAGGCGGATTAGATTAAGAAGGTTGTGGGGACACGGTGGACGCAGCTGACACAGGACCGGGTTAAATTGGAGAAACATGGAAGATGCCTTTGCCCTGCAGCGGGCGTAGTCAGGCTCATGATGATGATGATGATGAATCAGGCACTTCGGCTTCGGCTTCTAAAAATTATTTTACTTTAGCCTCTGCCAAAAGCGGCCGCTTCCGTCTGCTTTTGGCAGCAGCATTCGCCACGTTCCCTGAGCAGAGTGGAATACGCGTTATGCTACTGCAGCGATCATGTATTCCAAATTTACGTCACCCTGGCTTTGTTTAATGCAAATCTCTAAAACGTGATGTTAATAGAGAGGCAGCGAGCAACGTGGCTTAGGCAACAAAAACGCAGTGATTGCCATTTAGATGAAATGAACAAGATTAACTGTGCATGAGTAGGGCATGTACACCGGCGAAAACATTATCAATTGTCCACTGTGGTCATTGAGGAACTTTCAAAACAGGTAAATCGCAGCAGGGAACGGGACATGGCTTGCTGGGGGACAGTAGAGCAAGACATTTCTGACGATGTGGAGGTCGCAGCTGGTGCATGACAAGGTTAATTGGAGACCGGCTCGAAATGCTTTTGTCCTACTTAGGAATTTACTGGGCTCACTAATCATGTCCCGGTAAAGATGTTAAAAATTGCATTGAAGTGACGAGTTACTGCATTACTACCCATTTCGAAGTCCTATTCAACACAAATGGAATTCATTGTACGGAATAAACCGATACTTAGGCAAAAAGAGTGCATCTTGGTTCCTATCAGACACGTCACCGCTAAGTTCGGCGTGGCCTCCCGCAACAGCGCACTAATTATTACCCGCAGCGAACGTGGACTCGTGGTGAGTGACGTGTAGAGCATACTGAGCAAAAAGACAGAACCTTTTCATCTTTTCCTCCAGTTACGCAATGCCTCACTTATTGAAGACGGCTAGACAACTGCATTGCGGCTGTCTACATTCCAGTGTTAATATGCAGCGTGACACTACATTCGACTGTTTAACGCGGTAAGCAACGCCACGGGGACGTACCACGTGGTGAAAACTGCCATTGACGCTAAGCAGGCAGGAAACGAGAGCTCTGCGATTCTGGTCAAGTGGCAGAGAGCGTGCCGCACTAACACATCGTGTGCTGTATGTCAAGGAGGAGCTGAATCATGTGACGAAAACCGCAGCGAAAAGAAATTCCGTGTTGGCGAAAATTGAGGCTAAAACAAAATGAATGGGGATAGTTTAGTACGCACTGACACCACTGGCGCCCGAAAATCTGGTCAGAAACATGTCTAGTATTTTTATTTAGCTCTCCTATTGATCAATGCCTGGTACGGTGCCAAGAAGTATTGTCGGGAGGGGCCCAAAGTACTAACGTTTGTTGTCGAACCCCCCCCCCCAAAAAATGTGGAGAAAATCAGGATATGCATGCTCATCTAGGAGTGAGCCTGGCTTCTGTGGCTCGAGCCTCCTTGGGCACTCACTTGGATACGTGCGCAATTCCTGAACATCACTGCGCCTGAGGTTTCGGCTTCAGCTTTAGAGGTGCTCGTGCCTTATAAGAGTAACACCAGTTTTGTTCGGCGTAGTGCCATTGCGTATTCTGATCTTGTATGTTTATGCGTGACTGCAATTATGCACAAAAGCGTTATCTCTACAATCAAGCGGCTTGGGTCAAGCGTCCTTTAATCGGACCTAAGACTAGCCTATTGTGTATGCGAACAATAGCGACTAATGTCGGACGATGATTTTGGTAAGTATTAAGAGTGCATAAAACACGAAAGGCCTTTATGAAAAACTCTGAGGCCACTTAAGTCTGCTTACGTGAGAGATTGAGAAAGCATATGTTTTCAGGAAAGGAAAGGACTCAGTAGCTCTCAGATCTCGACATGTCGGCAGACACCTCAACCGTGCTTTAAACGATGCAACTGGAGGTGCTTCTATCATCGGCCGAAACCCGGTCGCAAGTCTGAGAAAGGATGCAGTTGAAGATGCATGCCATTAGTACGAACCCCTCGCCAATTATTCTCTAACTGCACTGAAACATATAAGCTATATGCAAATAGAAATTTCACACCACCCAGAATGCTATCTGAAGAACGGTTGCTAAAGATTTGGATGAATGTATTTGGGAACACTGCCAGCACATTGACACCAACCAATGATGACATGGCTGGGATTTCATCTGCACCTGCGAAATCTGTTGCTGAAACCAGCGTCGTCGCTTGAGATGAAAATTATTTTTTTTTTGGGGGGGGAGGAAATGGCGCAGTATCTGTCTCATATATCAGCCGCCACCTGAACCGTGCCGTAAGGGAAGGGATAAAAGAGGGAGTGAAAGAAGAAAGGAAGAAATAGGTGCCGTAGTGGAGGGCACCGGAAATAATTCCGACCACCTGGGGATCTTTTACGTGCACTGACATCGCACAGCACACGGGCGCTTAGCGTTTTGCCTCCATAAAAACGCAGCTGCCGTGGTCGGGTTCGAACCCGGGAACTCGGGATCAGTAGCCGAGCGCCCTAACTACTGAGTCACCGCGGCGGGTCGTTAAAAAAGAAAATTTTCATTTTCATGAACGCCAGGGGTGGGAAGACCTTTCCTAACTTTGAAAATTGATTTTTTTTTGTTGCGTCAAGAGAGTTTTTGGCTCGAATCGAGGCTACGCAGTACCGCTATTTACTTCCAGGCGGTAATAACAGAATCATATTAGGTACCTCAAGGAAAAGTTTCAATCGAGCAATGTGAAAGTTATTAGGTAGAATTTACTCTCTAATTAATATGTACTTTTGCTGCAGCATAGCAAAGAAGAGCCTGGGAATCAATTTGTCCTCAGGCTAAAAGTATGCCGAAATTATCGCCCGTCCTTTCAGCACAAGCGGTCTGAAATCACGTACGGCTGTGCTTACAGAAAAGCTCCCATGCGCATTGAATTGTGTGCATTATGAGGGATGAACCGACTGTAATTGTTTTTTGCCTCTTTGCTCTGACAAATAGAAAATGCCAAAGGGCGCCTATCACGTAACGTGGCGTGAATGAACAAGAATAATGCGGAAAAACAAGATGTCCTCCAAATAACCAAAAACAACGAGCGCAGTCGACAGGATTCGAACCTGTGCGGGGAGACCCCAATGGATTTCTAGTCCATCGCCTTAACCACTCGGCCACGACTGCTCTACACGGCGACGCCGGTGAACGGGCGACTGTCGGCTCGTGCTGCTATTTATAGACGCTTCCCGGGTAGGCAGCGCTTGTCCAAGGTCGGCAGTAGCAAGCTGCTCCTGTCTGCGTCGCCGACCCGTGGGCGATGAGTTCAGCGGTGGGGAGGAATTTTAAACTCCAATTGCCTGCACATTTAGCACGAAAAAGCCTGGCTCAATGCGTCCATACCATAACCAAGTTAAAGCCTTCTTGCAACGAAGACCACAAAGGGTCTACAGTACATACTGCTTCTATTGCTGCCTTTTTTTTTCCTATTTTCCTTACTTACTTTAGAATTTGAAGCCATGAGTTTGACGGAAGCCCTTCCGGTCGGGATGGAGCATGATGAAAAAGACTAAAGGTCTTCTTCTGGTCGGCTTCGGTTATTTTTCTTCTCACTTTAGATTAATATTCGGGTGGATTTTTTTCGCCACTGCTCAAATAATGTGCACTTGAAACATTGATATAAGCCTGTTTCAACCTACTAACCAGCCGAAAGAACAAGATGGCAAGTAAAACCTGAATTTGGCCACAATAGTGAGTGAGTGAGTGAAAAACTTTCATTGAACATTTGCGTAGTTCGGCGGCAGCAGGATCCGCGTCGTATTCATATCAGGCGATCCCGGATCCCGTCTTCGCAAGGTCGGGCCCTCATTCCAGGGCTCCGCTGAGCCGCGCTGCCTCGTAAGCGTGCTGCACCAGGGTACTTTGGACCGTGAGCGCGCTGCTGACGAGCCGGCTCTCCCATTGCTCCGCACTTGTGTGTTTGTGTTGGTGGAATTTTATGTTTCGCTCACACTCCCATGTTATGTGGTACAGCGTTGGTACCGCCCCGCACCACGGGCATGTGGCTCTGTATTGTGTCGGAAACATCTTGTTTAGTATGTGTAAATTTGGAAAAATGCCCGTCTGCAGTCTGCGCCACCCGGTAGCCTCTTCCTTTGTTAGTGCCTTGTGTGGCGGAGGATATTTATACCTTAAGCCCCTGTATAGGGCCAGGTGCTCTGCATACCCTCCGTCGCAGGCTCGGGTGCAAAAGTCGTCCGGTAATCCCGCTCGGAAACTCATCGCTCGAGCATGGCCGTCCGCGCTTTCATTTCCCTTAATGCCTGCATGTCCGGGTATCCAAACCAGGCTGTATATGTGTTTTGTGTCTGAGACACGCGCTTTTCTGAGTATGTTCATGGCTGCGGCACCTATCCTTCCCCTAGTGTAGTTCCTACATGCCTCTTTCGAGTCTGTAAGTATGTTTAGAGATTTGTTTCCCTGGGAGCCGCAAGCGACCCCTAGAGCTATGGCAACCTCCTCGGCTTCTGTTGCGTCCGCAGCCTCTGCCGCTGCACAGGTGATCAGTTCTCCCTGGTGGTAGACTAATACAGCCGCGGCCGTGCGCTTCCTATCCATCAGGTACAGCGCCGCGTCCGTGAAGACAGTGTTTTCCAGATTGGCTAAGCCTCGCTCGATATACTCGGCTTTTGCTTTCCGTCTTCCTTCGTGCAGGTTCGGATCCATGTTCCTGGGCAGGGGTGCGACCCGAATGGCTTTTCTAATTCCATCCGGGACGTCCCTGTACCTGTCAAGGCGCTCTTGTGTTTCCACCCCTATTCTTTTCAGCAGTTCCCGGCCTGTTGGCGCGCCTCGGAGTCTCGTATGCTGTGCCCTGATTTCGGCCTCCCTCAGCTCTTGGAAGGTGTTACTAATCCCTAGCTTGAGTAGTTTCTCGTTCGATGTGTTCCTAGGTAGATGCAGGGCGGTCTGATATGCCTTCCTTAATATAACATCTATCTGTTCCATGTCGGCTTTGGTTGGTATCTGGTAGGGCAGTGAATAGGTGACTCGGCTGACTATCAGGCTGCTCACGAGTCTGAGCGTGTCTTTTTCTTTCATGCCATACCGCCTATGCGAGACTCTGCTGATCATTCTTCCTACCTGCTCTGCTGCTTTACTTATTACGCTGATGGTGTGGCTGCATTTCCTGCTTCTTTGCAGCCACATACCTAGCACCCTTATCATGTCTTTCTCTGGGATCCTCTGCCCTTCCAGGTAGACTTCCAGCTCCGCTTTAGTGGGATGTCTTCTGACTCTCAGCAGCTCCGATTTCTCGGCTGAGCATCTGAGGCCTCTTTCTCTGGTGTACTTCTCCACGCACGCGGCTCCTTCCTGTAGTCTGTCCTCCTTCTCCCCCAGAGAGCCCTCGGTGACCCATACCGTGACATCGTCGGCATACATCGCGTGTTTTATCCTTGGTATCCTCTCGAGTTGCCGCGCAAGCCCGATCATCTCAACGTTGAATAATATCGGTGAGATAACCGATCCCTGGGGAGTGCCCTTGCATGGTGTGCCGAAAGGGTCGCTTCTAAGATCTCCAAGCCCGACTGTCGCAGTTCTATCGCTTAAGAAGGCCCTGACATAATTATGGACTCTTCTTCCTCAGTTGGTGTTATTGATTCCCTCCATGATGGCGTTGTGGCTGACGTTGTCGAAGGCCTCCTTTATATCGAGGGCCATGACCACGTTTTCCCCTGCTTTTGGCATCGTGGCTAGAACCTCCTCCTTAAGCTGTATTAGGATGTCTTGGGTAGACAGGTTCGCTCTAAAACTGTACATGCTATCCGGGTATAACCTTCCTCCTTCCAGATGTGTTTGAATCCTTTTGGTGATTATCCTCTGCCTGCTATGAGAAGGGTGCTATGAGAATGGCCTGCTATGAGAAGGGTGTTTTACCCTGCTAGTCTCTTCGCCTCCGCAAAGAGCCTGAGGAAGTCGCCATTTGTTTGCCTCGGCGGACTATATAGGTTAACGATTAGGGTGCCTTTGGCTTTCGCTTTCTTCTTGGGAATTATCTCTGTGATTTTGTGATCTATGTTTGTGTCCTCTATCTGTTTGTGTTCTATGGCCACCACCTTGTTACTAATTAAGGTGGCAATGCGGCTGCCCTCTTCACTTGTGTACCCTCTGAGTTTTGGTGTCGTGTTGTTTGTTTCCTGTAGTAAAATAATATCTGGTGTGGTTCCCCTGGAATATATGTACTGCTGCAAGAGGCCTTGCTTGCGTGCGTAGCCTCTGCAGTTCCATTGCCATAGCTCTAATTGTTGATTTCGCTCAGCCATGTTTGGTTAGCGCTACTCGTGCTGGGGGTTTCAGTGCTGAACCTGCGCTCGTTAAAGAGCCTATCCCTCGCATCGTTGGTTGTTCTCTGCGTGGTTTGACTCCTAACGTCGTTCCTGAAGCTCTGCTCTTGCATAGCTACCTTCTGCTGTGTCTGCTGCATTTCGCTGCGCATTTCACTACGCATCGCCTGCATTTCGTTGCGTATCTCGTTGCGCATCTCCTGTATGAGTTTCATTATTGGGCTGTCCGGCCTTATATTCTGTTGTAATTCTTCCTCAATCTGTGTTGGTGGTGTTGGTGTCCTTATTGGTACAAAACCTCCCCTGATTTCTTGTTTCTCCCTACTTATCCCTCCTAGCTGTATTCTTAGTTGCCTCATCTCTTCGCGGCACTGTTCCAATTCGCGCTTAAGACTGGCGTTTTCCTCTGATAGGTTTTGGATTTGTGTGTATTGTGTTCCGTTCGTGTTAGAGTGCGGAGCATATGGCGATTTGGGAGGGCCGTCCCGCCAGCTCACCTGCGAGTTGCCGCCGTTCTTCTTCTTCTGCTGCTGCTGCTGCTGTTGTTGTTGCTGCTTGGGTTGTCTTTGTTGTTGCTGCTGCTGCTGCTTGCTTCCGTTGTCCAGTGGTGGAAAGGACTCGTCTTGTCCGCTCCCCTGGTTTTGATTCCAAGGTCTGCCGCGGCTGCGACTCCGCGACTTGCTTCTGTCCGGGTCTCTGCTTTCGTCCCCGAACCATCGCGGTTTCCCTCCTCTGCTCCTGCTTCTGTTGCGCCGACCTTGCTGTTGCTGAGGTCCCCAGCGTAGCTCGCTCGCTGGCTTAAGGCGCTGCTTGCAGTCCTTCGAGCCGGCTGCGTGCTCTCCGCCGCAAAGCATGCACTTGGGTGTACGCTGGTGTGCCTCCGCCGGGTTCTGGCATCCGCACTGCCTACAGGTCTTGGTTTGTGGGCTTGGACAGACGTCCATCCGATGTCATTGCTGACCGCAGTTGTAGCAGACTTGTCTCGTTAGTTTGTATGCGTAGCACCACATGTCTTCTCCATGGTAGATCACTTGCTTGGGTAGAAAAGTGCCTTCGAGATGAAGACGGCCGTGCTCAAGCCTCCAAGCATCCTGGCCGCCAGGATCTTCATCCCCTGCCTGCGTAGTCTGAGGTTGTCTTTGAGCTCATCCGGTGTAGTTCCTGGGTCCACCCCGTGGATGACTCCCTTCACCGTGTCCTCCGGTGCCGCCACGTGGGCGTTGACTGCGTAGGTTTTATGGCCAAATTTTAGCTGTGTGATATTTCTGATCTTCCTGGCTACTATTTCGTCGCCAGTGCTGATGATTATTATGTTAGAATCATTTCGTAGTCTTACGATGAAGTCTCCTGTCTTGCATTCGTGCCCGGTAGCCTCCGCTGCTGCCTTTGCCACTTGGTGTGTTTGCAAATCCTTGACTGTGAGTCCTCTCGGTCGGAACACTACTTTTAAGTCGTCCTTCGGGAGCGGCGGCAGTCTCCTCCTCTCGCCTCCTCCTTTCTCTGCTTCTTTCTGCGCAGCTGGTGCTCCCCTTGTAGTTTGCATTCCTTCCGAGAGAGGCTCCGGGGTCGTCTTCCCCGGGGTCCCTTGCATCTCCATTCTTTGTTGTTGCTTTCTCCGAACCTTCGGTCCTACGACTATCCAATCCAGTTCCATATCCTTGTTTTCGGAAACTTGCGTGTTTCTTCCTACTGGGTCGCTGCTGTTATGCGCCGGTCTCGTCGCTCTCACCGAGCCCCCCCGACTCTGCCGCCCGGGGTTCTCTTCGGTCGTGTCTTGGAAGTCTTCGTCCATATTTTCTGGCATTTCTGGTATAAAGCTATTCAAGCCTTTCATTGTGGGCTGTCTGTAGCTAGGGGTGTTCATCTGGGACTTCTCTTTGGTCTTCGCCCCCCTCTCGTTGAGGCCGGGGAGGCCGCGGAGCCCCGTACTCGTGTTAGGCCTAGCTAGGCCTACTGTCGCGCCGACCACGTGGGAAGTTCAAGGACCGATAAAAATCGAAATGTCGGACCCACCAGCTCGTATCTTGGGTCCTCTTGGTCCTCTTCGTTATCGGCGGCGATTCCACCCCAAGAGAAGGCAGTCCAAAGGGTTTAGGCGGGTCAAAATACCCGAAAAACACGGAGCTCATATGCCACGCGTCCGCACTTGTCAGCGTTCGCCGACCAACCTGGCCACAATAACTTCATCATAATATACAGCCTGACTACGCCCACTGCCGGGCTAAGGCCTCTCTCATGTCTCTCCAAATGATCATGTCATTTGCCAGCTGTGCCCCCCGTATGCCGGCACATTTTTTAATCTCATCTGCCCACCTAATTTTCTGCCGCCTCCTGCCACGTTTGCCTTCTCTTAGAGTCCCCTCCGTTACCCTTAAGGACCTGGGGTTATCTTTGCTTTCGCATTACATGCCCTGCCCAAGCCCATCTCTTCCTTTTGATTTCGACTAGTTCGTCATTATCCCTCCTTTGTTCCCTTACCCTCTCTGCCCGATTCCGGTCTCTTAAGTTTAGAAGGTTGTGGCCAAGTACTACACCAGGGTGGACGAATCCTGTTCTGGTGAGGGATGCGTTGTCGGTTCTGGTCGCCGAGATCAGGCATTACCCCAGGCCTGGATATGCTAAAAATATGCAGCTTAATACCCCAAAACAATCTGCGCAGTCGACAGGATTCGAACCTGTGCGGGGAGACCCCAATGGATTTCTAGTCCATCGCCTTAACCACTCGGCCACGACTGCTCGACACGGCGACAGCGGTGAACGGGCGACTGTTGTCTCGTGCTGCTATTTATAGACGCTACCCGGTGAGGCAGCGCTTGCCCAAGGTCGACCGAAACACGTCGGAGCGGCTCCTATCTACAACGCCGTCATCGGCGAGCAAGTCAAACTAGTTTTCTGCGTTTCGTTTCTAGTTCGGTGATGATGAGTTTCATATTCATATTGCCTTTCCTTTTACCACGAAAAAAAGGAGGGTCGCTGCTCAAATAATAAATCTAAGTTGAAAGGATTTCTTATAAATGCCAGCTAGAAACGACCAAAAAGTGAATATGGTTACTATTGTTGCATTTTCTATTTTCGTGTTGCGACCGTACTGTAGTCGTCAATATGATCAACTTGATTTGATCTCACAGATTGTTAGCCACACTCGCCATTCTTTTCTATCGCTCCCTGCCGTCAATCCACCTACTAAGTTTTGGGTGCCCGGAACTACATTCGAGATTGATATAAGATGGAATGAAGCAGGGGTGCTACCCATTGCTCCGTTTTACCTCTGGATGTTCTCAAGTACGTTCAACTGCTCGTCTTTCAGGCGGCAAATTGTTATACTCGTTTTCGCCGATTAAAGCCAAACTATACTACCCAAAGACCAAGGCTTGTTCCGCCCATCCGCAATGCCCCAGAGACGCCCCAATTTCCTCTAAATTAGAAACAATGCTATTGCGGCTTAGTGGGTTTAGACGTATGAATTTTTGCCAGCTTTTCAACCGGCATTGCCCGTGACTATCCCGGGCCATTCCAGACCTGATTCGCATCTGGAAACGGACAGTGCGGGCTCAACACGCTACATATTTGGTAGAGTACGCTCACAACTCTCCTGGGGGATTCTAACCCCTGCAGAGTCGCTCGACTGAAAAAAAGAAGCCTGAACTATAGTCAGTACCGCCAGCAGGCAGAGGGGACCGCGTGTAGGTGTTAAGCCGGATTTTACAGAGAAGACATGGCACACAAGCGCCGATTTCCAACTGAATTTTAGTCAAAAATAGTGCGACTCATAAGCTTGTGCTCCGTACTGCACCCGCTCTTTCGTAGTCAACAAGCAACCTGACCGGACAGCGAGGTAAACTGCAAAAGCAATGGAGGTATCTAGGCTAAAATAAAAATGTAATAACTTCGTATTATGTTTCCTTCACAAAAGCGGAATTGCGGGTCCGCTGACGCACCACGTTATTTGAAAGCTTTGCAATTTCTTTTGCTATTTATTGCATTCAGAAGTGGACCAGCATATCTGCCGTCGTCCTTTTCATCCTAATTCAGGTGAACATCGTCGTTTGCATATCTGTTCTTTTTCTTGTTCGCCATGCCTACCCTTGTGTACTGCGCTGTGAAAGTGATAACGGATGAATGTTAGCTTTTTATTCAACTATTATCGTGGTGCCCCCTCTTTTGCAGCGGTATTCGATCGTTTGTTTACTGTATTCGGATGCCTTTATTTTTATTTGAAAATGGTTGCGTTCTGCAAAATAGACTAAAACTTTAATGAGGAGTCCCACTGCAGTATTTTGCTTCAACTCTGTCCACGTAGATTGGTACATTTAAAGTATAGCATAAAGCAAACATGAACACTTTCGACAAAACAGCGTTTTGATGGCAAAGCAGCTCCAGAGTTTGGGCTGTGAGATGTCAGTGCAGGATAAAGATCCCCACGTGGTCGAAATTATTCCTGAGACCTATATTGCGGCACCTCTTTCTTGCATTCTTATTTTACTAACTCCTTTATCTTTTCCCTTACGGCACGGTTTGAGTGCCTAACGGGATAAGTGAGACAGTTACTTGTCATTTCCTTCCTCAAAAATCACTTTTCAATTTTTTGGGGTGTGCAAGTGGCAGATGAACACCTGTGGCTAGTGAACTCGCCCCCTTGGTCACCCGCGTCCGTTCTTAGAGTTGGACAGCGCGCATGGTCTTCTTGTGTTTTTCTGTGCTTTTAGAACTCCCTGTCACGAAACCGGTTTCTTGAACTGGGCCGTACGGTCCGCTTACTTCTTCGATTTCGGAGCTTTACGGGCCAGAGCGTGCCCTCGCTAACGTGTTCCTCTCCAGGGAGCGCTTTCCGCTTCCCTCGCTGCTTTCACTGCTTCACACACCACAGTGCTCGACAGCTCTTCAGCTGCCTCAGCAAACAATCATGCCGGCCAAGAGGGGATGAAATATATCTTGCTGTGTTCAAAAATTGGCAGTAAGGTTTTTAATTTAGTCTTACTAAAGAACTCAGACCGTATCAGAACTTCTTTTACGGGCACAGTTCCCAACACTGGCTATTCGCAGAAAAATCGCTGAAGTAACGTTTTTATGACCTTTATCACAACATGTTCAGTCTGGATTCCAGCTTGTACATGCGGCCACCCGGAAGACTGTCATTGCGTACTAACCATTCTTTTGCAGTTATGTCATACATGCCGAGAGTTGATGTCTATAAGTTTTCGTTTCTTCCTAAAACAATTTTAGAATGAAATAACGTTGACCGACAAGTATTCGACAAAACATGTTCACTTGAAACCTTTGTAAAAGAGCTTGCATTGTGTTCTATTGATTGATTGATTGTACCATTCCCACCCTGTAACAGCCCGCAAGGGTTAACAGTATTTAGAAATAAATAACGTTGAATACGATTGCCAACTCAAAAAGCGGCTGACTGCAAGTGGGGAAAAGTAAACCACTCGGTGGTTACACGGTTTACGGTGGTTCCAGGAGGTAAACCACGGAACGATGGCCCAGGTCGCAATAAAGAGAAGAGAGATTGTCGAGTGGTCTCATGTACAAAAAAAAAATGAAACTGCTTTATTTGTACCACCGATGCTCGAGTCCTCCTCAGGACTACAATGTTTTTGTGTTCTGTAGGATACCATTAGGTCGTTCGAAATGTTTGTTTTTGTTATCAAATGTACTTGATGTTCCGTTTATTATCAGTCTCACGTTTGCCTTCAGATTCGCCTTTGCTATGGAATACGTTGGTATTATTAAAGCGAAAGCGTTAAGGTTTCCTTTAAGCGTAGAACTCGCCTTCGTAGATGGCGTTGGTGCGTCGAGAAAACCCGCACTGGTCGAAAAAGTAATTACGTCCGAACCACTTGACTTCGCGCGGGTAGTTCAAACGCACAACAACGATCCCACTTTACACGAGTGATGAAATTTCTATGCAATTCCAGGTTGGCCTACAATGCCTTGGTGTCATTACACCAAGATTATGTAGAGCCTCGGCAAAAAAAAAAAGCAGTGGCGCTGAAATGAGAAATGGGGTCAAGACGGAAATCGGACAGCTGGCCCTTAGGTCCCGAATCAGACCCAGTACTTCTCGAGCACTGAGAAACGTTCGTTCCATTCGGTTAAAGGGAGGCCCTGTGTTTCTTGCGCCATTAATAAATAACTTCAGAAATAAATAAATAAAATATGACAAAAAGAAAGAGAGAAGGGTCTTCGTGTTTGCGAAGTGATATGAAACTTTAGAGCACCCTGGGCCGCAAAAGGGACCAATTGACAC
Source organism: Amblyomma americanum (assembly GCF_052857255.1). Classification (NCBI taxonomy): domain Eukaryota; kingdom Metazoa; phylum Arthropoda; class Arachnida; order Ixodida; family Ixodidae; genus Amblyomma; species Amblyomma americanum. The sequence goes on from NC_135503.1 coordinate 94,325,574, forward strand.
TATTCTGTCATACCTTTTGGGCGCTGCTAAACTGCTTCGTGATTTTTTTTTCCACAAATGGGAGCAGCAACAATGCCTCAAAAACAGGTTTGCTGTGCAATGTGCTTACGTGTTAGAAACTCCAGGTGGTTAAAATTATATTGGAGCTCCCCAGTCCGGAGTCTCTCAGAGTTCATATGAGGCTTTGTAACGATAATACCAACAACGCTAGCATGCCTAGGAAGCATAGGAAGCCTAATAAACGTGAGTGAAATTTTCCAAAAGGCAAGTGATATTTCCCCGTCTTATTTACTTTGCCAGGCTCTGCTTTAGAATTGTCGCTGCTCAGTGATGGCATTCCAGTGCCTCCTAGCTCTGCGTGATTATCGACTGCACAAAACTGAAGCCGCCGTTGCTGAGTAAACTTGCGCGAAAATTGCACATGTAGCTTTTCACAGCGTATGATCTAAAGGACGGAAGCAGACAAGCAGTGGTCAGCTCTGCTTTTGCAGCAAGCGCTGCGGAACTTGTCTGGAGCAGGAATAAAAAACAGGGATAGTTATCGGTTGTGCTACATGACGTATGAATGACTGGTTTGTCATGTCTACTATGAGAAACAAATGAAGCGTGAAGAATGGAACTGAAGTGTTCACCCACGACCATCAACAAACTAGCTCGTGAAGAGCAAATACAAGTAAGGTTTATTCATACTTGTGAACGAGCGTCTTTGCGCCTTCTAAGTGAAATTATACACTCGGTAAGTACTAAGGTTCCCCGCTCTGCGATTCCCATTTTGCTGTTCTTGATTCAGTTGCCTTGATGGTACCTAAATAAGTTGTGTAATCTGACGGCAGCGCTGTGGTTTAGGTTGCCCAATTACACCTTGTGCATGCATGGAACGCTGGGGCTTACTCTCTCGCAGACATTAGCTTTAGCAGCATTTTAATTTCACATTAACTTCCCTAGATGCGATCATTGGCAGCGTGCATTCGGTGCTACGACATGCAAGTGGATAGCTCTGGATAGTGTGTTAAGGCGTAGAAAACCTACAACGCACCGGCAAGGACTATGGTGAAAATTATTTTTCAGATATAGGAGTGCCGTGCCGTACAGAAAGTTTAGTCTTTCAACTGCCGACGAAATTCATCGCTCAGTAACATTACCAGGCTCGTTCGACAACGAGCAGCGTTCTCTGATTATGTGGGTTGTATTGCCTTTTCCGCCTAATTTTCGTCAATGAAATCTTTCGTAAGGGGTCACAGGAAATACCAATACATATAAAAAAAAAACACGGGACATAAGAAGATCCGCAGTACCTTTGGCCTGGCGAAGTACTTGGGCATCAGTATGACGCAGCTTGGCTGTTACGAAGAACGGACAGAATTTTTCCTCAAATATCTAAATAGGAATTTCTGCTAAGCCTGTGAAAATCCTGTCTGTGCCTGTACGGGCAAGAGATTTATGTGCTGTTGTTGTTTACCTCAGTAAACATGCCTGAGCTTGCTTCATCTTTTTTGCTTTCACCTGGATTGGCCCCCCGAGCATACTAGAAGGCTAAAATCTCCACTTTTCATTAAGTCCCGTTTCATTGCTATTGGCCATCCCTTTGGATGACGGTTAAACTAGCATTAGAGATCCCTCCGGTGCGAGTACTGCTTGTGTTTCAGACATTCATAGATAGCGGGAGTCCTCATATCGCTACTGCTGCAATGAATGTATGAAACACAAGCAGTACTCGCACCGGAGGGATCTCTTATCCTACGTTAACCGTCATCCAAACTGACACTGGCCAATAGCAACGAAGCGGGATTTAATGAACAGTGGAGATTTTAGCCTTGTAGTATCCGGTGCGAGTAGCTTGTGTTTCATACATTCATAGATTGAGGGAGTCCTCACACCGCTACTGGTGGAAGGAAGCAGTGGTTAAGCAATGCGCCACTTCCCCAGCAGAGGTCTGTTTCAGACACAGCTCCCCGTGGGCCTTGTGTGGCTAAGGTTCCTCTTCACAAGCTTCCGTGAAGCCCATTTTTGCACAGATAGTTCTTCGGGAGGCTCTCCATCTCTCGGCCACAGAGCTGATATGCAATGACACGATGGGTAGGTGGTAACTGCATTTGAATTTATTTCAACATATTTTATTGCCACCTGCCATAGAGGGCAGGCATATTTATTTATTTTCAAATACTACAGGCAACAGCACTGCCCGAGCAGGAGAGGGTTACATGCGTTGCAGTAACGATTCCGCAAAGATTTTCGCATCTGGCGATTCGACAATCAATGCTGGTAAACAGTTCCACTGGGGCGTTGTAAGCACCAGCTTCGGTTGAACCTATCACCTCGCAGGTGTGCCTGCTTTTTTCGTGACACGGACGTATGATGCCGACTTTTCTCGAAAGTAGGACTTATAATGGTTTCGGAATGAGTCTTTTCATGTAAGGTACTCCAAGACTGTGGCCTTACCCTTGTGCAGAAGAGCTTGCGCTTGGGAGGGCGCAGCAATCACCGGCTGCTGGCGTCAACTTCGAGGATTGTTTATTCGCCCTGCGTGCCCATCATGTTTGCCTGTGATGTAAAAGCGTCCATGAACATTGTGCTTCGGCTTGCTTTGCAGTATCTTGCAGCGGTCGGCCTCTTATTGAACATCGAAGCTTGCCGTGTTCAGACGGAGGGACAGCATCATCAGCTTCTTGTGAGCTTGGTTCCATAAACCTCTTTCCAGATACATAATTCATAATTTCTTTCGCATGCGGCAATCAAGAACGCATAAAATAATGACATTCTGCACCCTGTTTCTTATCTCGTTACGCATATAACAGATGGTGGCAGTCCTCAATGAGATGAGAGTAGGACGGCTTATTCAAAAATCGTGGCTCGTACAAGGTACCATCACTCATTTATTGGAAGTTCTATAAATGTAATATGTGCTCTGATATTTCATGGCTGGATTTCCCCATTGTGAATTTTTTAAAAGAAAAATACACAGATACTGCTCACGCAGATTGTGTCCAGTGCATTATTGAGAGGATGCCAGTTCTGCAAAAAAAAAAGGAGCGACGATTTTGGTACATTAAATTTTATCAAGAACAATCAGCGGACGCCGTTGCCTGCTGCATTATACATTCGCCAGAACCGGATCAGGGCTGCTTTTTCCTAATCGATCGAGGTACTCATTACATGTTTACTGATTGTAGTTTTGGCGGGAAAAAGCTGGAAAATATATGACATAGTACGTATACCTTGACTAGGAGCACTAAATACTATTCGTCGTTTTAGCCCTAGAGTTCCATATCACGAAAAGCTAACAATATTTTAAAGCCTTTTATTGATGAGAGTCCCGAAGGTCTCAAGTCAAATAGGTATGCTAAGAGGTTCAAATATTATCGCCGGATTATCGCTTCGATCTTTCACGCATTTCGCTGTGGATTAAAATGATGAGGGCGGTAAGTAAACCTACCAAATACCTATTCATGATATTTTCAAGTTGGTTATCTAAAACGGCAAAATTGGACAAAGGACTTGTTAAGTTACGAGATGCAGTCTCCTAGTGTGGGTATTCAGAAGTAGAATTTGCAGGACGTGCAGATTTACAAGCAGAAATTGGTAAGGTAGGAAATATCGCGAGTTGAACACACGTCGTCACTAGAGATAAATTAGCAGTGCCTTTTTATCATAGATTTATTGGCAAATGACCATGGTGTCCACTGAAGCCACAGAAAAGATCGAGCTCTTAAAAGGAGGTAATGTTTACTCTTTGAAACATTTAGTTTTGAAACATGTAGATGATTAGGTTTTCCTCAGCGATCAACGGAAGAGAGTTTGCGGTACGAGCGAATCGCCTCCTGGCTATTAGCGGCAAAGTATCATTAAAGTTACAACTTAGAAGGCTACACCAGAACAATAAGATCATCTGGAATCAAGGATGTTCAAATTGTTGACTTTTTCATATGTGCGTATTGCACCCGTAAGTTAAAGCTAGGCTCCGATTCATGAAGGCGTTGGCTTTTTTTCGCAATGATGTATATGAGCCGAGAGGCACGGATAAAAAAAATACCTACTGAACCCATGCCTCCTGAAACAACTGGGTCCGGTGTCTTCATATGAATGCATGGACGTTTTATGTCGCCCGCTAACTTTCTTTGCGCTTTCTCTGTTGCACGCGTGGTAAATAATCTAAGTAATCAGACCCCCAAAGCCCCTCCCTCAAAAAAAATTTAAAAATTTCTAGGATTGTTTAAAAGACTTGAGGACCAAGAGGGCTAGAATTTACGGTCGTTCTCCGAAAAGAAATAACTGGCAAATATCGCTTCTTTTGCACATCACCACTGAAATCCTATCGGAAGCTCTTCGAGTGCAATGCTATTCCTTATGTATTTTACCATCAATAGGATAATGTTTTTTAGTAACCGCGAAGAGGCGTTATTATGTCGTATGACTAACTGTCGTCTTTCCATTTGCATTTAATCCGTAAGGAAGTAACTTGTGCTCTTTGTGAGGACCTGGTAGCCACAAGGTATTTACTCCCGAATAAAGTATCCCTTGCTACAGTTAGTCATTTCTGGCGTTGATATACGGTAGACTCGAATATACAAGGCCCAAGAGTAGACAGAACGAATAAAAAACGAACACTGCTGCTCATGCGCCTTGCATCTTCGAGTCATGCACCAACTCGCCACGCAGTTCTTCTGAACTTTATATACGGTAGCTTGCAAAGAGAGTTTGAACGAGTCACGATATTGATTTTCCCTCTATCTCTTGTGCGATGTTGTTGCTGCATCCAGATGTTAACGTGGAGTGGTAGAGGGCGGGTCTCGTGAGTGACCCGGGGGACGTACTTCACGACTGGCGAGTTTGAGACAGGCGTGCAGGTCTTCTGGCGTTGGCACTTGGAAAGGCTTCCCTCAAAAAAAAAATTATTTATTACAATAGTAACAAAACTTATTTACATATGCCGACAGATTTCGGCCTCTCCACTTTAACTTAAAAAAGGCGAATCTCCAACACTCTCGCAACTCCGGACCACCGTCGGCCACCACACGGCCAACCCGCGCGGCCGCCGCTCAAGCAACTCGCTTCTCCAACTCTGCGACCCCGGGGCCACCACCGGCCGCACACGACGATATGTCCGGCTGCCACCAACCAACCTCCCGCGCTCTCCTTAGCGCGCACCCATCTCCTTGTCCTCCCGCCGAAACTACACCCTCAGCCAATAGGTGACTTTCCCGCCACATTTCGGACGCAACATATCACAACACAAAAGAAAAGCACACAATATAAAACACACGCCTTGCAACACAAAAGAAAAGCACAAAATATCGAACACACGGCTCGCTGCAAGCTGCCGTGGATAACTAGAAAAATGCCACAACGAGGGGAGAGAAACCCTTTAGGACACATGCGTCTGACCGGACCATTCCCCCTCGCTTAGGCCGAGGCTCCCGACACTCGCGCGCGACGCCGCCTTGAGAGCCTCTCCCTTTTGTCGGCGCGTTCCCCTGCTCCCCTTCAGCGGCCCTCCTCACGCCTTACCACGACGTACACCAGCTGCGTCGTGACAGAAGGGCTGCGCCATGTCAGATATACCGCTGCGGAAGACAACTGCCGGCACCTGCTCACAGAACAGCGAAGGGGTCAGATACGAAGCTCTCACGCAGCCTCTCTGCAATGTACGCCGTCGCAGAACCGAGTGTCATGTGGGGATAAGAACCAGAGAGAGAGAAAAGGTGCTGCACGCCTTTTCAGCGAGCTCCAGCGGGGAACTCCATGGAGTAGTTGGGACCCTTTCTTTGGTTACGCGCGCATTCAAAGCACCTGCTCCTCGTACTCCTGGGAACAAGTGTAGAGAGCTCATGGTCCCGGTTCTATTGTGTTTGCGCAAGATGCGCCAAAAGGGCAGTGAGCAAGTTGGCGGCACCAAGGGAGCGCTTACTATAGAGGTCTACAGGGTTCAAGAACCCTTCCAATCTAAGGAGTAAACATTACCATAGACATGTTTATGATCTCGCGGCGAGAATTCCAATTAAATTCAGTTTAAAATTGTTTCCATTGCTTCTGTTTTCATTTAGGCAGTCGCAGAAACAGAAATTACAATCTACGATCCTGTAAACACATCGGAAATTTTCACATGACTACCTCGTGTCAGGTGAAATTGAAAAGGTATTTAACGATAAAGGAGAATACCAAGAACCAATTCCAAGGGTTACAATTTTCTTGTTTCTGCAAAACTACAAGAGACATGTTATTGACCAAAATGTTGCCATGATTGCTGCGCATAAAGCCTAATGAGAACATTTGAATGTGGCACTTAACTTCATAACAATTAAATTGAAATTTTATTTTCCAGAAAGTGGCCTGTCATCTGAGGTGAACGCTATTCAAAGAGCTTGACGAGCGCCAGAAAACAACTGCATTGCATGGAAGCAGCGCACAAAACAAATAACAGAACTGGTGAATGATAACAGTAAATATCTAAAGTTTAAAAATGTATACATCAGTAAACCACAGGAGAAAGAAGCGCAAAAAAGGTTTATTAAAGAACAATACAGCAAAGCGACATCAGTTTTTAAGCAACTGAATACCAATTGAACCAATAATAAAGGCAAGGAACTTATAATAATTGGTTTTGGGAGGGAAAGGAAATGGCGCAGTATCTGTCTCATATACCGTTGGACACCTGAACCGCGCCGTAAGGGAAGGGTAAAGGAGGGAGTGAAAGAAGAAAGGAAGAGAGAGGTGCCGTAGTGGAGGGCTCCGGAATAATTTCGACCACCTGGGGATCTTTAACGTGCACTGACATCGCACAGCACACGGGCGCCTTGGCGTTTTTCCTCCATAAAAACGCAGCCGCCGCGGTCGGGTTCGAACCCGGGAACTCCGGATCAGTAGTCGAGCGCCCTAACCACTGAGCCACCGCGGCGGGGCAAAGGCAAGGACCCAGGTTATATATTCAAAACGATGTACTTAATGACCTTGAACTAAAGCTAGCAGCAATATTGCCAAAAAATAGAGATTAGGATTCAATGACTCAACTTTTATAATTAGTTGTCGAATACTTTGTTATTATTCCTTGGGACTGCAGTGTTTTATTATTTCCCCAATTTTGCATAACAGTTAGGCTCCTTGCGTGATGTTTTCTTAGCCATGTCGCGTTCCGTTATTGTGGCACCCATATTTTGTCCTCTGAGCTCCCCCGAAAGATTCATGTTCAAAATCCATAGGAAAAATGTCTTCGGCGCTGCTTTGCGGATATTGTTTGAATGAGTTTCCTTTTACTGTTGATTCAGTTGTAACTCCGTGTTCAGGTGTGACGCGATAGCGTTCATCGGTTAATGCCCATATCTGCGAAACTGGTCATTCCCATCTTTAAGTTCAAAGATCTCATACCACTCCTGATGCAATGGTGCAGCGGTTAAGCAATGCAATCTTTACCCGCCAAGTTGCTCTACAGATCCAGGTCGCTATTCGCTAGAAACCCTTCGCCACCAATTTATAATTTAACAGCCACTTCCCACGGTTCGCAGGTTGGGGTGACTTTTAACTAGGTTTACACAGAGTCATGTGTGGCGTGTTTCTGCGGCCGCCATTTCCGCCTGCGCAGAACCTTCTAATGCCAACGCATTGATATTCATAGGAATCACCACTGTCGACATTACTTTTTTCTCCTGTGTAAGCACACACATTTAGGACTAGTATTATGGACGATAGATCTTTTTGGTTTATCGCATCTCTTTATTTACGCGGAGGGAAAAATAGGATATGTTTCTTTATGCTTGCCAAACTTTTTCTCTGCATATTTGATTTTATTCTCTGTCTGTCCTTACTAGAGCGTGCGTGAATCCTGAAGAACGTTGCGCAATGCCGGACGCGAGTTCCCAGTATGGATTGAAATGAGATGCCTTCATGCATTTCTAGGAAGGAATACACGGCTTTACTGCGCAAATGACGGGTTGATGAACAACCCATAGCGGTACAGATAGTAGTATGAAAGGGGTGGTGTTTAGCTGTCAAATCCGTTTCATATGTAATGAAGGATCCAGACAAGGCTGAAGGTAGGCAGCGTGCACTGCAAATTTCCGTTACTGGCATGAGCAAGCGTTTAACCACGTGCAGTGAGGCGGGAACAGTCATGGCTCAAAATCGGTGGCTGGTAAGCAAGAGAGACAGTTGCGCGTTTTAATCATGGCAATTGTTCCGCCCGAAAAACTATCAAGCATTTTAACTATACTACCCCTACATAACTAATACAGACAGGTACTTTCAGCAGTTATACTAATGTATGATTAGGCTGAGTGTATGAGCCCCAGTTAGCCGCCACTCTAGCTATTTTGTATCTAGAATACCTTTTACAGATTTACTTTACGCATTAAATATATTGTTTCTTGGTAAAAAACGGAGGGAATATTGATTGTGTTGGTGCATTCTACACCAGGTCTGAAAATCCCACTGGCTCCTCTACGCTGTCCTTGCGTTACACCCTGCAGCTTTAACCGGTCTTCTGTGTGCCACAACCGGGGTCCAGTGCAGAGTTGGCAGATGGGCGGCGGCGTCATATGCGCAGCAGCCGCCTGGACGAGCAGATGGTGTCGGCGATCCTGTGCGGCGGTCGCATGTGAGGGTTGCTGCTGGGCGTGTGGACGGCGCACAGGCGGATGAATAGCGCCGTCACAGCACTCCACGCGGCCACCGCAGTCAGGGTCACGTACCAGTAGCACTGCACATTGCGAATGCATATAGTTAGGTGCCCGGCTTTGCCCGCCTCCGACTACACTGGGGGCCTACCATGAACATCATAAACTCTTCCTCCATCTACTACACAGCAAAAGCATGGTTATGCGGCTCTTAACGTCAGTGAGATTTTCTGTGCCCTCTACACAAAAGATGCATTGTAATTAGCGATAATAAAAAGGCCGATGGTGGGAACCCCATGCAAATGAGGACTGCAGTTTGGTACCCAGACCTAAGGAACAGTAAAAAAAATTGACGAGTAAGTAAAAAGAGCGATTAAGTATACACATAACCGGAGCGAGAACTCTTATTATGCTTTCAGAGCACCACACAACACTTTTTAAAGGTTGGATCCTATAGAGACTGTTAATATGGAATATCATGGCTACAGTGTTTTTAGCAAATATTATATTGGTAATGAAGAGCTAGTGAAGAAGGCGGCCGTACAATGGCAGATCTTAAGTACCGCGTGCGCACACCGACCGCTCAACTACAGCTAAGGCGATGCTCACCACGAGCGCGTTTCGCAGTCCCCTTCCGCCGAAGACGAGCCAGTGTAGGCGTGCCAGCGGTCCCTCGGCATCGACCAGGCGGCAGCGCTGGAAAGCGTCGCAGTATCCACGCATGTCGTCGCACGGCGCCCCGGGCTCCATCTTCTTGTTGCAGAAGTCCTTCATGCGCTCGAAGTGGCAGGCTTCCATGCACTGGCTGCCCGGAGCTGCGCACCGAGAAATACAAAGGTTGTGGCCTACATGGCACAACGCACAGACAGCAATAAAGCGCGAGGAACTCTAGCCATGGATTCAACTGATTGGTCTGTCCAGTAGAAAAGACTTGTGCATGCCTTCCACTGTTTTTCTAGTTTAAATTAAGTTTTCTGCATTCAGTGCAGCCATCAGTGCAACTCGTCTTTCATCAGTTCTACGGAATATTCTTCGTTGCGATAAAATTAATTATGCTTTTCTCAGATGTTCGCGTGCGTTTTAATTATGTTATCTGATGGAGCCCTTTTAACATAGCCCCTAACTTAGCTTTTAACATAGTATAGCCCCTTTGAACATAGATCTCTGACATTGCGCGGGTAATTCTGGACAGTCATGGTGGCCGATGGTGAAGTCTTCTTTCGCTGCGTTCTCAACTGTTTTACTCGAACATATAATAAAGCAACTCTTGGATTGAAGTGCGAAGTTTTTCTGTGTGCCGGGCCTGCTGGTACTTCCCTCATTCTCTGAAGACGTAGACAATATGCCTGCTTTCTGATCAGGAATATATTGGGGCTTTGCTTGTACACGTTTGAAATGTTTAACGCGTTAGATATTCTTCTCAGACCTGAACCAAAGTTTGGATTGTGAGCGTGATTCCAAAACCACTTCTCACGGCTCAGCGTTGGCAGAAATGCACAAAAGGCACTTGCCCCTGTTGGCGTAATAGTTCTTCCTTCAGGGCTTTTCTCCCTGCTCTCTGCTTCGGGCCTCTAGAAGCACAGAAATGTGCAGCAACATTTCATGACTCGTATGGAATGAAATACATACACGACATAACGCTTATTTGGATCCAAATTACAAATATTGCAAGTAAGTTCTTGGTAAAAATGACAAACTTGAGCAGTATGTGGCTGGTGGGAGCAGAAATCCTCTCCCATCGCTCTCATGAAAACAATGTATTGTATTGTGTTGTAATTACAAATATCGCAAATATTCTCACGGTAAAGCAGAAGGAACTTGAGTGGTATTTGGGCGATAGGAGCAGAAATCTGCTCCTATCGCTCCCACAATTGCAATACAATGCATTGTATTGTAATAACAGGTATTGCAAATAATCAAATGGTAAAGCGCGAGAAACTTTAGCGCGACGTGGCCGTTGGGATAAGAAATCTCGTTCAGACAAATCAACCCAAATATAAGGTACCTATGAGCGCCCTCGTTGTTACAGAGTACTTGAGAAGCTAAGTAGGAGTACAGTGAGCACACCCTTATCTTTAATTGCACTTAGGCCGAAGATATAATTCGTTTCTTTAAAATGTCGCAAAAAAATGTTTTCGAATGTACCCGGGATCCGCCGAGTAGGGCTAAACAGGGAAACTTTTGCGAAAAGTTTCAGAAAGCTTCTGTCACCTAAATGAGAACAAAAATGCACCAGGAGTCTGAAAAATAATTTGATTTGTTGTCGCGTTCAGGACGTGCTTCCTGAATTACGCAGTTGAAATGAATAGCCCCTAAACAAGTGGCTTTTTATTGAAAGAATAGGCATTATTATGAAAGATGTCCTTCTAGTCGAAATTGATATAAACCCTTGCAGCGCGGTCATTAGCAGGGAGAGGAGTGGTAGTTTAAACATTTTTAAGGACATTGTTGAGATCGTTGAATTCGGGCCTGGGAAGAATTCCTAGAAGACCATCGTGAAGGCGGATGAGTCATCGGGATGAAACGCTGCGGCGAGGACTGGCGTTCGCGGCAGAAGCGGCGGTGACTGCGGAATCGTGAAATGGTCGAATCTGCTATCGAGTTGCCGGACTGAGTGGTGCTATTGACAGGTCACACGGGGGATGTTAATTGGAAGACGGCTGCAACCTCGACAGAGGTTCCACGCTTCGGAAAACAGGCGGGGGAGACAAGGTCGTTCATTCACCTGCTGGGAGACGGCTCTACATTCCTTTCCCAGAGTGGCACCGAACCCGTCAGAATGGTGAAGTCGACACGCCAATGTTCGGTCTGGCTTTTCTCCTTCCCACCGGCTGGGAATCTGAGTGCCATTCTTTTCTCACGAAGGCGCGTACCTCACCGCAGTGGTGACTTCGACGCGACTGTGTTGGAGGACTGTCTTTCCCCATTCCATTGACCAAGCTGCGACAGAGCATCAGCACCGCCTCCTGGCGTGGGAGGTAACACCAGTGTCTAGAACTACTCACTTGATTGGACATCGTTCTCCGACCTTTACCCTCCAGTCAGAGATCTGAGGAATGCGAAGGATTCCTTAGATGCATCCCCAAGTTTTGACAGGGTAGGAGTGACATTTTCTTCCTGGTTTTCTGGACCACCTTGAATTTCAATATTCATGTTTTGAGGATGTTGCTGAGTTTGAACAAGTCGCATCTCAAGGTCCTGAGATCTTTGTTCCAACGCAGTACATCTGGAACTGTGATCCTTTTCTGCGCTTGTTAGCTTTGAGTGTTCAGTTATTTTAAACTCAAAATTTGGTATTTAATTCCCCCATGTCTTTCTATGTACACTCAGTGTTCTTTGTCATCTCCGTTATCTCCTTTTTACCTGCCAGATTTCACACCCCAATCTGCGTTCGCTAAATTAAAGTAGCGTCCTTCAGTTCTCTTTCAATTATTTCGTAATCTTCTAATCTCATTACGGAGTTCTTCTTCAATCTCGCAGTATCCTTAGTCATTCTACCAAATATAAAGTAGCACAACTGAACTTATCAAATAGGTTACTTAAGTTCGGAGAAGGGCAGAAATACGCAGTACGAGTGGTATGCACGGATAGCGGAAGAAAAAGTAATATCCGAGAGGCACATGAGGGCCCGCAGAAGACTTCAAGGGTTAGTGTGCGTGCCAAGCGGAAGTGGCACATTCCGTGTCTTCTAAAAAAACAGCAAGAACTGCCTCAGCGACGCTTGTATTGCAGCGTATAAATCGAAATAAAGATTTGTCCCTCACAAATGAAGGTGCTTTACGGTGTGCTTAGTTTGGCCATATTACGTGTCCATTGTGTCTGGCTTCTCTGCACAACGCAGGAATTATAGTCCGCATACCTTCTTGGAGGAAACGAATTGTGACTAAAGCTTTATTAAGATAATGTGCGTTTTCCCATTATAAACATGGTTCTTGCGCTGCAGTTATGCGTCACGCAACAAAAAGTAATTTTTCAGTCCACCATCGCCGCATACAATGCGGACTTCGTACTGGCGATGGTGAAGTGCAGCTTCAAGAGCCAAGACGACCGACAAACGGTCCGTCGTGTTATCTCATCTTCCTCGCCCTAAGTATTACGGCGCCAGTGCCCCTTGGCAAAATAGTTAACGAGCGGTGATATTCCCTCCAAATTATATCTCACGTTTCAGCTGACATCGCACCGTCTTTGCTATACCCGCCACTTCGATGTGGACTGCTTTTGTGCCAGAGCTGCAGTAGAGAGAGAGCAGTGGAGAGGAGAGTGGCGCACCGTCTTCCCTTGCAGGCGATGAGGCACATCTCGTCGGCCGTGCGGGTAAGTCCCCGTGAGGTGGCACTCGACGAGGTCGTACAGGCGGCAACCGAGAGCACGCACTCCCCGGCCTCGCACGCCTGGCTGCCGCGGTTGCAGAGCACGCCGTCCTGCTTTACGGCCGACGCGGGGCACACGCCGTTCAGTCCGCTTAACGGCGGCGCCACGGCCATCACGTCAAGGACAAGCACACGAGTCGCGCAAGAACCCGCCCAACGTATTTCCCTAGTTTTACAGTGAAGAAGATATCGAGGTCTTAAACTCCATTTAAATACTGAAATTAATATTTGAAAACCTTGACACCATCGGGAGCTGGTGTCTCCTGTGAGAAATAATATTTAAATCCGCCTTGTATAGGGTAACAATGTATTGATGTTTCTGAAAAGGTTCGCATTCCATCGTTCCGGCAGTACGTAAAGGGAGCCGGGGATCACTGAAGCTGCGGAATAGCGGCTGTGGTCTCGGCAGCCCTCCATTTCCTTGTGAACGGTCTCAAATGATTGAATGAAAGAGCAGCGCTTTTTGCGAATGGCGAGGCACTATTAGCAGACCTAGAGCCACGCCACAGCTGATTCGAGCAGTCATGAAAACAAAACGTTTTCTAATCACTTGAAAAAGAGGGGAGAGAATAGTTTACAAGAAAATGAAACGGTAACGAATACTGTATTAAGTTCTTTGCAAACACCTATAAAGATTTCTGATAATTCTTCATTGTTGCCACTCTGCCATACAAAATAACCCAAATCCAAGCATTCAAAAACTCTATCTGTCCTCTATCGCGTACACAGCAGCATGTTTCCACTTCGTACTAAGGGGGCACAAGTGTGTTAAAGTTCATAATGCATGCCTCGTCTTTTCCCTCAGCTACCCTTTTAGGCTTTACAATTCTTAACAAGGTGTTCCGTACTGAGGGGCGCACGGGTAATGGCACGCTCGATCTTGGACACGTGAGCCCAGGAAAAAAAGTGATCGGGGCGCTTGAGCAGCTTTAAACGAGTCACAAGTCACAAGGAGCCACAAGTCAGCTCAGACGCGAGCGCGTGGAGAAGTACATAGAACCGTATTCCGAAGCCGCTTACAGCGCGCAGCTTCGAATTGCAACGCGCAATGGACAGCGTGTTCCTAGTTTATACTGTCATGACGGTGACACACAACGGCCAACAGGGACTCCACAGCTGTAGTTCGTGGGAACGTTCAAACCCGGAAGAAGCTGGAGCCCGAGAAAAGCTTATGTTCTTTATGTGGCGTACAAGGTAGGCTTAAGTGACTGCGCCTAGCCGAAACACTCAACTTTATAGCTCCGGAGAACGTGGAAGCATCGTTTGTCCGCTTTCCGTCAGCAGCAGTTTTTCCTTGTGTTGGCAGCTAAAGTTATCAGCTCATTAGAGAGGGAGTAAAGTTATCTTGTGGCATTAGTTTTTCCCCCGTTGTCCCTCCATGACAGACCGAAAAGGTAGACAGAAGTACTACGTAATACACAGTTTCGCTGTTGCAAGGATACGTGCAATACGCTTTCAAACCGGCAGTCGTCGTCCGGCCGGCAGATCGGATGTATTGTGGAACTGGCAGGTCTCGGTGCAACAGGCGCTGTTGGAAGGGCTGTGAAACAGCGCGAAACCGTCAAAATGGAAAACGCGCCAATTCTCAGCAGCAAATATTGCTACAAACGCAAAAGAAGAGCTCCAGGGCTGACAAAACGCGAGTAAATGAGCGTGTTCTGTTCACAACAGTACGTCTTGAGTGAGTTTATGGGACCGAACAAGGTTTTCCAGTAATCCTAATGCTGCGCTTTGCCCTTTATCTGCCACAGTTATGCCACCCATAAATGTTTACAGAAATCCTAGATATACCACATGGGACCGCAGCGGTGGCCAAGTGGTTGAGCATCCGCTTCGCATGCGGGAGGTGCGTGGCTTGATCCCCAGTGCCGCCGGGTACCCACCGGTGATACAATGGGTACAAGCTTTTCCCTGGTTGTGCTCGGCCAATTTATGGTGAAATGCTTGGGAAAGTGGTCTTTGACCCCACCTTGAGAAGTCGAAAATACCTTTGGCATGGCGCTCTTTGGCCATAGGTGCCCTTGCGCCATAAAAACCCATAATCTTCATCTATACCACATGGGCAACAATACTCGCGGCGCGCTTCAAACCCGGTGTAATAGGTTTAATGGCAGAAAAAGGAATATTTATAAGGTAATATATCTTCTGTGTAATCTACAATCATGTATTCAATCACATTTGACATTACTTCTTACAGTGGTGGTGATCCCGTCATCAAGGAACTGTGATTTCCCGACCTACACTGGTTGAATCCTACTGGTACTATTTGTATCATGTGCCTATCATTTCATGACGCCACCCAGAACACTCCGGAGCGCCTCACAACAAGATGTCAGTTACTGAGGCACCACTAAATATTGGTCACGCATAGCGCAACAGCATAAGAACTGATGAAATTCCTACTGCGCAGCGAAAACACTGGATGCGCGGCCTCGCGCGGCATTTGCGTTTGTTAAACTTGCGATTTTAAGATTTTCAGATAATCATCTAGAATGATGGAGAAAGTATTGCCATGAAGTGGGATAGGCGACGGACAATTAGG
Organism: Amblyomma americanum; assembly: GCF_052857255.1. NCBI lineage: Eukaryota > Metazoa > Arthropoda > Arachnida > Ixodida > Ixodidae > Amblyomma > Amblyomma americanum. The sequence goes on from NC_135503.1 coordinate 94,341,089, forward strand.
TTCGCGAATATCTGGTGCACCAGTCCTAGACCCATATATGCATTAAGAAACAGTTTGCACGTGGTAGCCCCGTGGTGGCCTCAAGCTTTCTTCGTGTGTATGCACCTGCACTTGGCGTTCGGTCGCAGAGTGCACCCTTTGCGGTTGAGCTTGCCGTGTTCACGTGGATAGCAGCAGGTGTCGCGGCACTCGTGCCAGTCGTAGCCGCAGTCGTACTCCTCGTTCTCCTCTCGGATAGAGTTGCCGCAGAAGGGACCGCGCATCTCTGCACAGACACCGAGCGATGCGCAACGGTTCCAGAAACTCACGCAGGAACCCACGCGAGTATCACGTCCTTATCACGTCAGCAAATCTTGACTTCCTAATTTGAAGAAGCATTGCGCATGACACCGACAAGGAAATTCATATAACTAATGGTGAGTTTTTGCCAAGTGGTCTACTGCTGTCTAGTGCCTTGAACAGTATTCCTTAAAGGTCTTTGCATCACCTCGTTCGCAATGTGGGAGCGTGAGCATGCATTTAGTGGTGCAGCAGTCTAAATGACACAGGATCAGAATTGTTGATGAAATACCTTGACATTCTTATTTTCTTAATCAACTGGTGATGAGCAGCAAGAGAGATAGAGAGACTGAAAGGAATGTATACTCTGACAATAATAATAATTCGATGTTTATTTCCAGGACTTTGCCGTAAGAGCGACAAGAGGTGACTGGAGAAAAAACCTGCCTTTATCGGAGCTTGACAGCGCGCGAGCCACCTTTAATCCCTACTATTGTGGCTTTTGAATTCTGTACTAACTTCGGTCTCTGTAGTTGCTGTGCAAGCAATTTATAGGAGCTATATAACTCTATTTAGGAAAAAATTGGGCTCTCCGCTTGCCTCAGTGTATGAGAGAGATCGGGGCTGATCGAACGGTAGTGTCGGTGCATTAACTAGAGCGGTTTCTATTTACCAACGAAGTCACTTGCAGATAGCAAAGCTGGTGTATTTGCTCATTCCTGTTCCGAAGAGCCGAATACGATAAAAGCAGGGACACAATATCCGGCCTTCGCAACAAATGGCACACCGAATCAGGGCATCGAAGCCCGAGCTGAGGTGGCAGATGTGTGCGACTAGAAAATACGCGGAGTCCTCGAGCAACTGGCTAAAACTTTGGGGGCGGGGGGAGCGCTCCAAACTGTTTCTGCGGGTGATTTCAAGGCTGCTCCTGGAACTGCAGCTTTTCTTTTTTGATAAAAAAATAACAAACTTCGCAAAGGATCAGACCACCTAATTTTTTCTTTAATACCCTGTATTTGATCCACGGATTTTTGTCTGGCGAGGCAGCAATGTGCCATGGGCTTTGAGGCAGGTAGTAATTGCATAGCCCGGATTTATTTACACCACCGTGTGTGCCCTTAGCCAAACGCTGCCTAGAAGTGGAGTGGAGTACTTGTTCCCGAGGATTTCACCAGATGCAGTCATCTCGAAATAAACACGTCATTCACAAGCTTGTTTACAGCGTCTTGTAAAACGCACTTGCGGTACCCGCCGTTCAAGGAGAGCTCGCAAGCCGCAGTGAGAAAAACGAAGGATATAAGAAACATAATGCAGGTGAAGCGAACGGCACGCTTCACAAGATGTGGACAGCGCTGTTGCAACACGAAAGATGGCTTGGAGCATAGGGTACTATAACAGAAGCAGGCGGACATTGCTAAGCTGTGTAGTCAGAGTGCGCTGACGTGGCGTATGAAGTCACTGGAAGGCGCCACCCTGCTTTATCCGAACTCTGCGGCGTCACGAGCGACAGCACAGTGACATGACGCAGGCTGTACTAGAGAAGAATGCAAATAATAATGAAGGAACAAAAATATTCAGCATTGTACACCTATTTGCTCAAATCTCTTATTACACATAAAGTAGGTGAGTCCGAAGGAAGGACTCCCCACTCCACTATTGTACCGCGGGTAATCTTGATCTTTTGTTTCCTTTTACGGTTAGTAGGTTCCCGACGTTATCACAAGCTTGTTTGCTACGTGGTAAGGCTTACGCCGACCGACGGATTATGAAACGGAGAGCTCACCCTGCAAGCAGTTGACGCGGCTTCCCTGGTTGGTAAACATCTGCGCTAGGATTGCTGAAATTGCGCGGACGCTGCAGATGGAAAAGCGACGGTTGTTGGGCATCGTGCCGTGCGAAGCGCTGGCGAACATTAAGAAGTTGCCTGCGCTGTCTGCCGGCACGCACTCGGGCGGGTCGTGCTGGGAGAGGGAGAAGATAATGACGTCAAGAAAACAGAAATGTAGCACCAAAATTAGAGTTCGTCGCATTTAACAGTTAGTTTAGTAGTAAGTATGAACAACAATGTGAAAGCTTTGTTTAGCTAAGTGGCACATGGTGTGTGGGATTTAACATCCCTTAGCTTTACGTGGGCTTTGGGAGATGCTGTTGTGGAGTGCTCTCTAATATTTCGCCTACCTGGAGTCCCTTAACGTGCACGGACGTGGCACAACTCTCGGCTGTTTCTGCATTTTGCCTAAATGTAAATGCTGCCGACATGGCCTGGATTCGATCTCGCGACCTTGGGCTTAACCGCAGAACCCCGCAGCTCTGAGCCACCACAGAAAGTAAAACACAGTTCATAATATCAACATTTAAACCGGTGCCACCATAAAGGTAACGGTAAGTTATATTTCACGGTGACATGAAGTGTTAGCATCAGTGCTACCGCTATTTGTTGAATTATAAGACTTAGTGTGGTCGAGACAGAGTGTGCACAATTTGAATCACCCAAAACACCACGTAACAAGAACAAATGTTAACACACGACACTACAAGCATAATCAGAGAGTTACACTGCGGCTACGTGCCTGGGACCCAAAGTTGTGTCCCAGCTCGTGGGCAAAGGTCACCTCGGATACGGGTAGGGGCACGCGCGAGTTCTTGTTATTGAAGGTGACGACTCCGGTGTTGAGGCTGACACGGCCCGCGTACTCGGACACCTGAAGGCCCACGTCCGACTGAAACTTCTCGCAGATTCCGCCCGCGTGGCCTGGAACCGAAAAAGGGGGGAGGGGGAGGGGGGGGGGGGGGCTAAATGTGCGTCGAGCGCTAAACGGCGCAGCCCTGTTGCCTGCGCTTCCGAAACGTTTCGTTGACTATTCCCATAACTGCATGCTTTCTCTATGGCCGATACGGAACGCATACAGACCATACGGAGTATCTATGGACTGCGCTGGCAATGCATCCAAAATAATTCCGACCGGACACTCTGTGAATAATTTCAGATCGTATGGAAATCATGTGAAATCTGAGTGGAAAGAATATGGAAACCAATAAAAAAATACACGAAGGGCATCAGAATTTTCATTTTCTTCTTATCGCATACAGATTTGATATACCCAGAATTCCTTATTGCCGCTATCACGAATAAGGCAGTTAGGTCTTCTTTTCGAGCGTAGTACTCGGTGCTCGAAGTCGAAATGCTACCAGCAAACATTTTGTGCACTAGACTTATATTTCTTGTTGATGCGTGCAGAACACGAAAACAATAATATATCTATACCTGAGGAGTTATTTTTTAATGAGCCAAATCCAGAACCATAAAGTAAGTCGAATTAAAATGTAATAGCAAGCAAACACAAAAATATTTCCTTCGGAAAAAACACTAATAACGCACGCGGGCCCGCAACGCTTTGAGAGCCTACACGTAAATCGAATTTCAAGCAAAAAATGACCCAGATCAAACATATTTACAGATAAAAAACGCCATATCCACAGCTGAGCCCTTTTTTATCAGCTTGAGCCTCATTGCTCTGAATGTTTACTGCGTGGTTTAATTTGTTTCCTTTCAGAGCTACTTTACGATTCACTACGTCGCGTATGAAGATATCGGCGAAAGATCTGAACTCAGAAGACGACAGTGAAGAAGGGATCATTAGCTTCGTGGTCGAGGAAGCAAGGATGCATCTCTGCAGCATTGAACCTTATAGCTCAGCTCCTTGGTATTCGCCTCTCAAATTCCATATTACTGGCCCAATTTTAACACAGACAGAACATTACTGGAGTAGTAATTATTGAGTCGTTTTGTGTCCTGTCTGCTTCTACAATTTTGCTAAAAATAATGAATTGAGTACAGTTTAGAGGAGTATATTGAATTTTATACTTCATACATTATTACCAGTTGACTTTTCTGCTGCTGAAGGGGGAACATAAGAAAAAAAATGCGGTCAAGCCTGCGCTTGTGACATATGCTTTCTGTTCACATTTGCTTGCCTGTGTTGATGAAGCACCGCAGTTCCTTTAATTGCACACAATGAATGTTCGTTGTCTATTTCTGCTAAAATGGGCGTAATTATTTTATGCTGTATTTTCGGAAACAGAGCTCGAAAGAATACTCTAGAGGGAAAGTTTTCAAATAAAATTAAGCCAGCGCTAGAGAATGACAACAAAACTAGCTATATCCAATGTTTGCAGCAGTTGTTCAAATTACTTGCATAGTTTTTCAGTGCACGGCGGGGATGAGTTGCTGTAACTTACATGAAAAGCATAACCTGCTCCTGAGCAATGGGGTTGCTCTTTAGGTGGATTTGGCTCATTGAAAAAATATATATATATATATATATATATATGACACCCTCTCATATCACGCGTAATGCTCTCCTGCCGCCAACAAAGGAAGTGACAGTAGAGTTTCCAGGTGCTCTGCACTCTAAAATCAGACAGGTTAGTCAATTTTAGAAGCGTGGATATAAGCTTGTCACTGTTATGTAACAGGCGAAGAGAGCGAAAGACCGGTTTATCTACGTAAGGAAGATGAATAATCGTGCAGATTTCATGACAGCACGCATGAACACTCGACTGCAAGAAGCGCAATATTCTAGACGAATATATACATTTCGAATAAGACTGACATCTCCTCCTTGTTAAAAGCTAACCCCCTACCCTTCCTTCTCATCCCTTCTCTCTCTCTCTATTCCAAATACACAGATATGAATGTTTTTTTCACATCACTGGTACCAAATTGTGATACATTGAATAGTGCAACCGTAATTTTACAGCACCAGTTTGGTACTCTTGAACACATTTTGTAGATTCGTTCTCAATGTACACCTGAACTAAACGTCTACTTTAGTCAACAAAATATTAGGAAAAATTTGTCTTAAGTCTATAAGAAAATTACCTGCATACCTGCGCCGTGCTTGAACATGAAATATAAGGATCCGTCGTTCAGGTCACAAATGGTAGAAAGAAAAAGTGACCCCGCGAATATTGGGCACACCATCATTCGCTTCCTTTTAGTACATTTTTAATGTCACACTAACCTGCATACGTATAGTCAGATCCTGGAAATGTGCTTTATCGTGAGGCACGCAGTTAAGCAGGCACTGAATTCTTATACATTTATACTAAGTGCGTGCTCATGAGGTTACACGAGGCACAGCTGCCACTTATAAGCGATGTGTCATTCCTCTCGTCTTCTACAGTCATAAGCCGCTCGTGTGGTGACGTCACGTACCATTGAGCTCGGCGACGTACGCAAGGCCCAGTATGCCACCGGGAAAAAGCCGATTCGTCCACAGGTACGAGACGCAGAAGTTGTCATGGTTGCGCTTGGAGTGCTCGACTAGCGTGTGTGACGCGTCCAGCGTGTCGCTGCAGTATGGGTTCGAATGGCGCTTCGCCCCCTCGCACGAGCTCGAGTCGTTGATCTGTCAAGAGGAGCGCGAGGGGCATCATTGCATGCAGCCACGCCACGCTTTGGTTCAAACATGTGTGGCGGTACAAAACGGTTCAAAAGATCTTTCGCATCATTGCACTCCTACCATTCTTTGACCGGCTATGCCAAGTGAAAGGTTGAAATTAAAAAAAAAAGATATTGAAGAAGCCGGCGTATATGGGCAGTCTAATGGAGATAAAAATGGAAACCAGGGATTGCCATGACCGACTTTTTCAGGAATTACGCTATGATGACGTCGAGGGAGATCTGGGGCTGCAAATATAACAGGAGGAGCAATTGCGTGCTCGAAAGTCAGGGTGACTTGGTATACTTCTCCACAAGGCACTTTCGTACCACCAGGAAGGAAAATCGATAATTTACAAGGACAGAAAATCTTGTTATGTGTCGGCAGTACGAGAGTATCAGCGCCTGTTGATGCCTTACCTTGAACTGGCGTCACTTCCGGTCCAGTGACGCCATGTCGTGTGTTGTGACGTCACTTCTCTTCCGCCAATCAGCCAATGCGAATGTTTCAATCTGGTGATGTCACTTCACTCCACCTAATTAGCGAATTAATCTCCGACTACACATTTTGTTCCAGATACTGCCTACAGATGATGCTATAGCAGTAAAAACAAACCAGGGAAATGCCAAGAAGCAAATACACGCCACTCCGCGTCACAATTAACGCAATGAGTTTTGATTGCAGTGCCGAGAAAAATTATGCTGACACTAAGTATTTAATTTAATTTTGCCGGTCTGCAAGGAAACCAGCTTTCGCGGATGAAAATCTTCACCAAAGTGAAGGAGGACCAAGCTGTCGGATTTAAATTGCGAAAAAAAACGGCGGTAAAATTGCCAGTTCCTTTGAGCGACCATAAATCTGAACGAAAAAAAAATGTTTCTTTTTAGTTAAGAAACCTAAGCTTGTTAGGAACTCTGTCGTTAGCTCTATTTTACTATTTCATTATATTTAGCACACTACGTTTCGCAGCACTGACACAGACAATTTCAGTTCGCGGCTTCTTTCATAGAGTTATTGCTATTGGTTTTCTCCTTCCCGTGAAATGTGGCTCTGTGGGATACGCCGCTAATTTCCATTTTCGCTTTTGACAGTGCCACACGATTATTCAGAAATGCCACTAGAGTGTCAATGAAGAAAGTTCAAGCACGAGCAAAAAAAGAACCGCACGGGAAGAAAAACTGTGCCGAGCTTCTAGGGAGGTGCGTCTGAGAACTGCTGTGAGGCCGCAGGGAAACAAAGCAGTGCCCGTCGATAAAATTCGAGGAGACACTTAAGGTCTGTCTTAAGAGTATTGGGCGATAGCCTTAAAGGGTTAATGCCCATATATGCAGAATTGGTCACTGCCTATATAAGCATTCATAGACCCCTGCATTCACAGCAGGTACTGCAGGTGATGACAGGTACTTCCACCAGTGGCGCTTGTGTGACCCAGGCTGCTCTTCCCGTGTAACCCTCGCGACCTGCCGCGGTGCACAGTTTCCTCATAATCCGGTGGGCAAGTTGTGATGAAGCCAAGAAGGTACGCGACCTAGGTGGCACACATGGTTCCTAGGTTGCTTCTCCGGCGATTTTGTAGCGAGAGCTTCATTACACCAGATGCTTCACGATGTCAGCGTGGCTGCGCGCTGAGCCGTGGCACCACCGCTCCGCCAGCTGTGCGCATGGGCGAAGTGACTATTGGCCATTCATAATGGGCCTTCGCATACAGCACACCTCACAAACAATTTGTCTTGTTTGGCACAAGAAATGTCTGTACCATCAGGAAGAGAGCATAACGCGTACCTTATTTAAACTATTTTATTCAGCCTAGCTGAAATTGCGAGGCACTAAAGGATCCATTATTTTATAGCAGTTGCTGCATACTCAAGGCCCTTGGTTCCTTAAGCTGTGTCAGTTTCTGCGTCTGTACCTGAAGACGCTGCACGATGAAGGAGATGTCAGTGATGCCGTTGAAGTTTGTGCCACCGAAGATGTCCGAGACGGAGGCGACATGTGTGGCCACCATGTTCGTGATGGCCGCCTGCACTTTCGTCATCTCGCCGCCCATGTCTGACGCCACCATCTGCAGTGGCGTAGACAGTAATGTTCGCGATGGACACGATTATAATGTTTCGCCCAGCTGTTTGCGACTCTACTTCAATAATTTTATCCAATCCTCACCAGTTCGAGTTAATATTTTCCAATATATCGCAATGTCGTCTTTATGGCTTCCTTTTCTTTGTCGTACACTTATTTGATTCGCCACGCCGTAACAAAGCTCGCTCCCTTACTCCTGCCGCGTAAGAAGGCAAGTAAATTCTTACATAAAAATACTTTCGCGCAGGGCGCAGTGTTGAAGTAAACGTGGTGAGCACAGCATTCACACCTCAAATCAAGCAGGGCGTCCGAACATACAGGCGCAGTCATCGGTTCAGAAGCCATTACTTGCGTGCAAGAAAGACTTTAGCCGATGTCTATTAGGAAACGTTGGCGTGAAACGCAATATTTGGGACGAAGTTTTGCCGCGTGTGATATTTTTTTGGCTAAACACGAGTTCAAAGAGAGCATAGAAGCAAGTTCGTTTACTTGTTTGGTTGGCATGGCCGCGAAACAGCTCCGACGTGAGATGCCATGTTGGCGAAGGTTAGGGGCGACAAATTTGGCGCGCCATATAGTTACTTCCCTGCGTTAAAGAACTCTGGCAACTTGCCCGCTACTTACAAGGGTGCCGCAGCAAGTGGACCCTACTCGGTACACCTCACTTCATGATAGAGAACAGTGGTCTCGAAACAAATTGTAGATCTGGATGTCCATACCCTCACACACACACAAACCGAGAAACTGTCTCACCTTCTACTTGGGTACAAGCAAAACCTCAGAAAGTCGCTAATATACGGACTACAAAAAGTCATTATCGACGGACGAAACTTCAGCCATCCAGCATTCGCCACATAGCGGTTAGTGGAGCGGGTCACTATGTGCAAGGACTTGTGCTCAGATCGCAGTTATTGCACCTTATATGACAAATCACTACTGGCGTCTTCGACTGGCCGCTTTCGAGCGCTCTTGAGCGCTCAGAACAGGTGCTACGCGTTCAGCTGGTCAATACTCAGACATTTTTATACACCAGGTGTTTATGGGAAGCCGGCCCCTAAGTTTTAAAGGGTTTGTCAAGTAAGAAGCAGCTTTCTGCGGCATACTAATACTATTGTTGGCGGACGTCAAAAAACGGTTAGAATTTAGTGAAACTCTTTAGTAGTTAACAATATTCGCCTGTGTTTTGACGTTCCTTGACTGATAGGCACCTGAGTGCAATTAGCGACTTATAAACGGGCGTTAGTATTAGCCGTATGAGTTTTTCAATTTTCGAATACGTGATTACTCTCGCCGCTTTTCGAGCCATTTCTCCCACCATTCGAAAACCGTGAGCTGGCTGGAAGCACAAAGAGACATCCATGAAATCGCGACGCTCCTTGACCCAAGCTCCACGTGACATTCTCCGCCCCTCCGGGTCTGGAGCAGAGAAGTGGCGAGGAGCGGAGGGCACCAAAGCAAGGGTGTGGCAGAGATCGTCGCGTGGGATGTGCGTCTTGGAGAAACGCGCTTGACTGACATCACACTGCGCCCTCCTGCAGGCGCACCGTTCGAATGGCGCGAAAAATGGCCCAAATTAGTTGGGTCACGGCGGCGAGGGTGATCGCGTTTTCAAAATTCTGAGAACTGCTATGGCTATTACTAATGGGCAACTACAGGTCGCTCATCGCAATCAGGCGCCAATCGGAAATACTTAAAATAAGTCGATTGTTTTTGACGCCAGCCAACCCCGGTATAACTTTACCGCAGAAAGATGTTCTTTACCTGAAAAACCCTATTTAGAAAAAAATTGGTGGCACGTTCCTCTAAAGCACCTTGTATATACGGCGGGTTCTTCTGGAGCGTGTGCCTCAAGCGTGGATCACTCAGAACGAACGGGCGAGATAACTGCATGCAGGCGATGCGCAATTGCGCTGCTGCCAGATTGCGGGCGGCAAAGTGCCGACTCAACTTTGTGGCAGTATTTTGACATTGTTGTACTTAAGCTGCGCCCTAGCTTGAAGGGAACGACGTTCGTATGAACTTTAGTCTCGGAATCGTTCTTCGCGGTGCGTTGCAGCAGCGTTCAGCGCACAAACGTTGATGACTGCACAAGCGTCCTTTGTAAGCGCGGAATAGGCTTAGCAGGAGGCGCGCAGAGCTTTGTATTGTATTTTCGAATACAGTTTGGATCATGCATCTTTGCGCCTCCACTTTTGCGTGGTGCGAATACAGCGCACGTGTCTATTAATGCATGCTGTGCGAAAAAATATACTTGGCTAAGGCAAAAGGGAAATTTTACGCTGTTCATTGTTATCAACAATATCTACTGGCGAATTTATTGAGCTGTGGCATTGATGGCCACGTTGACCAAGCTCGAATTTCAAGCTGTAGGTTGTTTAGCTTCTGTTTCCGCCATGTGTTCGTTCTGACAGCACCTCAAAAATTACCATTTGTTTCTGGGAAGTTTTTCAAAAATAGGCATTTTATGGTAAAACATGGCTTTTGCGGAATAGGATTACCAGTATTGGCGAACACAAGAAAATGAGTGAGGCTTTTTAGGTAGTAAACTAGTTACCTAATTTTAAATAATTATCTTTTTAGCTATTAGATTTATGCGCCTAGTTGGAACCAGGGCTTTGTAGCCGATCTTTAGTGATAGCCATATCAGCTTTTCGAATTTCCAAACGAGATTATCCTCGGTTCAGTGGTTGGACAAAATATGGCTACATTGTGCCAAAATACATGCGCTTTCGAAAAGCATGCAGGCAGTGCAATCTCTCGAGTACACGTAACTAGTCGAAAAAGCCATATTTTGTCGAGCTGCAGCGCCAAGGTTAATCGCGTTTTCTAAATTATAAAAACTGATATGGCTATAACTAACGGCCGGCCACAAATCTCTCATTGCAACTAGGCGCCTAACCCTAGTAGTTAAAAAGTTACCTATTGAAAATTAGTTAACCAGCTTACTTTATCAATCTGTTTTCTAGTGTCCACCAGCACTGGCAAAACTATGCCCCAAAGCCATATTTTCATCTCAAAAAGCCTACTTCTGAAAAAAAAAACCTAGTAGACTTCTCCAAAACACCTGGTATTAGCCTGGGTGGTGCCTCCTACGACTCGTATTTAGAGCCCACTCGCGATAGTGTCAAATACAGCTTAAGTTTTTTATAAAACAGCTTCATTGGTTCAACATAGCTTCTTTGTTTAGTAGCAGGTATTGTTTTGACACCAATGATATCAATATGTCGACTACATTTGGTGCTCTACACAAAAGCAAGAAGGATGAACAAAAAATTTTCAGATGGATAGTCAGGGCGGGTAGTTATTCCTTCAGGACCCTACCGTGAAACTTCAGAAGCTTAAAAGACGGAAATCTGGGGGCCGCAAATTGTTTCCTTTCATTACGAGTTTCTTTGTTTTAACCTTGCCTCTAGTCGCTGATTCCCGCGGGCGTCAGGTGGCAGGCGACAGAAATGGCAAAAAACTTACCAAAAAAAAAATTGGAGAGGACACCTAAGCTTCGATTTAATGGTGTGACGCGATGGCTATCTGGTTGTTGACAGTATGCAGTACGGGCCTTTCTCTGTTTAACATTCGTAGATCACTGGCAGCCCTAATACCACTTCTGGTGCAGTGGTTTTCCGGTTATGGGATGCGCCACTGTCATGGCGCATGCCTGGTGCTGCCAGCGGTGGGACTTATGGGAACGATGTTCCTCTTCCCAAGAAACCTGACGCGAGCAATAATTTTTTAATTTAACCGCCACGTGCCAGCATGCCCAGTACGCACACAATCCGGTTTGCATGTGATGACGCCACACCGGCTTTTCTTCGGCACGGGTTCCTTAATGATATCGCGTTAAAATTAGACTCGCGACGCACTGTGCCGACAGAATTGCAGTTTCTCGCTCGCACGATGCTGTGGAAGCCCATAGCGCTCTTTGTCTTGTCCCCGGTAATCCCTTTTTGAACACACCAAGGTCGCGGTACCCTTCGTCAAACTGCATTATACCTTTCGTTCAGATAGTCGTACTACGCTGAAGCATACAGACGATGCCGAATCGTTTCAAGGCGAGAAGGCGGCCAACAATGCCTGTTCCGAATTGGAGACAAACAGAAACATATCCTGGCACAGCCATGCTGACACCATGTTTGGAGCTGATCACCTGTCCGGGCTGGTACTTTTCGTCGTCGTTCGATGATCGACGCTGTCATGCGTTCTTCGCGAAGAAAAGCAAACTAGCTTTTTGGTAGCCAGCTAGTGTACAGAAAGGGAAAAAGAGAGCTTGATGCGCAGGATGCGCAGGATGCAAGATGCGCAGGATGCAAGTGGCCGGAGATGCAGCGGGCGGAATACATAATAAGAGACTGCGCGCTGAAACATTTTTGCTGCGCAAGGAGAATGCTTGTACTATGTATTGAACCCTCCGATATGAAAGGAAACAAGTTTGAGCATTCAAGTTATTACTCCATTTTGTTTGCGACAGACATGCACTGTATTGTTTTTATCTAGTTTTCTTATCGTTTGAGATCCAAGAGTCACTTATCTTTAGTAAATAAATAGCTGCAAAATGCACCTTTTTTTGAGAAAATTGGTTGTAACTTTGATAATACAGTGACTTGTGCCATTTTCGCCTCTACTTCTGCAACGCGGAACAGTCAGAGTGCTTTATGACGATTAACCTTTAGCCAATCGATGCTAGTTTTGTCTGGGCGTATTATGTTATAACGTTATTTTACCTTCGACATTCTTTCCAACAGCTTTGTATAATAAGACTTGAGCGGAATTTTGGAATCCCTCACCTCGTAGAAAGTGTGGTCGATATCGATCTCCATATTGCACACTCGCTGCACGTTCTTCGGCTGCACATCTTCTCCTGGGTCTCCGGCACCGGCACGACGATGTGGCAGCTGGCCGGGAGAGGGTGTCGCACTCGAATGCGCAGGGTCGCTGGCGTTGGTAATGCCTGCCTCCAGCGCCTCGGCATCCATCAGGGAGCGCCGCTGGCGCGTGCGCGTCCTGGGCTGAATGAGTTTCGGTACGGGATGGTTAAGCGCAAATAAGTAAGTTATTCTTTTTGTCACACGTTAAATAATACCGCTCAGACGAAATTTAACCGCAGCCCACGACAGTGGCGCTTATCCGAGGCCTTCTCTCTGGAGGTTCAGAATCTTGGAGTTAAATTACCCACTGTTTACTTCGCCACCTAAACTTCGGCTAATTGGCAAATGTCACCACTCTTTGCCACACTGAAAGAGATGGCACAAAGGGAATCAAATTCCGCACAAATGGAGCCCGAGCTTTTTTTATTCTTACTGAACATCGGTACAAAACCTTCCAAGACGCTAACAGCTTCAGCCGTGTGGTCAGCGGTACTTTGCAGAACCGCTTCGAGACAGACACCTGCACTAAGAGCGACTACTCTCCACGTGACCAGCAAAGCGGCTCCGGGCCACGGAGGCACTCATAGTTTAAGGAGAATATTTGTAAATAAAGATTGATAATGCTGTTTTTTGAAATGCCTTTTTGTTTTAGCTGCGACACGTGAGGCACACATACACGCAAAGCTGGACAGTGGCAGCTGCATTCGTGCCATGCTGGCATTCGCGCTCCTAGAGTCCGACAGTGTAACAAAGTGTAACGCACGGATATAATTCCCCAAGATTGTCATTGGCGATGTATTCGTCATGAAGATCAGTGGCTGGGATTTTTAGAAGATAGAGCAATGCTCCAGCAGCAGCAGTTCATTCACGAAGCCCAGGCAGATCGGCCCGATATTGTAAACGCGTTGGTGATCAGTGGTCATACGGTGGCCCCTTCTTGCCAATGAGTGGCCAATAATTGCGATGCGATCCGAGAACACGTGCATTAATGGCCCGGCTATGCTCTTTATTCGCCAAGAATGGCGTACCCTGGTGAACAACGATCAACGACGGCCAACCAGAAGCAACGCTCTGCCAACATCGCGTACAACTTGGCGCTTCATGGCGAATGTTGTCCGGACAGTTGCGATGGCTAGCCAGAGTGGCATACATCACGGCATAAGTTAGTTGATGTCATGCCTATTTTTATGGCCAGTGAACATCACACATATCTTGGTATGAGTTGTTCAATATTGCCCAGGAAGTTGGGATGGCTTCTCAACTATGTATACGTACCGCAGTGGTGGCCGAGTGGTCCTGGCATCCACCTCGCATGCGGGAGGTGCGGGGTTCGATCCCCAGTGCCGCCGGGTACCCACCGGTGATACAATGGGCACAAGCTTTCCCCTGGTCTGGTGCTCGGGTCATTTAGGGTGAAATGCTTGAGAAATGGGTTTTTGGCCTCACCTTGAGTAATTGAAAAATGCCTTGTGCCATGGGGCTCTTTGCCCTTATGACCTTGTGCCATAAAAAATTCATAATCAAGAATCAACTATGTATACAAACAGTGCTTCGCTTCCCAATATTGACCTGCTGGTTGCGATGTGTAGCCAGCGTAGCACACATCGTAGGATTCGTTGGTCAATATTGTCCCACCAGTAACGATCGCTTATAAGAAATGTGTGTATCCTGGCATATGTTGTTCAACATTGTCCTGTCTGTTGCGATCGGCCGCCAAAATTGCATACATCCCCGTATATCTTGGTTAATATTCTCCCACCATGCAATTTTGATGGCTCGTCGACATTGATCATGGCATTCCTTAGCCTCTACGTGTGATATCGCACGAGCCAAGTATTGTAATAGTCTACTTCATAATCCGTGCAAACAAGGTTTTGCTCAGGCCGCAGTTCCCAAAAAAAAAGAGCTGAAAATGCACTTTTGAGTTTGGTCGATATAGCGGTGAGAGCCATATGCGCAGTGCGAGCGCCGAGCGCGGCCGAGCGCTTTGGCATGTGTGTGCTAACCGGTCGCGTTATGCGTATGTACTGGGGTGCTTGATTAGGAACTTTTTTAGCGCGTGCGCACTTCGTTCCTAAGACGCTCAGTTTTGCGTCATCGGTGCCGGAGGCGGGCGCACCACCATCCGCAAAACCAAATCTTCCATTATGTCTCTCTTGATCGCCGTACTCTGGGTTAACTGATTTTAACTGAGCCAATTTTTTCCGGTATTCGACCAGTTCCGGGCCATTATCGGCGTGCTGCTTGGGAGAGGGTCCCCTGCGTCCTTCATTGCAGCAGTCGAAGCAACGGTGCGCATGCGAGCGCGTACTGTTTCTGCGGGCCTCCGCGTTCTACCGCAATTTGTGGTGTTTGTATAGCGGTGGCGGTGGTACGGTGCGGTAAAACATCGTACTTGAGGTTTACCGTAAGGTTCCATAGAACGAAAATAAGGAAGAAGAGACAAGCGCTAAACTTTCACTGAACGCTTTATTTTTGCTCCCATTATTTATAAAGGTACAAACCAAGTGGCACAGGGCACCACATGAAGGGTTAAGATCTTTGCAGTGTGAAAACAGACATTTCGATCCCCACTAACCACTAGCCCGAATCGTCACTCTTCTGGGTTTAATGTCCGAAGACTGCCCAAGGGCTAGGATCTCAGCTGCAGTGGAGGGCTGCGGATTAATTTCGACCACGAGTTGTCCGCTGTAAGCCAACTACTCTGACAGCACCGCTATATCTAAACAAAACAATCTTCTAATCTATTAGGGCACATAAAACTGCATGTGAAAAAAACAACTGAGAATGTTCGTGACAACAGCATCGGACTTTACGCTCTTGCGTCCGCCTCTGGCATAGGCCAGAGTTCGGCGTCGACTTGGTGCCTAATAGCGTACTCAGCTTCTGTAGCATGCCCTCGCACACTAGCCGCGTGGGAAATGCGAAACTCAGGATTCTCGCGGACTTTACACTTGCGCTTTCGATCTCAAGCTTGCCGGGGCCAGATCACCCGAGCACAAGTTCCGGCTCATAAACTGGGACTTATTCGGCCGCAGACGGGACCAGGAGCAATGCGACAGTCAACCGCTGCTACCACATCAGCCGACGCGAAAAGCAAGGCCGACAGTAGTACGGCTAACTGTCTATTACGCAAATAAATAAATTATACTCTTTAGCACACGTTAAGGAATCACCCTTAGTCAAAATTTATCCGGGGCCCACTATAACTCTAATGCAGTGGAATCTGTCTGTCAGAATGGTTGCATAAGCTACAAGGAGACCTCCGGCATTGTTCTTGCAACGGCGAAAGCACCAGAAACAGGCAATCACCTGCTTCACCTCTGGGAGGCGCGGCGCAGCCTGGTAAAACACTTGACAAGCCAGAAACAAAACCGCAAGCTGAAACAGCGCCACACGTGCCACACGCCTATTATATTCTGGTAGCTTCTTTTGGAATCACATGATGATTATAGTAATTTTTTATGGCGCAAGGCAATCTGCCGCGAAAGAGCGCCATCGAACAAGGTATTTTCGTGTGCTCAAGGTGCGTTCAAAGACCCACTTCCCAAGCATGTCACCCTGTTAAAGCCGAGCACGAGGTCAGTGGAAGTTTGTATCCATTGTATCGCCGGTGGGTACCCGGCGGCACTGGGGATCGAGCCCCGCACCTCCCGTGTGCGAGGCGGATGCTCAACCACTAGGCCACCGCTACGGTCCTTTTGGGATCACAAATAAACTCCAACTTCAACCCATTCAGCCGTAATGAAATGCAACGCTTAAACGCTCTCTTCGAATAGCTGATGAAAACGGCGATATGAGCTCGCGCACATATCTAAACGCTGCGCCCGCTCCAGCTAGGCATTCACAATTCAGTCGAATAACTAACCGAAGCACAGCGCGCCGGCCAGCTTGTCTGGCTGCGAAAAACGCACACAAGCGCAGCCCTCCTCAACCACCTTGTGTGTCCAGCATTCCACTACCCTCCGCCACCCGACCCAGTGCCTATGACCGCCACGGTCCGTGCGAAGATACAGGTGGCACCAATTCCGCGGAACATGCACCCCGATCATCACAGAGGCGGAAGATGGGACAGAGTGCAAGCGCTGACGCGCTGTCTCGGAAGCGACCCGCCCACGCTTTACAAGTGTACTGATGCTTGCCAGATACTCCGACAAACCGGCCATGTGCACGATGGTGACGAACACGGATGGTCACGCACAAGCAGCCGCATCCATCGCTTGACTTAACCGGTCAGCCGAAGAGGAAGCCACGGCCTTTTCTATACTAAAAGCCACATCATGCCCACAAGAAGATGCGAGCACAATACACGTCGTTGCCGAGTCAGGGGCAGCCAATTGGGCGTAAGCATCCTGACTGTCCAATCCCAATGCACATCATACACTGCAGAATATCCGTGATCCCAGTTAACTCCCCATTGTACGCATTGCCTGGGCTCCAGGACACCCGTGTTTTCCTGGCACCGAGCGTGCTCAAGCGCTCGTCTGAAAACTTAAAGGCCAGCCATCAGGCGACGGGCGGTGACACCTCAACGACGCACTACCGGCAAAGCCACTAACATTCTCAAATACTGGAGATTCCAAAGAAGAACGCGTCCACCGCCCCACCCACTCCTATGAAAGGGTGTTCAAAGCAGCGTATGCCTTGTCCTATACGGTGCGCAACGAAATTTTAGCTATAAATATTCGAAACGCCACCCACAAGAATCTTGCACCTTTAGTAGGAGTACCGATTTTCACACATCGCCATTGCCTGCAGTCAGCCGGAATATTCACTGCTTAAATGACACCATTAGTCATCAATGACTCCAAGGCAATGTGCATGGAATGATGGAGGCACAAGAACTATCGAACCACTTTTTTTCCGGTCTCCTGTATCATATCCTTGACAGAGAACGCCTTAGCCTACACAGATTTAAATACAATAACCCCGAAACAGACCAAAGTGTTTATTCCTGTCATCCCGAACGTAATCCGCAATAGAAAACGCTGTTCTTGCAAACAAAACATTCTTTCATATCGAGATTTTCCGCCTCCAGAGCACATCGTCCAGGGGCATGGACACGATGTAACATGTCATAGGCCCTGCCGGTGCTGTTTATGCAGTTGTTTACTAGACAGCTGAGGCCCCGCAGCAGGATAGAGGACGAACGAACAGAATACTGTATCTGCTGCCGAGACAATTTATAAAAATACTATGTTGAAGAGGATTATAACTGTTAACCAGATATCCAAAACTGGTAAACTAGGAGAACAAAGAACTCCGCCAAAGAAGGTTCAAGAAGTGTCTTGGTTTCGAGTCACAAACTAAAGCTGAGCTCTATTCTGGGGTGGATCTGAAACCTTTGTGTCGTGGCAAAATCTGTCACTGTTTCTTTTAGGGGTGACTACGGCAATACGACCAAGTTGATATGTCTACTAAGCACAGATCATCTTTTCATCGTTCACTCGAAAATGAAGATAGTCTCTTTTTTCTGTTGCGCTTAATTATACTGCGACGTATAAATTATCAATAAAATTCTCAGCATATGCTGCAATAGACGCCGCAGTGGTTATGCCAAGAAGGCACTGTGCTACAGAAGCGAAACCTCTAATTTTGTACTATTTGGAGCCGATCCCTTGATGTTTCATCAAGCATTTCTCTTTCAGGACAAAATCCCTCATAGTGAATCGAAGGATACGAAGTGTTATTCTTGTCTAAAATCAGCAGTTTGCTTGGGTGAGAATGAGTTAGTTTAGTAGCCGGCACTCAAAAGCACATGTTCATACGCGCATTTAGCGTCATGTACCGGCGTACGGCAAAGGGTCCGAGCAGTGACTTGGGATTGAGTTTCAAGCGGAATAGTGGCGGCAGCCACGTATGACCGGTTGTCGCTTATCGCGGCAAAGTACAGCGCGAAGGATTGCTGGCAATAACGCAAGAAGTAATTTGTCACTAACTATTTTTTTCCTCGACAGCAAGCCGGTTTTCATACACGTCCAGAGGTTGCTAGGCGAGCAGCAGCAGCAGCGGCCACAAAAGTAGTGTCGCTATATCAAGCTCATATGTTTTCTTCGTTGCGAATTAGTATTCATACTGATTTTAAATCAAATAATAAAAATAAATGTAAAACGACAGACGCCTTCGGACAGCTAATTGGTTGCCGGCGGACACAAAAAGGCGAATGTTTAGAGATAGGAAAGAGAAAAAAGACAGAAGTAAGGGCAAGACGAGGTACTGGGGAGTAAATTTACACCTATGTACAATGACCACATGCACTCGATACTCGTATATAAAGCAAAATACAAAAATTTCTCGCGTACGTGAGTACCCTCACACTTGCGCTCCCTGTGCGAGGGAGTTTTATATGGAAGTAATTTGCAGTGAATAGACATAGTCTGTTAAGGGAAGGCGTCAGCTATAGCCGTAGTTCTGCCTAGAGAAGGTAGCTGTTCTTCTATGCATCCTCCAAAAGCGTCTCTTCTCGCTGTTGGGAGTACACGAGGGTCGCACAAATCACGAGGTAACCGAGAGCAATGCGGAAGGGAAGGGCAGACCATACTGTGGCCGGTGTCCGCACGCGTCGTCGGCGCATCTGTTCGAGGCCGCATCCAGCGCCGTCGAAGCTCACGTCTTGCGCTGCGTAGATGACCGAGTGGAAGGGCGCCAACAGGTAGCTGGCGGCGCGCTCCACGTAAAAGTCTTGGTCGCCGTCAGGGGACAGCGAAATGCGGCCGGTGAACACGCCGTCCAGCACGGCACCCACCACGCGGCTGCCTGGAGATCCTGATTAGAAGACGGTGGCATTCACACTGCCGGCCCAGATAGGCAAAGTGTGGATAAAAGTAAGCTATTATACAAGTACATTGGTATACTACTATAAGCGCTACTGCCAGAATATTACGACTTGTCACACTCTCTCAACAGAAAGAAAGTCTTGAGCATATGCTTAGATCAGGCTGCCGCGAGATGTTTATATTTTTATGCGCTGTGCACCACCGCAGCTTCTTTCCGCGAATTGGTAAAGTATCCTCAAGTATTAGAGCAGCTGCTGCGGTGGCGCACTGCCCTCTCCATGGAAGACCAGCTCACATGACCTGCTGTTTGCTTACAGTATATTTATCTGCACAACTACGGTGGAAAAAATCTTTCCGCCTGTCATAGTCCCTCATAGTATTGCCTGTGCTTATGCCGCACAAAACATGAATAAAATACAGAGCCAGTGGTTTGCCACATGTTTGAAGCGAGAATGAAGGCTACTGAAGATATTTTTTTGCGAAATGCTTCCTAAAGTTTTGCAATTCATTCTCAACTTTACCTAATTTACCCACTTTATCTTTGACCAACGCTCCAAAATTCGAGCATTGTCCAACGGCGTGCACAGTTAAAGCGCAGCAACTGCGACAGTTAGTTCTACAGTTCCTAACATAGCACGTCCATGACATGCTCTGAGAAGAGCAGTGGAAACATGTCTAGAACGGCGGACTAGGTCAAATCAATTTTCTTCTCTCGTAATTAGCTACAATTATTCCAGCCCTGCCCCCCCACGAAACGGCGTTTTCGTTTGAAAAATATTAAGCCCGTGAACATATGCCGCTCTCGGGCGCTCTCCTCCGGCAATATTTTCTTTCATTTTGCACCCGTGGTTGTTCTAACATAACATCAGTTCTACTTTTTGCGCATGAACTGACCAGCTGTTGTTAATTTTCTATCATTCAATTAAGTACAGCACTTTCATTTCGCTTGTGCTCTGTAATATACATTGTTTCCTTTCTGTTTCGTGACGTCTTATAGGCTATGTTGGTTTTGTATCATCGGTCTGTGAGCTGTTATCATTGCTAATCATTCCTCATTTCATATTTTCACGCATTGAGGAGTGCAATGAGCAGTTTGCAACAAAAGTTCATTGCTTAATTGGTTGAAGACTTACGAAATTTCCACTCTTGATTCGACTCCTGGTCTAGTAAGAGCTGCTTAGAAATGGTTGCCGCATACCTGCTGCAACGAGCACTACATAAATCTCGATTGGTGTAGAACACACCTGCCACATGGCCTGAGTAGATGTGGTCGAGGGTGGGCCGGATACGCCCTCGGCTCGTCACCATGGAGAAATCCTCGGAGAAAGCGGATCGGTCCTGCACCAACTGCAGCCGGAATTCCCTGGGCGCCGCAACGAGGAAGTTGCCATAAAAGTTAAAAAAAGAATGAGGCACAATATCACGAACCCTACGCGAGCTCTGCTCCTTGGTGTAAAAAAAAAGTCGACAGCAGCGTTCCTTGAGACAGAATAACGCGCGCAGACTGTACGAAAGAAGTATTCAACAAGAGCTATTTCAGAAATGATTTGGAAAGAACGCAAACATGCTAGGCATAATGTGCATAAGTGAACTGGCGCGAAAAAACAAGGGCAATACAGCAGTCCACTACCGATTTAGTTTACTGTGTGGGAAAATAGCACTTCTTAACACACAGTTAGAAGACGAGATTAGGTTTCTGAAGAGGTCGATGTCCACATTTTATTCTATGGTTTGGTATCGCTTTGCTTGGTTTTGGTTTAAGAAGTTTAAAGTCCCAAAACGGCTAAGACTATGAGGGCTCCAGATAATTTAGACGACAAGAAGTTCTTAAACATGCCCTGACATCGCACAATACAAAGACCTGTAGCATTTCGCCACGGTCGAAATGCGACCGCCGCGGAATGGAACCCGGGTCTTTCCGGTTAGCAGCCCAGCCACCGCGGCGACATAGTCTAATCTCTGCTTGTTTGTTTCTTTGGCAGGTGTATCTTATGCTCTAGTCACCCCTTACTCCATTTGCTTGTGTGTTTACCATGAGTGGTAAAAAGTGTCGTTCTCCGAAACCGTATTGTATGAGTTGTCGTCATTATCTCCCGCCACTTAACTTTTATGCATATTATGTCTCCATACAGCCAACTCGCTCAAACAAAAGTCTTGCTTGAACCAACATTCCAATCTTGGTTACCGAAAAAACGAAGAAAAATCATAAAAGCGAGGCAATAGAGGCGACGAGTCGTCCTTTATTTTTTGGTATATTACCGATACACAAATTTGGAAAACGCGATCAGAATGTGGACGTGCATGTATCATGCGGATTTCGGTAGGGGGGAGAGCGGCTTTATGGTAATGTGCACCGTCGGATACAGGGTCCCTATCCCTTATCGTCATCGACACATGTGGTGCAAAGATGTCATGTAGAGCAATTTCGGAAAAAAATTCAAAATTTAGAAAATTGTGAGATACTTTTACGGTGATATATAAGGTAATGCTCCACTCTTCTGATATGCAGAAAAATCTTTCTTTTAAAGTGTTTCCATTGGTCGCATAGAACAAATAAGACTCCCATAGAAAACCAATGGGTGATGTGCAGATATGTTGAGCGTTGTAGTGAAATCTAACATTTCATGAAAAATCGCGTTCATAAATGGTTTCTCCTTCAAAAATGTTTTTACCCAGAATTTCTTGGTATCAAATGATGGCTGACAGACATCACATCGTTACAGCGACGGGACGGTGCGCATAGCAGTGTCTTGACAAAGGATGATAAATGACTTGTAGGCCATCCCAGGAGATACGGTGCTTTTGGAGAAAAAGCTTCAGTAAGTGCCTAATTAGCAACAGCTTGGTTGTATCGGAAGATAACATCGCTGGCAGCGGTGACGAATTCTTTGAAGGCAACAGGGCGAACAATACATTCGTAACATGAGCACTGCCTCTTTCTTCTGGATATAAGTACTTTCGGCAACAAGACTATCCCCGTTTGCACAGGGGCGAAACTGCGCAGCCGTCTATCATTAGGGGATGTGTTTTTCTTTCGAGCGAGTCCAAATTAGGGTAGCGGGATTTGTGCAGTGATGGGTAGAATGCGGCGAAATGTGGTACTCATGTCTGCATGAAACACTCGTCAATATAAATCTTGTCGATAGATTGCAAGAAGGCTTCGAAGTGTTCCCATCGCGGCAGTTATTTTAGGCCCCGCGATCTGCGGACGCGAGATATGGCCAAGGCGTGCTGCAAGTTCAGAACTTTGCCTTATTGCCTTGTGCGCAATCAAGCACAGGCTTAAGGACATATCCAGGTGTTCCAAATAGGCATGAATAGGTCTTCTCAATTTTTGTTATCACCATCTAAAGTTAATTCATTTTTTTGGACCATGCCTGAATTCCCGTTACTGAATTCATTCTTCAGTCCGTGATGGTGTTTAGTTTCTTCGACTCCGCCTGTGTCCGCTATTGCTCTTCCATACAAGCGAACTTAGATCACCAAGTTAACTATTTTCACTAGAATTTCCGTCTATGTTGGTTGTAGATTTCACAAGAAACCTCATATTGTTACGGTACACAGTCGCGAAACGCAGAGGGCGTTGTTCTGTCGCTGAGTAGTTGCATGACGACGACGAGGACGCTGTAGCTAGTGCTTGAGCGACCTGGTTTTTGGTGAGTCTTCTGTCTGCGGCCTACCATTCCTGCTGCTTAACTAGCCACGTAATATTTAGTGGAGTTGCGGGGTGCGCCACAATCTTCTCGATATCTGCGTGGACGGTGCACCAGTTACAGCTCTGATTGTGGCGCTCAAACTTTCTGTCTTGAGCTTCTCCTTTCGCCGTCGTCTCAAGAAGGTTGCGACACTCGCCGTTTTTTCAGCGGTTCGTGTCGCCGACTGCAGTGCTGCTGCCGTCGTTGGAATGTACACTGCGCGTGTTTGCATTGCCGGTCGTACTACAGGCGTCCCGTTCACTGTGCTCGACCACTGCCCCCACGATGTGATCCTGGCCATCGGCTTTTTAACAACCCACGCGGCGCTAATTGATTGCTCCACTGGTCTTCATTCGGACCTCCCGCTCTGCTCTGAATGCGCCGATTCCAAGCCGCTCCGCTTACGTGCCGCTGAATTTACTCGCCTGCCGCGCGATGCTGCAGTCGCTGTACCAATATCCCAGGTTCCTCCCGTTCCTGATGGTTCCTACGTCACCTACCCAATCAAGGACGTTATTCTTTAGCGAAACGCCATCCATCCACACAGCGGCCTCACAGTCACCGGTAACCACACCTGCTTTCTCATTCTAAACTACATCCTCTCTACTCAAGTTTTACCCTGTGGCATCGCACTCGCTGAACTATTTCGTTTGGCCGAATGCATTTTTTCTGCTCTCCCAGTTGAGCCTCATTCTGGTCTCCATGAACCCAGCTCGTCCGCTTCACGTCCGGACCTCATTTCTGCAATGATCACAGCTGATTTCGCACCTGACCACGCCAGCGCGCTCTCCATCCTGTTAGTTTCCTACAGTGACGTCTTCGATTATTGGAATCATCCTCTCGGCCAAACTACTGTCGTGACCCACCGCATAAATACAGGCGATGAGAGCCTCATACACAGAAGGCCCTATCGTGTCTCCCTTACTGAGCGCCATTTTATCCAGACGGAGGTAGACAAGATGCTGCCGAGTAACATTATGCAGCCTTCTGGAAGTCCGAGGGCGTCCCCTGTGGTGTTGGTCAAAAAGAGAGATGGCGGTTGGCGCTGCTGTGTCGACAACCACCATCTTAATCAAATAACAATGAAAGACGTCTATGCTCTTCGAAGAATTAATGACGCCCTCGGCTGCCTACCCGTTGCCAGCTATATTTGTTTTATTGATATCTGTTCAGGCTACTGGCAAATTGTTGTTGACGAACGGGATCGTGAGAAGACTACCTTTTTTAGCCGCCGATAGCCTGTACAAATTCAAAGTCAGGCCTTTCGGCCTATGCAACTCTCCCGCCACATTCGAGAGCATGATGGACTCGCTCCTGCGTGGGTTCAAATGGACGACGTGCTTGTGCAACCTGGATGACGTTGTCGTTTTCCCGCCAACTTTGGAAAGCCACCTACATCGTTTTTCTACTATCCTTGCCGTTTTCCGCCGCATCGGTCTCCAACGTGCAGCTTCGGCAAGCGCCAAATTAGGGTCCTCGGCCACTTGGTTGATGCTTCTGGTGTCAAGCCTGACCCTGATAAATTTCGTGCCGTTCTCGAATTTCCCACTCCCCGTTTCTCAAGCGATGTGCGCAGTTTCCTCGGGCTCTGCTCGTATTTCCGCCGGTTTATCCCGAACTTCTCCGACACGACCCATCCCCTTATCACGCTCCTGAAGAAAGATGTGCCTTTCTCCTGGGGCCTTGACCAAGCTCACGCCTTCACCGCAATTGTTGCGGCCCTCACTGCTCCACATGTGCAGGCCCATTTTGACCCTTCGGCGCCTACGGAACTTCGCTCCGACGCCAGTGGCCATAGTAAGGCGCCATACTTGCGTAGCGCCAGCACGACCACTATCTTGTCATTGCTTACACCAGCCGCCTGCTATCTCCCTTTGAACGTATTATACCATTACTGACGAGGAGTGCTTTGCACTTGTTGGGGCGTTAACAAAATTCCGCCCTTATTTGTGTGGGAGGCCTTTCTGCGTAGTAACAGACCACCATGCCTTGTCTTGGCTCTCCTCACTTAAAGACCCAACAGGCCGACTGAGTCGCTGGGACTTGCGCTTGCAGGAATACACATTCACTGTTGTCTACAAGTCCGGCAAGTTGCACCAAGACTCTGACTGCTTGGCCCAGAATCCTGTCAACCCTCCTGATTCCCACAGCCATGATACCGACGATTGTGTTTTGTCCGCCTTGGACATTTTACACATCGGCGACGAGCAGTGTCGAGATCCATCTCTGCGCTCCATAATTGACTGCCTCCGTAGCGCCTCGTCCGATCCTGCTCTGGGCCTGTTCGTGCTGCATCACGATACTCTGTACTGTCGCAATATGCACGCGGATGGCGCCGACGTCTTGCTCGTCGTCCCGACGCACCTCCGCTCCACAGTACTTGCCCAGCTTCATGACGCTCGTACTGCAGGGCACCTCGCCGTGTCAAGCACGTACGACAGCGTGCGCCCGCAGTTCTTCTGTCCTGGTATTTATCACTCTGTCCGCGGTTATGTTGCTTCCTGCGATCCATGTCAGCGCCGGAAAATGCCCCTGCTCCTGCCCAGTGGCCAGCTTCACCCCATCGACATTCCGACTGACCCATTTTCCTGTGTTGGTCTCGATCTGCTCGGGCTTGTTCCCACATCAACTTCCGGGAACAAGTCGATTGCCGTTGCGACCAATTACACTAATCGGCATGCTATTACGCGCGCTATCCCGACCAGCTGTGCCTCCGATTTCGCCGACTGAATCCTCCATGACGTCGTCCTGCTTCATGGCGCTCCTCGTCATCTACTTACAGATTGAGGCCCCTGCTTTCTTTCTAATGTGGTCCACGACTTTCTCCGCTCCTGCTCCACCCATCACAAGTTGAAAACGGCCTACCATCATCCCCAAGCAAATGGCCTTCCGACACCCATCGTTTCTGGGACGTCAGCTTACCCTTCGTGACTTTCGCCTACAATTCCTCACGTCATGATACCACCGGATACTCTCCCTTCTACCTGCTCTTTGGCCGTGACCCGTTGATACCCTTTGACCGCTTGCTGCCTTCTGACCCTTCTACAAGCAGTTACACTATTGACGCTACTTCCCGCGCTGACTGCGCCCGCCAAATTGCTAGGGATCGTCTCCACGCTTCTCAGACCGCTCAGAAACGTCATTACGACCTTCATTATCGTCACGTCCACTACCCTCTAGGCTCCCTGGTACTGCCCTGGCTTCCTGCACGCCGTGTGGGGCTGTGTGAGAAGCCACTGCCTCGCTACGTCGGTCCTTAGCGCATCTTGATGCAACTGAGCAATGTTACCCAAGAACACATGCCACTACACCCCAACTCTCCTTCCGTGGCCCCCTCCACACAGCTTGTGCATGTCTCCCGTCTTAAACGCTACCACTCGCAACTACCCCCTAGGGCACCCAGGGACAATGCCTACCACCGCGGGGTGGAAGTGGGGGCAGTTTTACAATACACAGTCGCGAAGCGCAGAGGACGTTGTTCTGTCGCTGGGCAGTTGGCGACGACGAGGACGCTGCAGCTAGTGCTTGAGAGACCTGGTTTTTGGTGTGTCTTCTGTGCGCGGCCTATCGTTCCGGCTGCTGAACTAACCCCGTAATAATGTTGAGCGACGCTAGGCATCCTAATACCTGACAGCTGTTTTGGTGTGTGCGAAAAAAAGTGGGCATGACTGGTTGTCGATTATTCTGAAGCTCAATCCATGCGTTCCTGCACGACACGAGGCAGACCAAGTGATTCTGAAACTAGAGTAAGTTATTAGAGCTCTACACAGGCCTCTCAGATGCCCGGGTCTAGCCTGGTCTTGAAGCTCAAAGCGCGATGTTGGACCGGGGCTGCTAAATTATCTCTGCTCTCAGCGGCATGGCCAACAAAGCTCGATGTGACAAATTGCTGACTGCGTATGCATATCGACGAGCCGTGTTTGCCAACATAAGGAGCGCTTGCGGACGGCGGAGGGTGCCGTGCGTATCGGCGGAGCCGTCGTCTTGGGAGGTGAGTGGTTCGCATGTCATGCTGTTTGAAAAATGCAATCTATGCAGACTTCTCTAGGCAGTTTATAAATTCTATGATTCTCTCTGCGAGGAAAGGTAGTGCACATGGCAGCACTTTGGACAACATAAGAAATTATTCGGTTCGGAGAAACACCAAGCTGATTGAGCACCTAGGTGTTGTTTGGGGCATGTTCGGCATCGCAAGAGGCGTTTATCGTGTAGTTTTAAAAATATGTCAGCTTTGAATTGTTGTTAAAAACTTTTCCGTGCTCTTCCTAAAAGTACAAACGAGATGGTAATGAACCACAGCTTTTTGATGTGCTCTGTAAAACGAGAAAACCTTCTCGAAAACGTTTATTGACGTCTGCGTATAAACGTCAAAGATACATACAGGGCTTGTCAAAAGTTCCAAGGCCCCTTGGTCGGCTTTTCTTTGGTATTTCCTGGCACTTCTGATTGAAATAAAGCTACCAAGGTTGTAAAAGGTTATAACAATACTTCTGTTGCCCTCCACAGATAACTTTAGCGTCGCGGTTGCCTTAACAGCCAGACTGTACTGCTCAAAAGCAGACCCCGTAGCCTGGGAACTTTTCACTGACCGTATACTTAACTTGGTGTCTTAAAATGCGTCGACTGCGAAATGATGTTTCATATTTTTATAATCTATACTAGTATGCACTCTGCTGTTGTTCATGGCCTAGAAGTTGCCTTATGAAATAAAAAATCTACTTCAAGATATTTTGCATCCGCATAGTGTACAAGGAAAACATATGGCGGAGGTTGTCAAGCACACCGCACGCCAAAATGGTTGAAAAACGACGTCATGTCTTTTTTAGCTGAGAGGTTTCCATCGTGAGAAACTTCACTAAAACTGAGAGAGGAAAACTGAAGCGCTTTTCTCTTGCGGTGAAATCCGGTAAAGGAGAGACGAGTCAAACTGTGCGACGCATCTCAGATATGCGTGATGTCAACGCAAGGGTTACTGCAGTTTTGCGGGAGAACATATAACGCTGCCATGACTACAAACATTCTAAGCCTACTTTCAATACACTGCGACGAAAAAAAAATAGCGCTCTAAAGCAAACAGCCAGCGCGATCTTCGGCGGGCGAGAAAGGGAGGAAAATTTACAGGGACATCTAATTCCAATATGTGCTGCCATTGCGATAGTATTAAATGCTGTCGGTTCCTTTGCCGGAAAAGGCGTCACTTCAGATATGGTGACGTACCTTCTAGTCTGGAAACGTCAAATCACTGCAGCCAATGAAAATGCTCTTGTGTGGTGATGTCACTCCCCTCTAGCCAATGCGAATGCCTTGCAGCCAATCAAGAAATTTTGCTTCTGAGGACACATTTGCTTCCCGATGAGGCTTCAAATGTTATCCCATTAAAAGTTGACCAGGGCCAATTAAGCTTCCTGGCCGCAATTCTCATTCCCGTGCAACGCGCTGTGGTTTCGAAGGATTTCTGGTGCATCAGGTTTATTTTATTGTAGCAGCACTAAAGGCTTGTGTTTCCTTTGATTCATACGCTCATTTTTGATTTTGTACATGTAATCCTCGCACGTCACAAGTACCCTTGTTATCCTGCGAAATATGCAGATTGGGCTATGATGGACGCCACACTGGAGGGCAGCTACGTATTAATTTCGACTACGTAGGGTATTATGAAGTGTTATGACATCGCGCAGCACACATGCACTTGTGCACCTCGCCTGTATCGAAACTAGGCCACCGCGGCCAGAATTCGATCCCGCACTCTTTGGGCTCCGCGCAAATCGCGCACAATCATATACCAGCTTGCGTATGCGCTAGGTAATCTGTAAGGCAAGAAGTTTCGATGAAATTATAGACGAACCTGATGGAAGCGTGCGAATATCGCGCCATGCATGACAGGCGAGTAACAGTTTTTGACGAGAGTAACCAAAGCATATGAAGCTAAAAGCTGCCGACGGCACGGAAATGTTATATGAAACATGCTACGGCAGGGGAAGCATGCGGCAGCTTAGTTTCCAGGCGGGGCTTCAAGAAGTCCTAAATATCATCCTAAAAATTTATTATCCGGTGCAATTCGCCCATACTTTTAGCAGTGTTAGATGGACAGCTTGGCTCTGTACTCAGTTTCCGAACTTGGATTTTCGCTTCCGCTTTTAAACCAGCAGAAAGCGTAAGTTAATTGCTTCCGTTCGTTGAGCCAAGAGGATCAGTGCGTGCAATCTAGGCTGTTTAAAACTATATTCTCGGCACATAACTAAATCTGAAGTGAGTTTAAAAATATCGACTCAAAGCTCCCCGTAGTTAAGCTTTGTTGATGTCTAGTTTTGACGTCGAGAGTATTTCTCAGAAGTTTTTTCGGGGCATGCCAGGAAAGCCATAGACTGCGTTGTGTTTTTTTTTCCGCGATGGAGCAAGACAAGCAGCATAAACCAAATTTAAAAAACAAAAAAACACTGGCTACCTAGTTGTTCGCCGTGACGATTGACCCTGTCTCACTCTTGTCGGATTATTGAGTTGTAAGTGTGTGGATTGCGCTCTGCTTCTTCTTAAAGCAGCTGGCAACGCAGGCCTCAGGCCCGTGCATACAAGGGCTTGTGTCGGGCTCATGAACCGACGTTGAGCGATCCAGAGCCCGACACAGGCACGTGTATGCACGAGCCTGACGCCTGCATTGCCAGAGGCTTGAAGCCGAAGCCGAGCGTAAGCCACACAGTTGAAAGCCCAGGCTAAGCAAAGGCGCGATGTAACACCAGAATCTTCTACCCGATCAAGCCTGCGGGTTGGGCTGTGCCTGGGACTATGAATAAGATTGAGCCCGTAGAGTGGTCTATCGCTTACTAGCAGTATTTGTGCAACGAGAATATTGAGAAAAGTTCACCTGGGAGCCTTCCTACGTGAGCTATACCTAATTTTTTTTGCAATCATTTAACAAAACACCTGCAATTTTCACGAATAAACAATTGTTTTTGAGCCTGCTAGCCGTAATTAAGCAACGCGTGAAAAGCCTGCGAAAGCGCGGTCATTACAGCGGGTGTGTTCCATGGTACTGGTCTCTTTGAAATACGTTTTTCACTGCCTACTTAATTTTTATACAACTGCAGTGTCCTAATAAGTAAATGATCTTACCAATATATCACACCGAATCCGCGAATGTGGTCGTTTCAAGCATGCGTGCTACATACATTGTGTCAAAATAGGCATGAAAAACTTTATCGGGAAATTAAGACAAACGCCATCCAGAAACCGCGGCGAACCTGAAGGTGGACATTGAGCCGAACATGATGTCGAACTTGCCGAAACCATTGAAAAAGCTTCCGTCCGAATGGTGTGCAGTGGAAAAAGCACTCACTCACTCACTCACTCACTCACTCACTCACTCGCTCACTCACTCACTCACTCACTTAATCGATCAATCAATCAATCAATCAATCAATCAATCAATCAATCAATCAATCAATCAATCAGTCAGTCAGTCAGTCAGTCAGTCAATCAATCAATCACTTAACCGTCCAAGTTGACTTTAACTGTCCTTGTCAAGATAAGCGGCGCACATCTTGCATACACTCAACAAATCACTTTTTCTATTTAGCTGGGAAACCTAGGTGGCCCCTCCATGCTAAAAGCTGGGCACACAACTTGACAAAGGCCCAAGGAACCATAACATGAAAGTAGTAGATATTAAGAAATTATGCTAAAACCTTCACAGAAACCCAGCAAAAAAGATAGATTACCCTTGCTTCTGCACACAGAAAAGAAGAAAAAAAGTTCTCCTTTCCTCTTTGTACGAAAAACCTAACAGATATATAATACAATCGGTTTCTCACTACAGTGAAGAGAACGAAATAACGCATAGACAGCAACGCTTAGAAGTTCCATCGCTAACATCATCTTCATGATGGAACGCGATATAACAAGACCACATAACAAAGCGAATCACAGAAGTACGGATACAATTGCACGACAATGAGCACAGGTTTCATTTGCGCCTAATGAGTCCTCAGCTCCTTTGGACTAAAATCAACTTTTTGTTGTTATTTTCTTTAGTTTATATATGGTAAATTCGGAGTAAGGGTTCCACTTTTCGAATTTGATTTTTCGAAAATAGGGCGGACTTTTTCCGTGTTCAAAAAGCCACTTTTGGTTTCTTGGGGCGAATATTATTTTTAATTAAGAATTTTAGTTTTTTTTATTGGTGAAACATTTGATATCCCTGTCCGGTCAGAAGTGACGTACAGTGTTTATTTACCTGTTTTGTTTTAAACTAGCCTCGCATGTAGTACTATATACCGCATTAATGCCTGTCTCAAAAGTTGTCTCTTATCCCTTCCCTTACGGCGCGGTTCAGGTGTCCAACGATATATGAGACAGATACTGCGCCATTTCCTTTCCACCAAAAACCAATTATTATTATTATTAAAAGAAAGTCACAGCCGTAACAGACAGCAAAAATGCCGCAAAAGACAAAAACGTAAGTGGAAGTTTAGTTTCCAAAGTTTTATTGTCCCATTCTTGTTGCATTGAGTTCTAAACGAGAGGGCCGGACACCCTCTGCTCCGCGGACTGAGGCATGCGGAAGCCAGAACATGGCACCTTCGTGCCGGTTATGCATAGTTTCGAATTGACGGCTGCCTGTTACGGTTGCAAAACTTTTCAATCCCGTAACATGCGGTGGAAAAGCATACTTAACGAAGTGATGGCCCCAGGTCGGTGTAACCTGCCCAGTCTAGCTTGCGGTGTAATTTGCCTAGTAAAAGCCTACTGTAACTTGCGCTTAATCGCCAGTTAGATATGACAGAAATTCCACAAATACTGACCTTTTTTCTTAAAAACAGATACAAAAAATGAATTCGGCGTATACATTTATCACTGTTCTTTGGATTAAACCGAAGAGGCGAACACCTAATACTGAGCCAATGATTGCAGTTTACAATTTTGGGTTAAATGCGGTATTTCCATTACATCAGTGCTTTGGGTCTCTAAATTTGTATTCATATAGCCCAAATATCCGAGGTTTTCTAGAAAGTTTTTACCAAAGGTCCATATTGGCGGCGCAAACAAGGCAGCTTCGCTTCGCGAAGTATTAGATCACGCGGCCGCTGCCACAGCTCCCGGGCGCGTTTCCTGACTGGTTGCCTCTATAACTGTACGGGGTGGAATTCGCTGTGTCAGCTATTGTTCATGCGTTCGTTATGCACCGTCAGTATATGCGTAGGTGGCTGAAAGACTGGAGAGCTCTATGGGGCTTTAGATAGCGAAAGCAACGGCAGACCTTGAACGCGCTGGCCATCACTAGAAAAAGAAGCAGCTTAAAGCTGTCGCACATAAAGCACGAAAGGCTGCGAAGGAAGCAAATGGCGCCTTCTAGCCTTCACAGCAGCCAGGAGGACCATTGGCCATGCCCAGCTCGGAGAAAAAAACGGTGAAAAAAAAAAAGGGCGGTGGGGCACTTTGAGCAGCAAAAAGTCGCGACGTGTATCCGAGTGCGCATGCCGTCATCTATAGGCCGCCTTAGAACAGGCTACAGCATTCGTGCAATGCATTTAATGCCTGCAAGTGCTGTCGATGACGAGTTACAGTATCATTTTTTAAAGTGTTGGCGTTAAGACTCGTTCAGTGGAAAACCCAGCAGCGCGCTCGCCATCCGTGCGGGAAAATGCGTATTGGCTGGAAAGGTAGTGACGTCACACGCGGCGTGATGGCTTTGGAAATTGAATGAAGTATCGTATAAGTTGTGAATATAAGGTAGCAACATGAGTCAAACGCCATTATGATATGTGTGTGCAGCAAATTAATTGCACTTAAAAGAAAATTAGGTTAGATGAGAATCGTAACCGCGCCCTTTTATCCCGAGTCAGACACGCTACAGCCAGGACACCGAAGAACGTTCGTTAGATTTGGTTAAAGGGAGGCGTTGTGTGTCTTGTCCGACAGTGTTCGTGTCTCCGTAGTGATATGCAAAGAGCACTCCAGACCCCTGAAAGGACTTAGCGCTATCGCGTCATCATCTGCGATGCCAACTCATGCGATATTTGAGAAGTCGCCATTGTCCTAATGGATGCAAGAAAACAAAAGAGCGCACTCGCCTTCCGTGGGCCCTGAAGGCGACCTGGACGGTGCCTGGTGCGCTGCTGTGGTGACGGTCCATGGTGGCCGAGCGCCTCCAGCGTCCAGGAGTGTGCGTAGACACGGGCTCGTACGACAGCGGCTCGTAGTGGCGCACGAACCGGTTCAGCACACGCGCTGCGCAACGCCATCGGTAAATAAGAGCTCCTCAGTGAAAATGAAAGGAAAATTTGAAAACGCCCTTAGCGCTGCCTTCATGTGTCATAGTGCTTTAAGCACTGAGAAATACGATACCGTTCGAGCCCACCCAGCATTCGATGCCCGGGGAGGGTCTGAGCAGCTGTCTCTTAAGAGCCTGCACAACTGATCAAAATATCAATACGCAGCCAGTATTAAAAACGGCTTACTGTCACATCCCAGCTTCTTGTGCTAAACTCAAGACACTGCATAATGACATCAAAAACTACTTTTACTTGTTAAAAATTACACGCAATAAACACGCAGTAATGGGAGAATACCAAGAGGTGGCCTTAAATGATAAAATACCAACTCGGATTCGCGCTTGGTACCTAGCATGCACAAAGTATGGTAAGCGATGTGTAGCGCTGACAACAGCCTCGCTTTTAGTAAATAGCAGCCAAGACCTCGATTAATATTTCGATTACTCTGATTACATGCTCTCGTTAAAAATTCAGTATTAGAAATGAACCGCAAAAGTAAAAAATGTAAAGGCCATAAAAATCTGCATATAGTGCATGTTTTTTAGGCTTTTCAACCAACTTGTTTCCATGAAACAAAGATATTAAATTGCTATATTGCTTGGAGAAGTTGCCACCTCGAGTCTCACCTATTAATCCAACCATTTCTGGTAACTGAAGCTTCATGTGCTTCCTTATATTAAACGAACCTCCATGCTTTATGTTTCCGCGGTCTCTGTGCAGAAAAGAAAAGTCTATGCTGATTAAAGGCGAGGCGGTTTTTTTTTTGTATTAGCGTGCGTACAGCAGTCACGACGCCGAAGACATGCTTATCCTGTAAAGGCCGCTGTGGATCGATGCTTTCTCCGTTAGAGCACTGCGAGTTAAAGCGCATCCTCCCAATATGTGGCTTTCGGCACTTACCCGCACGTATCTCTTGGCTGAGAAGGACCACGACGGCGACGAGGGAGGCAGCTCGGCTTTTTGGTTTCCACCTAAGCTGCAGTTTCATCGTACGACCCTAACCTCTGGAAAGATTCACGTCTTCTTCGGCCATTCTGCTTGAGAGCACGTGCTTAATCACAAAAGGTGGATTTTCGGCCACGCGCTGCAATTTCTTGATAACGCTTGCGTAACGTAGTTGCTGATGGCGCCTGTCATTTTGTTCACTATGTTGTGATCACCAGAGCTAAATTGGGTGAAGCTTACGGACTTGATTGTAAAAATTGAAGTGGGGGCTTAGTTTACATTCAGCTGGCAAAAAATGTAGAAAACTAGCGTAAACGACGGTAAAGATCAAGGCCCAGGAAAAAAAAAAAGTCCTTGACATATCCCCCCCCCCCCCCCCCCCCGCGAGGGTATCTGCCATATTTACTGAGGCAAAGAAGAAGAAGAAGAAGCGCGTTCCGTCTGAGGTTAACTACAGGCTACAGTTTCCAGCCAACAACAACGACAAGCTAACAATGAAATTTCTTGTATCACGAAGTTAATTAGGTAGCCTTTAAATTAGTTTATTATTGGCACAACAACGTTGTGCACGATTGTGAGAAAACGAAAGCGGGAAAAGATGCTTACGGGTAGGTTTACAAGCATCATGGTTCCAGGGGATGACTGTAGTAGGGTATAGGAACAAGAAGAGGAGGGGGTAGGAAATTTTTCTTAGGTATAGTGTGCGTGTCTTCCTCGGTGGCGCCCTCAGTTCACGGCTTCATGTGCCACCACGATCCTGCAGGCCTTCAGGAGCAGCTGCCGCTGGTCTTCCGGGTTCGCGCTGGTCAGAGCGGTCTCAAGAAGGGCTCTCAGTCCATGGCCCCGTTGACCACCGTTATCTTACCGGCACGCAAGATGTGCTAGCGCTTGTCGATAAGCCCCGTGATCGACAGGACATCTTTCCCACAGGATCGGACGGGGAAGATAGTGGGTGGGACGCCGCCGGTAGGGTTGTGCAGGCCCAACGGAATGGTAGAGTGTAGGTCGGTGTTCTTGGTAGCTCCGGCTTTTGTCCGGGTAGAGGCTGAGGGAGAACAGGTGTTTGTGATGCAGGTTAGGATACATGCATCCGCGCTCTATCCTGTTGGTTTCTTCCTCGTCCCTTTTCTTTTTTTGCGCGGGTTCAAGATGCACTCTACTAATAGGCACCAACTATAACGTCTCTCTCTATTATACATGCGAGTCTGACGTTGACGCCATGCAACAGACGGCTTCGGCCTTGCTCAGTGTTGCGTGCTGTGGCGGCGTATTTCTTTGTGTGCGACGGTAATATTTTTCGATGTGGGTGTAAGAGTACAGACGAGCGCAGGCGCCCTCGGTGTCTGCTTCCTCCTCCGCTTCCGTCGACAGCACCGGGAAGGTTGCTGCTCGGGCTAATGCGCTCTTGTTACCGGGAAGAGAGGCGTGGGAAGATCTGTCCAAATTATACAAAAGGTAGAGAACATATCGGGGTTGATTGGTGCGAGCGCGCGCACAGGCTGCAAAGATAAAGTACCCTTCGCGAAGGCGCGGCACACAGGCTGTGAGTCTGTAAATATTGTTCATGTTGTATTGGCGTGGTGTTTGTGATGTGTTGCCACCTGATATATGGAAGTGAAAGATACCGCTTTGGCGGTCTTCTCAGTCGTCGTGCTCGAGTTTAGGCCCCAAACGGAACACGTAATCTCTACTGAGCCAGTGGCGTTTGTACCCGCTAGTCCCATAGCCTCTCAGCTGGACGGGTATCTCGCCGCGTCGACATATAGGGCGTTTTTTTTGTAGAGCCGTATTGGCGCAGGAGCGCCTTGACTTTGACTGTCCCACTGCCGGCTGAAGCTCGAGGTGCATGTTCTTCGCTACTGGCACGATTATGGTCTTAGCTGCGTGTTTGAGCGGGAGGGTATAAAATGAGCATAATTTGTGCATTTAACGCACGAGTAATCATGTAAACATTCTTAAGCACTATCACAATAAATATAAGCCCGCTGAACAAACAACTTTATTAACATATGCCAGACGACAATGAAGAGAAAACTGTTATTCTTATTGGTCGATTGCACAACTGCAACAGTATGTCCCTAGACAGGATCATATAGGAAGCATAAGGGCTTGTAGATTATTAGTCGCAAACCATAATTTCTGCAAAAATCATCTACGCGCCCATTCTAAAAAATTATGGTAAAATAATTTGCCATGCTTCCTGTGAAATCTATTTTAGCTGCGTGAGTCAATGTTTGTTTTGTGCGTTAGCACTAGAGCTTCCACTGAGCCGCTTAACCTTTGCCTGTGCGGTTTCTCTATGTGGGCAGGTTTTGATGACGTCACAAGGTGACGTGCCCCAGATAGCCTATCGGTCACCTAGGTTGCTTCTCTGCAGATTTTACTTTGCTAGCACAGGAGCCCATAATTGCCGATTTGTCAGTTGTTTTTTTTTCGGTTTCTCTGCGATCTTCAATGGCTGGGTGGTTGGATTCTATCCGTTTGGGTTGCTCGTGGCTCACCTAATTGCGTGACGTTGTGACGTCATTTTAGCCTACCCAACGGATTTTGAGCGAAATGCTCACCGTGGCAGGTGGCAGTTCAGTTAATGATTAGCCGCGAGAGGTTGATCGGGAGGTGCAACTTGGGTTCCACAAGCCCCACATGTAGCATGAGCTGCCATCGCAAAGCAGTGTCGCACTGCTTAACCGGCGCTGCTTAAACGCTGGACAACTGTTGGGAGTTGGTTAGCGGCATTGGTGCCTCCGGCTTGGTGCCGGGTCCGAGAACATATAAATACATTGCCTCCGGCCGGTCCCGCGCAACCTGCACACGGAGCCGCGAAGGCAACGAATCGGAGACAGCCGCATCAGGCGCGCTCGGGCTTGGCTAGTTATTTTAGCCCTAGGATTACCTGTCGCTTGTAGCGATTTTAGCTATATTGGTGTGGACCTTCTGTGTAAGAATATTTGAAACGAGGGAAAAGTTCTGCGGGTGGATTTTGAAGCCAGGAAGTTTTCGTGAGAAGCTAGTGCGAAACCTGATAACCAGGGCGAGCATTTTTTTTGTTCATTACCGGACTTTGGCACAGCAAGATATTTCGCAAAAACAACATACACTACGTAACAACAAACAAAAACCAGAAGAGCACGAAGAACACATTGTATATATACACTAACTTCATCTGCCCAATTTGCGATGAGCCAGACCCAGGTTGCCTTCCTCTTATTAAAATTCGTGTAGACGTAACAAGGGCGTCACTCTTCGGGGCTACTGGAATGTTTCCGCCGCCTCCTTTAGCATTGCGACAGTTCAGTGAATACTTTCACGAAATAAATTTCGAGCAGGTCTCTAAACCGGATGTGAGTCGTAACCCGCTATTCTGGAGCGCTATGTACAGTGGAAGCCCATCAGTATAATTAAATCAAACGGTACGTCATCCTCACTTTTTGGGCATAACTAGCGAATTCCGCGTGAGTCAAATGGAATTTTCTTTTTTATTGTTCGCTGTAATTCACCTAAAATTATGCCCTTAACTAAAATAAGAAAAGCATTGTCTATAATTTATGCCTACTTTTAGACCAAACTATGCGATCCCTGTAGTAGAAAAAAAAACCCTTCCCTCTAAAACGCTCATGTGTATAGCGTGAAAAAAAAAAAAGATTGTGCTAGCTTTGCTAACCTAACCTACGGCCTGGTGCTTGTCCAGGATAACTCCGTTCGGTGCATTGTACATAACTACCCTAGTGCTGCTAGCATATCATCAATGAAACGCATGTTAAATCAACCTTCATTAGCTTCTCGCCGGAAGTTTTCTCGCATTTGCTTATTCCATAAAATTTTTCATATTTTTCCTAAGATTCGTAGCGCAATCATCCCTTCGCCTTCGTACATATCATCTCGTCTGGACCAAGCACAAAAGGTTGGAATTCCGACATACAGGACGAAAACATGCAGCAGCTCCTTCATTCCTCGAACACCCAAGGACGCTAACATTGCCGACATTCCTAATTTTATAACCGCATTGGGCAGCATTGTATACGTCGATCATTAG
The DNA here is from genome assembly GCF_052857255.1 of Amblyomma americanum. Lineage (NCBI taxonomy): Eukaryota > Metazoa > Arthropoda > Arachnida > Ixodida > Ixodidae > Amblyomma > Amblyomma americanum. The sequence continues at coordinate 94,379,467 of NC_135503.1, forward strand.
CTTGTCTGCTTCACGCTAACTTTTCTGTATTGTACTTATTCCATTCATTCACTCCCCTCTTTAGTGCCCAAGGCATTGAGGGTAAAATAAATACATAAATAAATAAATCTATGCGATCCCTGCGGTATAAAAAAAATTCTTTCTTCTAAAAACTTCTTAACCGGTAACGTTCACGTGTGTAGCTTGAAAAAAAAAGATATTTGCTCCTGGCGGTGCCTCTATTTGCTTGACTCTTTTTAAATCGTGCCTGCTCTGGCCTTTATTGCATCAGGCCGTGTACAACGACTACGGAAAAACAACACCGCTTAAGTCTCGGTACAGTTCTTTCCTGTCTACTTGACAAAAATATTTGTTGGAGAAACGCTCTGCCCATAAAAGAAGACCCTACATATTCTTCGTGGTAACCGAAGATACACAGTTAAACATCTTCGGTGGGCACAACAAAATGTGGCAGCAGGCGGCCGTGTCATCAATTGGCAAACTGTTTGCGAACAAAAACCAATCAACCAATTGCCGTAGAACTGGTGCCCTTGACACCGCCCTGTCTTTTACCCGTTTCAACAAATTCGTCTACCGCAACTGCTCCAATTCAGAAGCCCGTACAAACACACCGAAAGTCTTATGTAGCCTCTCAGCGTTTACACATTAACTATAAGCAATACTTGCTTTACATACCAGAGTTTACTGATAAAATCACCTTATCTGAACTCGTCTTTCTCCGCGGGAACTAGATCTACACATGCGGAGCATTTTTAAAAATATGAAATTATTGTCTTGTGCGGCTGATTTCTCTAATTTAAATCGGATTAAACGTCCCGGCTCCCTGAATTTTTTTTTTTTTTTTGAGCTCATCGCTAAAGGTAGGAGGAGTCAACAAAAGCGTGGAGTGCCTCTCAGCAAGTGCCGTGGCAGCCTCGCTTTCGCTTTTATTTTGTTTGTTTTAGGTTTCTGTGAATAAACCGTTTCACTCGCAGACAACATATTCGCGAATTAGGCCCACTGAAGTAAAAATACGCGTGTACTCTGGTTTGAGTATCACTCCGCCGATGGCAGGAAAGCAAGCCGCTACGGGACTGGCTGAAAGGCACTCCACGCGTTGGTTGAATCCTCCTACCTTTAGCTTTGAGTTAAAATAAAAATAGGCGAGCTAGAACGTTTCCTTCAATCTAAATTAGGAAAATCGGCCGCACAGGACGATGATTCGAAGTTTCTAAGAATGCTCAGAACGTGTTAATCAATTTCTCGCAGTAAAAATACGAGTTCAGATTCCTGTTTAGTGAACCTTTAAGGCTTAAAGAAAGGAGCTGCTTGCAATGGGCAACTATATGTGAATTTTGTGGTTTTAAAAATGGCCAAGCAGCCCGAAGTATGGTGAACGGCTCGTTAGGGCATTCAAACCTCGCTCTTTCATGACATAACCTCTCATTTTATATTACAAAACTTGGCCCCACTGAGGTCCCCTTCTACATCTATGTCTGCCATCCTTCAGGTCCTTGACAATTGGTGGAGGTCGTTTTGGTATTATCGGGCAATGCTCCTTATCCGTTAGGACACCTGGAATACAAGTCAGGTTGGAAAACCCCTCTTCAGCACCCGTCTTCATCGCGCCGGGCTGAGACTCCGCGGCTTATCCCCGAAATTTCGACTCCTCCCTCGAGAAGGGCGGCGCACAGCCCAGCCAGAACAGACAGCGTCCTTTCTCTTCCTGCCTTCTACGTGACCCTGCAGAATACGTGGACTCCAAGCCTTACATGGGGATTTATCGGACAATACGCCAAGACTGAGTAGACCACTTTGAGTGCCTCCCAAGTTTCAAAGACTGGAACAGGACTACAGAGACTTCATGAGCAAGCACAGTGCCAAGAAAAATGCATCTGTGATAATTCTGAAGAACGAATAGTTTACACTATTCGAGCGGTCATTTCGGGAGGTCATCTTAATGGAGGTCAGGTGCCGTTGAAGGTTTACATACGCCTGTTGCAATTGAGATGATGCATATAGTGTCTACATGTTTCCTTGCTTGTTCAAATTGAACATTTTTCATGATGGCATTTCTTCTCGAGATGCAATTCACATGTCTCCAACCACGGTGAGTCGCAAAGCTGTTAACGGTGAAAATTTGCAACGCTATGGGAACCCGCAGATTTGGCGCCATTGCTCAAGCGCGTGACAAGCACTTTCAGCGCCCGCTAGCACAACAAACGGCTTTAGACCGAGGCGCCGGATGAAGTAGCCTAGCCGTTTCTATGTAGCTGTAGCCTCGACGCGCAAGGGCAGAGAGAAAATTGCGGGGGAAGATAAATGATAAAAACTTCCTTCATTCGCGAAGCGGCGATCACATGACCGCGTTGTCACGAAACGTTAAAATTTGTTTCGGTTGATATCGACCAGAGTGTGATCCGCTCGCATTTTAGTGCAGTCTGCTTTGTTATCCGACTGAGGAGGTATTGTATAGCCACCACCCGAAGAGGGAGGACTGGCTCCGAACTACCGCTTCATTGGTTTCAGCTGAAACGATTTCAAAGAAGCAGCGCTGCTTCTTAGCATGGGCAGATTTTGCTGAAGCATCTTTTGCGCAAAGTCAATGCGCTGCAATGAATGTCTGAAGCTTGAAATTGGAATTTTATGCCACGGCCGCAGGACTAGAACGGTTAATACGGTGAAGCGATGCCGCTGCTATCCTTCTGCGTTTGCTGGCCTTTTTTTTTCGTGCCCTCGTATATAACGCTATCAGCGTATTTACCACATCAAGGGCACAAAAATCTTTTTGCGCTAGCCACATTCCAGGCTTCCGGGCTAACTCTGTGCTCGTAATTTGGTTGCGTTATACTCAAAAAAGGCTGCAAGACCAAAGCATTCCTGTGCATCGATCGCGTGCCGCTCTAGCGTGGCCGCAAAAGTCTCTATCTGTACCATGTACGAGGGCTATAATATGAAGTGGCGAACATCTGAAGCGTGTGTAGCACGCAGCGCTAATTTGTTTGTAGAGTGGTACCTGCCGCTTTGCCTGTACAGCTGCACTCGTTGCCAACCTACGTGGCGCTAGCCGACTAAGTGCACATTATAAAAGAGGTACCTGCGCGCTCTCTGCTATAGCTAGAAGTTATATATAATTTTATTATTTTATAATCGCTCCTTTTTCGCCTTTGCCGGCGGGGCCGAAATTTCGCCTGCATTATACGATTTCTGTCATCTGCCTGCAGTCGCTACTGGCAACACAAGTCTGGAAGCGAATTAGTAATGTTGGCAATGCCGACGGCACAAGCAAGGCGCTTTTAGCAGCATTGAGGTGAATCAGTCAATCCTAAATCTGCCCATTCAGGAACATCATATGCGCATGCACCTATCATAGGGCATATGTACGCGGCCTCTACACCATGGAATAGACGGTGTAGACGGCGGCAGACGGAAAGAGTGCGCATGAGGAGGACGCAAAGGCAGTCGATGCGCAGAGGCGCAACAGTGCCCATCAGCTCCGCAGAATTCCGTTGCTAAGTGATCTGTGCGTCGCTTTATTCGCGTGAACAAGCATCGTGATTGGTTCTACAAAAACGCGAAAAGGAGAAAGTTTGTAGCGCAAGTGACGCCATCATCGGGTTATTTTGCAAGGAACCTGTGGTTAGTCGCTACGGTCTTGTATGCTCGCCTCCCGGACGTAAGGCTACAACACTGTTGACTTCACAAAGGTTCTGATGCAGCCATTTTCTGCGCAAATGTCACGAATTTGAGTCGTTTTGCAAGAACTTGTGGAGGCTATATTGGAGAGCATAGCCAGAAAGAGGCACAGGATGAATTTTACCTGTGCACAAAAAGTGAATGTAGCGTTCGGCACTGTTTTTATAGCTTTCGATAAAAAAAGGCAACGAAAAATTTCCAGTGGCTTAACTCGGCTAGGCTAGGATATAAGTAGAGGGACAGGTACGTCTCCCTGGCTGAGCTTGTTGTGGTCACTGTATGTTTAGCAATGAGAGATATTGGGCTCCATCTCGGAGTGTATGCGCCGTCTATTACGTTCTTCAGTCTGGCATTTCCGTTTGGCAAGCCGTTTCTCTTTCTGTTCGGGTGTCTCCGCTGCTGTCCTCGCCTTCTTACGCTCATTCTCTCTTTGTTGAGCAGCCAGGTGCCAGGCGACAACCTCAGGATCAGAAGAGTAATCTTCTCTTGTCTATACTGCCGTTTAGCAGAGGCTGGACTCTCCTTCTGTGCATCCATGTCAAACGTTGTGATACAGCTGCTCATTACACCTCCGCCTTTTATACGCAATGCTACGGATGTGACGTGCGGTACGGGTGATTGAGTAGCGTGCGTCGAGGCGGCGATGAAGCGCGCGGCGGGCTCCGTTCCGACGGTGGAACGGGCGCGCGGTCGCGGCGACGGCGAAGCGCACGCCGCACCCGCTGCTCCTCTCTGGTTGGCATGGTAACGACGCATGCGCACAACTGGCCTTTCCCAGCCACAGCGAAAAGCTCAACTGGTAGCCCAGTGTAGATCACGCTGTAAAAGAGGCTCCGCGACGGTGACAGATCGTCCAGCTACTCATTATCCGGTTCCCATGCGGTTTGAAGTTTTTGTATACATAGCGCCAGACAGACGAAGATGACACAAAATGAACAAGACAGCGACTGTCCTATGTAGTCTGTGTCGTGCTCATCTGTCTAGCGCTATGTATGCAAGAACAAAATATGTAACGAGAGTGGCGACATCACCGGGTTATTTTCGAAGCAAGCTCTGGTTAGGAGGAACGGTTTTCTATGCTCGGATCCCATACGTAAGGATACACCGTCGTTGACTTCAGAAGAGTTATCGTGGAGCCATGTCCTGCGCAGCAAAATGTAGATGCCATGTTCACAGCATAACCAGAAAGAGGCGCAGTATGGATTTTAACTACGCACAAAAATTAGTTGGAGCTCTTCGCAGTGTCAATTGAAGAGCTTTCGATGAAAAAAACGGCAACAATAAGAGGCTGCGCGATGGCCCCAAATGTCAAGCTACTTATTAAACGGGATCAATGTGGTGCTGCCCGCCATTTATGGCCTGGGCATTCCCTTGAGAGGGGTTAACATATGACACTTAAACGCCACTGAGACAATCACGAAAACAGCACATAAACACATATCGCGCCATATTTTGAGGCGGCTGTTCGAAACAGGGTACGTTCCCGAAGGGCATAGCCGGACCTGCGGGGCCTGGCCCAGGACAGCCCCCCCATGAACAAACCGGTCGCCAGGGCGGGGAGCGCTTGTACCCAACCGGTGTGTATCAGATGGTGGGTTTCGAACTTGCCAGTTACCACAGTCGAGGTGGACGACTGTGAAGAACTAGCGCTCCCTGCATTACCAGCGGCTCTGATACGCGAAAAGAAAAAAGACACGCTGGGAAAAAAAGCGAAGAGGAAGACAAAAGATACAACGCTCAACTAGACACTCCTTTGTTAGTCACAATTCACAATTTTGTCAGCACAAAATTCAACCTCGACTACCTTAAGTAATCAATGTTTCACAACTGTTTGTACGGCGCACCCTGGACAGCCCCCACTGTGGGTATGTGCTACTCCAAAAGAGGACAACAGCAGCGCCCACCTGTGCTTGGCTGGTCGGCTCTTCCTGCCGCTGCTCCTGTCTTCGATCTTGTTGCCTCCTATATAGACTCCCTCTTCACTCTTCTGCGGTAAGGCCGCTGCTCGTGTAGCTGTTTTGGTCAGGTGTTGTTTTTTGTTATTTAAGTGGTAGTTGGATATAATACCCCCTTATGCTCCGAGTTATGTTGTTAGCTTCCCCGGGTAGGTATCGGGCACCCTGTTTCGCCTGTTTTCCGGCCCGAAGTTTGCCCTTGGATTTAGTCGCACAGAATGGCGCGAGATTCCTGTGGCACTTGTACCTTCTGGAGACGGAGTCCTAAAACTCAAAAACTTTAAAATGATCAAGGAGCAGCTGAAGTCTGTTACAAGCCGCCGCTTGAAATTTTTTTACCTGCGTCCTTTCGGCAGGAGGGAAATTTTGTGCCGATCCTCGGATGAGTATTGCGTGTCGTATTTGCAGCCCTGCACATCCTTCGCGACTTTTTCAAGTTAAGCCTTTCAAACCGGAGCCACTCGCTTGTACCAAAGGCATTACCTGCGGCATAGACCCATCGGCGTCTCCTCAGGAAATGCTTGATGACTTTTTAGGACGCGGGTGTTTGCGTAATATCAGTATTCCGCTGTACCAGAGTTGCTGGTGGCTCTCGAGTGCCGACAGAGTCCGTGATCGCTACTTTTTCAGGATCTTCGTGCCCGTGTGAGCTTAAAGTTTGCCCCATCGTGTGTTTGACCCCCTTCAACCTGATGGAGTAGCATGCGAGGCCAACAACCAGACAGATCTCTCCTGTTCCATTACAGTCTCTCTCCTCCTCCTCCGCTGGAACCTCGATCTTTGCAATGCAAAAATTGCCGGCGCTTTGGTCATAGCAAAGAAGCTTGCAAATCTGCGAGGCGTTGCCCACTTTGCGGGATAACGATTCCACATCTTTTCGCATCTTACGTACCCAGTGGCAGTCGCTATTGCGGCGTTCGTCCGGTTGATGTTGCTGGCTGTCCTAAGCGTTCTGATAAGCAGAGTGTAATGAACATCAGCCACCAGAGATAGTGCTCCAGAGCTGTTGCTTATGCACTATTAGAAAGGATAGGGCATTCTTCTGTAGGCCTTGCTACGACATCCGGGTCTGATGTAGATACGGCGCTGTCAGTGGTCTTCAGCTGCTGAGAAGGTGTTCGCAGGCGTGGTGGATAGCGTGTCGACTACCTTTATGGAAGGTCTGTCCCAGGTCATTTCTAGTCAATATCCTCCTTCAGCTGTTGTTCTTCCCTCTCCACCACCTATTCCTTCCCATAGCGTCTCTGGTGACTTACCCCAGATCCTTATTCCTGCTGTGTCCTCGTTTGCGCCGATACTTGGCGCCGCGGATACCGGCCTTTCAACCATTTGCACTTCGGACGTAGATGCTTTTCGACCATTTCTATTTCGAACGCAGAGATGGCGATTCCTGCCCAAAAGCCTCGAGCTTCTTCGTCTCGCTTAAGTCTGCCCACCCAGACTACAAAAGAAAGGTTCCCCCAGCACTCTGCACAAAACCGATGTTTCATAGCCTCTCTGCTTTTACTATACCCATGGCGGGTTTAAAAGTACTACAGTGGAATTGCCGTTAAGTCGCATCATCTTTTCAAGATTTCCAGAACCTTGTCTCACAATTCTACCCAGACTTAATTTTACTTCAAGAAACTTGGGTTACTCCAATTAGGTCAATCTCTCTGAAAAATGTTCAGGTATTCCGAGTCCATCGCAATTGCGGTCGGGGTGGAAAGTTGTTAACATTAATTTCTTCAAACATATTTCATGCGGCGCATGTGTCTCACCAAATTCTAATGCCTAATTGCCAACTGTTGGCTGCTGATAACGCAACTCCACAGTGTGCTTCCCTTACCGTTTCTAATGCCTACTTTCCGTACCGATGCATGTGGGCAGCATCTTTGGACCTGAATGTCGGCAAGGAACGTGCGCTGCTGCAATAGTTTAGGATCGGCATTCTCGGTAGGCCATTGACTTAACATTGGCAGCGAACGGGGTTTAGGTCTTTTCATGGCCTGCAGTGGGTTGTGGTACTACAAGTGATCACTTGGCTATAACTTTCAATATAGTATCTTGTCCCCTTAGGCCGACGACTTCTCCAACGAAATTCGTCACCTGCGTACTTTTAAAAAACTTGCGCACTCCTCTTTCTCCTGTGTTGTATCTGCTGATAACATGGATCGCGCTCAACAAGTTCTGTGTTCTCTGTTAGCTGCCACTGAGTATTCCGTGTTCATGGTACACTCTATGGTCAAAAACAAACAGCCCTCCTGGTGGCGAAATGATGAGTGCGAGAGAGCATATCGACTTAGAAAAGCTACCTGGAAGAACCTCTCTAATAACCACTCCTCCAGGAATTTTATAACTTACACATTTTTCGAAGCTTCATTTAAAAGGACCATTGTTAAGGCGAAGGAGGAGTAGAATGGGAATTAGAACAGTCATCTATCCAGCCCAAATAATCGCAAAGCTTTGCACCGGTTCACGGGGCGCAACCATAATTCGACGTCCTCTCATGTTACAGAGTCAGTGGTCTCACCGCCGCAGGATGAAAAAAATCAACATGACCAGATAGCTCAAGGTACTGCTCTGCGCTTTCTTGCACGGTTGCTCCTACCCACACCACGCGCAAACCTCAATGCGGTTCAACCCTCCGATTTAATTTTCATTTTTTCTGGCCTCAAACCTACAGCTCCTGGATGCGACGGGGTCACTCCCGGTATGTGGAAGACTCTTGTGCAAGACTTTACCTCTGATGTTTTAAATATTGTTACGTGTCCCTTGAGACAGCTTTGCTCCCTCGCGAATGAAAAATCGCGAAAATAATCTGACTTTTCAAATACCCTAGGAAAGATTTTGTAACCGGCAATGTTCGGCCGATTTTCCTCTTGTCTAATTTAGTAAAAGGTATTGAATGCATTCATCGCAGCCACTTTACAGATCACGTTATGGCATTACAAGCCTTCGGTGCTTCTCAGATAGGCTTTCGTAGAGGGTGGTCGATCTGGACGGCTCATTTAGAGTTGGAAAGCAGAGTTAGGTTTGCAATGAAGAAGAAGGAGGTCGTGGCTTTGGTCACTTTAGAAATCGATAAAGTACATGACAGCGTAGAGCATACAATACTCTTGAGAAAGCTTGACGAAATTCTGCCGCCTTTTTGCAATCTTGCATGTGTACAGGAATTCCTAAAAGATAGACATTTCTTCTGTTCCTACAGTCCCTTTACTTCCTAAACCTCCTTTGAGACTAGAGGTGTGCCTCAGGGACCGGTCCTGTCACTTTTACGTTTTAACATAGTCATGCGGGATATACCTATTTAGGGTAATATCAAAGTGCATGTGTGTGCGGACGAGATAGCCTTTTTTTGATCTGCTAGAGATATTCAATCACTGTACCAGCTATTGCAAGGATACCTCAATGCCCTGGAAGTTTGGCTGTCTAAGGTAGATTTATTTCTCAACTTGAAAAAGTCTTCCGTTCTTGTTTTCCCACCAGCGTCCCCTCTTTATATATCTCCACTGCATCGTGGCGCACAAATACATGTCGAGTCCATAAAATACGTAGGTGTAATATACGACCCCCTTTAAACTGGCCACTTCATATCAAAAGTATTGTCTTGAAAGGTGAGCGGGCTCTCGGTCACCTGACGCGAGTCAGCAATAAAAAATTTGGTATGCGCAGACAACTCTTTTGTTCCTCTACAAGATCTACAGTCGTTGACGAAAGTAACCAGGCTGCGTGATTTGCTTTTGAGTCGTATATTGAAGCTGTTATGCCAGCTCTCAAGCACTTAATCTGTGTATTGTAATGAGAACTGTTGTCCTCACTTCCCGAGAACTTTTTGATATTTAGGGAACAAGTAAGGGCTCCACTATTCGAGTGAGAAGCAAACCGTGCATCCTGGTTACTTTTGTCGAAGTCTTTATGCAATAAGTGCACAAGTAATTTTGGAGTTCGTTTGTGTTCTGTACTCCGGTTGTACCAACAAAACCGAAAGTAACAATAGTGCCGTAATGAAAAATATGCTGATATCATTTATTACCGAGAACAGGGTCCTAATAATTTTCACAAAGGCTTTCTACCCACGCATGCCCGTGCGAGTGTGGTTCGGCTGACCTTTCCCGTCTGTGTCTTTGGCAGCGAATTGAAGAAAAAGACACCGCCGTAGAGGTTTTTATGCACAGCCAGATTATCTGCAAAGAAAGAAGAAACGAATTATACGAAAATGTTATGCCTAAACTTATAAACAGGTGGTAATTGAAATTCCCGGGCGGCGAAAAAATACTCGGAGTTTTGCAGAGAAACACAGAAAATTCAGTTGACATACTGCTACTTTGTGTTAACATATGGCAAGTATTTTTCTTGTCCGGGTAAGCTATGCTAACAATGAAATTCAAATTACGATCAACTCCAGCTGTTCTTTGCAGTGAAGTTAAAGGCAACTCCACTAAATGACAATTTCTAGAAACGCGTGGATTTCGGCGAGCGCTTAGGAGTAGCACTGAGAAGCCGGAATGTTCTGCTGGAAACTTATTATACGCTGCAAAAAGGGCTCTATCGTATATTTCCACGTGTTGCTCAGCCTGAAAGACGTTGACGCTGGTGGCGCTCAGATTGAAGGACGTTGAAGTTCACCAGCTCCCCTCCTAAAGGACGTGCTGCCGAGCTGTCGGGTCTGTTTCTTGTCACCAACACCATGACAAAGACACAGAGGCTTGTCCGAAAAACACCTTTGTCACTATTTCGGTCCTCAGAAAGTCTTGCGGCGTGTCAGCGACTTCAACAACGATATACTCCAGCAGAAGGCACTTCCGGAGCAGAGAAGACGTCCACTACCCCATCCAGAGATCGTCCATGTTTTACCCATGAAGCTGTATTTTGCTCTATGAACCCCCCCCCCCCCCCCCAGCTTGTTTGAACCTTTCTTGTGCGCTTATGTATGCTTGTGGGCGCGCATTTTTTAAGAAGGGACGGATGCCATGTGGTGATCAGGCTGAGAGAGAGAGAGAAAAACTTTATTTGGTCCATTAAGGGTTTAGCGTTTGGTCTTCGTCTTCATCGCTGCAGACTCTTGACCTTCAAAGCAGGGTTGGGTCCCTAGTCCAGAGCTCCACTGAGTCGCGCTGCTTCGCTTGCGTGCTGCACCATTGCCCTTTGGGCGGCGAGCTCGCAGCTGGTGAGCCGGCTCTGCCACTGCTCCGCACTCGGGGTTTTCTGTTAGTGGAACGTGTAGTTTCGCTTACACTCCCAGGTTATATGGTAAAGCGTGAGGTTTGCCCCGCACCACGGGCATGTGTTCCTATACTGTGTAGGATACATCTTGCTAAATATGAGTAGGGTAAAGAATGTTCCCGTTTGCAGCCTCCGCCAACCAGCTGCTTCTTGTTGTGTGAGGCCCTTATGTGGCGGGGAGTACCTAATTCTCCTGCCTCTTTGATAGTTTAGGTATTCTGAAAATCCGATCTCCACGGTGAAGTGCTGTCCTTGGGCGTATGGCCGCTCGGCTCGGTACGTGATCTCTCGAGCCAAGCTGTCTGCCCCTTTGTTTCCTTCTATCCCCGTGTGTGCCGGAATCCAGATTAGTTTGTGGGTTGCTGTTTTTCGGAGGTGTACTGCTTCGCGGAGGATAGCTAAGGCAGCCCTGCAGATTCTACCTTTCGTATAGTTTCTGCATGTCTCTTTTGAGTCCGTTAGGATGACCAATGATTCGTATTTTCGATAGCGCTCAGCCGCTGCCAGCGCAACAGCGACTTCCTCCGCTTCCGCTGCCCTGACGCTACGTGTAGTTGCGCAGGTGATTAATTGCCTGCGTTATCAACTACCACCGAAGCTGGGTTGTAGAAGCTTTCGCGTCTATTCCATGGATACATGGTTGCATCCGTGAAGACTGTTTTCTAATTTGGCTAAGTACCTGTCTCCTGGCCGCGTGGAGATTTGGGTCCATGCTTTTCGGAATGGGATTGACCTGCAGGGATCTACGGATCACGTCGGGCATATCGGCGGATCGATCGAGATGCCCCCTTGGGTCGCGACCCAACCTTGTCAGCAGCGCTCTTCCTGCAGCCGTGTTTCTGAGTCGTTGCAGCTGTGCTTCGTGCTGGGCTTCTGCCAGCTCCACAAACGTGTTGCTGATTCCTAGCTGTAGCAGCTTCTCATTCGATGTGTTTCTTGGTAGGTGGAGTGCCGTCTTGTATGCCTTCCTTAGGACTGTCTCTGCCTGTTCTGTTTCGCTTTTGATCAAGGGGTGGTATGGCAGCGAGTAGATGGCCCTACTGACTATGAGGCTTCTTACTTGTTTTAGCGTGTCTTCTTCTTTTATTCCATGCCTTCGGTTGGAGACTCTGGTTTTCATTCTGCCTACCTCTTCGGCCGACATGCCGAGCAGACAAAGTGTGTGGCTGCATTTTCTGCTTGCTTGCAGCCACATCCCTAGGACTCTTGTCATGTTTTTCTCCGGGATGTTTTGCCCCCCTAGTTTCACTTCGACCGGCGCGTCGGCGGGATGTCTTCCTACCCTCAATAGTTCGGACTTTTCTGTAGAGCAGGCTAGTCCTCTTTTTTTCTTCACTTATCTTTCAAAGCATTTTGCTGCTCGTTGTAGCAGTTCTTGCTTTTCCCCCTGGGATCTATAGTTCACCCAGACCGTGATGTCGTCTGCGTACATCGCGTGCAAGCTCAAAGACGTTGACGCTGGTGTACGCTCGGACTGAGCGGACTGAGCGCTCGGACTGAGCGCTGAAGCTCGCCTGTTCACCTCCTGAAGGACGAACTGCCAAGGGGTCGGGTCTAGTTCTTGCCACTAACACCGTGAGAAATTTTATGTTGATGTATTTAAACTAGTACCAAAATTGAAGTGCCATTTTTTGTATATTTAGCTTCTCTGGTATTCTATTCAGGAACTTAATTTTAGAAACACAAATAAAATAATTAATGAAGACGACCAAGTGCATCAGACAAGCTTATCAAGCTGCGGCTTTTCTTCTTGAGACCCACTGCTCTTTGAAGCGGAAATAATATGAAATGAAACTTCTAAGAGATTTTACATGCACACATTAGTCATATTCTCCTCCTGTAATTCAGTATGCAATAGGCAAGCCTCCGAACAATAAATAGGAAAGGTAGCCTCGCATAATCACTGCAGAACTAAAAAACGACAACAAATTATTATACGGTGCTAAAGTTCACAAATCGGCACCGTGTTGCTGAGAAAGGGGATATTCCGGCAGAATTGCAAAGAATGACATGTATATTTGCAATTTGAACCTGTTAGCAACGTATGCCTTAAAGAAAAAAAACTGTTTTGAAACGGTGCGTGTTTGCATTGTACAGAGTGCACTAAAGCACACAATGTGTGTCCGACCAGTTTAACCAGTATGCACTATGTGTCGCGGCGCATCAAGCGCGACGTTCTTGTGGAAATCATTGAAGACGAACTAATGTTGCAATACGCAGAATGATGCCATTGGTTTCTGAACAGTAGCCGAAACACAGATGCAGTCTTCAAGAACGAGTGGGTATGCACTTTTTCTACAGCTAATTTCAGTCGATTAAGGCTGGGCCTAGAAATGAGTGTGAAACGTACCGTAAAATATGCGAGTGGAGATGGCATACTGTCGTTATGCATTTCGCACCAGTTTAAAGGTGCTTGCAAAGGGCAGAAGAATGCTCTTTCCCTTCTCAAACACCTTTAAACTACTCTTCGCACTGAACCATGCAATCAAAGACCTCGTCATTTTTGTTAAGTGTGCTGAAGCATAACGAGGCGCAGCAGGACAGTTTTCGGCTAACTCGAGAAGTGCGCGCGGGCAAGCCCTTAGCTTCCGTCGCGGAAAGAACCATTCACTGCGACAGCTGGCTAGCAACATGCTGAAGTAGTGACAACTTTGTCCTTGCATAACTGAAAGAAAAGACGGTAGTGCAATATGATTCATAATCGCCCCATAGTACACTGACGGTGTCATGGAATGACGAGGTGTAATAAAGAAAATTGACTTCTGCTAAAGCTAGCATCTGCCTCGATGATCCTAATGCGTGGTTTGGCAATAAAAAGATGACAATGGCAAAAAAGTATGCGTGCCTTTCTATTACTTCCGCAATCTCATAGATGTTGATGAACTCAATTCGACCATTGTTTCAACAGCTACTTGGAAACAAGGACGACGTTTGATACATTATTCTATCCTAGCAAACTGATCAGTGAGGACGGTTCTGCGTTCGCATGCTACGAATTTACTGCGTTTGTTGCTAAGCAGCAGTTTCGGCATGACATAATAAATACTGGGTGTGCAAGGTTAAACATTGAGTGGCTAGTCTAGACAGGAAAGCTGCTGCTGATGAAGGCCTGGAGAAAGTCTATGACCCATTCTAGTAATTCCAAGGCAACCGCAGAAGGTTTGCAAAAGCCGAAACGCAAGTTCAGTTAAGTTCATGTTTGACAAAAGATCTCCTGCAGCTTTCCCAAGAAACACAAAGTCTACTTTTGAATTCGCGTATAGCTAACCACCTACGCGTATAGCTACTCACCTACGGGGCAGAAACGTGGATGCTAACGAGAAGGGCTCAGCTTAAGTTAACGGCAACACAGTGAGCCATGGAAAGGAAAATGATAGGTGTAACGTTAAGAGACCGGAAGCGGGCAAAGTGGGTGAAGGAACAAACGCGTGTAAATGACATCCTTGTCGAAATCAAGAGGAAGAAATGGGCTTGGACAGGGCATGTAATGCGAAGGCAAGATAACCGCTGGTCCTTATCGGTACCGTAGTCGATTCAAAGAGAAGGCGAGCGTAGCAGAGGGGCTGCAGAAGGTTAGGTGGGCGGATGCGATTAGGAATTTTGCAGGCATAGGTTGGGCGCAGCTGGCAAAGAACAGGGTTAATATGAGAGACATGGGAGAGGGGCTTTGCCCTGCAGTGGGTGTAGTCAGGCTGGTGATGATGACGATGACGATGAACCAGCGAGAAAAATACACAAAGAAGAGTGAGAGGGGGAAGCAGCTCAGCGGGACTGCACTGGATCTCTGTGCACTAAATAATAATGACAATGTGAGGCTAACAACACGCTCTATAGGACAGTCATAAAAAGCGGGACCGTAGCAAAAACGGCAGCTTTCAGATCCTGAACATTTGAAACCCACTGTAGGACTAAAAACACACCTGATACATGTACGACAAATGCGAAGGCTGAAATTAACAGACCTAAGAAAGACCTTTACATCTCCCAAAAACTCATTTAGCAGTCCATCGCGATCATCTGAAGACAGGCGTCCAATCAAAGATGTGGAACTGTGTGGTCACCAATCACAAGCGGACTTCATATTGCGCAGGTCCCCAGCTCTCACAAATAGCCACTTTCCTTGAGATCTCGTCGGCTCCGCCTCGAAGCACCAGCGACAGCTTTGTTCTCGTATGGCTCACAGAAAAATGTCGTGCTGAAATATGATTCGTAATTATGGTGTAGGTGCACATTTTATGCGTAACCGGTATCACGAAATGAAATAAAGACAATAGAATTTTGGTTATTATCATCAGTTCTGTCAGTCTTGACGCCATAGGAAGCATAAGAGGGTACTCGCACAGCTTCCGACCTATCCGTTCGATCACGTTCCACTTGACGCTCCACTAATACAAGGCATACTACGTCCGCCCCAATAAGCTTGGGTGGTTGTGGTGAATACTCAATGTTAGGCAACAAGCAACACTAACGCCACTCTCAAAGCAGAATATTGGACATACGCCGCCGTAGCTCAGTTCATAGTGCGCCGGCCGCAATATTCACAGGTCGTGGGTTCGGGTTTCATTCGCAGCATGTGGTTGTTTTTATTTCGCTATCTAACTAGTTATCTTTCAAGGATAAAATAATTGCACTTTTATTGTCTAAATAATTAAGCCTATAAAGTTTAAAATAGGCGAGAACACTGCTCTATGCTACTTGGTTTCAGTTACAGCTGTTTGGCTTAGTTCATATAATGAACGGGTAGTTTATTAAGTTTCGATAGTATTTGAAGCATCGCTTGCTTAGAACTGTGTGCAATCAGCAGAAGTGTTTAAAGCCAGTGAAGAGGCTCAGAAGGCAATAACTGCAGGAGCCACTTGAGGATTTTAGAAAATTGTTTAAATTTTTAAAGTTTGTCCCATAGCTTTAAAATTAAAGCTACCTAGGTTGCCCATTTATCCAAATTGCGCCAATAGCCGATGAGGAAGAGACCCTTCAAGCCAGAAGAAATGCGCTCCCAGAAAATCTTGTCGAAGAGAAAGTTCGGGAACTGTTGAAATTGCACCATACAAAAAATTGCATGGAGAAGGAGCGCAGCCATATCATATTGCACCACGCTTACGTTTCAAACACGTTCGCTCAAATGAGCACAGGAAGCCCTATTACAGCGCATTATCAATGCAGGAATTTTGTCAAGCTGCAAACCCTAGTTAAAAAATGTTTACGTGACAGAGCAGCATGACCGTCCGTAGCACGTCTAGGGTTGTCGCATGACCAAGAGTGAGAAACTAGTCGGTCATTCATGAAACTGAAAAAGATTGAATATCTCCCGAAAATATCCATCTAACAGCATTTAGGCCTCACAGATGGCGCCATGACAGTTTACAAACAAGCTTGACAAAAACGTAGTGAAATATATGCGCAGCGATACCCCAAGTAATAGGTATTTAGGCGTATTACAACACATGCAGACCTGTCGAGCCATCAGGGTTGGGAAGCGTAATCAGCTTATAATAATTCTTCGTTTTTAATTCTCGCCATTCTTTACTTGCAAAGAAAGCGCTTAAGCTAAAAAGGCGCCTATTGAGTCAGTGCCACCGCTCATAACATTGAAAGAGAGTTGAATGAGAATCCTATTGCATCTGCATTAATAAAAGAAATCTAGAGCACTTGTGAGGCGGATTCTTGCCAAAATTTGAACTTTTAGTTTTTCTGATCGTTCAGTGAGACGATTGTGTTTCATAATGTAGACGTCTAAGAACACGCTGCTACTTGCCTACCTTTGATGGTGGCCTTGATCTTGCTGGCAACACGTGCAGGTTCGCATTCGCTGCCACTGACGTCCTTAAGTACGACAGCAGCAGCTGGGGCCTCACCGTACTTTGGATCCAGCAGACCGACCACAGCCACTTCGGATACGTGCTCTGAGTGTTCCTGGACGATCAATTCTTCAAGCTCTGCGGGAACAACCACTTTGTCCATGCACTTGATCATTTCCTTCAGCCGCTGGACGACGTAAAGTCGGCCATCTTCATCGTAGTATCCAGCATCTCCTGCGTTGAATAACTGCGTAAACCTCAGAAACGAGCATTGAATACAGGCAGATCAAGTATAATGGCCGGGGTCGAAACAAGGGAGCTATCAAGAACAAGTCGAAAAACAATGTCCAGCTCATAAAAAGAACAGTGGCCTGGTCATGGGAATGTAAACCTCATTTTTCGTATCGCAAGTTCTCGTACCGAAGCATGTTGTTTTTCAAGGATAAAATGTATTATTATCCTAGTACGTTTAAATGTTGTTTTGATTGCCAAAGCTTCTGGTTCATGTTTCAAAATAGAGCGGCTCTCTTCTCTATAGCCCTATTTTCTATATTCTCTGAAAACATTTACCAAATCATAAAACGTTTCATTTCGTTTTGGCTCGCAGAGCCCGACACTGTAAAGGCTCCGGTAATGCATAAAAACTGAAATAGGCGATAAATGCGGCTCTAATTTCTGAACGAACCCATCTCAGCAGTTGACGACGAAGGCAGAAGTGTCACTTTAAATGTAGTTGTTATTTATTCAAATAAATTTCAAATCAAAACATAAATTAAAAAATGCTACCGGGCGCGGTAACTGCGAAATACCGCAAGCGGAATGAAGTCTCTTATAAGCAGGGTGTGGGGCAGAGAGTAATGACTACCGTATTCAGCCTTTGGCACCCTCTTTGCGATCTCAGGTCCTATGGAACGCTGCTCTGATAGATGGAAGTCAACATCTACACAGCAATGTTTACCCAGACAAAGCCCGTGGCGTTTGCTTTTTATTTAACTGCCGCAAACGCCCTGCCATCATTCTACATCCATTAATTTTTCTTGTTAGCACACTATTCATGCTGAAAAATACGACGATTTGCTCGTTAGGTCTGGTCGGCAACAAAAAAAAAACTGCTGATGGCCTAGCTCTGTTATGCCAGGATATACGTAGCGAAAGCGCGGCGACTTCTGGATCGGAAGAGTTAATGAAACCCGTGCATTCACTAGATGCGCCTTTATTCATTATGAAACCCTGAGCGGTGATGGCGGAGATATGCTGCCCCGTCAGATCCGGCTAGATGGCACCCCTATTTGGATGCGTGTGTGTGCGTCCCAGACTTTTGGATAGAGTTTTGGGTAGAGTAGGTGTAGGGTGGCCTGGTGTATTGTGGCGTAAGCGTGGTACTTTTATTTTCGGCACAATTTCCATACAGTAAAGAAAAAAAAAGAGCCGTGATGGCGGAGTGGAAGCGTCTTCGCCTCAAACCCCAAAGGCCCTGGTTCGATTCCCAGCCTCGACACAGGCTTTTTTTTTTCATTCAGTGAGTGTGCGTGGCCTTCAGTGGCTTCCATAGATAGCGCCACCGAATACGTTGGTTAGCGGTTAAGCGCGTAAGGGCGGGATAGGGCGGGCAAGGGCGGCTCCGCGGCGAGGCGCGCGGTTTGACGGCATGCTAGAGGGCGCGCGGCGTCCGCCAGCTGCAGCCGTTGCTAGGCAACGGCTCTGTGCCTCCTCCTCAGGAGTGCCACAGCGAAATCGCAAGTTCGTCGCCAATGTAGCTTTCGCTACAAAATTGGGAAGTGAGAATTTCTATTCTGCCTGCAAATAGCAGCCTCTTTGGCAACTATTCGAGGGAGCGGATGCACTTCGAGCGTCCAGTGCTAGTCGTCGGTGTAATAGGGTCGGGTGTTATTTAGTGATAGCATTCCGGTGCCATTGGTTTGAAGGCTTAATTAGAGGGCCATTTTTTTTGCTTCGTCCTTCGGTTTTTTCTGACTAGCGCTGACTGATTAACAGAGCTCTCGAAATTACTGACATCTACCACAAATGACACTCACCTTTTAAGTAATTTTATTTGTTTTTTCGGTCCATATTTTGTTGCGTTTTATGAGGTTAAAGTGAAGTACCCTGTAGATTCCTATGCTTGGTAATAATAGGCCTCGTATATGCTGCAAACACTGCGCTTTCTTCATTTGTAAAGTCGATTGAGTTCTTAGCGAAGCGCATGAAGTCTTTCGGAACCAGAACTTAACTTCTCGCTACGCCGACCAAGATGACGCAGTTTTGCACTTCGGTTAATTCGACAGCATTAAGTGAGCAACGAAGGCGAAAAGTTTCCGGCGCTGGCGGCGGCGTCAGCGTCTGTGTGCTCTCTCCACCTACCACGGTTGGTAGGTGGGAGATGTTCTTCAAGGTGGTTTCTTTGTTCTTGCCAGTGGTTCCCCTCTCCCTACACTCCATTTGTAATGAAGACGAGGGAGACGGCGGACTAAGAATAACTCAGCGAAATGAATAGGAGAAGTGAAATGGAATAATGGTAGAAAAATAATAGAATGAGAAATGGAAGGGAACCACAGCGGGGAAAGAATCAGAAATGAATCAGAAAGAGAACTGAAAAAGATTAGCGAGAGAAAGAGAAATGCAAACTCATTTCCTATGCATCGTTCCAACTGATCTCCATGGCCATGATTCCCTATCCGCCAAGATGCAGGCATGAATCACCTTCCCGCAAAGATTCGGACCGCACCTGACTTGCACCAGCCGTCCTCCTCAAAGAACTCGGCAGTCTCCTTCGGTCTCTTGTAGTATTCCTTGATCACGGTTGGTGTGCGAAAGCATACCTCGCCTGTCTCGTACGGGCCCAGTTTTTGTCGTGTCACCATGTCAACAACCTGCGAAAAAGTCAATTAAGAGTGGGATTGCAAGGTAACCTGTGTAGTACTACTAGCACGAATAGTTTTGTTGGCAAGCAGTAAAAATAACTTTTCATCTATGCGTACAATTTTTAAGGACTGCTTTCATTCGTTTTGAATCAAATGTGAAGCTATTCTTGCCTTCTGTAGCCTAATGCTTCGTCCATGAACATTTGATAAAATATTTTGACAAAGAGGAGAGAAAAGCTACAATAGGCAACTACAAAGAAGTAACATGAAGAAAGCAGATTGTTTTTTAACTTAAAGAGGTCCGGTTTCTTTTTGTTTCTTTAAACCCAGCGCTACAACAATGTGCCCGCATTGGCGATGAAACAAGCATCTCAGAAAAATTACCGATGTGACAGCCTTGCGGGAAACAAACCGAAGACGTGATATTTGTAGTTCTAAATTATTTCCTGGCGCCGTTTCAAACTAAAGTACCACCAGGTGATATAACTTTGCTGCAGCTTCTAACTTCCCTGTTTCTAAAGCGAGAACATCTCTGGCATTACTTGGCTCATTGCTCAAAAGCTCCACCGTCGTCAGAAATTTGTGGCAGGCACGACAGGTGAAAACGCGGCACGCGAATGACGTCGTCGCCTGTCATCGAGCAATATGCCGCCGGCGTTCACTGAGGCCTTTGGCATTGGCGTTGGCCATGTTGCCGCCAGCGTCAGCATGTACGCCAAACCAGGGTCTAAACCACGACTCGCCGAGCTCCGCGATTGCTTCGTTGCAGACGGAGAAATGTACGCAGAGGAATTCGTCGGGACGGGACTGGTTGTGTACGTATACGTGGCGCCAAATCTGCTTCAAATGGACGTGGCAGCTGTCGTGAACAGGAATCTGCATTCGGCTCTACGCTGCGGCTTGTCCATGCTCTTGGTCGATGACCTCAATCAGGACGTTCAACGTCAACATTTATTAACACGATGCGTGCTGATCTCACCTTATGACTCGCCTCTCGAACAGATGCAGTCACCAGTTCGCAATGCACCGGAATCCACTTGGCGTTGGAAAACAGGCCAAGCACAGTCAACGAAGTAAGGTCCGCATCGACATAATACATCGGTCACGAGACCATGCTACTGTTGACAATCTCTATCAACTTGGACGCGTAGACGCCGTCGTCGGAGACGACGAACGAGCACGACTAAGATTCAACGCGCTTCAGGTACCCGTCAGACGACGACCACGGCATCCGCTCAGAGTGTGAGGTGGCGTTTACCTACGACCCCGCTCAGAAAACTAGTCACCGCTCGGCTAAGTGGTATCATTGTGCTGAAGAGTGGTGTCATCAAAACAGAACACTCATTTCAATGTTATTGAAGCACTACTTTGATGAAAACTCCGCAAATAAAATTAAGCTGAAACATCACAATATGGCCAGTTTGTCGCTTTGCGTTGCGGCGACCTCATAAGCAGCAGCATTCTCTCGGAAACAAAACACAGCAGCACTTAACTCAGCAGCATTTCGCCAAAACTTAACTCAGCAACAAGTAATGCTCTAGCATTTACGTGTTATGAGAATTGCTAAAGTGCCCCAATAATTTCTTTATCCGCCTAGTTACAGTGACAAGACAAATGTTTAAGGGAGAATCTATTATTTGGTTCTATATACAGCCCTAGCCTATATCAGCCCCTCTGAGTTCAATCCTAATTTGAGCGCTTCCGAAATGACATTTAAACACCACCTGGCTCTATCCACTACCCTTTCGGGCATAACCTAATGCGCCGCGGACGTTTGTTTGGGTTTCACAAAACTACATAATTAATTTTACTACTTTAACAAGTGTGTGCATAAAATATTCAGCGGAACTGCAAGTTCATAGTCAGTTGAGATAACTAAACTTTCCGGGCACATTCATTATCATTATCAGCCTGACTACACCCACTGCAGAGCAAAGGCTTATCTCATATATCTCTAGTTAACCCTTTTCTTTGCCAGCGGCGGCAACCGCATTCCCACAAACTTCTTAATCTCATCCGCCCACCTAACCTTCTGCCACTCCCTGCTACGCTTGCCTTCTCTTGGAATCCACTCCATTACCCTCAAGGACCAGCGTTATCTTGCCATGGCTTTGCATGCCATGCCCAAGCCTATTTTTCTCTTGATTTCGACTGGGATGTTATTAACCCGCGTTTGTTCTCTCACCCACTCTGCCCGTTTCCGGTCCCTTAAAGCTACACCTATCATTTTTTTTTCGTAGCTCACTACGTTGTCCTTAACTTAAGCTGAACCCTTTTTGTCAGCCTCCACGTTTCTGTCCAGTAGGTGAGTACCTGTAATATACAGCTGTAGTACACTGTTCACTTGAAGGATATTCGTAAACTGCTACCCATGATCTCAGACAACCTTCCATATACGCTCCACCCCATTCTTATGCTTCTAGTTATTTTCCTCTCACGATCTGGATCAGCTGTCACTACCTGCCCTAAGTAGACGTGTTCCTTAACCATTTCCAACACCTCGCAGCCAAATGTGAACTGCTGTTTCCTTGCTAGACTGCTGAGAATGACTTTTGGTTCGCTGCTTATTAATTTTTAGACCCACTGTTTGTCTCTGCATGTCTAACTCACTGATCATTTGCAGTTCACCTCCTGAGTGACTCAGCAAGGCAATGTCATCAGCGAATCGCAGATTGTTCAGGTATTCTCCATTTAACTTTTATCCCCAACTATTCCCAATCCCGAACTCGGAATTCCTCCTGTAAAGAGGGAGTGAATTGCTTTGGAGGACATATTATGCCGGAATGAATCGACATAACGATGGGAACACGCTTGTAGCAGTTCTTCGGGTCTCCTGTTTACTGCAGTTTAAAAAGTGTTGAAGAAATATAAGCAGAACAATCACTTCTCAACACTACGATTACCGGGGAAAACATGTAGTGATCACAATATACTAATTGTTACTTTATTACCTCCTTGCTACAGATAGCATTACTGAGAAATAGAAAGGAATGGGACGAACACCCAGCATGTGAGCAAGAAGACAGATGGGTGCACTATTTTATTTGAGCCTACAGAAATAGGCGCGCATATTCTACATGCTTCTGTAAAATGGGCACAGGGAAGCTCAGAGTTCGATTGGTTCACGCATTTCGTGGTGTATAGCACAAGTCATCGCGCACAAAGTATTTGAAGAGAGCGGCTCAGAAACAAGGCGTCACGGAGACAGCAGATCGAGGACAAAGAGAGAGCAGACACGATGGCAGTGGCACACGTCTAATATCAAAGTGTCTTAAAGGCTGGCTCTTTTAAATCACTTGAAGAAACCTTGACATAGCTTTTACGCGACCACGAACACTACCGAACCTCTTAGGCATTTCAAGACAATCGTCATTGTGCACTCTTGAAAGTATCAACACAGAGAAAACTGAGGAGAAATAATTTCCACCTTCAAGTTTGAATTTTTCCTTTCTGATTCTAAGTTCCCAATTTGCATCCGGAATTTCAGTCAGTCTCATGAAACCGGAACACTAATCCAGTTCGCGAATACATGCGTGTCCGGGACCGACGCCCCGTCTACGAGGCCGCGTCCGTCACCGTTACTGATGGTAAACCTGCTTTCGCAAGCAACACCGCAGGAACAGTAAGCGTAAGGGAATCACCCAGCTCTTATATATTTTATACTACCTCGGGGGGGGGGGGGGTGCTATATGGCAACTTAATAATATCATTTCGTGCGCACGAGGAATAAGAGCTGTAAAAACGGACGACTGGTTATAACGCGTAATTTGGAAGCTTAGATACGCACTGGTCTGTAATCCGCGTCACGTAAAAAAACTTCTGTATAATCTTCGCTGTAATTACCTCTAAAATGAAGATTTCAGCCACAGCCGTTATAATCTTATTTAATTCTTCACCGGTATGAAACGTTACGATGCTTAAGGACGGGCGATTTATATGTTAATTCAGAAAAACCTGCTATGTTATCTAAACAGGAAACCAATATTCCCTACTCCATACCCCTAAAACGCGAGACACTACCCACGGTTCGGCGATCTGATTGCCAACAACAGACAAGTTTTATTTTTTCTCGCAGGCCCCCTCCGTTAGAGGCAATGACCGTCTGCTTCCAGTGCGAAGCACGCAGCTGAGAAGACAGTGAATGCCCCAGTCTGGTACTCGCCGACTGCCGCCGTGTTTGACATTTTTCTGTCTACTTTTGCAGCACCCGGAGCGTAAGGATGCTCTGCTCTGGCGTCGACGTCGACGTCCGTGGCAATTGTCACGTCCTTGTCCGAGACGAGCAAACTATGTCGACGTTCATGGCTATCGCATCGTCCAAACGACCTTCGCGGGCTCGCATTCCAGACCTTCGTGGGAGTCGAAACCACGACGTTCATGGAACTCGAACCGCATTTTTTTTGCTGCTAAGGCTCTCAATTGAGCAAGTAACTTCTAACACACGTGTGGTATTTGCTGTCGCTATCATCATTGTTATCATGACCAACCACGTTCTTTGCTTTCGCTACCAACATCATTACTATGATCGACACTAACATCACCACTGTCATCATCATAGCTATGACTGACTATAACTATCGCTATCATCATCGCTATCATGATCATCGATATCACCAACTGTCACTTTCGCAAACTGTCGTCGCCACTATCATCTTCATCACTATACCAACTATAGCTATCGCTGTCATCATCACTATCACTAACTCTGTACTATCACTATCAGTAGCTATCGTTATTCCTATCACTACACATCTCCTATTCCATTAAAGTTCTTTTCCTTCCTTCTGTATCACTACCATCACTCTCTATCTATAGCACTATCACTATCAGCAGTATCATTATCACTATCTTTCACTATTTTTACTATTTACTGACTACCACTACTATCATTACATATATGTTGCTTATCAACTGTTGCTTGATCAAATGTTACAATTTATTTAAGTACCATGCGATTTATGATTGAGAGTTTGTGCGGAAACTTTTGCGGACAGCCTCTGTCTATAACTCCCGTCCACGCCACTCATGAGCCAAGAAATGCTTTTGCCTTCAAAAATACAACTGCAAGAGCAGCTGTCTAGCATCAGAAATCGTGATTGTCCTCTCAATTTTATTTTCATCCCGTACGCTGATATGGTCTCAGGAGAAACCCACAGCCATCGCGTACTGCCGCCTCTGATGAGGCTTATTTCCGGGCTTGTAGAGTTAACTTGAGCTCTTGTGCGGCGTGCACAGTATTAACGCGTACACAAGTGGCTTCGCTCTTTCTTGGTTTGAGTAATTCCATCGATCCGAGTTATCAGTATCTGCGTGTGTGTGGTTCATGGGATGCGTCAACCGATTGCAACTTGTATGTAAAAGGTGCTTCCAGTTCTCTGCGCGGCACAGTTTCCAGCGGTAGCGTCGTAATAGCTCGACATCTTTGCTTATTGCTTCTTCAATAGGAATCGTCATTAAAGTGATGTTTATTTCAAAAATATTGCGCAATCATTGTTTCTAATGTGCGTATTGATTTTTACTGATTATATTGACTTTTGCTCGTTTCTGGTAGAGTTTATCTGCACAATTTAAGCGGAAAGGCCAGTTTGGCTACGTTAGAGAACCACAAGACCATAAGGCCAAAGGTGACGCGAAACCAAGCTCTTCAAGTGAGCATGTTACCGGGCTAGTTTATGGTGGATAATTGGACGAATTCGGCACAAAGACTAGACAAGGACCATATGAAGACACACATGCAATCTGGCCTGTTATAAAAATGAAGCCAAATATCTGGAACGCCCAAATGCGTTGCCACCAACGGTCATGTGTTTTCTAATGCAGTTCTGATCTAGCGCTTCTGTTGAAACCTCTCCCTCTCCCCGCAGAGACGAGCCACGTTGTTTTGGCTGCGAAACTTCTTGGGTCAACTGGAGGTTAACAGAAGGAACATTCGTTGATTTGGATGCGCAGTTTCTACTGGCACGGCAGGGTACGTAGGGGTCAATGGGTACATTTTAAGAAGATAGTGCTCACGGCTTGGTGGCTGATTTTGGCGAATTGTGCGAATTTTTTATTGCTTTCCGTCACGTCTTGACATTCATTAGACATTTGCGATTTTAGAGGGTAATTAAGTCTACAATATCTCTCTAATTTCAAATGCACCCTGAAATAGGTTCTAACTTATACAGCGCTCAGGATTGCTGCTTCAATATTACAGCGTTAAGGTCAGTAATAAAGCAACACATATTTTGGGTAAGAATTAAGAAAATCGTAAGCTCATCTCCTCAAATCGGTACTATGAATGTGAGAAATGCGCGCTGGTAGCGCAGCACAACCCAATACATATAAGTAACAAAAAGGAAAGACACCAATAATTAACACTTCAGGACTGGCAGTACGAACAAAAGAATACTGTTAAATCTGTGAATAAAACCGACCTCTTTGCTGGCTTGTTCAGTGGCCGCAAACATCTTTTGTCTTTTTGAAAAAACTGCTTCTTCAGTTCCGGGAAGTCATTTGAGCACAGGTTTGATTGCTAGCATAAGCAAGCAGCCGTGCCTTAGAAATAAATGATCGAGTGAGCATTTCGGAAGACGCATTTGGACATTACAGGCGTTTAGCATGTAGTTATTGCATGCAAGCGTGCATTTCTTCGCATTTCGACTGCCGGTTCTTCCAGTTCTGTTACAAATAATATGTTCCCTACAAACCTGTTCTTCGACGCGCCAGGATAACTGAGAATATTGGCAATTCGAAAATTCTTTATGCGGCATACTAAGTGACCAAACTACCAACAATCCAAGAATCTCAGAGGGCTGGAGCAACTATATTAATCTGCCCCGAATTCTATTTGCAACCAACACCCTTGGGCCTGTAGCACCCTCTCTTGGGCGGCGCCGACAGCCCGGCTAGCGCGCGCCACCCTGCGAAAAGAATAAAGACGGCACCTGGTCGTGGCTCGTGCAGCCACGGCTGGCAGTTCTGTTCTGGTGTCGGCTCGTAGCAATGGTCTCGTTTCCTTCGCTCCTGAGGTGTTAAGCCTACATTGGTGACCAAGGACGAGCAATGACCGATCCCACAACATCCACGCAGCAGGATTCGCGTCCGCAGGACGTCTCGTCGCTGCAGGTTCGCCTTCCACCTTTCTGGCCCCAGAACCCGCAAGTTTGGTTCCACCAGGTTGAGGCGCAATTTTGCCTAGCCCTCATCACGTCGGAGACGACGCGCTACTACCATGTTGCCTCAAGCCTGCCTCCTGACGTTGCCGGTGAGCTCTCCGACGTTCTCTCCGCCCCCATGGGTGCTACACCATATCAGCACCTGAAACCCAAGGTGCTGGAGAGATTTATGCCGTCGGACCGCACCCGCCTCCAGCAGCTCCTTACCGGGGAAGACCTTGGCGACCGGCGCCCCTCCCAGCTTCTGCGCCGCATGCAACAGCTTCTCGGGGAGCGCGACATCCCCAACCACTCAGCGTTGCTTCGAGAGCTTTTTCTCCAACGCCTTCCCCAACCCCTCCGCCTCATCCTTGCGGCGGCCGGTGACGTCACCCTCGACCGACTGGCTGAGCTCGCAGATAACGTTCATAAGGCCACCTCCCCGTCCGTCACTGCTGTTTTGCCGCCAAGAGACCCAGCGATTTCGCGCCGTGAGGCCCGTCTCGAGGAGCTTGCCGCCTCAGTCGCCGCACTCCGGAGCCGACCTCTGGAGACCCGTCCATCTCGTCTTGATCATCGCCCTCTTTCGCGCTCACGTCAAGCTCAGAGTCCCAGCCCTACATCTCTCTGCTGGTACCACAGGCGTTTTCGCCACCGGGCCACAAAGTGTACACCGCCCTGTTCGTGGCCGGGAAACGCCCGCCGGGATCATTTACGGCAGCGTGTGGTTCCCCCAGTCATTCGAGCCGCCTGTTCATGGTCACTGACAAGTTCTCCCGCACCCGGTTTCTTATCGACACGGGCGCGGAAATCAGAGTGGTTCCACCGACTAAGGCAGATCGTTCCAAGCCATCAGTATTGTCGCTCCGTGCTGCCAACGCCTCGTCTATACCCACGTATGGGCTACGATCTATCACCCTCGACTTCAGCCAACGCCGCACTTTTCGATGGGTCTTCGTCATCGCAGACGTGGTTCACCCGATCATCGGCTCAGACTTCCTCTCCTGCTTCGACTTAGACGTCAGCGTGCGGCATCGTCGCCTTCCCGACGGTCTGACTCATCTCTTCATCTCGGGAGTTTCGTCCGACCTTGCTCCCATGGGCATTCGCACGCTGATACCTTCCTCTCAGTTCGAAAAAGTGTTGGTGGATTTTCCGGAGCTCACTAAGCCATGCAACCTCACTCAGGTGCCTAAACATACTGTGAGACACCACATCGTCACCCGTGGTCCACCCGCAGATGCTCGACCGCGCCGCTTCTTTGGAGACCGTCTAGCTATCGCCAAACGTGAGTTTGACCACATGCTGGAGCTCGGCATTATACGCCCGTCGTCCAGCGCGTGGGCGCCTCCGCTGCATCTAGTGCCCAAGCGTGATCCCGGTGACTGGCGTCCCTGCGGCGACTAACGGGCGTTGAATGCCAACACTGTCCACGACAGCTATCCGCTGCCCCACATCCAGGACTTTACATCGCGCCTCGCCGGCTGCGCCATTTTTAGCAAAGTTGACCTGGTTAAGGCGCATCACCAAATTCCCATTGAACCCACCGACATACCTAAGACCGCCATCACGACGCCCTTTGGTTTGTTTGAGTACGTCCGGATGCCTTTTGGACTACGCAATTCGACTCAAACCTTCCAGCGGTTCATGGCTGAGGTCACGCGGGGCCTACCGAGTGTATTCGCGTACCTTGACGATGTCCTCATCGCCAGCCCTACACCTCATGATCATGAGCAAGACCTACGTGCTTTGTTCAAGCGTCTACAGCACTACGGCCTGTTTGTGAATGCCTCCAAGTGTGTTTTCGGTGCTTCTGAGCTCGAGTTTTTTGTCATCACATATCCTCAGAGGGTATCCGCCCTCTCGCGTCCCACGTCCAGACCATCGAGAATTTTCCCCTGCCCACAACCCTGCGCCTCCTGTGACAATTCCTGGGGCTGATGAATTTCTCCCGCCGCTTTATCCCGCACAGTGCAGAGCTACTTCGCCCGCTCACCGACCTCCTCCGGTCAACCGCTGGCCCTTTCTCCGCAATCTCTTGGTCATCGGAAGCCTAGGCTCCCTTAACTGCCGCGAAGCAAGCAGTCGCTAACGCCGTGCTTCTAGTCCATCCGCGCAACGACGCCTCTACGAGATTGATGGTGGATGCCTCCAGCGTGGCCATCGGAGCCGTCTTACAGCAGTACATTAACTCCGAGTGGAGACCATTGTCTTTTTACTCTCGGAAGCTACTTCCTGCTGAGACCCGCTGCAGCGTCTTCGGTCGAGAGCTCCTAGCCATCTACTCCGCTATCCAGCACTTTCGGCATTTTGTAGAAGGATGCAAGTTTCACGTGCTAACCGATCATAAACCGCTGGCATGTGTGTTCCGGACCTACTCATCGAAGCTGGTGTCACGTGAACTCCGTCAGCTCGCTTATATCTCGGAGTTTACTACCGACATCCGACATGTGAAAGGTGCCGCCAACACCGCCGCTGACGCCCTCTCTCGTATAGTCGCGGTAGACGCTCCATCTTCCACCGTCGACTGGACCACATTTTCTTCTGCCCCGCAGAATGACGATGAGCTCGCCGCTTTTCTCGCCTCGCCTTGTTCTCTCCGATTACGGCTTGTGCCCCATCCTTGCTCGCCTGAGCCCTTGTGGTGCGATGTTTCAACGGACTTTCCTCGCCCTTTTGTTCCGGCTGCACTACGTCACCCTATCTTCCATTCTCTCCATGACATATGCCATCCAGGCATTCGGGCTACTCAGCGCCTTCTCACCCAGCGCTATGTTTGGCCCGGAATCAACGCTATGTGCGTGCTTGGACGCGCCGGTGCCTACTCTGTCAGTCGACCATGATCTGTCGACATACCAAGACACCTTCCCAAGCCTTTCTGCCCCCTGGCCGTCGTTTCGACCATGTTCATCGCGACATCGTGGGCCCTCTACCCATCTCTCGAGGCTACCGCTATATCTTGACCATAGTCGACCGCTTCACTCGCTGGCCGGAGGCAGTCCCTATTCCTGACATCACCGCAGAGACTGTTTCGCGCGCCTTCATTTCTGCGTGGGTATCTCGATTTTGTTGTCCTGGCACTGTGACAACCGACCGTGGACGCCTGTTTGAGTCCTCCCTGTTTGCTTCCCTTAATAATATTCTCGGCGCCAGGCATTGCCGTACCACTGCATATCACCCGTGTGCTAACGGCATGGTGGAACGCCTTCACCGCCAATTGCAGGCCGCCCTCGCTGCCCGCCTCAATTGCCCCTCCTGGGTCGACTCCTTGCCCCTTGCGATGCTTGGTCTAAGGGCCGTCATCCGAGAAGACTTACAGTGCTCAGCTGCAGAACTCGTGTATGGTAGTGCTTTGCGTCTTCCAGGCGACTTACATCCCAGCAGCTTCCAGCCCAGCCCCAAGAATTCCTCCAACGCCCGCTGGACTGCGTTAAAGACCTCCGACCTACTCCCCCACGTCCGTCCCGCCACCATACCATTTTCGTACACCCCGACCTGGCCACTTCGACCCACGTTTTTGTGCGCCGCGACGACGTCCGAGCTCCACTCACACCGGCTTACGACGGACCTTTCCGCGTTCTCCGCCGCACCCCGAAAACCGCCACCATCCTCCAAAACGGCCGCGAAGAGACCGTCAGTCTAGACCGCCTTAAACCGGCTTACATGGAGACCACCCTGGAACGACTCCCAGCGCCGCCTGACCTAGTGCTCGAGTGCCATCGCCGGCCCTCCGTCTGTTTAGACTTCCAGTCTAGGCAGGGGGCCCTGTAGCACCCTCTCTTGGGCGGCGCCGACAACCCGCCTAGCGCGCGCCACCCTGCGAAGAGAATAAAGACGGCACCTGGTCGTGGCTCGTGCAGCCACGGCTGGCAGTTCTGTTCTGGTGTCGGCTCGTAGCAGTGGTCTCGTTTCCTACGCTCCAGAGGCGTTAAGCCTACAGGCCATATATACTACACACAACTGCTATATTTTTCCTTGAAAAGAACGGCTCATCTAATAAGTATCATATCACCATTCACTCGGATACCAGGGAGATCTGGCTATCAGGAAGAGTATTTTCTATGCTCCCTTCGCCAGAAACTACTCTTCAGCCCTCAATTAAAAAGTAGCAGAGAGGACATGAAAAGACGAATTTGTGTTATACAACCACATGAGAAGTTAAGCCTGCTTTCTGGGCTGGAGACTAACTATTTTTTTTGCCGTCTTTATTTTCTATTTTAACCAATTACACGCCAACCAAGTTCGTACCTAATATTTTGGATTTTTTCTTTTCGGCACAGGACCGATTTACTTTACCGCCGGTTGGTTTTACTTTGCCTCCACTTCATATACACTAATTGTGCGGGTGAGGCACCTAATTATCAGCCTCCGGCTACATATGTAAGCGAAAATTTTGAAAAAAAAAATAATCTCAAACAAACAAAAGTTGATGTAGCCACTGTTAAAATGTGTACACAAAAGCAACCGTGCATACGTAAGACTTCCTAAAAATAAGCGTAGCTTTCACTGACGATTGCTGCCAAATTAACAATATACACAGAAGATGATGGGTTATATCAAATTAAAACATTAAGGTTTACTTGCAGCGAACTAAATACGTTAGTTACACACGGGAAATAATAATCCTTTTACGCTTCGCACTCGGCAGGCACGCGCACTTGCTAGTCGGAATGGTCGACTTGGGGAAAACAAGAAAATCAGTAAAGAAACGTAGCCGCATCCTTATTTCGTAACATCTTGCATGCTTAAAAACTCCGCAAGTTAATTTGCGATGGCAAACAAATTAGCATCAAGAAAAGGGGCAACAGACCGTGATAGATGACGGGTTTTTTCTGAGATCATACAAGCGGAGGAATTTAATACTTTTACGAGCGCACTTGGGAAATGTCTCCAATAATTAGCACTCATGAACGGCGACATTACCGAAACAAAAAGAATGTGTGGTTAGCAACGCCATTTCTAGAAAACGGAAAAACTTCAGGCCTGACTTCGAAATGTGTAAAAAATATTTGCCATGCAACAGAGGTTGAGCAGACAGCGCAGACCGAGTATATCCTTCACGTGAGTCCTTTGGGATCAGAATGGACACTTAAAATTAACACGAATCATACATTTCTAAATCATAGCCGTGAAGATATGTGTACGTGGTACGTGAGAAGTTACCGGGTCACACGGTCTACTTTTGAGCCGTGTAGAGGGAAAGGGCACCGCCAACTTAAATATCTCAGAAGAGTGTACGAGAAGTATTATTCTCCCTTCAGATGACGCTGGTAGTTTCGTAGGTTTTGTAAGTGTCAGAATATATTGCTGAAAAGCGGACCTTGTGGCGTTTGTACCTTTGACGCACCCTGCCGCGCACAGTAGAGTCAAGGGGGTAGCAAAGACATGGAGCACGGGATATGCTGCGATGCCAGAGCAACGAATCCTTACTTTAGGAGCACTGGCCAAGGCAGACACAAAATTTCAAAAATAGCGGAAGCCGGCTACTGACAGATCGGCTCGTTCCCCATTCCCTCAGCTGCGCGCTGAATGCTGGGAACAGAAGCGCGCCGCGTCGAACTGAAGTATATCTCGAAAAAAAAACTGCAAGGTTTAAATAAAAATTCAGGCCTCACAGATGGCCTTAGAGGCTGGTGGTTCTATTGAAAAAAAATTTATTTTTTACATAACAGCGGTGTCACCGCATTGTGGATTACTTTGGATTACTTCGCGCATAACTTCGTAAGTTTTGCAGTCGCCAAAACCGGCTCTCAGTATAAGTTACTCGGCATATTCCTGAAAATTAAGGTATCAGTTGCCTGTCTTGAAGAGTTGTAATCTTTTCCTCTGCTAAGAATATTCAAAGCATCAAAACGACACTCACAGTAACATTTGTTAGGTTGGGGCAACCTAAAAAGAATGAAAAATAATAAGCCCTTGCCTGCATCACTGACGTACAAAAGGCTTAATCCAATATTGAAATAAATGAAAAGGCCCGAAGGCAATCGTATACTTTTGCGACCCATAGATGGGGAAAAAGAAAAAAATGAGGGAGGGGGTATAAAGCTACGCAGCGAACCACAGCCGGGGGAGTGGGCCCGGGGAGACTCCTCTGATATCCCCTGGAACGTAGCGGAAGGGGTTGGATGAATGGGTTTTGGGAATTGGGGTGGGACAGCGAGTTTTTGCTCTGATCCTTCACTTGTCTCGACTCTATTACTGGCCTGCCTGGCCCGGACAGGGAGAGCGTCAAGAGTGCCCAATGGTGCTGCCCCGCTAATGGGATGCCCAACCACCCACAAATGCAACGGACTCCGACCGCCGGATAGAGGAAAACCTAATCCGGGGTCAGCTACCTCGGGCTTCTCCACGACTTTGAGGGTTGGTTTCAGACCTGCCAGCTACTTGCCGTCGAGTGCTTTTCGCGGTTTTTGACATTGGAAGTATGTGGGGTGTGATCCGGCCAGTAAAGACTTAGGTCGTCAGCCTATCGGCCCTCCGGCCGTCGGCACCATGACCTAACACCTCCGGGGGACCCACCTGTGCTTCCAACCAATCAACCGCGCACTTATTTTCTCCCCTAGCTTGCTCCACACCTACTGAGGAGGGAGTGTTCAGGGCCGGGCTGACCGGGCCACAAGCCAAGAACCTGGCTGAGGATGAGATGACCCGGGCCTTCTTCGCCGGTACTCCACGCCATCGACGGTCTCCGCACTGGTCGTAATACGCACCCCTACCTCGGCGTCCCGCAATGACCCCAATGGCACTCTCAGTAACAGTCATTTTTGCAGGCCATGAGTGTTTTTTATATTTTACAAATAGTTTTATACATTATCGGGATTAGAGAATACTTGTGACCTCCAGCCGCAAGTATTCTTTCGTCCACTAACAAGGGATTGTGAGCGGAGGAAAGCGTATGTATTTGGGGAGAAGTTATACCGATAAAATATTGTTGCTTCGTCCACTCACCTTCAGCAGAGAAGAGAGGCAAATCAAAAACGCATTCAGAAGAGACCGCAAACTTTTGCATTTGTCTCGTTCCTGTACCTTGATTTGGGAACGAGGTGCTGGAAAGCCGACGTCGCTGCCTGAAGCTACGTAGTTGGAGGGCGAGCAAAGGATGCCCATGGACTCGGTCATAGCGTACAGATTCGCTACGCTCTCGACGTCACCAAAAGCTGCCTGCACTGCCTTTCGGTCAGCCTCCGTGAACTCTCCGCCTCCGACACAGATGCGACGGATGCCTGCGAGTCGGTTGCCATTCTTCTGCATTTCGGCCGCAAGCGATCTCAAGTGAAAGGGCAGAAACGCCAGGGCTGTCACCTGCAGTTGAAGGAGCAGTGTAAGCTGAAATAAAACATAGTTTGCAACAAAGTGGTATATGAATTGCATGTTAAACAATACATGCTCGGTTGTTGGAAAAGAAAGTTATTAATGTTATTGTTGTTTTTAAGCATTTTCTACATCTCCTTTGATATATATAGAGCGCGCCGCTTGCCTGAAAACAGAAAATTGATAAATTTAGTGTTGGAACCGTGAAGATTGTCTATAAAGACTGCTGAATAAACAAAACTATATTTTGATTGGCCGTAATTGTTTTTATTATTGTTTTGCGTTAGATTAGACCAAAAGTAGAAGGTAGCATTTGGTGACTAGATAAAATAGTGACTAAACTAAGTTTTGGTTGGAGCGTGGGGGTGATACTTTTATCGTCTCGGGAAACACAAGCGTAATTCGAGACGCTTCAGCACTTCAAGAAGCAACCATTTTCACTCGTATCTTCCTTTGAGGAGTTGTAAGTGCTGAAGCCGTGAACGTTCCGCTACCTGCACTTGATATCTTGTCTCCCCGTTTAATCTGAAGAGGCTTTGTATCTGCCTGATAAGACAGTACACGTGTTTTCATGTGTAGAGTGCGCGAGCAGACCGTGCGCATCAGTGCGAAGACGTGACAGGAGTGCTATAACCTTCAGCAGAGACCATGATGGTTATGGTGCCCTTTGCAACAAACTTCGTTTGTCAACGCCACTTGTTGCTTTGTTTTGCTTTTACAGGGTTTCACGTCCCGAAGCCCTTCAAGCTGAGGCACGCCGTAGTGGAGGGCTCGAGATTATTTCGACCACATGAAGTTCTTTAAGTACACTGATTTTACACAGTATTCGAGACTCTACGATTTCGCCTCCATAGAAATGCGACCGCCGAACTCAGGATCAAAACAACGTTTTTCCGGTCAGCAGCAAAGCATTATGACCGCGCAGAAACCACGGCGGCTACACTGTTTCCACCTCTCGTGTTAATCTAATTACGTATGGTCGAACGCGATCTCTAGCGATATTAAGGATATCTTTTCTAGCCGCGCAATATCGGTATATTTGTGTGAATTTGAACCGTGCATAAAGGATTGCATACTTATTATCCCAGCTTCTGAATAAAAACTCTGCTTCTCAAAGCGAGACCGCAAATTAACAAAACGGCAGTTTTTTTTTATAAGTGTGTACGAATAGATGCCGTGAAATCAGCTTACTAGCATAAACAAGCCCGTCTATGGAATATTTTTTGCTGTTTTCTTTTGGTTGCTATTTTAATTTAACTGTTACTGTGTACGTATACTGCAGCAAGGAAAATAATGAAAGCAACAGATCACATTCAAAGCCTTTATAGGAATATCTAAAATTATTTCATCGATAGCCTTCGCTATTTAGCAGGATAGCGATCACTTTCAATAGCAGGTTTTGAGGGAAGCACACTATAATCCACAAAATAATTTCGTTGCACAAAACGTTCATTCACTCTCATAAAAGAATGGACCTCTCTTTCCAGACCTGGCATTATTTGTAAATATGTGGGTCATATATTTACTTATGCTTCAAGAAGGTATTGCAGTACAAAAGCTTTTCCCACAGTTTTTAGGCGATGCGTAAAAATTATCATTTTCTGGTTTACTGGTTCTCATTAGGAAATATGCCAGATCAAGGATTCGCAGTAACGTACCTGAAGGAACACTATATATTGTTGGGCTTAGAAGAGGTATCAACAAAAATGCCCGTAAGCGGTTCCTACTCAAGCTCTCTCTCTAAACCTTAAACCTGTTGTTTATGACCTGTTACGAATTCTTCTCACAAACCGCTATAAGTGTGGATGGACTGTCAACCAGACGTTTACTAGTATCATTACAGGGTGACTAATATTGCGCTTCACATACTGATAACCATTAGGCGCTGATAGGTAAATGAATCTCATATCTGCGCATACCTTAGTGGTCAGGCGGACAATAAATGAAATAATAATTGGTATCGTCAGGCACATAGCGAAATAAAATCGATTGTGAACGTTTTATCTAGTGCAATAGGGTGGTATGTGCACAATGGAAGATTCGAAACGATTATAATGCTCTACCATTCAATTTCATAAAATTCTCCTAGCACTATTGTGTTCAGAGATATTCCCTTGCAACCTTTCAGCTCTATCCGCGTAATTGCACATGCAAGGCGGTAGCGATCAGCCCGGAACTCCTCCCGGCGTGGGGTGGAGCATCGTCTGCCGACGGCGTAGAGCGATCGGCAAAGCTCGAAGCTGTTTCCTTTTCAGTATCGGCTGCCATAATCAAAGAACCGCCCGATGCGCCAGCTTCGTCACATTAGAGAGGAGTTTCGCGTCGACTGCAGCTACCATCAAGCGTAATTACCCGATACCATTAGAAACATTTGGGGTGATTATCTCGAAATACGTGTGCTCCACGTTTCTGCCAACTGGAGTAGTCTAGAAATTGAACCATATCGAAGTTTCCAATATATGCATTCAGACTTGCCGCAGTGACTAATAAGTTCATTAATATGTTGATATCATTTAGCTGCTTGACAATGACAGTAATCATGTCATTTTAGGTAGTCCTTAATAATAATAATAATATTGCCGCTTGAATTATGTGCATGAATTATTTCACGTACTACCTCGCAGCATCTAACGCAACAACTAATTTTATTAAATCTGTAAAAATTAATGTTGATTCCACTGCATGCAAAAGCGCACCTGGAAGCAGTGTTTTTGTAGTGTTTGCTGTTCTGTTTCTATATTAAGGATATCTCAAATAACCTGTCTTTTAGCTTTTGTTGCATTTTAAATACCCACATTATAAATGTGTTCGTATCTGCATTTCTGCTCTACCAAAATGGGAGCGCAGGAGTCAGGATTCTAAACGCATAACATTAGCCTTTGCACCCGGCCGCCATTGGCGCTTAGCCCTTGCGGTAGTGTATTTTGTAAAACATAGATGCGCTGGAAATGCGCAGCAATTTTGTGCACGTAATGAAGCAGATTTCATGTGCTCAACTGTGGGTATACTTCTGAAACCATAAAATATGAATTACCTTATCTGTTCGAAAACGTTGCATGAAGAATGTTTAATGTTATTCAAAGCTGATATATGATACTTTTTAATTGGCTCATGGCAACATTTTCTATTGAAATCGTCCCTTAATAATGTGCTAAAAAATATTTAGAACAATGCTTTGCATTACCATTTTGTTGCATCTCACTGAGTTTATCCCACACTGTCATTTGCGTTAGCAAAAGCAGCAGTATCGACAAATTAAACGGTGCGAAAAATTTATTATATACTTGTGGCAACTCTCTTCCAGGTGCGCAACATCAGAATAAATCTTGCCTTAGCCACGAATTTGTTGGAGAGATGCATATTTTTAATAACAAAGATGACAATTAATTTAGGAGCCTAACAAAGAATGCTGGTACAGTATCAGGCAGGAGAGAGTTCTACCTGCTGATGTGTAGAATAATGGCATAAATTATTGTTATTACTGTTATTGGAACAACGACATTCATAGAACTCTCATGGCAGCAGTGATTAACGGAGCCATAATCGGTGTGCATTGCTGCCCACCGATGGGCCAGCCTTAAAATGACTTGGGTGCGGCGTGACCCACTAGTGAGCCACAAGCCAAGGCAGCATCTTTGAACCGTCAGCAGATAGAAATCGAGACCTTAGCTGTACCACCGCGTGACCCAGTTATTGCGTCCGCACAGCATAAATACGCAACAAGCCGCTCTGTGACCCAAACCGAGGAGCGTACTTTGACGCGCTGGATTTAAGGTTCTCTTTCCGCAGAAAATCTGACTGATAGCTTTCTTACCGCATAGGTGACTTGATCTTGAGACTTCATCACAACCTGCCTACCGTGGCAGGTGGCAGTTGAATTACTGACTTGTCGCGAGAGGTTGCTCAGAGAGAGCAACTTGGGTCTCACAGTAAAGTTGAATGGCGCAAGGAAACGAACGCAGGAAGACACAGAGACAGAAAGAGAGGAAGAATGTATAGGCAAATAGATGCACAAAGAGAACCGCACGCGTCTTTAGGGAGCCAATATGCTATCCCGTTTTATCCTTAAATGATCTCTGAAAGGGGCACTAATAAAGTTGCGGTATGCCGGGGATGTTGAAGCGCGCCGCTTCACGAATAATGTCCAGCGAGAATTTGTTTAATGCGCTCTCTGGAAGCTGAATTATCTGTAGTCAAAATTTGAATTTCAGCGGCTTCGCGGCTTTCTCTCTCCTCTCGTCACTTTTTGCACGCTAGGAGGTCACCGGTCCTCCGCCGGCCCCACCTCTGGGAGCGGAGCTTCCTCACCCGCCGGAGCTTCGCGCATTATTGGCCGCGGCCGCGGTAGCTGCCCGACGTATGAACAAATCTAACGAATAGCCATCTCTCAACATGTATACGTAGATGCGAGTGACGGAGGAGGGTGCGGGCAGGAAAAAGTGGCCGGGGAGGGCTCGCCAACTTTAGCGCTTTATTGTGGGTCCTCTGCTGCAAGTAGAAGTGCTTTATTTGGCTCAGGTTTTCATGGTAACACCGTGTAGTGGTTGAGCGAGTTGATGTGCTCTCCTCGGATGATGTTTCAGAGCCCCTTTAAGGTGGAGCTTAAGCGACCCTGAAGTTGTTATTTAGCGATTTATATTCGGCTGCACTGCAAACATTGTCCATTGGCGCTAAAAGGTAAAAAAAATGGCGCAGGAATTAAGCATCGATGCATGTCAGGAGGGTGACTGCGCCCCTTTCGTAAGTTTTGGCATTGATTGCGGAGAAAATTACGAATTGCCACAGCCTCTCGCTTTCCTACCCCCCCAAGAAGGCAGCCTGCCTTCTCACTGCATAACACTTTGCATAGCCGAGGTATTTTTGCTCGCAGGTAATAATCTCAAGCCCCAAGCGCTCCGACGCGCCAACGCTGTTCACTACAGATGGGCCACTCAGACCGATTTCCTGCTGCCGAACACTCCCCATCTTCATCAAGGAAGCATAACAATTGAGGTCTTTGATCATACCGATATGTAATTAATGCATAATACCAAAAATAAAAAGTCATTTGTTTTCTATGCTTTCAATTAGGATAATTATAGGGGCATTGATGAAAAGATTATCCTTGCATTTAATTCATTGTCATCATCGTGAGCCTGACTACGCCTCTTGCAGGGCAAAGGTCTAGCCCCTATTTCTCCAATTTACCTGGTCCTGCACCAGCCGCGACCAACCTATCCCCGCAGACTACTTAATCTCATACGCCCACCTAACTTTCTGTGGCTTCCTACTACGCTTGCCTTCTCTTGGAACCAAGTCCGTTACCTTGCCTTCGCCACACATTACCTGCCCAAGCCCATTTCTTGCTCTTGATTTTGACTACAATGGCATGAACCCACATTTGTTCCCTGACCCAGTCTGCCCTATTCCTGTCTGTCCACATTACATTTATTGTATTTGTAGTGATGGCTACACTACGCCACCTCTTCGAGCCTTCAGCGTGGCCACCGTACCCCTTGAGCTCTGTGGCACCCCTTATGCTCCAAGGCGGCGCCGTGGCTGGTGACGTGGTTCAAGCCGTAACGTGACTACTATTTGTGCAGAACCACTGTGTCTTCACTTTCAAGCCGAACCTGAGCGTAGCCAGGCAGATGTAGCTCTTGCGTCACTCCAGGTTTAACCAGAGCTAAACCACAGTCCTTTTTTCTTTCTGTAACTCACTGCGTTGTCCTTTACTTAAGCTGAACCCTTTTCCTTAGCCTGCACATATCTGCCCCATAGATCAGTACCGATAAGATAGAGCTATTGCTCACTTTCACCTTGACGGATATTGGCAAATTTCCATTCTTTATCTTGGAAAAACTGCCAAATGTGGTCCACCCCTTATTCTTCTGGTTATTTCGCTCTCGTAATCCGGATCAGCGGTCATTACCTGGCTTAAGTACGCGTATTCATTTACCACTTCCAACAACTCGCCGCTAATTGTAAACTGCTGCTTCCTTCCCAAACTTTTGAGCATTAGTTTGGTTTTCTGTTTATTAATATTTAATATGCCTGTCTAAGGCATTGATCATGCTTTGTAGTTCATCTCGTGATTGACATAGCAATGCAATGTCATCAGGAATTGCAGATTTCTAATGTATTCTGCATTAAATCTTGTCCCTAACAGTTCCCAACCCAGGCCTGCAATTGCCTCCTCTAAACAGGCGGTATATAGCATTGCTGAGATGGCGTCTCCCTGTCTGACGGCTTTCCTTATTGCAATTTATTGCTGACTTTATCTCTGATATTGTGAAGTTTCATTTGATATAGTGGCGTGTAGTCAGGTTGCAGCATTGACTGCTGAAAATAAAAAAATGGAACCGACCAACCGCGATGGCTCAGTGGGATCGGCAATGGGCTACTCATCATCAATTAGGAGATTCGATCCAACTCACGGAAGCGTTAATTTGATGGAGGCGAAATACACAAAATGGTAATTTGCTGTGCGATGACAGCGTATGTTAAGGAAGCTGAGGTGGTCTAAATTAATCCGGACCTCTCAGCTACGGTCTTTCTCATAACCGATGGGTCGCTTCCGGTTGTTTAACCTTACAGTTGACGATTGTCTTACAAAATTAAAGTGACATATAAGCTGAAATGCAAAGTTTGAGGCAAAAGAGAACACAGGAAAGCAAACTGAATACATGCCAAATATTGAAGCACTAATAAGCTACTATTCTAGAGTAACGCACCAGTGTAACATCAGTGCACTTGACGAAAAAAAAATAAAAAATCAAGTTCCGCATGATACAAAAAAACGCCAAGTTTGACACAGTACCTTATACTTTGTGATGAGGTCACTGACTCGTTCTAGTCTGGCGCCGAGTGAAGTCACCACAGCAGTAGCCCCCAAAAGAACGCCAATAGTGACGCAGAAGAAGCCCGAACCATGCATGACAGGAGTCGCGTAGAGCACCACGTCGCTCTCGTCCCACGTAAAGCAATACCTGCAAAAAAACAGGAAGGGGTTAATGAAAAATGCAGATGTGCGGGAGAAGCGTAGAACGTGTCGTAAAAGCGAGTGCTGGCTAACAATACAGAGGTACAATGCAAATGCGGAACATTCTGAAATAGAAGTCTTGAAATAAGCGCGCTAAGCATCGAGGAATGAAGACACTTATGATATGTTTTTAGGCTGTCTAAAACGCTATTTACCAATGAGTAAATAATGCGTTTAATTTCATTTTGTAGCGTCAGCTACACTACGTCACCCCTTCGACCATTCACCAATTGAGCTCCGTGGCGGCGCCGTTGGTCACGTGGTTGGTCACGTGGTGCGGAACAGCAGCTGCTGCTGCCGGCGGCGCGGCGCGCCACAGCAGCAACAGCTCTGCGCATGCGCCGTGT
This sequence comes from Amblyomma americanum, assembly GCF_052857255.1. Classification (NCBI taxonomy): domain Eukaryota; kingdom Metazoa; phylum Arthropoda; class Arachnida; order Ixodida; family Ixodidae; genus Amblyomma; species Amblyomma americanum. The sequence continues at coordinate 94,420,776 of NC_135503.1, forward strand.
CAAGTGGCACGAAGATGAAGAAGGAACGCCCAGAGAACCGGTGCGGCGAAAGACTGACTCTGCAATTCGACTCGCCGCAACACCAATTCATCTCCATCTATCCGGAACTCCAATTCAAGAAAGTTCGACCGTAAAAATCTTGGGCTTGACAATACACGAGTCAGGAACAGGTAGTGCTTGGCTTTCTCTGGCTTAAAAGCAAGCAATTCAGTTGTTGGGTCTGATTAAACTCATTGCTCCAAAAACAGGCGGAGCCCGCTCTCATGTTGCACGACAGTTGGTGGGGGCGGTTGCAATCGCGCCTCATTTACCAAGCCTAATTCCAGCATTGGACGAGGGCTCAATGGGATCGTCTAGAAACTGTTAATCGAGAGGCAATGAGGGTCATCACTAGCCTTCCCCGCATTACCCCGATCGTGGCGCTCCAAGAACATGCGCAGCTGAATACACTAGATGAGCTGGTGCAGCAACGACATGATGCTCGCCGCCTAAAGTCAAACCTTACACACACAATGTGTGCACTCAGGCCATATGCTTCATCGCACTTCATTCTACAGCCGCCCCCACCAGTTTCTCCTCCCTGCCGTTTTGTTCAGCTAAGCGACAACAAACCAACTGATCTACGTCGGCCATCACCTACCCGCGCGGCATCGTCGTTTCGCTACCGCATTACAGAGCAAGACGCCAATCTGCCGCATGGCTCCAACGTTATGTACGTTGACACAAGCATTCAGGCCTGCGAAACAACAACGGCAGATTACTGTCCTTGCAAGCCTGCTCTGAACAAGATGTCAAGGTTTCGCCTCTCAGAACCTCCTTTCTCCTTCAGTGAGGAGATGCTTGCGGTTCAAGAGGCACTTTGCTCTGTGGCCGCCGTTCCTATGCTACCTACAGCCCGCATTGTCATTACGCCCTTCATGTCACATGCCCACTACGACGAGTTAGTCGCACCCCAGAAATCTGCCAAGACATCCATCGTCTAGCGGCACGCATCCCGCAGCAAATCCGTACTGAGTGGGTCGCGCGTGACCTCCTGAGCGCACAAAGCAGCGCAGATTCTGCGACTCGCCTTTCGACCCCAACCTCGTCTTTGCCTTGAGTCCTCACTCTGGATGACACCACCCTCCTTTTAACAAGAAAGAAACACCTCCGGCGCAGCACACGTGCTCTAGTCCCTCCGTGTGCGGCAACCCTCCCCCGTGGTCTGACCCGTGCAGAGGAGGTTGCGCTTCGGAGGATACGGGTCGGGGTTGCCCTAACTCATTTCAGATTTATATCCCCGCCCCGGGTGTCCAGTCTGCAGATCAGAGACTTTGAGGCGGATATCCACCAACTGTTGTGGGACTGCCCGGCGCTGAAGCCGACGAGAATTCGGCACCTGGCGGCAGTGGGTCTCTCACCGGACAATCCGGATTCCTATATTGCCTGGCCACAAGGTCCATATCATCGTTCACTTCTTGATTTCATCAGATCAGCCCACCTTTTTTCATTTATTTAGACATCTTACTCATCTATCATTTCATACTTTTTAAGCCCTGAGGCAATAAACATAGCTTCAAAAAAAAAATTCGACTGCGCGAGTTCCACTCCACCAGATGTAGCTATCGCGTCTCTCCAGCTTTATCCAGAGCTAAATGACATCCATTTTTTGTTATATTTCGAAATCTATTAGCAATCCTATTATCTATAATTGTTAAAATGGAAGGCCACGCCTTCAATCTGACCGTGGAGGCATCTGGCCCACACTGACACGCCTTTGAGGGCCCGCATTGAATGAATTGTATTCGACGTACTAACTTAAGCCAAGCAGAAGACCGAAACACAAACAAAGCCATCGCGCCGGTTGCGATCGTTCTTTCCGTTTAAATACTCGGGCTTCCTCAAAACATACTCTTCATTACGTAAAAGTTTAGGAACTTTACCCTCGCAGTACCTGCTATCAATCTCAAAGCAGAAACATGGGTGATATTTTATTTTAATTGTCTGGAAATATAATTCTAATTAGAGCGAAGTGTGTGTGTCGTTGCAGTCCGGCCTGTGAATCCTCGGGAAAAGTGAGCAAATTAGAGAACAAAAGGCACGAGGACGAGGAAGGGTGAAATGAGAGAGGCTTAGGGAGAGGGCAGGGGAGGAGAGAGAGAGAGACCGATAATCAACGACACACACTGCACAACATGATTCCTAGATTGTATCAGGCGAGTGGAAAAGAGCACGCCGCGTAGCGCAGCGATTTACGCATTGGGTCATTCCGTGCGTCATTGTCAGTGACTAACGCTAGTGCTACCGCATACTCTGCCCTATGAATTACAATGATCTTGAGTGAGTTTTTTCTTACAATATTTTGACTATTGCTGGAACCCATGAACTCTCCCCTTGACTTTCCTTTATATTCACGAGTGTGAATAAACCTGGTGTCTTCTGCATGGCACGACCGTCTCGTTCACTACTAGAGCGGCGGTGCCGCCGCCCGGGATCATCGTAACAACTATATTGTGGACCAGCGCAAAACGTACAACGGATGTAGGAAAGACAAGAAGACACGGGCTCTTTCCTAGGTCTGTCGTCCGTTTTCCGCTGGTCCATAATATGAATCAGTTCCAACTTCCCCAACACAACGTAATATTTGGACGATGACCGAATGTTTCTGTTCCTAAAGATGAACACTCTGCGCATTGGCTAGTTCTGTTCTCTAATTTCCAGGTAGTTCATATTCATTTTTAACTGCGAAACCAGATGCGGCCTCTCCAATCACGTGTACGAGCAAGGCTCGCCTAATGGCAGGTTAGCGCAAAAAACGCTAGAGGCATGACGTCTGTAACTAAAAAATAAAACTTTCTTCTTGTGCATTGTTTTTTATGAACAAACTGGCAGTCAGCTTTATGTTCTTCGAAAAATTCTCCGTGGTAGGCGGTACAGTGCATGAGACGTATTAACCTTTCTTCAATGCATTGCTGGAACGCCTATACCAGAACACCCCTAAGCTTGTCGGTAAGAGCCTCTTTCATGATACCCCATGAAGTATTCCACTTTAAGGAGATGCCCCTGCAGATGTACTTTGTCTGAGGAAGAGAAAGTAGTCACAAGGAGTCACGTCAATTTAATATGGGGGCTGAGGGAGAATACGAATATTTTCATCTCTGAAAAACCGCCCAATCGAAAGTGCCATGTGGCCTGGCACATTATTTCCATGCTGTTTACAAGTCATTCATATCTGGAATACACAATAAAAAGATTTTTGCAGCGCTTCTAGGACCTCACATTAAAAGTGTCGATTGATAATTTGTTTTTCAGACGCGACCGTATGTGATACTGTCGTAAAGGAATGCTTTTGAAAGGCATGTTGGTGTGTAATGGCGACCGGAACAGATAACTCCGTGCAAGGTATAGAAGACAGCCCTTCGTCCTCCTTTAGTTAGTTTAACACGGCGTGGGCGAATGCCTTCTACGAATGCAGTAATAAGGTGCTCGGGACCGTGTATAGCTCATTCACAAAATTTTTTTGCGGCGTTGTTCAAACCAAGGGGCATTGGTTTCATGGCTTTCAGGGCTGAATCGCACACTTTTTATTTACGTGGGGTTGAACGCTTGCTGCTGCTGTGACGGGTTTCTCTTTTCGGTATCAGCGTGAACTAGATTGATTGTTCGTACTCGGAATGCTTTCTGTTACAATAACGAATTTTCTGTTACAATAACGTGTCGGTAAAAGGCTTCTCGGAGTATCGAAGCAGGTTTCGTAATGGCTTGTCGGTAAATCTGACTTATCATATCGTGCACCTGTGAAGACAGCAAGCATTTTGGCCGCTTGGGAAGATGAGAGTGTTTTTGCAAGGTCTGAGGCTGTGGCTACACAGGATGTGAAATGGGTGGGACTTCAGATGTGGTCCGAAGAAATATAGGAGGATTCTTGGTTTAGTATAAATGTTTTCCTCCCAAGTACAACATAATGACTGATTTCTAAACTGCATCAAATAGCACTTGGCTAATTCGTAATCAAATCTACCAAGCTACGTGAAGGATATTGCAATTAAACGCTGTCTGGGCTGACTGAGCAGTCCATTTCGTGAAACTTCTCTGTCAGTCGCTTTTAAAATATATTTACCTGCCTTCTTTTGTCTGTATCGTCCACAAGCAGCTAACATTTGCTTCTAAGTTTCCCTTCGAGTAACGCGACTTGTCGGTTACGAAATAAATGAAAAGATTAGTTTCCACAATAAATCTGTTTCCGACCAACGATGAGGATCAAATTCCAGCCTTTGTCAGCTCCAGGAAATGTAGGAACTACTCATGGTTACTGATAGTCGCCGTCAAGTTCAAGACCTGTTACCGGAGTAATGACTGCCGCCCCCCCCCCCCTCTCCCGCCACATGAATTTCATAGAAAAATTGGGGTGAGCCATGTCTCGGGGTTGAAACGAAAAAAATGAAACAGCTGGAAAAGAAGATTTTTTTTTCTTGCGGTTTGCGTGTCTTGAGAAGTGATACACTCAACTTTAATGACAGGATGTTGTCTTCCTTCCAAGACTCATAAAAGCATTTTTTGCTGTCCGTGAAATCTACTCTTTGCGTGTCTTACAGCGAACATAGAACAAAATCAAAAGCTAAAAGAAACTTCGACCAGAAATTATATGGGAACGAAAAACCAAAGAATGAGCAACCGGGCAAAATTCGAGGGAGAAAGGCATCCCAGTTACAAGCTAGCAGAGTGACGAGCTTAGGCACGACCGTCCTTTGACATTGTGGCACCGAAAATTCCGGAGGATGCGGGAACAAAAGAGTTTCTTTCGTCCCTCATAGCCAGAGCCACTTTGCGACGTTAACACTCCATAAACAAAATCAACCGCTATGGCAGTGACGTATGCGGCGTTGCTTTACAAGACGAACAGGAAGCCTCAAAAGCCATTAGTGAGTTTAGTAATGTCTGTTTATTGCGCACCTCCGTTATTATCGTGTGTATCCATCCAATTATCGTCGTAGCAGCGGATGTAGCACCGAGCACTGAAATATTCTTATTTGATTGTTGAGTAGGTTCTAGTTAAGTTACATGCTGGTATAACTAATGGTATATATTTTATTCTAAATATTCGTTTATGTACATTTAAGTTTATATTTGAAGCTGCTCATTGTGGTAGTCGTGTGCTCTAACCATTAATTTCTTGTTCAGATCATAACTTCTAAGCAAGATCAGAAATATATTGATAAGACTCTCTCGGAATTTTTTTCATTGTTCGTTCAGTAATGATATTTTTAAGCTAGCAAAACTTCGGACCTGCATATATGAGGCTGTCAGCTGCTTAGTGCATGAACCACCCAATGGCTGCTTCGAAAACTAGGCATATTATTCATATTCACGGAACTGCCTTTTCCAGTTGATATATAAGCTTGAAGCTATGGTACCCGTCACATGTGCATGAATTGCATGCAGTCGGTTTGCTGTATTGCACTACAGTGGGCCCTTGTTGCGGCTTTGCTGTGGGCCTTGTGGCCACATGTGGGGCCCTTGTTTCGCCTTGGTCTGTGTTGATTGCAGTTGTGCACGAGCAGATTTTGCGAATAAATGCTGTTGATGAATTAATATATCAGTTTAGCGAAACTCGCTTAGTTGTAGAGTAAATATTTATTCAAAGATCAGGAAATCGTTATTACATTTTTTGTTGTTAACATTTCATAATCATTGATAAATGTATGCAGCAAAATTATGAAACCTTATGCGATAAAGCTGCCGCAACAGTTGGATTTAGCCTGGATGGAGCCGGAGTGGCGAGATTGGGGGACGGCAAAGTGAAGAGGTGCTGGTCGGTGGAGCTTCTGGAGAGCAGCTGGGTTTTTCACGGCCTCTTTGAATTCAATTTCGCCGTCACTTTTTCCTTCCGCTGCTAGGGCTACTAATGGACGAAGGCCTGCCGGGTGGCGGTGGTAGGTGGGCTGGGGTAAGAGTCGCATATGGAGGGTAGTGCTAGGTAGTAGAGAAGTGTGGCGCTCTGGGGGATTGAGGCTTCATCAGTTCGGATTCACAGAAAGAAAAATTCCACTTTTTCGAGAGACACGACCCCAGTTTTTTGGTTGAAGGGTCACTGGTACAGCACTGGCAGTAAAATAGACAGGTATCTCTTGTCCGCATTGTTGCAAGATAGGTTGCAGCCCCAAGGGAGTCACAAAATTTGTGTACAAGATCTGTGCTCTCTGGGGAAGGCCTCACAGTATGCAGCAAGGAGCGCTCAACTTGAACGTGACTTTAATGAGGGTCTTACATCGACGCGCACATCACCTTTTGCTGTCCCTTTTTACCGCAGTAGCAAAGTAAACAAATTTTTTGTATGAACCAGATCTGTCGCATTTATCTACATACACTTTATTTTTAAAATTATTACTAAGGTCATTTCATATAGCATGGGGTCAAAAAAAATATTCGCCAGGGGGCTCTGCGGTTGGAAAGGCAAATGTAAGAGTGAAAAGATCGCTGACCTGAATTGAGTTAACGCCACATTTCGGAATCTATAAGGTTCCTGCATCAGTATGGAGTGCGGCCGTGTTGCAGCTTCGATCTTAAGCCCTCGCTTAGCCGCCGGCTCATACCATTCATGTAGAAGTGTTTCGAGGGAGCAGTTAACTTTCCCCCGCGTTAGGTGAATGTTAGTTCATTAAAGAATGAGCCTCCTGCGCGTGTACGCCTTAGTCTTCAGCACTGTGGATCCGTCAGAGTGAATCTCCTCTCACGTGCCTCTCTGTTTTCGACCACCATGCTTTGACCGCTGTTCATTTTGCATCAACAGCTTGGTGCTGCTTCTCTCTTTCGGGGAATTCTTTGTTTTTGCCAGCGTACGGCACTGATCATTCCAATCAGGTGATTTTTATTCCCACGCCTTAAGCCTTTTCTTTAGGACGATGATCTTTTGTTCGAGAAAGGAGGTGCCTGGTGGTTGAGGTCGGATTGTGTTGTTTGCATATCGTCCTTTCCGAGAATACGAGACAAGCTTTCACTGGCACTTTGTACTTAATCCAGGGCGTGTGCTTGGGACAGACGTTGAATATTTGTGTTGCTTGTTTTCTGTTTTCAAATGAAGAGTGAGAATGGAAGAGCTGGGCTACTCATTTCTTTAGAGGTCAATGATAACTCGGTTCTTTTCGCTTCTTCTTTCTTTAGGAAAGTGACAGATGGCGTGTGCTATCTCCAATACTGCTGATACGACAAATGCCTTCTGTGGATGACTGAATAAGAATTACAGGTAACGTCCCGTGAGAGGTAGGTTTTTGCATACCAAGAAACGCAAGCTTTTTCGTGTGTAGTGAGTCGAACATCGATAAAAGGAGAGCTGCTTTGCTGTTCGTGTTCAGCGATACAATGCATGAATGGGTCACTACAAAATAGATGGGACTGAAAGTTTTCAGTCTGAGAACATTTGTGACCCAGAAGCAATCGTCTCCGTAACGTAGGAACAACTTTTCCTAGGGAATGAAGGCGCAAGGCACCGGTCTCTCGATGGACTAAAGAGTTACTTTAGCTTCTCGTGACTGGCATCCACTGTCACATACAAGTTCGTACTGTGTGTTCAGAAACTGTCATTGAAAAGTGAAAGAGGCACAGTGCACACAGAAGTCACAGAGGGGCCATACATCTTCCATGCTCATTGATGTTCGCTCATTCACGGTCGGGCCGTTCTGTAGTACACTGCTACGAATAGACACTGCCAGGAAGAGCGGAACATTGGCGAATGACAAAACCACGTTAAAAGTGACCAAGCTCTCTTCATCCTCAGTGGTCTGGCTCGAGACAAGTTGGACGAAATGGGCGGACTTTCACGCGTGTATCTGTGTCCTGTCGGCGAGTAGAGCTTGTACCTTGTCAATGTAGTCCGTAACATATAAATAGAAAATTGGCTGTTGGGGAAATAGCGCAGTGCCTGTCTTACATCTTGGTAGACACCTAAACTGTCCCGCAAGGGAAGGAATAAAGGAGAGACTGAAAGAAGAAAGGAAGAAATAGACGCCGTTGTAGAGGCCTCCGGACTAATTTCGACCACCTGGGCATCTTTAACGTGCACTGACATCGCACAGCACCATATTTATTTTCCAAATGCTGCTAATAGTAACATTGAAATGCATGGCTGCGGTGTCTTTCTTTGTGCTCAACTGTATTTTACACGCACGCAGATATTTTAATGCTTTATCTCAATTCAGATTGTCGAAACTGGTGACTCCTACCTCCCTTACTCCCTCATTATTCAGTGTTCTGCGTGCTTTCGCCAGACGTTTTGATGTATGAATGTGTATTACACCGACTTGCAATCAACCAGTTATCTCTTTTTTGTAATTTCTCAGCTGGTTTCTACCGCCGCTCAATTTGTTGTGGTAGTCATTGTTCTTTAGCCCACAATACTCAAAGGTATGACGCACTCACCCCGCAGTGGCCATGTTGGCCAAGAAGCCATGGTGTGTGGTGACGGCACCCTTGGGAAGGCCCGTGGTGCCCGATGTGTAGCATATAGCGAGCACGCACTCTCTGGGGTCCTGGATGGGAACCTCAGTGAAGGAGGCATCGAGGTCCCTGAACTCAGCCATCGACACGAACCCGTCCGCCGGACCCATAGAGAAGAACCCCTGCACATGGAATGAAATAAACTTGGTCGCTCTAAAACAGCGAAAATTCTGTCGTGCCAATGCACACTACACTTCTGGCACTTCTTCAAGATCCTTAACCTTACCGACAGAAAAAAACTGCATAGAATTCGTTCTGAACAGTTTGTCTTGTTTTGGTCTTGTGGATCTCGGGCCATGGTTGGATACTGATAAGCAACAAAATACTATTGCGCAAGGTCTTTAGTCTTGTGAAGTTATGCGGCTGGCTTTCCGGGAAGAATAAAAGGATGTTCAGCGTCATGAAAAACTAGGAATGTAACAGTCATTTAAGCAAACTGTAAGTTTGGCCTCACCCCCATCTCACATCACTCAGATTCAGGTCTCTAGAATACAGCGCGATCACCAGCTTTCCACAGCATCAATGAAAGAAAATTCCAAGCGCGGTCGCAACGGATCGTCTTTTAAAAATGCGGTACTTTACAGAAAGATAACTGTCATGTTATCGACGAAGTAGCGCGTCATATCCTAGCGCAGGAAAAGCATATAAATCATAATTTGAAACGGGCAATAAGTAAACCCTTTGAGATTTGTTCACTGAACCTTTTGAATTTGCCGCTCTAAATATATTTCCTGTTAAAGGAAGAAATGTCCTACGCGTTGTCCCTAAATCAAACTTTCCAAGGCAGCAGTAATTGCTGGCCGCGTCAACGATGAGAGTGTTGAAGCACTGTTTTGGACGGATGACCCTAATGAATTACTGGGAAGCCTGTAATATTCCACGAGGTGGCATCCTTGGCACCAGGCGACGACGACAAAGTATGGGCTCAAGCGCCTGGGTTCTTTGTGCTCAACGGCAACACAACTCCCGATACAACACTGGCGACGAGGATAGAAAAATCAGAGAGGAACTTCTCGGAACATAACAAGGAGGGAATGAATAGTTCTCATCAACCTCAAGCAAATGAGAGCCAATAATTTCTGCTTGATGCACAGCCTTTCAGTGATCAGTTCAGAGTATTGATCAGATTACCGTTCTTCATCAAATCTCGGCACTTCTGTGCACGTCACTAATAAGAAACATGCTAAAATTGGAGACGCGTGTGCTTTTTTGCACGACTACTGTAGATATCTGCAAGCAGAAACCAGCGCTTCTTTCGAGTAAAACACAGGTTAATTTTACGCTGGCATACATTAACAATTTTAAAGAGTCATTATTTAATAGAACACTCGAGTGTGAGCTGAAAATTCTATCTCACCTTGATTTGTAGGGACGCCGCCGCCTGAGCAGTCTTCACTACTAAAGCTGGCTCTGTCAGAACATGGGTGCTCTCGCTGTCGCGGAGCTGGTAGCACAATTCACCTTGACATCGACAGACAGCAAGAATGAAGTAATGACTAGCTTGTTGCTCGTACTCATGCAGTGCCTAACACGCTTCCGACGACGCCGGCTTGAAAGTAGAACTGGCCTTTAAGTTACGTGCCTTAGTTTGTCCAGGATTTAACTTGAGGAATTTAGTCAATTTTTACATCTCCGCCTCTTCACATTAAGAAGAGGTGCCGCCTACAGGATTCAGGTGACTGGCGGTTAATTCAGTAAAATTTAAGTTACAGAAATTCGCTACAGTTTTCACTGGATTCAAACCAGTCGACGGGGAGGCGCGGGCTGTTCTCAGTCACAAAGCCTGTTATACTTAGTGGTACGGGCAGGGACATTTTCTTTTTCGGTCTTTTTATCGTCCCACAGTATTTTTTGTTCTCAGTCACAGTGCCCATACGTTTTGTATTGGCAATGCATTAAAATTGAAATTCTTGTTAATTCTCGATAATGCGGCACCAAAAATTACATGTTACGCACCGCGACACAAAGTGGTATATATAGTCGGCATGTGTTTGCAACCAGCTGAACGCAAGAAGTTGCCAGGTGAAGGCTTAAAATAACCTAGATATGATTACTTCTTAACCCATTAACCGCCAACCCCGAGCCGAAACTGTCAAGAGAACTTTCTACCAATATGACGAGTCACACTCATCCGTTCAGATGCTGCGTCGCTCCCACTATCTTGTCGTGAATCGAGTTAGCTACAATTATCAATACTAGAGTGCGGTAATCGTTCCCGCAACGCGGGTTGACCTTTTTTTCTGTTTTAAGCCTGGCAACAGTACTTTCTGACAAAAACTCCAAAAGAATGAGGTGATTTTGGTACGTATTTTGGTAAGTAATTAGCTTGTTAAAAGGTTATTGTTACACTTCGACATTCACTGCATGATTACTAGTGCGGCATTGCGCACAAAGTGAGAAGAAAAAAGTGGGCTCTTTATTTTGTTCATGCTCTCTACTTACGTTCAGTGAGCGATGCTCTCGCCAGGACGACACTTGCCCCTGCGAAAACGCAGCCCCACATGGCAGCAAAGTTATCGACACCGTTTTCGACGTGGACGCATACTCTGTGTTCAGGTCCGAGGCCGTGCTTCTGGAATCCCGCTGCGTAGCGCTGCATGCGCACGAGGAGCTCTCTGCGCGTTACCAGGACGGCGCCATCAGCCTGCATTGGATTTGTACTACTAGCACTGTACTGCTTGCAGCGGCAGCTTCTACCAACAGACATTTGACACAGCAATGAGGGCAGCCATCTCGGTAACAGCGGCTAACAAGGCTATGGAAGCGATCGAAAGCAAAGCTTTGGCCACCTTCCAACCACGACCAAAAGTATTTCTGAGGTATGTGGACGACTGCTTCTGCGTCATAGACCGAAAGCACACGTTAACTTTCCTTGATCACCTCAACGCCATTGAGCCCTCAATCAACTTTACTGTTGTGGAAGAGACCGACGGCTGCCTTGCGGTCCTCGACACCGTGGCAACCCGTACTCGGACAGGTCTTAGTTTTCGCGTCTACAGGAAACCGACGAATTCTGGAAGGTACCTAGATTTCAATCCAGCGGACGCTGTCAGTCATAAGTGGTCAGTGGTTGCATCTCTATTCAACGCCGCCCTAAATCACGAAATAAAGACAGTGGAAAATGACTTGAAAAGAAACGGCTACCCGCTTTCCTTCATTCGGAACACGCAGAGAGTGGCTCCATCGAAAAAGCCTACTGCCAGGGAAAACGAAAGTGCTAACGGACCGAAACTGAAACGAGACCTTATCCCGTATGTATCAGGGATCAGCGAGGCGCTGGCGCGGACGTTCCGAAAGCACGGCGTACATGTTGCGCATGTCCCAACAGGCAAGATAAGAAATGAGTTTGTAAACGTGAAATACCAGCTCCCTCGTGCCAAGTCTCCCGGCGTGGTTTACAAAATCGCCTGCGCCGACTGTTCATCAGTTTACATAAGCAAAACGAGAGATTTCATGAGACGCCTGAAAGAACATCAGTACGATGTACGAAAAAGAAAAGTGACAAGGAACTCAATCGCGGAGCATGCGCAAAAGAGTGGTCATGAAATTAACTGGGATGGAACAGATATATTGACAGCGGAAAAGAATGTATCAGCCCACCGAAATCTCGAGCCACTAAACATCCACACTAAGTCCAACACAATAAATAAGAATGATGGCACATTGCTTCCTATCTACGCGAAATGTCTAAGAACGATACTAACCGCTACAAAAAGCCCGGGACGTCCAGCTGGTTGGTCTTTGTGGACAAGGGAGCCGTAGCGCTCCCGAAACGTCATTATTTGTGTTTGACCTTGGTCGGTGACCAGTGAATCTCATCAAGCTATGATTCCCGACCAGACGGTATGACGTCGAGCCCTCGACTACATCTCTTCGTCAGTGTAAGAAAGAAAAAATTGACTTTAATTTAGCTTCTGACCCTCACGTCCAGACTACACAATGAGGAACTATTATAGAGCTTGTATACTAAAGAGGCTCTACCAAATCGAAATACTGTATCGACAAAATTGAGACCGCTGCATGCTATTTCACTGATCATCCGGCAGTCTTCGTCTCTGTGAAGAAAAATGAATAAAATATGTCTATACCCAATGTATCTCATTGCTAAACATGCAGTGACCACAAGCAGCTCAGCCAGGGAAACGTACCTCTCACTACGTATATCCTGGCATAGCCGAGCTGAGCCACTGCCATTTTTTTGCTGACTTGTAATAGTTTGAGCTTTTAACGCATGACCAAAAACGAGACTGCAATTAAAGCTAGAAAGTGAAAAGCGCCATTGCCTATCCTCAAACATCCGCGATGGCAAATTGGCGTTGACCTAATCGCGGTTCTGTTGAAAAGAAAGTTAAGCGAAGGCGATGTTTGTATTTTATTTCTGGAGATTTTCTGGCCATAGCTCCGTTGTCAAAGACAGTATCATAGTTGGCATTAAAACGCGTTTTTGTATGGAATAAATGAAACACCTTTCTCTCTGAGTGCCCGTTTATTTTTGGTGCTTTCAAGTTTTATATTTTAATGCTGCAAGAAAACACCCACCAGTGCCGGCTTATCCGGATCCTTGAGGAGCGCCTCCTTGGCAGCTTGGTAGAACGAGCAGCAAGGTATTTCGATCGTGGGAAAGGGTGAGTACACGACACGGTCTTTTATCTTGGCCCTCATCTCAGCTGAAGAGCGTCTTCGTGCAGTGTCAGCCAAGTTTCGTTCGGGGAACTACGGCTGTATGCTTGGTTTTCTGTCAGAAATGGTGAATTCATATTTGAAATACATAATAAGCTTGTAAGTGACAAAACAAATTTTAGCGGAGATGGACGAGTGATTCCTTCTCTTTTTGAACATACCAAGGAATTATGTTACTTAGTTGCTGCATAGACACGTCAGTGGGTGCGACATGCTGGCTTAAGCATTTCATGCCTATGCCTAGTATTCTGTCTAAAAGGCGTCAAATTTCACCAAACGTTGATAAAATCTCCCGGCGCATGCACTTGTGAAGAGGCAGCGCACACGAGCCCAGTTTGAGGTGTAAATGGCGCTGAAGTTTCAACGCCACCAATGAGTAATCAGTATTCGACTATTCTACTATTAGAAGCCATTGACCAAAATGAGCCTAAGGTCGCCAGGTAATTCCCGGCAGCCGCACCCTCGTTCCGAAAGGAGAGCAACGCAGGAATAAACCGCCCGTTTACTGTGCGATGCTAGTCCACTTAAAACTCCCCTTGGTGTCTGCAGTGCTCTACACTTTAAAGAAGAATACGCCTATGTGGCAGAAAAATAAAGTAAGCTGTCCTCTAGCTTATACTACCTTTCATAAAAGAGAGTATACGCTAGAGGACAGCTTACTCCCTTCTTTACTCGTTTCTGTTGAGAGCTCACAAACATCCAAAGCGCAGGCTGTGTCCCCTCCTGGCTGACTCCGAACTTATTCATACTACATAAAGCCTAACTATGACAGTGTGCAGCCGCGGTACGCCCAGCCATGGCAGCGGACGTGGTAAGCCGTGTTCCACCGCCATTGTCCCGAAGCAGCTGTGTGGTGAGCTGTGCCATGAATACAGCCAGAAAGGGTGCTCACGCGGTACTTTTAACAGAGAACAACAGCAAGGTGAGGGGCTCGTTGAGGAACCCATACGCATTGTGGAAATTTATTTATTAAAATTATAGAAATTTTAGGCGAGTTTTTGTAAGGCAGGTTTGTATTTTTACTTTTTCTTATCCCGTCTTTCCGCATTCGCTTCTCTGCGCCCACTATTCTGTCATAAATTACGTCCTGAGCATTCCGCTCCAGTCCGTAGCTTGATAAACTAAAATTGAAAAAAAAAATGTTTTCCCTCTGGTTGGAAGTCGCGGATACGTCACTCCTACACACAAGCAGGGGCGCTTTACTGATCCCTCAAACCACTCGTACGTCTACGTAAGACCGCAAGCAGTGTCAAATTGTTTTTTCCGAGCATACCAAGTGTCGGATGCCGCGATCTACTTGCAGTCAAAAGAGACCACGGCTGCTGGCAGAGACTAAATAGCGTATCATCTGTCCACACAAAACAAAGAGCGAGCATATCCACTGCTCACAGACAAAGGAAACACAATGGCCTAATATGATGGCATACTGCTATCAAATGAGGCTACGGACATTAGGTAACAGTAGCATCAAATTATACACCCGATAATATGCTCCTTAATAGAATAATTACTAAGAAGGGCAGAAAATATGGCAAGATGGTTATAATGCATGAATATAAAAGCGCATAAAAAGAAAAAAAAACGAACGAAGAATCCCCAAAGCCGGCGTCTCGTGTTCTTTGTGCTGGGTGTTTGTGCGTGTCTCTTTCCACGATCTTTATCAACCATGCATGAGACTCAGTACAGTGGCTTTTTTTGTTTGTAACGAAAATATTATTAAAACTAATAATTGTATGAAACTGATCTGTCGCTTACATCGCTGCTGGGCGTTTACGTGTCGTGCTTCCTCGCGGGCTGCAAGAGAAGGCCTCATTCGACGCTACTGTAATGCCAGCGAGACGGCCTCTGGACGGTGTCGTCTCTACGCATTAAGCCTTTCCTGCGGCCTTCGCTTTTTGGGTCGACGCTTCGTTTCACGGCGCGTGTGCGATCTACGCCAGCAGCTGCTGGAGCCACAACACCTGTACCTGGCTCTGACATTTCCACTTTACGCTCGCGTGATGTTACTGCCGCCAAACGTTATTGCATCCCTTACTTGAAATGTTTTTAGGCCATCCGTACGACGTATGCGAGATCTGTTCAGAGCACACTTAAACCCTTGTTTTTTTCAGAATTTTTTTTTGCCTGCTGACGACAAAGAGTGAAACCCAGAGCCCATCTGTGCAGAGGAGGAAAATCAGCTCTTAGGTGCCGGCGCGCTCAGTTTGATTCAGCTTGCACTGAATTTATGCAGGCTTCCTGTTCATTCACTACGAATATAATAAAAACTGAACACAAGCTCAAAACTACTTTTTTTTAACGCTGAGCCCGAGATAATAGGCGAACTTTGTTCCAATCGGCGCGAACAAGAGAAGCATGAAGATAAATGTACAAACCTGCCCATACGTCAAGGTGTTCTAGGATAAAGTTTCTTCTGTGCTCTCGTTAAACACCGATGTAAGGCGGCTGCTGAGTTCACAAAACTTTCATGTGCGCGTCACAACAGGTATCTTACGGTGATTTGCTGGATCGATCTTGAAAAACACTTCTGATCTTTTACGGTGTCCCACACAAAGAAAATGAATCGCAGGAGCAGTGCAGACGTAACGATAACTCTTTTTGCTCTGAGAGTTTATAGCTTGCTTTTTGTCGCCGCAGCTTTCGAAAAAGCACGCTGACTAGGGCATTAAGCCAGGAACAAGATGCGACTTTTAACCATAGAATTATTTATTTTTAAAGAAAAGCAAAGTCACAATAAAAACCTCGAGAAAGGCAAAAATGCCTAAGTTTGCATTCAAAGCGAAGAATATTCGAATAAATTTATTTAACATTAAAAAAGCTGATGCAGTGTTGCGGGAATCATGATGTAAATGTTAGTCTGTTGCTTACTAAGCTCAAACTGAGTAAAAAAAAAAGCTTTTTGCACAACAATATGACAGAGGGTATAGGTTTCAGAAAAACGTTCAGAATGAACTTCTTTGCACTGTACGCTTTTTTAAAAATAACATTTTGTTTAGCAACAAATATAAAACACTGCACAAATATTCGGCCTGCCAGAGCATCATAGGGCTTGGAGCGAAGGAGCCCGACAGGCATTGTAGAAAGCAAAATCATTAACGCAATCCTGAAATCCCTAAATTTTACGTTATAGGTGATGGAAAATATTTAGTCATATACCAATTAGTTACCTGTGTATCTCTAAATCTTATTTAGTTTATATTTAGTTTTGTCTCGAAGAAAGCTAGGAGCTATCCCGTCACAGTAATAAGATGCGTAATAAACGCTTATTCGTGCATCTTAATATCTTGTGGACTGTCGGGGTGTACAATTAGATTCCGTTGGTCGAAGAGATAATGCAGGAATATGCGCGTTATTACGATTACGAAGCTAAAAAAGCTTTAAGGGAGCCACCGTCTGGAAGACGTTGAAGAAACTATGGAAATTTCCTGGTTTATGCCATTACACCTTGGCCAATTTCCCCATGTGGGTATGTGCCATGCCTTAAGAATAAGAAGGAGAAGAAGAAACAGAATGTAATACCCTTTGAAACGGGGTGGATTACCACCATGCTCGGCTACGCTTACATGCACGCCGCCTAGCGGAGCGATCGACACCTAGCGCCTTCTATCTGAGAAATTACGACTACCCGTTGTCGAGTTACACCCCCTCATGTTATGTCCCAAACGGAATTTTCTTTGTTTCGGGGGTGTAGGGGGGCCATGAATTCGGCTTGCGGAGCAATAAGGTAACGCTTCAATTAGTAATTGCATGTATACAGTGTTTACCTATTATTTAATTGTGGTTTTATTTCTATATTATAACCCATAGGGTTTCATTTCTCTACCGAATTGAGTACACAACTGTCCCCAGATGGGTGCCTCTTGTTGTCGGGGTATATATATAGCGGATCGAATGAAGTCTCCTACTTTCAGCACGTGGTAGCGATTGTGACTCAGCTTGAGCCAGTGGGCAGGCCTGTGCACTTTCCTTTTCATTTTTCCTGGCAACAACAGAAGAAGAAGAATGTCTGCGGACTTTGCGATCCTCTGACGAGACAGTTTTCGTACCCATTATAGGACATTTTTTGGTCACGGGGGAAAGAGATGGGAGGACACAACCAATTTTAATGGCCGCCATTTCCGATTCGAGCAACCGAAACTTCGCCGCCATTTTGTCTCCTGACGTCATACTCGCATAGTTGCACCTCTATCCACCATATTGGACAGTGACGTCGTCATTGGTACACTGGTTTTTTCTACAATGCTACTGTATATGGCACCGCAAGCCTCAATGCGATATGTGCTGCTTTCTAGTTACTGCCAGAAATGGCGATGTGATCTCAGGATGGTAGAAGACCCCACGAAATTTCGAAACGTGATGAGTAGTTGCTGCCACAGATGGCGCTGTGATCTGAGGGTGCTAGCAGACCCCACGAAATCTCGAAACGTGATAAGAGATAACGCTTTTAAAATCTTTCACGGTACCAATTTTCATCAATAGACGAGCAAAATCAAGCAAAGAAAATATTGTAATGTGAGAATCAGAAAGAAGGCCCAAATCATAGCCAAAATGTTTTAACATAAAACATGACTGAGAGTGAAGTAAGCTTCTAGCGAACTTCACAGCGGCCATAAACATTTATAACATATTGAGGTTTACTATAACGAAAAGCGTTTACAATAACTTTCCGTTGTAAAAGCGACACGTAGAACATAGTATTTAATCTACACAGGAGATAGTCCGAAGCTTCTTAGAAACAAGAGAGTGGTTACCGCAGCCTAATAACCCAACCTGCCAAGTATCTTTTAGAGTTGCATAGGAAGAATGCACGTTTGGTTACTGGAAGAAAGTCGTGGCTGGAAGGCAACATAGGCGATTGCGAAATATTTTCTGCCTTGCATACAACGCGCAGCACGGCTTGCAACGTACGCAGCAATGGCGTCTAGGTAAAGCTTCATTCTTAGGAACTAACGTCCTAATGTAAATTGCCAGCTGTCTCAAACTGCCTGCTGCAGTGTGCGTATACTGCAGTGTGCGTACACATCATTAGCCATTTGTTCTTTTTGCAGATCTCCTTGTTTTACTAGTGCGCACCCATTTTATCGCTTCATGAAGAGACTCCTAGACAGAACACGTTATATTTGCGGAAGACTTTAATATGCCTTAAGAAGAATGGTTTGGTTTTAAACCCGTACTTCGCACTGCTAGCTACTTATACGGGATGTCGCAGCTAAATGTAAGCAAGATTTTAAGAAAGACGCCGCGTCCTATATGATAGAAACCAACGCATTGCTGTCGGTAGTAGCAAGGCCTAATGTGCGGTATTTTTCGACATTAAAAGTGTGTCCATTCCTTAAACATTATTAGAAATGTCTTAAAATGTTGCCTCCGAGAAAAAATTTGCGTATGAGAGTGTCGATGTCAGTCTCACTGATGTGAGTGATGTAAAACGAAAACTTACAACTGTAGCCCCATCAATTTGAGTAGAATGTTTTCCGAAATACTTAGAAATGTTATTTATAATGAGTATTTTAATGCGTATTTAAGCTGGCCTCTGCAAAAAAAAAAACTTCCTTTCGACGCAATATTAATCTTTTTGAGACTCGTCTTGTTAACAAGGCTCGGAGAGTTCAGCCATGACATTTATATTTGCTTAAACTCCACTGGTTAGACGAAACGTATTTTTATAAATTTCCAAACGTCTTGCCTACATCCATCAGCATCATCAGCCTGACTACGCCCACTGCAGGGCAAATGCCTCTCCCATGTTTCTGCAATTAGCCCTGTCCCTTGCCAGCTGCGGAAACTATATCCCCGCAAACTTCTTAATATCATCCGCCCACCTGACCTTCTTCCGCCCCATCATGAAATCTACTCCTTTACCCTTAAGGACCAGTGATTATTCTTTATTCGCATTGCATGCCCAGCCCTTCGCCCATTCGGCTACCTCGCTTTGTACATATATTGATTCTCCCTTCTTGAAGTATAACTTCCCATACCAATGTTGGCAAAAGTAACTTGGTTTATGAATGAACATTGGTTCGACTATAGTGGTCGCATAGTGAAGCTCAGTTATTGTTTCCTATAACGCCATAATGTTTTCACAATTGCAAAACACGTCAATAAGCGCAGAAAGAATGATGCGGGATTAGGCACCTTAATAATATTTATATATTAAATATTTCTACTCCTAAAAAAAGGCATAGAAATTTTACTGGGTTATGTAAAAATACTTTGTTGTGCGAAATTCTACCACGCAAAAACTCCATTCCTATGCAGGTCGAAACACAGAGCCCAGACGATGGTGTGTCACCAGCTCTAATCTTCGTCAAAGGTTGGAAGCGAAACAGAAACTCCATGCTGTCTATGGCTGCCCGGGTAGTCATAGCCCCTCGATATTCGTCTCCATCTGTGTATTCAAATAAGAGTCGAAGCTCTTTTCAATCAACTACTAATATAAAAGACGTAATCTTATACTTGTGTTTGTAATTCTCCAAATATAGCACATACCTAACTACATAATATATTAGACATCAGTATTGAGGATAAGAAACGCTACTCCTAGTACAAGTAATGGGTGCTGAGAAAACGAATACCATTCTCGGAATTCTTAGCAACATACGAGTCCGCAGCCATTAACAGGCATCTTATGATTGCATGCGCTGTGTAATTTAACGTTACCCTGAATCTAAATTAAATAATTTCTTGCTCTGCCTCCACAATATCCTGGAATCCATGAACAAAAGTTTGAAAGCAATTCTTGACGGAGATTTTATCACTGATGTCGTTAAACGCTCGCCTGCTCAAACAAAGCTGTTTTCGATCTTAAAGTGAACTGCGCTCGCCGTTTATTATGAAAAACCTAATAGCTAACAGACAACGACACAGAAGGAACGCAGCGCTTTCTTGCAACTACAAGATTGTTTATTCAGAGGCTTCTATACATACAACAAAACCAAAACAAATCCATAGTAATCTCACGCCACATGCCGACCGATGTGCAGGAAAAGATAAACGCCCTGTCAGAAAACTTGTCGCTGCGCCATACAAGCCAACTCAAGGGTCACTAACGCATGTATGCTCCGTTTCCGCGATATGATAGGCTGCAACAATCTCCTGCGTTACACGATCTCGGTGACGAAAAAGAACACACGTTTTGGAAAAAAGGGAATAACATTTCTTCTTGCGCTTTCTGCAGTCACGACAATGAAGAACCATATTGTTTGAAATGTTACCTTTTTCTAAATCTCCGGCATGCTTCATCAGCCGCACATTCAAATATTGACCATTCGGGCCTATATGTACACTGACAATAGTGAAAACAGCGCTAAAGAAGAAGCCGGAAGGCGAAACGAGGAAGTGACAGGAAAGAGCGCTGACTGACAACTGAATTTATTGAGCGAAACTCGCGCAATATATAGGAAGGCAGTGGCAAAGATAGTCAGATGCAGTCAACGTCACATGATGCAAAGAGCCAAAAAGCGATAAAAACAAAACAAGGTGATAAAGCCAACAGTGAACCGAATCTCAAAAGGGGTGGTAACAAAAAGGAAACTACACTCAATGACTATACACAGTTAATGTCACATGGTGTAAAGAGCCATAAAAGCGATAAAACCACAACAGGGTGAAAAGGCTAAAAGTCCGCAGAAACTCAAAGGGATGGTAACCAAAAAAAACTACATGTTGACTTAAACAGTTAATGTCACAAGGTGTAAAGATCTAGCCATAAAAACCGATAAAACATCCATAGCAGATAATAAGGATAAACCCGATAAAAACTGAAGAAATGGAATTGTGGAAAGAATAAAAATTGACAGAATGTAGCAACGTAAGGCTAAAAAAATTCACAGACCTTAACAAAAAAGCGATGCAACAGTGACACTCAACGATTGAAACACGCGTAGTTAACAATAAAAATTTTAGCAATGTTGTTCCAAAAAGGCAAGTTCACTTCCGTACAAGGATTTAGACGCGTCACTGACACATTCCAAGCCCTTTCTTTTTATAAAGAAAGCTTCCTTCAATTCCCGGGCTACACTGTCTCTACTCCTATCAAGAACTACAGTTTCCCGTAAACGAGGCATGCATTTACACTCCTTGCAATGAAGCGCTAGATTAGAGCCATTGCCTTTTTCAAGTGAGCGCTCATGTTCCCTTAAACGTTCGTTCAAACACCTTTCAGTTTGTCCAATATAAACTTTGTCGCATGTAAGCGGTATCTGGTAAATCACCTCTACCCTACACCTGACGAACATATTGGCATGCTTTACGCCACAGGTTTGCTGTCTCGGCTTTTCGTTATTTATCCTGTGACACAACGTAGCTAGCTTGCAAGGGGCAGAAAAGACTACGGGAATCTCATATTTATTCGCAACCTTTTTCAAATTATGTGCTACCTGGTGGGAATACGGGATAACGGCTGGCCTCACCCTCCTATTGCTTTCCTGAGTAACGTTCTTCTCCTTGCCTTTAACCTTTTGAAGCAGAGTTTCAGTCACTGCCGAAATCACAGTCTGCGGAAAACCTGCCTGCAGTAACCGTGCGGTCTGCAGTTGGAAGCTCTCTTGCATGCAATGCTCGCATGATTTTGTTAGTGCAGATACTAATCCGGATGTGGCTATGGCTCGTTTAACTGTTTTTGAGTGAGCTGAGAATGAACCAACTAGCCCAGCAAAAAGTTCTGCTATATGTACACTATTCCGCACGACATGGTGATTTTGTACACTGTGCCCACTTTGCACGCGACGTACGGTGATATATATGTCTGAAAACACATCCTCCTTTTCTTTTCTTTGCACCCCACTCAACCTTAGCTTGAACCGCAGGGCATAACGCTGACAGTTTTTTGGGAGCCGAAAACATGACACGAATGCCATACCTGCCGTCAACTTTCATAATTCTGTGTGAGAGTCGATGCACATACCATACTACCACGGGTTTGCTGTGTTCTTTTTGTCGTATTTTGCCTATCCCTTTACCCAGCGAATAAACATTTTTCTGGCTCTGCCGATCACGTGACCTGGATATCCTCTGTTAATCAGTCTTCCCACCTGATAATCGACACTTTACTTGATGCGATGGTGGCAAGACTTTGATGCAGCTGACTTTAAACACGAGACCGCGATTTCATCCCTGATGAGCCTCGAGTGTGTTGACGCCAAATTTAACAAACCTTTCGCGGAACGCGGACGGTTACTCCAACAGAGATGGTGCTGGTTCTTAATCATTCGGAGGTCTATAAACTGCAACTCTCCTTCATTTGGAACCTCTAGCGTGAACTTAAGGCCATACCGCTATCCTTAAACAATTTCGCTATGTCTATTATGCTGTTTACGAAGCAGTCACAGTTGTCGGCGATGATTAAGTAGTCATCAACATAACGAAAGGCCTTCCAAAACAGCCAGCTGAATTCATATCTACCTTCTTGTCAACAAAGCCCAAGAACATGCTACTAAGAGCAGGAGCCACCCTAAGCCCAGTGCACACCGCCGCGCGCTGCACGAACAAACGGTCACAATAACCAATTACTGTACACTTCAGATAGAAAGACAGAAGTTCTTGGAAGGATTCCAGAGACACACCGCACCTTTCAATAAACACCTATTCATCATTGTCACCAGTGATGCATGAATGGATGCATCATTAACATGTTGTGCGATATCGAATAGTACAGGTCCTCCACATCTATGCTGAGGAAATGGCACTGCCCAGGGTTTTCATCCGTCAGGTACTTGACCAAGGCTTGTGAGTTCTTGATACTGTATTGGTCATCTATCTTCAGAGATCCTAAATTGTTCTGTAAATACTTTGAGGCGATATCCTGCCACGAGTTCTTCTTCGAAACAATGCAACGAAAGGGCATGCCTTCCTTATGCGTCTTCACGCTGAAGAAAACTTCCAGATGAGTTGCCGAGGCTTCCTTCCCAGAAGACGCTAGACGTAGAAGGTTGTGGCTCTCAAGAAGTGTCACTGCCTGCTTCTTCACTGCGTTCGCTCTGAATTGCACTTCTTCAAAATTGTTGTCAACCACCCCACTTGCCTTTTCCTTGAACGTGCCGGTTGATATGACGACGAACGCTCCATCCTAGTCAGCAACCAGCAGCCGCAGGCCATGTTCCAGCATATATTCAACCAGCTTCTCGGTGCTCCCGCGCTTCCGCTGCTTTTCTTCGGTCCTCTGCAGCACCAATAGGCATTCGTCCGCGCATCTAGAACGAAAGCCGCTGGAGACGCGCCCATACAGGGGCTTTGAGAGAGCGAGCTTCTCCGCGGGATGAAGAACCGGCTCAAAACCAAACTTCGGTCCAAACTGTAAAACCTTCCAGTGTTTCGCTGAAACAGGCTTGTCCCCTAAAACGATGATGTTGCCTTCTTTCGTGGAGTATTCCTGTCCATGCTCAGGAAGCCTGGGTCTTGCCAAATACCATAGGTACTCTGTCTTCCTGTTGGTCGTCGTGGACCATTCGCGGAACATGCGACCATCTCCCTGGAGGCCGCACACAAGTTTTGAGTGATCTTTAAAGAATCTTGCCTGGCGCCATCACTCGCAACGCAGCATCTTTGTTAACCTTCTAGTGTGGCCCCTTGAAGGTTCCACGAACCCACAAGCACCAGCAACGTCCACAGGGCACCGGCCGTAACTTGCATACCAGGAGAGGGTGCGAGCCTTGCACATGCATACGGCGATTAGCGACGAAATTACTGCTGGGTTAGATAGGTCAAAATTACAAGACAGGAAAGGGCTCACGGTTCTACAGGTTAGTTGCAAAAGGGCAGAAAAGCGAGCTAGTTGGTATACGTTTATTATGAAAAATCCATGCACTAACAAAAAACGACACAGAAGGGACGCAGCGCTCACTCACAACTACAAGAATTTTTATTCAGAGGCTTCTATATATACAACAAAAACCAAAACGAACCCAGAGAATCGCACGCCACATGCCGACCGATGTGCAGGAAAAGGTTAGCACGCGGTTTTCAATCTCGCTTTCAAAAAACATCTCTCCACCAGACAAGCCAACTGGAGGGCCACTAACACATGTATGCCCCGTTTCCGCGATATGATAGGCTTCAACTATCACCCGCGTTACAAGATCTCGGTGACGAAAAAGAACACAAGTTTTGGAAAAAAGGGGAGAGCATTTCTTCTAGCGCTTGCTGCAGTCAGGACAAAGAAGAACCATATTGCTTGAAGTGTTACCTTTTTCCAAATCTCCGGCATGCTCCATCAGCCACACATTCAAACATCGACCACTCTGACCTATGTGCACTTTTCCGCAAGACATGGGGATTTTGTACACTGTGCCCACTTTGATCGTCACGTACGGTGATAGGTAGGTAGCTAGGCCTGAAACAATGCTGGCACATACCCATTGCGTGGAGTGGCCAAGACACAGGCCTTTATTTGCTGGATACAGGAAAGTTTTGACGGGAAAAGGAGTGGTAATAGCATGTAGGCTGATAGATTGGAAGACGCAAGGGCAGAGGTCCTGTTAACTTCGAGGTCGAAGACGGGACAATAGCTTAATGTGCATAATAGTATACAACGCCTATAATGTTTCAATGTCGTACTGCTTGAGGGCGGCAAAAAGAAATTAGAATGGGAGTCGCTGCGTTTCTTGAAGGAAATTTTGCACAGCCGAGCGCACATTCCTGTTGCTTCGTCCAAGCAAAGAAGCGCCAATGGAAAGAGCAACCACAGAGGACACAGGGAAGCCCAGTTGATGAAGTGGAATTTGCAACAGACGCTACCTCAAATGAGAGAAGCGGCGGCAGAACAGCAGGAAGTGATCTATTGTCTCAGGTCCGGCACAAAAAGGGCACAATGGGGAAACCGCCGGTGGAAACGTACGGTGGGGAAACGTACGGTGATATATGTCTGACAGCACATACTCATTTTCTTTTCTTTGCGCCCCGCTCGACCTTAGTTTAACTGCAGGGCATAACGTTGACAGTTTTTGGGAGACGAAAAGATGACAGGAATGCCATACCTTCCAGCAACTTTCTTAATCCTGTTTGAAATTCTTTGCACATACGGTTGTTGTTGTTGGCCTCAAACAATGCTGGCACATACCCACTGCGGGGGAGTGCACATACAGTACTACCACGGGTTTGCTGTGTTCTTCTTTTTTTCGTTTTTCCCTGGCCCTTTACACGGCGAATAACTTTCTCGCTGGCTCTTCCGATCACGTCACCTGGATATCCGCTGTTAATCAGTCTTTCCACCTAATAATCGACACTTTCCTTTATGCGATGGTGGCAAGACTTAGATGTATTTGACTTTAAACACAAGACCGCTGCAGCTACATAGAATATCGACTTGATGCTCTTGCCAGGCGTCTCGATGTCCTTGCGCCTTTGCCGTGCCGTTCTCCGCAGAGGTTCAGGCCTCGCCGCCGCACCCCGGAATCCCAACCATCCGACGCGCGGCCAGCCACCTCGCCCTCGGCTGTATGCTGGTACCACCCTATTCCGAAGTGCACACACCCGTGATCCTGGTCGGGAAACGCTGGGACAGGCCACTGACGGCGGCCAGTGGTGCTGGTGGGCAGGCATGCCGCCTCTTTTGCGTCTCGGACAAGATTACTGGCACTCGTTTCCTGGTCGACACGCGAGCACAAGTCAGCTTAGAGTCAGTGGTGAAGCATTCGATCACTCACCACATTGTGACTTCGGGACCTCCGCTGTTTGCTCGCCCTAGGCGTTTGTCGGGAGAACGCCTCGCTATAGCTCGCCCCGAGCTCCAACACATGCTGGAACTCGGCATAGTACGCCCTTCCTCCAGCAACTGGGCATCGCCACTTCACATGGTGCCAATTAAAGAAAGATCCGGGCGATTGGAGACCATGCGGAGATTATCGCGGCCTGAGAACGCTGTCCACTTCCTCACATACAGGACTTCACATCAAATATAGCTGGGTGCACGATCTTCTCTAAAAATGACTTAGTGAAGACATCATTAAATTCCTGTAGAGCCCGCTGATATTCCGAAGACGGCCATTACCACACCGTTCGGCCTCTTTCAGCCCGTGCGGATGCCTTTTGGCTTGCGCAGCGCCACACATACTTTTCAACGAGCTAACAAGGAGGTTACGCTTGGCCTCGACTTCGTGTTCATTGACATCGATGATCTCCTCGTAGCAAGTTCATCTGGTACTGAGCACGAAGCTCATCTGCGCGCCCTTTTCCTCATCAACCTGATGAAGTACCTCTTTGGCGTAGCTACAATAGAGTTCCTCGGCCACCTTGTCATCCTACAGAGCATTCGGCCTCTCAACAGCAAAGTCAAACCCATTCAAGATTTTCCCGCCCCCACGTCACTCAAAAAGCTCGGAGAATTCTTGAGCCTCCTGAACATTCATCGCCGCTTTCTTCCGAAGTGCGCCTCTTTCCTGAAGACTTTTACCGATCTTTTGGCTACAAAAAATACTCTGCTGCGCCACTTGAGTGTACTGATGACGCTGCAGCTGCATTTGCTGCTGCCAAGAAGGCGCTTGCAGACGCCACTTGGCTCATACATCCAGTTCCTTATTGTCCACTGCGCCTCGTCACCGAAGCCTCGAGCATTGCCGTCGGCCCAGTTCCCGAGCAGCACATCTCTAGTTGGCAGCCTCTCGCTTTTTTCTCCCAAAAGCTGAAGCCACCTGAGACTAAATACAGCACCTTCGGTCAAGAATTTCTCGCTGTGTACCTCGCCATCAAGTACTTTCGCCACTTCCTAGAAGGCCGAGACTTTCTCGTCATCACGGACCACAAGCCCTTGACTTTTGCCTTCCAAAGGAACCACAGCACCTACACTGCACGCGAGATCCGCCAACTGTGTTTTATCTCGGAGTTTACAGTGGATCTGCGTGACGTCCATGGCCTGGAGAATGTTGCTGCTGCTGCGCTTTTCCTTGTTAGTGCCATGGCGTCCGAATCGCCAGTGGACATGAAGGAGCTAGCGGCTGCACAGCGCAGTGATCCAGAGATGGAACGTCTTCACTCCTCGTCCACGTCCCTGTCCTTCGCCGAATGTCCACTGCCATCTTCCTCCCAGTTCATTAAGTGCGAGACGTCCACTGGCGTCTCGCGCCCCTACGTACCTTTGGCTTTCCGTCGCACCATTTTTGAAAAACTGCACTGCCTGAGCCACCCTGGTATTCGTGCTACGCAGAAGCTGATCACATCTCGTTTGCTTTGGCCACGCATCAATGCCGACGTTCGCCACTGGGCACGAACCTGCCTTCAATACCAGCGCGTCAAAGTTAACCGGCATACCATTACGCCTGCCTCTCCTTTTCAGCCGCCTGACGCACGGTTTTCCCACGTTCACATAGCAATTTTTGGACCACTCCCGTTAGTAGCCCTGTAGCGCCCTTCGCGCTGCGCTCTGCTCGCAGGCCATGGCACGCGGCGCCGGACAAGAAAGATGAAGTTGGGCTTGGCGCCTCAGCGCGAGCAGCGCAAATAAACAGCTCGAACCTCAGACCCCTTTCCTTCCCTCTTCCAATCTCTCAGCCTACATATCATTACCACTCCTTTTCCTGTCAAAACTTTCCTGTATCCAGTAATTAACCGCCTGTGTCTTGGCAGGTCCCCCGTAGTGGGTATGTGCCAGCAACGTCTGAGGCCTTCCTTCCTTCCTTCCTCAATGCTGTCGGAGCTGGTTTTTCCTCACCTTGGCTCCGACAAATTTATGAAGGGCACCACATACAAAGATCAGAATTGGCAGAAATATTCCATTACTTTTTGGAGGATATCGTCGGTAACGTGCCATCATGTGATACTATGGGGCTGGATATGAGACGTAATACTGAAAGTATTTTTTAACCAACTGAAGAACACAAAATTAGGAGCATTTTTACCTGTTTCAAAAACAGTAATGCTTGCATTATTGATGGCATTCAAATAGGCCCGGTGAAACTGTTAATAGCCTCGTAGCTCCTGCATTTGCCAACACATACTGTATAACACTGCCTTAATTTCTGGCAAGTTTTCAAAATTAATGCGGATATCCAAAGTAATTGTGCTTTCACAAAGTGCGCAGTAAATAATATGTCTAATTATAGGCCCATCTCTATCATACCAGTTTTTTTTTGAAGTTTTTAAAAAGTTTAAGAAATTGCGCACTAAATTTCTCTTACAACCTTCATACCAATACTGTCTTTTGGAGTGAAAGTCCAGAGAAACTCCTTTGTTGGTACAAAAATAATTATTTTAGGTGCCTTTGAAGATGAACGACATGTCACGAAAAATTTATAGATAATTTTAAGGTTTTCGCCTGCCACAATCACCAGTTCTTATTAGGATAATTAGAAATTGTAGGGACCCGTGGCACACCTCAGTCTGTTATAAGGTCATATTTGCATCATTGTCTTCAATATGTAATGATAAAATAATAGGCCTAATCTTTTTTGAATATTAAATCGGTGTTCCTCTGGGTGGCATATTATGTCCGCTATTGTTTCTTTTGTATATAAATGATATTCGAAAATGGAGAACATACGGGAATCATAATATACATTAACGATACTAGTATGTTTACTAAAGATAACACTTCTGGTTCAACAACTCCTGTATTTATTAGGACACTAGATAAACTGAGTCTTGGATTGAGGAAAATTTGTAATCTCAAATACACAAAAGACGAAAGCAGTCATATTTCACCCTAGGCCACAATTTATTCCTTAAAACTTCGGTTTATGGATGCGGAATTCTATTATAAGCCTTTTTAAGATTCCGTTAAAGCACTAGGACTTATTTTTCAGAAACATTTGAGATGGTACGCTGAAATTGGCAATGTTTTATCAAAACTCTTAAAATGCAAGAATGTTCTTGCAAAATTTCGCTTCTTTTTACCAGCGCCAATAGAACGCTGAATCTGCAAAGCGCTGTTCTTTCCCTAACTCTGTTATTGCTTTTTGGTCTGGGGTAGTGCCATGGAGAAAAATGTTCACATTGGATTTCGAATGAAAACGAAAGCGATTCGTTTTGTTGCAAATATAGAGTACCGAGCTCACACATGACTTGTTTACTCGCTTGAACATCGTCAATAATCCCATGTTATACGAATATTATTGACACATAAGGTATAAAAAGTACAATCACCATATTCACGATACCTTTTATATGCATGCGCTCTAAAAGCAAATGATGCAATATGCGCTCTTCGAAGTCATGAGTTTTCGTGCATCTCGTTCTCACGCACTAAATATCGTCATCAAATGCTGCGCCTTAACTTTCCACTACTATGAAATTAACTACTTTGGATTAATCTTTGTATTAACATCTGCAGTCTGCAAGACATTCGTGATGGTGTGTTTACGACTGCAACGTCATTTGTGTTGCTTCTGACTGAGACAGCATTCTATCACTAGCCGCCCTTCTTTTTCGCAAACATTTGTGAATTAGTGACTGACGTGATTAACATGTTTCTTGATGGCTCATTTGTGCATAGAAGATTAAGACTATGTACTTCTTTGGTGCCGAATGTTTTGTGCTTTTATTTCGCAGGTAAATCATATCCGTGTTCTTTATTTTTGTACACGTGTCCCCTCACGCTCAAGCTCTGTGTACAGGAGGCTCAGGCTGTTTCAAGTGGAAATAGTTTTCACTTTTTGCTTGCGCCAGCCGTCATTTATGATGAAAATAAAACACATGACTGACTGACTGACTGACTGACTGACTGACTGATTGATTGATTGATTGATTGATTGATTGGTTGATTGATTGATTGATTGATTGATTGATTGATGAGCACCCATTCGAAGGAGTAAGAAGTAAAGTTTTTTTACGAAAGGATATTTCTCAAGGCCAGGCCCTCCCAGTGTTTCTTTCGCCTAAGAAGCGATCGGCGCATTCCCCTTAGTCCTCTTGGGAAAAATAATTAGCCTCACAATTTAGAAGAGACCTAAGGTCACCTTTTTAACTGAAAGTATAGAGCCGAATCTCTCTGCTCGTTTTACTTACCCTTGGCACTAGGACGTCTCAGAGGTGCGGTGGTGCTGGTCTGCGCAACACTCTAGGTATGGTAAGCAAAACAAACCTTTCTTTTAGGTCCCTGCAGTGGCTATAGCATAGTGATGTGACCTGTGCCAATAAAGAACAATACAATTTTTCGTCAGCCTCCATCGGCATGCCGCAGCGGAAGCACTCGGCCGGCAGCATAGGACGGAAATAAAACGCTAAGCACAAATTTTTACTCAGGATGAAATCGAGTGAGCAGGAAACGTTAAGTGACAGGGAGCATCGTACTCCCATTTACTGACACGTCAGCACTGAGCGCTGACAACAGCTCGAATTCGCTAGTTTTACTTGCGTCCCAGCTCGTAATTGCCGCTCAACCCGATGTGTACAGTGCGCCCGTTGGCGTACACGCACTATAAAAACGCGTTGCTATATGAACAGCAGGACGTATTCTAACACGTAACTCCAAAACACATACTGAAGGGCATTGCTACGATTACGTCATTTATTATTCGAGCGAACGCTGTTAGGGATGAGTT
The DNA here is from genome assembly GCF_052857255.1 of Amblyomma americanum. Lineage (NCBI taxonomy): Eukaryota > Metazoa > Arthropoda > Arachnida > Ixodida > Ixodidae > Amblyomma > Amblyomma americanum. The sequence continues at coordinate 94,451,396 of NC_135503.1, forward strand.
TCTCGGAGGATGCCGACTGTCATGCGTCATAATGTCGCCAGCTCCACCCTCGTGGCCAGCACCACGGATGTGAGGGTGCACCGGTTGCAATCCCTGTGGTAGTCCAGGCTCACGTGTAGTCTCTTGGTATTAGACTTTATTGCGGATTTTAGACATTACCGAAGAACAGGAAAGCGGGGCCTTTCGCAGTACAGCGTAAAACTTGTCGATCTTGTTTAGATTTAAAAATTATCACTGCAGTAAATTATTTTTATGGTGAATAAAACAGTGCAGCCGAATCTCCCGAATCGGCTCATTCCAATAAGATTATTTTAATATGGCATACTGTGTTTTCGCGCTCTAAATCAAGGGAAGGAATTCTATCTAATACCTTAAACTTAATGTCATTCAAGTAAACAATACGCAGCAGTCAAATATTTTTGCAGAATGCTTCGCATTGTTATATCAGCAGCCCTTTAATTCGTCTGAATATTAACCGCATGAACACTCTATTGACGATGTACATATAGTAGCGCCTATAAACAGAAAAAACCTCACTCCGACAGCCTTATCGTCGCGCCGCTTCTTGGCCCTTTGGTTACGAAGACCTCACGTGCAGTTACATTGAAGAAATCTTTTCTTGGCAAACGTACCCGAGGTCAGCAGAGAGCGCCTTTTCCTTTTCAGTCTTGCTTCCAAAAGTAGCGAGTGCGGGCTCTCTCTGCAGTAGCCGCTTTAAATTATGACCGTATTTGAGATAAGCTGCACGAAGGAAACTATCACAATAACCACTATGGTTGGATTTGGAGCAGGCAAACACTTCAATACTTAGGCAAGGTAACATGGCTTGATAAATAGATAATATAAGGCTGGAAAAGTTTTCCAGAGTAACTATTCCCGTGCTCCAGCCAGCAGCATGTGGTTTTCTTTTTGTTACAATCTTAGAAGCATGCTGTCTCTAGAATAATTCAGTAAATATACTATTCTCCAATCACCTGCGCCTTATAACTAAGGTAACGTCCTCGACACTGTCTATTTTTGAAATTGCAATTTATTCGGCAACAAAAAGGAATCATGCGAGGAAGGCAGGTAAAAAGCTGTAAAAACAGCTGCAGGAGTTCTGACCTTCCAGCTTGCAGAGCAGCACAGCGATACGCCTATATGTACAACCGTTGGCTCGGATTGCATCAACAATGCAAGCAAAAAGCCAGGAAAGGAAAGAAAACAGAGAAGAATATTATACAAACATGACACGCAATTTCTCTAATGAAATGGTGGATATGTCAGTATTTCTTGCCTCAAAAGGGTGGTTTAAAATAGTCGGCAATGAATTTTTTAACATCTCTTTCCGGTAGTTTGTTGCGCATTTAGTGACGTTCCAGGGTTCCAAATAATGTACGGTATGGGCCATCATCATCATCATCATCATCAGCCTTACTACACCCACTGCAGGGCAAAGGCCTCTCCCATGTCTCTCCAATTAACCCTATCCTTTGCCAGCTGCATTCACCCTTTGCCTGCAAACTTCTTAATCTCATCCGCCCACCTAACCTTCTCCCGCCCCCTGCTACGCTTACTTTCTCTTGGAATCCACTCCGTTACCCTTAATCACCAGCGGTTATCTTGCCTTCGCATTACATGCCCTGCCCAAGCCTATTTCTTTCTCTTGATTTCGACTAGGATGTCATTAAGCCGTGTTTGTTCCCTCACCCACTCTGCCCACTTCCGGTCTCAATCTGCATGCTTAGTGAAAAAATTATTTGTTTTGATATTCTATGTTTATAAAGGCGGATTACTTTGTAACGGTATAGATATGTAATAGGAACAATAGTGTTCTTTTTAACTAGGTGTGCCGCATGGGAACGATAAGGAACATTAGAGAGCAGAGGCAAGACCCGTTTCTGCAATATTAACAGTTTGCTAACGTTGGTTGCTGTTGTTGTGGAACATACTTAAGAGGCATAGCTTAATGTCGAGGAAAATAAACAGTTATCTAAAAGTATGTAACTTAAGTAGGGAAATGATAACAGTGACGCCGCATGGTGGAAATAGTTCTAGACAGTTAATTAACGATATATTTTACGTGTTCATCCCATGTCATATTTTCTGAAAGTAGGCATCTACTGATTTAACTTTTGTGCTATTTCAGTACTTGTATTGTTTACGACAATTTGCGGCAATTGGATCGGCCTGTGACGGAGGTGAAATAGAACAGCTTTTGTTTTTTGATGGTTAAGTGCTAAGCTAATATTGTGAGCCCAAATATTTATTTTAGAAGCGTGCTACTGGCTTGATTACCTGAATTTTCTCATGAGTTTTCTAAAAAATAAAATATTGTCATGTGCATAGATCATATATTGGGCAGCTTCATCAAAACGTACTGTTTCATTTTTATACGGGATAAACAGAAACGGACCCAGAATACTAAGCTGCGGAACACCCGTTTTTACTGATTGCGCTGCAGACTTTTGTCCTCTGATTAATACAAACAGGGATATATGTCAGTTTAGACGTGATTATTTCTTGCGCTTTTCACCTTATGCCATAATGATCAAGGTTTTAAGGGGAATTCTGTTAATTATAAGATCATACGCTTTTGAAAAGTTTGGAAAAAGTCCAAGCTCCATGTTTTTGTGTTTGAAATTCTCCAGAGTAAATTTTTTTTTTGAGCGAAAAGGTGCCAGCTCTGTCGACTTGTTCTTTCGAAACCTTATTTGGGTGGAACATATAAGGCTATGACAGTCAGTAAATGAGGATAGGCGCTTCCAAATTTGATATATCGTTCTTTTCGCCTTTCTTAAAAATAACTGTTACCTGCGTTGCTTGCATGGCGCGCGGGAAGATTCCAGTCATCAAGCATCCATTGAACATACAGCAAGGCAAGGCGCTATTACATTTATTACGTGATTTACAGGCGCTATCTAAACGTACCCAGCATTAGTTGCTTGGCTGTATGAATTACCAAAAATCTATTAAAACTGAACTTTATGAGATTGGTTCTAAAAATATTGTTTGTTCCTTTGGGTCATTCATACGCGTTAAACCAGGGCCGTGTTCGTTAACAGTGCCATGTGACAGAAAAATGCTTTTAAAGGCGTTGGATAGCTCAATACCTTGTAACCCTGTTCCATCTTCTGTTATTTTACTTACTCTATCTGTTGCAGTTATAGTTGCAACGTTAAGTACTTTCAATATTTTTTTTCCAAACGATGTTTATTGCCTCAGGGCATAAAGGTGATGACATGAGAGATGAGGAACATGCTTAAATAAATGAAAAACGCTGGCTGATCGAAAGAAATCAAGAAGTTAACGATGATATGGACCTTGTGGCCAGGCAATATAGGAATCCGCATTGTCCGGTGAGAGACCCACCGCAGCCAGGTGCCGAATTCTCGTCGGCTTCAGCGCCGAGCAAACCCAGAACAGTTGGTGGATATCCGCCTCAGAGTCTCTGATCTTGCAGACTGGACACTCGGGGCGGTGATATAGATCTTTCAAATGCGGCCACTTGCTTGTCACGGCTGGATTTAGGGCAACCCGACCCGTATGATCCGAAGCGCAACCTCCTCTGCACGGGTAAGACCACGGGGGAGGGTTACCGCACACGGAGGGATTAGAGCGCGTGTGCGGCGCCGGAGGTGTTCCTTTCTTGTTAAAAGGAGGGTGGTGTCATCCAGAGTGAAGACTCGAGACAAAGACGAGGTTGGGGTCGAAAGGCGGGTCGCAGAATCTGCGCGGCTTTGTGCGCTCAGGAGGTCACGCGCGACCCACTCAGTACGGATTTGCTGCGGGATGCGTGTCACTAGACGATGGATGTCTTGGCAGATTTCTGGGGTGCAACTGACGCGTAGTAGTTGGCGTGTGACGTGAAGGGCGTCGGTGCGAATGACAATGCGGGCCGTAGGTAGCATGGGAACGGCGGCCACAGAGTAAAGTGCCTCTTGAACCGCAAGCATCGCACAGAATGAGGGAGGAGGTTCTGAGAGGCGAAACCTTTACGTTTTGTTCAGGGCAGGCTTGCATGGACAGTAAACTGCCGTTGTTGTTTCGCAGGCCTGGATGCTTGCGTCAACGTACATAACGATGGAGCCATGTGGCAGATTGGTGTCTTGCTTTGTAATTCGGTCGCGAAACGACGATGCCGCGCGGGTAGATGATGGCCGACGTAGATCAATTGGTTTGTTGTCGCTTAGCTGCACAGAACGCCAGGAAGGAAGAACTGGCAGGGGCGGCTCTAGAATGAAGGACGATGAAGCATATGCCCAGAGT